>NC_141758.1:113084849-113723183 GCF_982258835.1 Parasteatoda tepidariorum | reverse complement strand
ACACCGGTTACAGTGCTGACGAGAACGGTTACAGTAGAGACCCCTTGCCGTCAGACTAACCGTTGGAGGTTCTCCGGGTCTTCCTCTCCATGTAACGCAGATGCGGGTTCCAGCAAAAAGTTCTCCACAATGGCAAATTTCCCCCACTACTTGATGCAGGAGTTTTCTTGTCTTCTGGATTGTGTTCAAAATGACAAGGCTACGGAGTCGAACACTAGTAGTGGTTAACCCAAAAATTAAGTCGGCTGTTCAACGACGATTATGAAATAAAATAAAATATCTCTGGGGGTACTGAATTGGAGATTGATCGTACTCAGATTCAAGTTAAAATTACCATCTGTGGATGAGTGAATGGATGTATGAATGGGTTAAACCTATAAACGTATGAGCGTGGCAAAAGTCGAATTCTTGGTCATAGAGGGCGCCACGGGAAAGCAAGAACAATCGCACCCCACTGCGTTATCAGACAAACGTCAACAACAAAACATTTTAAAATGCCAATTAGGCAAGATATTTACACCTACATTAAAATCATTAAAAATGAATGAAAAATTCTCCATTTTTTTTTTAGTTCAAACAATTTAAAGTTGAAATAATTTTTAAATTTTTTCTTTTTTTTAAAAAAAAAATACTGTGTATTTATTTGAATTTTTTTCCCTTTTAGCTAAGATGGGGCAGGGCTAAAAATGTAACATTTTCAAATATTCGTCATAAACACCCAAAAGTTACCGAAATAAAAAATAACTAACTAAAATACAACTAACTATTAACAATAATAAAACTAACATATTTGAAACACATTACCATCAGGTCAAGAGAAAAAAAAATTCCATTCAATTCATCGCTTTAAGCTATTAACTTTTATTGGAATGAAACTTATGGAGGAATAATATCCATTGTAGAAAATTTATCATTTATAACTTTCTCTTCAGTTTTAAAGAAGCATCGATGATAAAACTTCATGAGTCTCAGGAGAAATTCACATTTCACTTTTATACGATTCATAAAACTTCATCATTTATTTTAATCGAGTCTGTGATAAATGAATCGTTCATTTGTTTAAGTTGAAATGTTTTTCACTTTGCTAAACACATTTTTAAATTATTTCTTTGTGATTAATTTCAATTTATTCTAATGATATAAAAAAAAAGTTTTTCTAAGTGATTTATCTACGCGTAAAATTTTGATAAACGGATCATTTTCTAACCTTTTAAGAGATAAAAGAGCTCTGGGCATGCGAGCTACCAGTTCAAACAAATTTAGTTTAAGTGGATAAATTTTTTTTAAGCGTGTAAATATTACTGAAATCATAGCTAGATTTTTTTTTTTTTTTTTACAGCAGAGTTAAGCTTTTACAGTTTCTATTATTATAACGAGTTATTCGTATAAATTACAATCAATTATAATTTGGCCTTAGTGGAAATAGTTAGCATGATAGTCTCTTTTATTTCCAAACATGTCCAAATGATAGATGTTCAGGAGTGAAATATTAAATACATTATTCAGTAATATCAAAAAATGGGTAGAGATATGAAAATTAAAATCAAAAGATATTTATTATTATTGTAGTGCATCTACCACTACAAAAATATAATTCCAATTCACTAGTATATAAGAGATGTTAACTCGATTCTATGCTGGGGTACTTTTTCATAGATGAAGGTAGACATTATCGATGCCACACCCTCCCCATTGGTGACCCGGACGCGATGTAAACACGTCTATCTTGACAGTAACGCCCACTACGATTTGAACACGCCAACTTCAATGGATGGTCCACATTGAACAGTTGACTTGTTACTTGAACAGTTACTTGCGACTCAAACATTATCCACCTGTTCGTGCTATTGCAACTCAGTTTCAATCACACATAACGTACAGCGTATTCACTGAACTGCTAATGGCAACACGGGAGCGGCCACGACCGTGAACTTAATACAGCTCTCACGATCAGCATTCAAAAAGTACGGTGATCTTAATACAGCTCTCCCGCCTTCTCGCAAAACCGCAATGGAACAACTAGTGTTATCCGTTCATCGAATTCTATCACAAATATAATTCTATTGGGGGAGTACTGTAGTGTATCTACCACTACAAAATTACAATTCCAATTCACTAGTATATAAGACATGTTGACTCGTTTCTATAATCGGGTACCTTTTCATAGATGAAGGTTGGCATTGTCGATAGCTACGAGCCCCCACATATCGATTTTTGGTAGTCCCCTGAAAAGAGCGGCAGAATGATTGGCTACAATATTTTCATCCATACAAAATAAATAACACTTTTGATAAAAGCAATTATTAACTTATATATACTTTTTATAAAATTAAAATTTGTTAATAAAGAAAATTTCCAAATTTCAAGTCAGAAGGAAAAAGTAATGAAACTAAAACTAAGTCAGAAAAGCCTTATATTTTTTATAACGTATATTTTATTCAATAAATAATTATTTATTGTGAAGAAAGCGAGATATTTGATTTTTTGTGAAGAAACAAAACTGTAAATCTCGGATAATTAGACTAATTATAAATAACTTATTTCAACGGAATTCTTTAAAATTTATTTTTTTACAGAAAAATAAACTACTGCAGATATTTTCTATAATTAGCGTTATTTATTTACAAGTATTTTTCTTTTTTTTAAATTGAAACAAACAGCAAAGCTAAAGAAAAAAAATAGATTAAAAATGGCGTGCAATAAGGACTTAATTTATAGTTGAATAAGCTTATAAATAAAGCTGAAATATTTTTAAAAGAAAATTTTATCAATGAATCATAGGCTAATATTTATTTAGTTGTCAAAGGAACGTAAGATTAAAATCTTTTAGTTTTAAATAAACACTCCGTACCTAAAAAAGTGTAAAAATGTATTTTTTTTTTCAGAGTGTTATTCAAGTGAATAATTTATTATTAAACTTTAAATGATTGCTCAACTATTTTCAATTAAGCAGAATAAATGCAGAATAAGTTTTTTTATGAGATTAAGAGTACCATAATTTATTACTTTGAATTTAAAGTTTATAAGAATTCTTTTCTTTACTAATCATATTTACGAAATTAATTACCACGAGAAATTTACAAGAAAAATTCATTCTGCATTGCCAATGCAATTAGTTTTGTGCAAAATCGATGAAACAGCTACGACACGTTATAAAATTTTAATCTTATTTATAATGACAAAAAACTGTAAAATAAGAATATTATCTGTTATCAAACTTTTTGTTGATTTAAGGCACTTCGAAGGTATTTTTGTTATTTAGAATAATCCTTTTGACAAAGGAATATGCTGAAAAATACAAGATATTTTTAACCTAGTAAAATTGGGACATCTTGTTACGACAAGTAGATGTCGAGTATTTGGATAAAACATGTTGTTACTTCCATTAACTTTAATATTACTCAAAACACTTTGAGTAAATTCAATGACTTTTTGCAACTTCTTCTGCAATTGCAATATATGTAATGACATTAAACAGCTCTAATTGTTCTTTTTACTGAAATAATATTTGTTTTGTTTGCAGCCCCTTAATAAAAATGTCCGACAAGAAGCTTTTACTACAGCAAGACTTGACTAGCCAAAAGTATTGGGTGTTTAATTTTAACTATTTTGATACTTATAATTTCTCAGGTTTTTCTTTTACCACTGAAATTAAGAAAGATGGAGATGTGTAAATAGCGAAAAAAAAAAGAATTTACTTACTTTCCATGCATTTTTAAGCCTTCGATTTTTCTCCGAAAGTAGCCCCAAACTGTGATATAAGCAGCTGACATAAACTTTATTCAAGATAAACTTCTTTTTTCAGGAGATTTTTCAGTTCCATGCCAGTTTGATCCAAATCCAGAATTTTAACTCCGAAAATTTTATTTCTAAAAAAGAAAAAATTATTTTCTTTTTATAAACAGTTCATATAGACGGGGACAAATTGTGAGATATACATGTCCCAGGATTAATAGGACACACTTTACGGGGAGGACATCACAAGGACTCAAATTTATAGAACAATCAATCGTCGGAAATATCTTTGTTATCTTGCTAGGGGGTGTTTACAAGAGGAAACAGACTGACGTTGCCATTTGAGCTACCCGACTACGAGCACAGGTATAGTTCGTTCACCAGGAGATGACACTTGGCCCCACCTTCTCGGACGACGAGTTTATTTCGGCGAGGGAGTAAGAAGAGAATCATCTCCGCGCTTGAAATTGAGATAACACTTAATGCGCTCCAAACGTAAACAGTGAATTCTTTTTCAGTCACTTACTTCGCTTTATTATACCTTTCGTTACTCTAGCTAGTAAAATATATTGCAGCAGAATCACGATGGCTCACGGGATAGCCTTCCAATGAGGCAAACCGGGTTCGAATCATAGTCGATACAAATTCGTATCCGGCTTGCACCGACCACACTGCTGATGTGAAATATCCTCAGTGGTAGACGGATCATGGGTTAAACTCCCCTTGCTGTCAGGCTACCCATGAGAGGTTCTCGTGGTCTTTCTCTCCATGTAACGCGAATGCGGGTTATCTCCATCAAAAAGTCCTCCACGAAGACAAATTTTCCTAATACTTGATCCAGGAGTTTCCTTGTCTTCTGGATTGGGTTCAAAATGACAAGGCTGCGGAGTTGCACATGAGTTGCCGAAATCCCGTGAAATTGGGTCGGCTGTTCAACGACGGTTATTAAATAAAATAAAATATATTGCAGCAAAATGTTTTAAAAAGGACAAACTATTCACTTAAAAGAGAGACATATCATCCAATGTATGAAATATTTCATGTTAAAAAAAATGCAGATAAAGATTGCGAAAGAAATATTTTTGCCATACGATCGCCCCGATGCAACCTTTGTTCAGGATTGTTCACATCCTTCACCAAAAAATAGCGAAATAGTATCGGCGGATACCACGTGATGAAGGCGGAGCCAAGTCCTGGTGAAAGAACTGTACACGTTCTGTGGATTCCGAAATGAATCGGGTATCAAAAACAATCTCTGCTGTTGTGGTATCCAATAAAACCCCCAAGTGTATTTGAGCGCCAATTGATGTCCCGACGTGCATTGATAGGAATAGTAACGAGCAGTTTTTGTGACATCTCATATACCTCAGCATCTCTGATCGATTTCATGTGATCTCAGTTTAATGGATCTGTATTTTTTGTACCTACTTTTCCGTGACAATTTCCACCATGGTTTGCTATGCAATTATAAATCCTTCTGATGCTCCCTACCTATATAGTTCATTTCAATAATCCTGCGACACTCTGTACACACAAATTATTTAAAAAAAATCATTAGTATAATTTGTCTATATATTTGCATATACCCCCTATAAAAAATAATAAAGATTTTACATAACGATAATTATTCAGTACGCTATTTGTGTGAGTTAATTGATTTTGTTTGGACAATGAGAAAAATAGAGCAGTATAAAAATTAAATGAATGAGTTAAATAAAAAAAATGCGATATAGTGTTATGAATCGACCTTTTTTAAAATTTATTTATCGGTTATACGCTCCTATGTTTGTGTTGGCGACTATGTAGAAAATCTGTCGCCATCATATGGTCCTTAAGACCGATGAGTACCATATTAATTATTTAATGGTTTAATGCTTTTTCGTTCCTTTTTTTTAAAAAAAAACTATAGAATTTTTATTTATTTATGAAAAGACAACAATATTGTTATGATATAATATTTGTAAATAAACATGGCTTTGATATTAATTATTTAACGAAAAAGTTTTTTCTTTCTCTTTTATTAAAAAATAAAACAAAAAGACTACAGAATTTTCATTTATTTATGAAAAACATCAACATTGTTATGATATAAATAATTTTTGTCAATAAACATGGCTTTTATATTAATTATTTAATGGACTAAAGTCTTTTCGCTCTCTTTTTCAAAAAAAAATATACTACAGAATTTTCATTTATTTATGAAAAACATCAACATTGTTATGATATAAATAATTTTTGTAAATAAATATGGCTTTTATATCTCAAATTTAATTTTACTTCAAGCCTTTTCTAAACGTTAATAAAATAAATTATGTTGTTTTCAGAGAAAAAAAAACCCAGTTCTCCAGTCACCTACAAAACAATCATCATACATCAAATAATTTTGTTTATTTTCGGCATCACACTTCTAAACATCATTTTTGATTTCGCTGTCTTTTCGACTTGACTTTAAAGTGTCAGCATAAATGATGGTCCCACGCCCGGTTTAAAACCTCTCCGACATAAACAGCATCAAAACGCCATCAGTCTAATGTTTTTTTTTTTTAAAAAAGAGCATAGATCTTTATCAGTTTGTTATCTTGCCATTTAACTTCAATGTATGTCAACAATAAAACAATAAAAAAAATTTTAAAAACAAAATAATATTTGTTTTGTCTTGTATTGTTAACTACGTCATTTTTCCCTATTAAGTTTGCTTTTTAAGGCCTGTTTACACGGTTCAATTTCTTGAATCCGAGAAATTGGACGGATTTCTCTGTCCAAGAAATTGGATGATTCGTTGACACTATCCAAGATCTTGAATGTAGCTGATTCGTTGAAAGAAAAACTTGCGCATGCGCATTGTTCATATTCAACATTATAAAATAATACTTACATAAGTTTAAAATTACTAAATAAATTCAAATAAAATCATAATAACACAAATAAACCGCAACAGATCAATTTATTTGGACTAAAATATATGAAAACAGACAAGAAGATGACATAATTTGCTGCCTGATTGTTGACGTCACAAAGCCTAAGACGCTGATTGGTTAAGAGAGAAAAAACTTGGATGGAGAGTAGAACAAGCTCTACTATCGTCCAAGAAGTTTGACCAAGTTCTTGGATGTTTGCTAACACGACCAAAGCTCAAAGCAAAACAAGTTTCCATCAATATCAATCAATCTCTGTCCAAGAAATTGGATCGTCTAAACAGGCCTTTAGTACAAAACTTTTTTTTAAAATTCAATAACATTATATTTTAAATTATTTAATTTTATAGTAACAATTTTTATCAGCTCCCCATACCAATTTTTTTGAAGAAAAGAAAAAGCAAAAAATCGGCTTATTTTTAATAAATACAAGGAACTAAAACGAAACAAAATACTCAAGTTTTAAGTTCAAATTTAAAATGTTTTTGTGTGTAAAAAACATTTAATTCACCAACAAGTTACTATCCCGGGTGATCTCGGGCAAATGAAAAAAAAATTAAATAGTCTCCATAGAATAGTTTTCAAAACAAGGGAAAAAGCAAAGTGATCATTTCAAAACGCCTATGAAATGGTATGCCACTTTTTTTTACTGTTTTCTCTATGCAAATTCAGCAAGTGTTGTATATACAATCGCACCAAAACACGTGAGCAGTCCCACAATCCAACTACAAAACTCCCAAGCAAAACTTGAAAAACAAAACGCACTGACAAATTCTGCTATGCCCGAGTTTATTCGGGATAATAAATATTTGCAACATATACATACGCGAGTTATTTCGGGATAGTCAGGGAAACGGTTAAACTATGAGTTCATCAAGTTTTAAGAATATTTAATTTTTTCTAACGCTTTCGTCTACTTCTAAACTTTTCAATATTTTGTAAAAATTGCTTTTTTATGGCAAAGCAAGTGTTAATCAACGTACAATTTTTTTTACTTTTTTTTATCAATGAATTTTTTATATATTTTTCTTCCTTTAATAGAATTTTGCATTTTCGAAAGAGTGCCCGAATTGTTTAAAGCTGGAGAATGGTTATTATTTAAAAATCACCTCTTCAAAATTTGCAAACTACTATAAAAAACAAAATCCAAATCGCTGCTTTCGTTGTCAAAATATTAACACAATTACATCCGTTTCGCTTTTATTTCTTCTTCTTCTTCGCCAGCGCAACGGCCCCTAGCAGGCCCTGGCTGCCACAACAGCTTTTATACAGAGAGATATAAAACAATTTATATACAAACAAGGCGACAAAGAAAGTTCTCATGTGGCAACAAATAATTGTCATATCTAGCGTGTATGCTGTCATAAGCAATAAAGCATTTATGTATTATTAACAAAGCAAGTTTACCATTAAAATTCGGTTAACAAAATGTGAAAAAAAATTTGGTTAAAAAACAAATTAGAATCCGCATATTAGTTACACTACTAATTTACAATTCTGTTTCGTTAAGATTACTTTATTATATTTTAAGAAATCTTACTAAAGAAATTTATCATTTTAATAACGATAAGAATACTTTTTTATTCTTATCGTTATTATTCTTATCGTTACAGGTATATTAAACGGAATATTAGCAAAGTAAGTTTGTCATTTATATTTTTCTAATAATATGTTTTACACAATATTCATAGGAAGTTATATTTCCATTCAGAGTTTGTAAAAATGCCTTTGTATATTTTGCGAATTCTTAAAAAACAAGTTCACCTTTTTAAAAAAAAAAACATTTTACTCAGTTTTGATGTAGATTTTATCATTTAAATTTTGGTAAGAAAACTGACGTATAATGTATTGACAAACCAAATTTAGTATTTTTAGTAGTAGATTATATTTTGTATATTAAACGGAATAATTACTCCGAGAATTTCACTATTTGCCCAAATTCAATTTTGAAATGGATGTCTTCGGATATTTTACCTATTATTCACAGGACAAAATTTTGCTATTTAGAATTGAAAAATATGCTTTTAAATAGTTTACTTTTTATGGACGAAGGCCAATTTACCATTCATACTTCGAGAAGAGATTAATTTTGAGTCTCTATTCTTTAGTGAAAACACTACACAAGATGAAAAATTATGTTGGCAATTAGGAACCAAATTACATAGAACAAAATTTTAATTTAATTACATAAACGAACTTAATGCTTGGAAGAGTTTCTTCTAGTTTATTAAATAATTTATCATTTTTTAAGTCCGGAGTTAACAGGTAAAATTAATTCATTCAAAATAATTTTAGAGATTATTTTCGCTAAACGAAACTCAAGTTTTATGTATGCAAGGAAGTTTTCGAACTTAATTATTTGTACAATTAATTATTTTCTGGAAAACTGCTCCTTCCTTATCTTTGATATCAAATGAGTAGAAGTACAAGCATTGAGGCACGCGACCTACGCTTTTGCAGAAATGAGAGTCGATTTTTTTCCCTTTTTTTCACGATCTGATAAAGCTAGGAGGGTTCATCATAATAATTTATTGCGCTCCATACCTAAAAAGTAATGCCTTAAATGAGGCATAAGGTTTAAAAATTAGATGTTTTTTTAAGTAATTTTCTTCATTTTTTTTTTCTTTTTTTTTTTTTTAACAAACAAATATAACTTTATTGAGAACAAAAACACATAAATACAAAGAATATATATTCGTCGTCAAGAGGAAAATCCTGTCCAGGCGACAAAGAAAAGTAATACAATAAATTTAAAATAGAAATTTAAAAAAAAAAAAAAAAAAAAAAAAAAAAAAAAAAAAGGGGGGGGGTATTACAATCATAAATTATTTTGCTCATCATAAGATGTCATATATTGTTGAACACTGTAATAATAGAAAACAAAAAAAAAATGCATGAAACTATATATATAAAAAAATAAATAAATAAATAAAAAAAATAACAAAGGTAACATAAGAAATTCATTTGGATTGGCACAAGACTGGTATAAAAAATCAAATGCTTCCTTTAAAGTGAAAAATAGAGATCTAAATCGTCAATGTTCATCACAAATTGAAATAAAGCACGCTTAAAAGAAGAATATATTTTGATGTTTTGCAACTGAAATGGTAATTTATTATATATATTTTCAGAATTTATTTATTCTCTATTCTTTAATTAAACTCTTACAAAGATAAAAAAAAATGGGTTTTTAATTGTTTTAGTTCCTTAATCTTATTTTTACTAAAATCACAATCCCAAAGAAATTCTTTGTGTGGATACAGAGTTCCTGCCCATATTATCTGAAGCACTATAAGATTCCCTGTGAAATTATAATTATCAGTTGATACTATACGGCTGTATTGTTTTTACTCGGCTGAAACCGGTTTGCATTTGTTTACGCTCCTGTATCAATTCGTTATTAACATTGTAATGCAATACGTTAAAAATAAATACAAATAGGAAGTTCATAAAAAATCTCCTGTATAAAAACCCATTACATGTGCGTTTAAATATAAAAGTATTGCGCCTAAACTCTGGCAAAACATGTCATTATTAAAACACTTCAGTGCGTCTAATAATTTGATCTAATTATGCTACAATATAATACTTGATATAATAAATATTCTATATTTATGTAATGTATCGTCTAATTTATCCAATCGTCGAATGTATATTATATATCGTCTCATTTAACCCATTGATACAGGAAAGTAAACAAGTGCAAACAGTCACATTAAAAACAATAAGAGCTGTATAGAGTATCACCTGATAATTAAGATTTTACATAAAATCTTATTATAGTGCGTCTAATCATTTGGACAGGGACTGTATATAATTCTTTCAAACGGGGACTAAAAAGTTCTTCTTTCTTTTCTTTTTTTTTTTGCATTGGCAGCAAAGAATAGAAGTTACAAGAGCGTGAGCTTAAGCGTGCATGTTTAAAAGTATATTAATAAAAATTATTTTGTCACGTGGACAATGATAAAGCTGGAACAATCTGAGCTATTAGTTGGGAAGAAGTTTAGAAGCTAATAGTTCATGTCATCTTACAAAGCGTAGTATTGTTCTGAGAGCAGCACGAACTCTTATCGTAAACCAGTGGCGTAGCTAGGTGACTAAGGGCCCTGGGGCAAATTAAAAAATGGGGCCCCACTGCTTTTTATCAAACTGATTAGGTTTTATCAAATAAAAATATGAAATATACAAATACTTTAAAAATGCTAAGCTACAAAAGCTCTTTTTTGTGCACTGCAGGGAGGTAATAAAAATATTAAACAATAACAACATAAATTACAATTAATACTTGGTGTAGGTTTGGCTAATAAAACGAAATAGAGAAGATTCAAGGGTTTATTATATAAAGGTTGGGCCTACCAACTGACTAAATAATAATTATATTTACAATTTTTTCCTAGCTTTAGTTTTCGCAAAAGTATCAATGACTTCGTTTAAATCCAAGCTTGATGCGGTTTTGTTTTCAATTGCTATTAACGATAAATGTCGGAGTCGAGTTTGGCCCATATTATTTCTTAAATAATTTTTTATTATTTTTAATTTGCTAAATGACCTTTCAGCTGCTGCAGAAGTGACAGGAATTGTAAAGTATAATAACATTGCTGTAAATACTTCCGTTAGGTCGCATTCTAGCACTCCATATTTGCTCATTATTTCCTTACATAATTGGTGAACAGTTCATGCTTGAGTTAGTTGAGGTAAAACTAGGTGGTAAATATTAATAAATTGAAGTGAAAAACTGGGCCCTATTATATCTGAATATTTTTTTTTTTGGAATTCGTCACACTTTTGTACTAAAGTTGCTTCATCAACATGTAATAAATATGCTGGTGTTAGAAAATCGAATATATGACAGACTGCACTCATACCAATAAAACGTGTATCTAATTGAGATATTACTGTGTCTAGTACATTATTGAAAATCTCAATTTTAAATATTTTTTCTCGTTTAGGAAATCGGTGATCAGCAGCTAATTCATCAAAATGTTTTTTAACTTTTCTTTGCCTTTTTTCTTGAAAATGGGTATCAATACCATATTTTCTTGCAGTTTCACTGGCTTTGCTCTTGAATAATTCGAAATCATTTCTATAAATTTGCAACTTTGCTTTGGTCTCTGCTAAAACTTTACTCGCCTCGCCCAAATTGATGACGCATTTTTGTAAAGTTTTGGATGCATAATTGATGTCGTTCAATACACTGTGCATGAATTCGCAAAGCAACACGAACTCGAAATTTAGCATTTTTGTTTTAATACTCTCTGCTTCACTACGCTCATCTTTATTAGGATTCTTTAGAACTATTTCTGATAATGCTTTGATAATATCAAAATAACGAAGTTTTATTGCAGATATCGTATTGACCCTACTGGACCATCTAGTCGGATTTAGTTTTTTTAGAGTGGTGTCCGATTCGCCAATGAATTTTGACAGTAGATCCCAACGTTTGATGCTGTTTCCGAAAAAGTTATACAAATCTTGCAACGTTGCGAAAAAAATCTGTATTTCCACACAACTGCTAACGGTATCATTTATCACCAAATTTAAATTATGAGTGGCACAATGTACGTACTCTGCGTTAGGCGGGATATCCTTAATATGTTTTTGTACACCATTATACACACCACTCATCACACTGGCGCCATCATAGCCTTGCCCCACACATTTTTTTAAATCAATATTTTTGTTGATGAATAATGTTGTCACTTGGTTGACTAAATCTACTGCGCCATGTTTGATGGCTGCATAAAAGCCTAGAAACACTTCTTTTACTTCTATATCTATTGGCTGTCCATTTTCCGATCTAGTTATTACTGCATATACCTCACAACAATGCTTAGCTGATCTACCTTCGATATATCCTGTGCCGTATTCATTATGATGGCAAAAAACGGTGACGCTCTAATTTGTTCTAGTAGATGGGTTTCGAGTTTGGTTTCCAAGCTCTCAATCATTTCATTTCGAATTGTTGCACTCAGATATCTTGTAGATCCTAAAAACATTAAAAAAAACACAATTTCAAAAAAGTCCTGATATTAAACAGTTAGTAATTATAAACAAAATAAAAAGATAAAAAAACTTAGAAATAATTATTATTACCTTTGGGCATATCCAAAACTTGCCGCAAAATGTAATCATATCGGGCGACAAGCTCTACAAAGGACAGAAAATTTCCGTGGTATCCTTTCTGACTTAAATCTTCTTGATGTCCTCTCAAAGCCAAAGAACTCTTTGCTAGGGTAAGTATGATATCGAATAACCTTTGAAGAACCATTTTCCACAATGATGCTTATTTTCGAATTTCATTTTCAAATTCCTTGTCGATAGTATTAGTATCGTTTTTTTCTCAAAATTCCTACACAGCACATGCTTCCGAATGGCCACTCGAACAACTGTGTTGTTTAATTCTTTCTGATAAATGCTTCCAATCTCGAATTCCCGTACACCAAACATTATTCCTTTGTGAAGCAAATAACCAGCAGGGTTGACAATAGGCAACGTCTAGTGTTTTTTATTTTGGAATAACACAACCAAAAACAATTAACTGGCCCATATTTAGAACACGAAACGTAGTACGATTTTGAAAAACACCTATTGTTCTGGTTCATGTCTGTTGGAAAAGGTCCTGAAGCCTGTAAAGGCCCCATATCAAGAATTTGACGTTTTTCGTTATCACTTAATATCTTCTTCGTGAAGTTTCCCAACTCATAAGAAAATTTGTCGTACACATTTTCGAAAAATGTAGAGGTCTGTGGTTCCTCCAAATCCTCCGCTCTTATGTGTGTCATGCAAACATCATCCACGTTCACATGATCGGCGGCCGAGGTATCTTAAACTGCAATAATTGTCGAATCTTCTTCAGTAGGCTTCTCAAGCAACACTGCAGTTACCACATTATTTGAGTCACTATCAATAGAAATATTTTGGCTAGATGTACTTGCAGAAGGCTGACTAAAAAACTTGTCAATTTTGGGCAATTTTTGTTTACTACCTTCTCTTTCTTGGCGTTGTTTGCGTTTAAATGCACCACTGGGTTTCTTCTTCTTATCCATAATTTTAGTTTTCTAATTTATTTAAACAATACAATATTAGATTGTGCTCGAGTAGGTAGGTACTCACTGTTCACTGACGACGTTAAAAGTAAAATAAAAGGAAAGAGAAACACAAAGCTACGCCACAAGTGTCGTTGGGGAATCCCCGGAAAACAATTATCGCCGTTAGTGTTACCACATTTAACGGTGGAGACTGTAATGGTTGGCAACTGTTAGGCGATCTTTTAAGACGCACTTGGCGCATTTTGTCATTCCGTCGGAGGGATGCGAGAGAGAGAAAGGTAGATGTATGTTTGATATAATTGGGAGAGGGTCTCCTTGGTCTTCTAAGAGCTGGAAGCTCTTACTGGAAAACAATGCCTATTTCTTTTGTTTTTAAATAAAGTTAAGTTTTATTGTTTTAAAAATCTGGTCTGCTTATTTATTGGAAAGGAAAGGCATTACAGAGACCATGAACGATCTCCTGCCCACGGACCTGAATTAATGTACCTACTGCAGGTGACTTGCCTTTTATCACGATATTTCGCGTTATACAATGAGCTGTAGCCGAAATCTATAGATTTGACACAATTTATTGACTTAACAGAGATCAATATGAGTGGTAAAATCAAATAAAATTGAACCACTATATTGACCAGTACAAAAAAGTTTATTGACAGTAGCTTACTTACTCCTGATGCAGCTTTAATTTTTTAACCGTTCTCGGAAAAAAAATCTTAATTCGAATTCACAATAAAACGCACATCGATGAATAATAAAACGCACATATCACTATCCGTCAAATTGACAACTCTGCCAACCTACAGAAAGAATTTAGGGGAATTCCCTAGACAGGGCCGGCTTATGCATGTCGCGGCCCCCCTAGGCAATGCTCGTCTCGGCCCCCCTCCCTCTACCGTCTTCTAACTTCCAAATATATTTTTTCGCTAACACAACACTTTATTCATAATTACGCTGCTTTTTACTACATAGGTGTATTATCACATTATTCAATAAAAATATTGAATCAAACGAAAAGAATATAAGTAATTAATATATGCATTTAAAAAAAATCATACAATAAGCTTAAATATTAACTCTTCTAACTTTTTTTGTTACAAAATCGTTCAAGACATCCTGAAAGTTAACCTTTTCCAATACATCCAGTACTGCCAACCTTATTTTTTCATACTCTTTGGTAGCTTGGCCATAGAATATACATACCTATGGTAGGTACCAGAACAGTAAGTGTGCATTCACAACGTAGAATTTTGCGCGTTTTTCAAGCGTGTTGTGTTAAAAAAACTGCTCTTCCTGCATTGTCATTTGATTAGTCGGCGTTAAAATTACCGCGATAAAATTGCTTGCGATTATATTATTGCGTTATATATGAACTAACTACCATAATATTAATATCTAATTTGGAATGCGTTCGGAAATGTACTAAAATAGCATCGATGTAATGTACAGAGCAAGACAATCGTCATTGAAATTTCGTATTAAATTTTTACTGTTTAAGAAACATTGTCAATTTTTTTCTCTGTAGCACAGGGCCACTGAACGAGGTGGGGCCCCTAGACAGTTGCCTACAGTACCTAATGGATAAAACGGTCCTTGTCCCTAGGCATAACTTTTGAATTTCTCTCAACTGAGTTGTCATGATTAAAGTGGGGTTGCAACCTGTCATATTTATTTTGAAAATGGGAGAAATTTCCAAAAGTTCAGTTTGATTGAGATTTCTGGCAAGGATTCGAGGGCCCCCTGAGCTTGAGGGCCCCGGGGCACTGCCCCGCCTAGCCCCTTGGTAGCTACGCCACTGTCGTAAACTCTTTATTCTATTTTAAATTTACTCTGTGTTTTAATCTATAACAGTGAGCATTTGCCGGTTCTGTAAAGAGTATTAATTTAATTCTACAATAGTAGCTAATTTAAAGAAAAAAAGAAAAAAAAACAGATTATGGAAGGAACTATAAAAAAATTATTATAAAAGGTATTATATTAGTATATTATAATTAGACGCACTGTAGTGTTTTAATAATGACATGTTCTGCACGAGTTTATAGGCAATACTTTTATATTTAAACATACATGTCATGGGTTTTTATTCAGGAGATTTTTTATGTATTTCCTATGTGTGTTTATTTTTAACGCATTGCATTACAATGTTAACCCATTGATACACGAACGTATAAACAAGTACAAACAGTCTCGTAAAAACAATAAAGCTGTATAGAGTATCACCTGATAATTAAGATTTTGCATAGAATCTTAGAGTGAGTCTAATAATGTGGTCAGGAACTTTATTACAGAAATGTATATTGATTTGGAGCGTGAAGAGTTTCCTTTTCATATTGCTTTAGAAATATCAAACTACTTAAGCTTTCTTCGATGACTCTATTAGTAGCATATCGAATGTAGTTTTGTGCCGATGACAGATTGTCGAAACTTATTAGGAACTAACTGAAATCCCGTTCTTCTTACGGGGTTGAGAAGAGTAAATAATCAATTAAACGGTACGACAAAACTAAAAGGAATATACTAACACAGTGTTGAAATATGATGTTCAAAGCCTAAATTCAGTAAGAATTTAAAGGAAAAAAAATATTTAGTTTCATTCTTGTCTCGCATGAAAACCTGGAAGCAGAAGTTATGGAAAAACTCTGCAATATTATCTTTATAAATCTAAATTTGTCTGAGATCTCAATTCAATCGATTGCATTGGGATTGCAGAATGATGAAAAAGAGAAAAAGAAATTATTAAAGTAAAATAAAACAAAATAACACAATAAAAACAAAATTTCTGTAAAAATGAAGAAAAAAAGATATTATCGCCTCATCAGCTCACACTATTATATCCGCAAAAAAAAGTGCTTTCTAATATTGTATCAATATAGTATAATATTGTATCGAAACAAAATAGAACACATTAAGCAATAAATATCACGTAAAACGCAGAAAATAAAATGTAAAGAAAAAACAGAACGAAACACATAACGAAATCTATAAAGCGAAGAGCGAATTCAAATGAACTTACGGGAAAATATTCAAGACTGATTTAAAATAATTTCGTAACAAGATTGCCAGATTACAAAATATGAAATCAGAATCGCGAATTAAGCTTAATTTCGTTTTATAGCACGTTATGACTGAAGTTCTGAATCTCGTTTGATTTGTTAGTTACCAAGGACTGGACAGATAAATGGATGTGCGCAAGGTAATATTATACTTGAAAATTTAAAGAAATTTGTAATAAAAAGCTGCATTTTTTATTTAATTCAAGTTTTGCATTCATTAACACCCTTTTACAATTATTGTTTATATATTCAGTTAATCAGTGTATTCATGCTCAACCTTCGGGTTGATTGTAACTTTAATATTTAAATTCAGCGTTGTTTTATAAACTAAATTAAAGCTTAGCTAACGACAAAATTCACCTTAACTATATAAAAAAAAGTTATGTTTTATTGCATACTAACGTATTATTATAATTCACATATTATCATAATTCTGAAAATTTGTAGAATTTAGTACGACACAGTTTTAGCGTCTAATAAGGCAGATATAGTTTAGCTGCAAATTTTGTGTTATAGTTACAAATATTTAAATCATTCCGAGCTGACCTCAATAAGGCTCTGCAGTTTGGAGCTCTGCAACTTTATGCATAAATGCATTTTGATTTACTTTTAACCGCGAAATTTTAGATGTTTATCAAACAACTTTGATGTTCGAAATCCAGAGTTGATAGAAGATTTATGTACAAAATTAAAATTCAGCACTTTCACCATTTCTCTCTACCAAAAAGAATGTAGTCATAGGAGCTAAAATCTGTCAAAATAATGCTTAGTTGTCAAAATCGGGAATTCCTATTTCACCGCCATTTCCTTCCTTTTTTATACAAAAGCAAGCTTTTGTGTCATATCACTTTTGAAAACTACTTAAGTTCTCGACGATGAATCTATTAGAAACATATTCAAGTGTAGTTTGTGATGACAGGTTGCCGAAACCGTTGAATACATTTAGATTTCATACATTTGCTTCCTTATTATTCTTATGTTAAGTTTCGGAATATATTTGAAAATTCTTCTCCAAAACATATTTTGTAGTCGTAATATAAGAAACATCTCAGCTCGATAAATATTTTCTTCGATTAAATATCTGTTAACAGAAAAGCTGACGAGCATTTTGCAAAACATTTTATTTTATATCCGTCGTTGACAATTTTCGGTTAACAACTACTAAAGTTCAACTCCGCAGCCTTGTTATTTTGAACCCATCCAGAAGACAAGGAAACTCCTGAATCAGTAGCCCCAGAGGTATTGATTTGCTATGAGAATATGGAGGATTTTGAGACTCGACAGATTTAACGTTTATCAGTCACCATTTACTCCACGGGGAGTGTTCGGTCGGCGGGGATCGAACCAACGAACTCTTAAACACGGGCCCGTAGACCTACCAACCAGGCTATCTCTGCCTTTACAAAAAAATTTATAATCGTCGTTGAACAGCCGACCCAATTTTATGGGTTTACAACTGCTAATGTTCAACTCCGTAGCCTTCCTTGGAACTCTTGGATCGAGTATTTGGAGAAATTTGCCTTCGGGGAGTACTTTTCGATGGAACTCACCCGCATTCGCGGTACATGGACAGGAAGACCACGAGGACCTCCCATGGTTAGTCTGATGGCTAGGGGACTCAAACCCATGATCTGTCTACCATTGAAGATATTTCACGTCAGCACTGTGTTCGGTGCAAGCCGGATGCGGAATTCGTATCGACTGAGATCCCCCCCCCCAGCCCGGTTCACCTCATTGGAAGGCGAACACTCTATCCCCTGAGCAATCGCGGCTCTTTTACAAAACATTGTAAAAATGTTTTTAAAGTAAAAAAAAAAAATTATAGTATCATTGCGTAAATTTTGTTTAGTATTTTTTAAAAGCTTTTTTAGCATGATCTTTAAAAATAGCTTGCAAAACATTAGAGCATTGAAAAGGTTTAAACGTAACATAAAAACTTATTTTTAATTTTTTTTTCAAAATTCAAAAGAATTTTAAAAATATTAATTATTTTTTTTCCTTTCAATGTTCGAATGACTTCAAAATTATTTAGTATCAGTACATAAATTTACATTAATTTTTAAAAAAACATTGAATTTCATGTAACATTTTACACTAATTAGAAAAAATTAAATTACATTATATTATTGTATGTTAAATTTACTTATAACTACATAGAACCACAGTTAGTTTACAAATCTCTTTGCATTAACATTTTAACTTACAAAATATTTTATGGACATAAATTTTTGTTTTGTTATGTATTTTAAATTATTACGTTTATCTCCAAACGTTGAGATGTATTTTAAAATTAAAATTGAACTCGTATTAAACTCGTATTTAAGATTAAACGATATTAGTGAAATATCTATTCAATAAAAAGAAAATTAACTTCATTGGAGGAAACATTATTCCATTCTGTTAACTTCTATTCACAAAACAAACACATTTTGATACATTTGCCTCAATTATTTCTCGTATTAAAAAAAAATTTCTGTTTTTAAATTACTCGACAGTGATTTTTTTTTCTTTCTTGTGAAACACATTTTTTATTTGTATTTTCGCACTTAATCCATAAATAAATGTTTTTTGATAAAGAGTTAATAAAAGAGACGGTTTATTAAAGACATCAGAAAATGTTTAGTAACTTATTGTTTTTATAAATTCTGTTATTTGATAAATTTTGTTCACTTATGAAGATGTCTACTTAAAACTATCTATGAGTGAATTTTGTGGAGTAAGAAGTAAAAAGGGCATGCATCTTTTTTTAAATGGACTTTATGTTATTTCATTGCTGTTTTGTGAGAAGCCGGGAGAACTGTATTAAGATCACCGTACCTTTGCTGATCACGAATGCGTGGTTGCTTCTATGTTGCCATTCGCAGTCGAGTGTATGCAGACTGACGTTGAGTGTGATTGAGACTCTGCAACAGCGCGAGGAGGCGGATAATATCGCAGTCACGAGTACCAAGTTAACTGCTCAACGTGGACAATCCATCGAACTGGGCGTTACAGTTAAGATAGGCGTGTTCATTTTGATGTGGAAGTTTCTGTTAATATGTAGGCTTGTTCACATCACATCCGAAGGTCATCAATGTCGGATGTGGAGTTATCAACAATGTCAACAGTCATCTATAAAAAGGTACCACATGATGGAATTTAATTAAGTTGTCTGAAATACTAGTGAATGGGAAATGTAATTTTGTAGTGGTAGATACACTACAATATCGTTAAGTTATGATAAGAAAGATGTTATACATGACTTTCAGTCACAGAACTCGTAAGCACGCAACTATTTTAATAATACTTGTATTACAACTGTGTTTTAATAGTTTTAAATACACAATAGTCGAGAAACATATTAAATATAAATAATAGAAACAGTTCTAGAATGACAGAATATGTAAGCATCGAATGCGGAAGTTATGCATAATATTTGCATAACATCTGTGTATTAAATGCATAATTCTTACGAAACATTAAATAGTTCTATAGTAAAAAATCTCTTAAACATCAAAAGCAGAAACAATGCATAATATTTGTTACAAATACTTTAACTTCAAACTCACATGTGACAACTATACAATATAATACATTCCTTTAACAAAAGAGACCATATTACAAAAATAAAAACATTATTAAATCACTTAACTTAAAAGGGCAAACAATCAAACAAACTAGCTTTTTCGGAAAAGCTCCTAACAAAACTCCTTCGCTACTGAAAAGCAAACCTTCATATTTTAAAAAAAAAAAGTCGAAACTTCTCGGAAAACAACGCAAAAAAAAAAAGAGGGAAAGAATGTGATTTCGATTGAAATACGCATTCGCGTAAAATGAAATTTTAAGTGAAATCGAAAAACTAATGTCGAAGTCAGTCATTGAGGAAAAAAATGCTGCATCAGACCTTTAGTTTTAAATCTGTTTTGAGTTTTTTTTTTTTATTTTATTCAAAAAGTATTTTCAGTTCGTGAAACGGCAGTTTCATTATTGCTTCACCCATTTTTTTCCAACCTAATGGCAAATTTCACAACTGTATTAAATTTAATAAAAAAATTCTATTTCTGTTCTCTAAAGTGCGAGAAAAATTTAGCATTCTTTTTGTGCCGAAAGCATTATTTTGTTTTCATTTGAATAATTATTCTCACAACATTCTTTACCACATTATAAAAGAGTTACTTTCAAAAATTTTTTCAGGAGACTAGGATAATTCTCTAACTGGATATTTGTTTTTAATACAGGATGTTGCCCGAAGCCAGAAAATTAATTGCTGAAACGAGACACACTTAAGTTAAATTTTAAATGTACATTTAAAAAGAAATTTAGAAAAATGTGCAATTACAGCGGCAATTTACTCACATTAGATAAATTTTTGAAATTATAAATTGTTTAGTTTATGCTATGTCGTTGAAGAACAAAATAAAAAAACAAAATCAACAAAAAAGTTGTGATCGCCATATTACGATCACAGGTTATCCATGGGTCAAATGCTTTTTCTTTCTGGATGGACTCCGTTAAACATTTCAAATCATGGGTTGAAAAACTCTCTCCATTAATGCTTCATATCCTGCCTTTGTACATGTTTCACAAAATACTTTTCCTTCTTCAGCATTCTTTATTTATATTGAAATCACCGTCGAGCCAGTTAATTATACGTTCATAATAAAAAGAACATAAAAATACTTTAAAATATTTTTATGTTCTTTTAATTATGAACGTATAATGACTGGCTTGACGGTGATTTTAATATAAACATGAATTATGTAAATAGATTAAACAATTATGTAAATACATTAAAAATGCCTGCTAGTGAAAATAATGCGAAAAACATCAGCGGTCGCCATAGCAACGCAAGCAATGACCACGCATGCGCACTGTTTACTATTACTCTTGAACACAGTTGAAAGGCGTGTGGACGCCATTCAATCCAAACCAAGACCTATTTTGCCAATGGGTAAAAAATCTGAACTATAATCAGCACCATTTAGCATAAAAAATTAAGCTACTAATGACAGCCAACATACGAGAGTCAGGATTTACAATAAAGTAATTTTCCCGTTAAATATGCACTTTTGCGAATTATTTTAATTACCGTTTAATTTCCGTTTTTAGAATTAAAGATGCAAGTTAAAGTAGAACGCAAACTACAAAAATTGGGCAACGTCAACCTAAATTCATTTTTTCCATGCTTACTTGACGATTAAAGATTAATAATTTAAAAAAAAAAAGGATAATAAACTGGCAGTGAAACAGTTCCCAGTTTTGATCAAAAAGAGCTGTAAATCCAGACAAATAAAACTGATGTTTTCTTTTATAAAATTGAAAAAGTAATATCGTCTTCTATTGCTTGTATTCACTCATTTTTTACAATCAATTTTAAGAATAAAGGCTGAAGCTAAAATTTCGAAAATTTTAAATTGTTTAAAGCTTTTGTTTAAATATAATTTGGTATTTTGTCCCCGCTTACCTTGATTGTTATTTGAGGTTTTGTTTCGCTTGTGAAATTTAAATTTGCCACAGTCTCCCATAATTAAAAAAATTATCTTGGAACAATTGAATTGAGATTAAAATGCTATGTATCAAGGGCAGTCCTTCTAAAGCATGTTGTATATTAAGGGGCACATTCAACTGATTTTAATTTTTGCCCAAACTCAACTTAAGTACCGTGTGTTGTATGTCATCACAATTTTGATCCTCTGCGGAGGGGAGGGCAACCCTGATTCGATAGCCCAACGACCTGCAGGCGAAGTCGAGCACTTTACTGTAGAACAGTTTAACGAGGACCCATACCGCACACCCTCGGTCCCTACACAGACTGATCCAAGTGGTCACCCACCCACACACTGACCGCAGACAGGGATGCTTGACTTCGGAGATCTGCTGGGAACCGTGTTTTAACGATTAGTCCACTGCGGGACTCTATGGTTTCAGAAAAATCAGAAGAGTTGGCGATTGTAACAAAATACAATGGAAAAACATTTGATGTCCCATCTGCAAAATATGACAATTTAGGATTGTTTTTTGAACAGTTATGTTCTAATTCAAGGTTTTCTTCGTGCTTATTAGTTATCCTAACAGAGTGTAATGAGTTGAATTATTTTGTTATTTGTTACTATAGGGATAGATATTTTATCATTAACCTTATATCATATAATATCAATAACCTTTATTGCAACTTGGCTGGATACTATAAAAAAGAAAACTGTCTCCTTACAGTTTTTGAATTCCTAACTAGTTCGCTCCAAAATTCTAGACAGTAGAGAAAACTTTGTCTTTGTTGTTTCTTTGTCTTCTTCATCAAAATCCTTGGAGTTTTCATTGAAAATCGAACAATGATTTACCGGAAAAAACTTCACGAGTGACATTTTGTTGATTCAATAAAATTCTGTGTTGACGCAAAGCACACTCTGCAGGAAATTCAATAAAATATTTGAAAATAAAATACTAAAGAGCAAGTACAGAGGATACTACAAACAAAGATTTCATTTTCTACAGAAATTAGGAACATAAGAGTAGCAACACGCTTATTTCCAGCCGAGTGCAGTTCGTTATTCAGTATCATCGTAGAGTGATGCTCAATAAAGAGAACAATCAAAGACAAACTTTCTTATTTAAAGAATCATTTTAGTTTTCAAGTTTTGCAATTAGTTTATTTTAATAAACAGAATGTTATGGACCTGGATAGTCTGGTCGGTAGGGCGCTGGGCACATGTCCAAGAGTCCGCCGGCCGAAGACACCCCGTGCAGTAAATGGTGATTGATGCACGCTAAATCTGACGAGTCGCAAAGTCCTCCCTGTTCCCTTAACAAATCAATATCTCTGGGGGTACAGGAGAGGAGATCAATCATTCTCTGATTCAGGTCAAAATTACGATCTGTGGATGAATGAATGAATGGCAGAAGTCGAATTCTGGGTCATAGACGGCGCCACTGGAAAACAAGAACAATCGCCCCCCTCCTCTGCCGCAACAGGCATACGTCAGCAACAGAATGTTTTACTCATGAGAAAACATATTTTCTTCAAAAGTAGTTGGAGGATAAAACGTACCGTGATTTGGTTTATGGACACTAACTGCACGAAAGATTTTTTTGTGAATTAACAGAGAATATTTTAACAGGTATCTCTTCATGGGTTGATGGAACGAGACAGTGAGAGAATGTTTCTGTTTTAATTAAGAAAGTGTGTTTTTATCACAAATATTTCTTAAACTAAATATCTAATTCTTCCTTAAACTATTTAAAACTAGTGACAATTTATTCGTTTTTATTGAAAACTTGTAGAAGATATTATTTGATTTGAAAAAAAATATTCTTTTGGTAATGCCTATGAAAATTGGCCACATTATTGACTGATATTATCTATTTTGCTATACCTCTTTGAAAAACGAAGCAATCTTGTGTACAACATTAAATCTCTGTTTCCTGAAAATCCTCCAATTGATTGTTGTGTTCATGTCTAGAGAGCTGGGTACCAGCACAAGTTCCGTCTACGTCACGTGACTGGAGTCAAAATTTCGTATGTGCCATGGATAGAGACCTGAAAAACGGGGCTATGTGCTTATCGATGTTTACCCTGAATGTCGGATTTTCCTGTCGGAGGAGTTAAGGTTTGTACATTAAGGGCTGTCACTACTAAGTATCTTGCATATAATTACTATGTTATCAAGAATTGAAATTTAAGTTCGCTATCAATCATACACTTCATTTATATAGAGAGACTTATCTTCTTTTTATAATACTCCAAGCTGTAAGTTACTTTTAAAAACACATTTCAAACATTTTAATGACAACTTTAATAACCTCATTAATAGTTTGATAGTTTTTTGTATCTTGCAAAGCATTGTCGGAAACATTTTATTATTCCCATTTAAAAAAAAATTCACACTTTTTATTATTTTTAATTTTTCTGCCTTCGTCAATCTAATCTTAAATGAATGAAAGTTAATTGCAATTTTTTTCGTAAGGCTAGAATTTATAGAACACCTCTCTTTTTACATACCTAGCTACAATAATTCAAAAAAAGTTTTAAAAAAAGTAGTAGTTTACGAACATTTGACTTCCATTTATATGGTAGAATCCCTCGCGATCCAGTAATCATTCAACGAGATAAGCTCATAACATTTAAGAACAAATAAGCAAAACATATTTAAAAGAAACTTTTAACATTAATGGTACAGTGATTTCTGCTAAGTTGTATGATTCGTTTTTTAACTGCATTTTTTTTTAAAAAACGTTACTGTCTTTTGAAATGAATAGAAAAAAAGAAAGAATATGAAACGGGAGAAAGTTTTTAACTACCATAAAAGTTTATTACTTTTTCGGATGGGTACATTAAAATAGTTAATTTACCTGATGTACTTTTTAAGCAATGATTTCACGACGATTAATGTGCAAAGTACAAAGTAAGTGCTTTTCTCTCTAGGGTTTTATTATATATTTAATTAAATAGTTGAGTATGTAAGTTTATAAATTAAACTAATTAATTCCTCAGAAATACAAATTATTCTTAGTTATGTTTAGAAATTGTTTTACACAAATATTACATATTTCATTAGTAAACTTTCCCTAGCATTTTTTATATGTGGTTATAAACAATCATCTATATTTTCCAGCATTATTCAATAGTAATTAGCATCAATCTTAAAATTATTCATCTGTTGTCAGAATCATTCTTCAATATAATAATCCTTGAATTATTCACCTCATTCATCAAAATAATTATCATAGAATTACTTATCCTTTGTTAGTCTCATTCATCAATATAATTATCATATAACTATTTATCTTTTGTTACTCTCATTCATCAATTATCATATAATTATTAATCTTTTGTTACTCTCATTCATCAATATCAACATAATAGAATTATTTATCCTTTGTTAGTCTCATTCATCAATATAATTATCATAGAATTATTTATCTTTTGTTAGTCTCATTCATCTGTATATTCTTACATTATTCAACTGTGTGGTTAGCATCAATCATCAGTTTAATAATCCTAGAATGATTTATTTGCGGTTCGTATAATTTATCATTATAATAATTTAAAATTATTTATCTGTGTTACACTTATTCCAGCATTATTCATTTGTCCACTAATCTTAGGATTATTAGTCTCTAGACTTTTTCTGGCATTATTTATCTTGTATTAATGGTTATTCATTTAAGGTTAGTATCATTCATCTTTCTCTTAGTATTATTCACATGTTCACTTATTTTAGCGTAATTCATCTTTACACTTGTTTTAATACTATTCAATTACGGTTAGTATCATTCATTTGTAGTTAGAATCATTCATTCTTAGAATTATTCATTTGTCATAAACATCTTAGAATTATATATATGTTCACTAATCCTAACCTCTATGGTTATACCATTCATTTGAATATTGATAAGAACATTGTTCATCGGTATGGTTCATTTGTATAACACATTCCCTCTCCAAATTATTAGACGCATCTATAGGAGTCTATGTAAAATCTTAATTATCACGTGATATTATAACAACATTATTGTTTTTACGTGACTGACACCAATTAGCACTTGTTTACCTTCGTGTATCTATTGGTTAAATCAGACGATATATAATATAAATTCGACGATTGAATAAATTAAAACGATAAATATAGAATATTTATTATATCAAGTATTATATTAGTATATTATAATTAGGCCAAACTATGAGACGCACTATAGTGTTTTTACAATTACATGTTTTGCACTAGTTTATAGGCTATACTTTTCTATTTAAACCAGGGGTTGCCAAACTTTTTTGATCATCGACCCCTACATAATTTTTCGAAATCTCCATCGACCCCCATAAGAGTAATTTAATTCAAATAAAACTCTATTAGATACCGTGCTTGTACATTTATTTTATGATTTTGAACATTTATTAAAGTAATAGTACATAGTGTAACAATAGTTTTATGAAAAATATATTAATGTTGAAATATAAATTCCTTAATATTTATGAAATAATAAATAATTATAAGTAAGTAGAAATAATAAGTAAAGTAACTTCGGATTTATTGCTTCTTAATCAATGCCTGGTGGATTTTTTTTTTTTTGCAAGGTTCGTTATATTGGGTTCAAAATTGATCAATTTTATTCTTAAATCTCCTCGAAACTCCACATTTAATTTATTTCTGTTCTTAGTTAAGATTGGATTTACGTGATTGAAACCGGCTTCAACCATATAGGAACTTGGAAATGCTATCATAAATGGCTGAGCTATTTCGTAAAGTTTTACATATTTTTGCATTATATTTACATTTGTCCAAAATTTGCTTATTGTAAAATTTTTAAAAAGCGTCTTTGCTTCAAATCCCCAAAATAATTCAGCAAGCTCATCTTGCAGGTTGATGTCCACGTTTTCAATTTGAGCTGAAAATGGCACAATAATCCAATCAGGAATGTCAATGTTTTCCAAATCAACAAAACGCAGTTTAAGATCGTCGCTCAATTTTTGAAGATTTCCTGTATATATTTCCAAGTCTCCTTTTATTTCTAATTGTCACATATCTGAAAAATACTGATAATCCTTCGACCAATTGACCCTTCCGGTTCGGATCGACCCCCTGGCTCAGATCGACCCCCGCTTATGTTAAATAGACCTCTGGGGGTCTATATAGACCACTTTGGTGACCTCTGATTTAAACATACATGTGATGGGTTTTTATTCGGGAGATTTTTTGTATACTTTCTATTCGTATTTTTAACGTATTGCATTAGAATGTTAACCAATGAATACACTAACGTAAACAAGTGCACAGTCACATAAAAACAATACAGCTTTATTGCATCATGTGATAATTAAAATTTTACATCGAATCTAAGAGTGTGTCTAATAATTTGGAGAGGTAGGAGAGAGTGGGGTCAATTGTAACAGGGTACGATTATAACGGAGCAAAAATTTCGAGTGTCGGGTTCTAGATTTGGTTCCTAGCTGGCGCACAAGATGTATTTAATAAATCTACATGTACACCCCTGCTGACAACCATTTTTATGTACTTTTGAAAGAGTTACATCACTAAAGATATTTTCACGCTACGTAAGTACTTTTTTTGGTATTAGAATATTATATTGTAACAAAGTAATTTTGTTTAAACAAATAAAAATTATTAACCGAATATGTAAATGGACGCCTTAATTAACATTTCAATAAAAAAAATTAGTTTTGTTAATTAACTATCATTGTTTTTTAACAAATGAAGCTGAAATGGCGTCTTGGGGACAATTGTAACAATAGGTAAAGGGACGATTGTAACAGCTGAAAATAAATAATCTTATGTTTACAAACCATTACTTAACTCTTTAAGAACCACCAATAGTTTCCTATATCACTCATATTATGTTGCATGTGCACTATTTTATTTGTCACTTTTCACAGCATAAATTAAAATTTTTAACCCCTTAAAGTTAGAAGTTTAACCCTTTAGGTCTCTGCTCATTATTATTTTTACTCCTAAAATATCACTACTATTTTGATCAATTAAAAAATATATCACAACTATGATAATATGTATAATTAACTGTTACAATTGACCCCGTAAGTGGGGACAATTGTAACAAGTGCACGACTGTCAAAAATTGTTAATAACTATTATAATAACATTTAAAATAAGGTATTTATTTTTTTTCTAGTAGAGGATAGTCTACTTTACTCGTCTGTTAATTAATACTAATAATATATTGGATTTTTTGTTAGTTAAAAATAGTTAAGTAAGAAATGTTACAATTGACCCCACTCTCCCCTACTTTAATTCTCGAATTATTCCTTTATGATTCATCTCCTTCACTTATGCTGTTATCCTACTATTTTATTAGTGGTTTGCAACATTAATTTGTATATTTATCCAAGTATTGTTCATTAGTGTTATTTTTCTTTACATGTTTTTTCCCAAACCGCTAGAACATCTACACACTCCAAGAAACTGACACTGAACAACATTAAATACCAAATCATCGGAATATGTGTTTAAATAACAGAAACTATCAGAGATTACGAACACGTAGTTCGAAAATATATCCTCTCTCTTTATACTCAAATCAACAAAGATCTTCAGAAACAAGAAGATAACAAATGGATATAGTAAAAGTAATAGTTGCGTTAGTTACGTCAGGTTAAAGTCGTTATCTACTTTTATTTTTTTTTATCGATCATAACGGGCAATGTTTTTTATTGCTTATTTTATTCATTTCGCTAAATATAAGTAATTAATAGTAGTAATAATTTTAGTCCATTTGTAAGTATTTTTATGTGTGTGCATACAGATATTTTTTTATTTATAAGTCTAAAATGAGTGCTCCTTGAGGGTCATAAATACCCAAATTGATAGTTAAGCTAAATGCAATTAATAACGAGGATAAATAGAATGGATTAAAATTTGAAGTTCTTCTCTGTTTGCTTCCTCAAATAATAAATAGGTTTCAATAATTTCATTTGATCAGGTTTGAACACTCTCTTCTCCATAGATTTCTAAGATTTCAATAGATTTTTTTTTCTCTTTTAACCCTAAAAATACCATAATCGATCAAATGACCGTTTAAGAACTTCTGCATCGAAAATGCGCTTATCATCTTATCGCTTTTGCACATTTGACTTCATGACGTTTTCTGACAATTATATACAGTTAATATTCTATTATTATTTTTTTGTATTTTGTTTGTTTCGAATACTCGTCATATACCCATTTCTACCACAACCGGTCATTTGACCGAGAGAACCATTTGTTGCTTTATATGGTTATCAGATCAGAAATGACGATGCATTCGCAGTGGATTGATCGCAAAGACACTGTTCCCAGTAGAACACCGAAGTCAAGCATCTCTGACTGCGGTCAGTGTGTGGGTGGATGACCACTTGGACCAATCTGCGTAGGAACTGAGGGTGTGCGGTATGGGTCCTAGTTGAACTGTTCTACTGTAAGATACTCGACTTCGCTTGCAGGTCGTCGGGCTACCGAAGCGTGGGTGCCATTCTCTCTGTAGAGGATCGAAATTGCGATAGCATGTCTTCGGATCATCCTCAGGGATGTTTCCTAGACCGTCACCATTAGCCCATTGTGCAGATCTTGTGCGAAGCAAATAAAAGTACCTACTTACTTGGTGACCATGTCAATAGGGGCCTCTCGTTTTTTAACAAGGGGCCAATCCAGTTCCAGCATCTCTTTTTCATGCCTGTTATGTTAATGGCTTGGTACTGAATTCACAGTATAGATCCATGGTGCTTTCTTCGTTCAACTAGTAGATTTTCAATATTTTTAAGCATTTTGTTTTAAAGACATCCCCTTTTTTTCCTGGTGTACCGTTAGTTTCCAAGTGTTGCTGCCGTATATCAGAGTATATTTCACTGTTGCATTGGATATTAGTATTTTTAATGTCGTATTCAAGCATTGGTATTTAAATTCCTTAAAAGACATTCTGAAAGTGTTTAATAGCTTTTAAATTCCACTCTTAATGTCTTCTTTTTACACAGCCGAGCATAGAAGTGTATTACGGCAAGACGAAATAACTTAAAAACATCCGAAAAGTGACCGACTTATTCATGCATGAAAAGTGATCTGATAATTCCTGAAAATTATATTTGAATTATTTTATAGGCTTTCATCCGCAACCCCCACTTTCCGTATCGTATTTTGGCACTTAGATTCACTTCCAAGATTCAGAAGCAAACTAGAAAATCTCCGTTTGGAATTATCTTTGATTCAGACATTGAGATTTTATAAGTGATGATTTTGTTCCTTTAGTCATTCGGAAGTTGTGGAGATGAATCATTTAGCATTACGTTTTGGACAAATCTCTTGCAAAGTTATCGTTTGAAATTGAAACATATGCATAAGAAACATGAGTTGTCAAAGAAGAATTAAATCAGAATAATAGAATATTCCGAAGAAGAATTTTAAAATAGGGTTGTGAAACTTTCAGAGATGAGCACAGAAGTGCAGTTGAGGCTTATTAAGAAGTATAGAGTCTCACATAATATCGTTTGGGAGTTGTTATTAGACCAGCCAAGGAAATTAATAACTTTTCTTCGTATTGCATAAGAATGAAAATCACATATTTTCTCAATTTCATAGACTACAGTTGTGGACATAAATAGCGGCAACTTGTTTAAATGCAAATAATGTATAAACATCATCATTTTTTGGTCAGACAGCCAAATGTGAACCAATGCTTTCCTCTGAAGTTTTCTCCATAACGAAGTCTGATTTATCTTTGATTTCCAATTCTTTTCATTCATTGGAAGAAAATCAGACTCCACCGAGTCCGCCCATCTCAACCTAGCCCTTCCCAGCTTTCTTGTTCCAGTGGATCTAAAAAGCAGTATTTTTTTTTATTGTATCGTCATCACTCATTCGAATCACGTGGGCCATCCAATTAATTCTATTTATTTTTATGCATTTAATAATATCGGGTTGTGTTTATAAATCTCTTGTACAGTTCAAAGTTAAATCTCCTTCTCCAGTTATTGTTTTCATTTACACCACCCAGTATACTCCGCAAAATCTTCCTCTCAAATAGTGCGACACAATTTTTCTCCAGTTTTGTCATTGTCCAAGCTTCAGAAGCGTATGTCAAAACTGGCCTGACAAGAGTTTTGTAAAATAAAAAAAATTTGTTTTTCTGGAAAGAAAACCTAGATTTAATAAATCTTCTCAGACCACAGACAGTCCTATTTGCCAGATAGAGTCGGTCTCTTATTTCAGGAGACATTCTGTTGTCAATAGTAATAATTGATCCTTGTAAAACTCCTTATTGTTTCAAATCTATGTGAATCAATTTCAAGATAGCTCTGTTTCTTGAGAATAACATATATTTTGTTTTCATTGAAAATGGTAATTTTTACTTACAAATCAATAAAAATCCACACTTCTGTTTTGAATATTAATGTACAGTCTCAGTATATTATTATTCAAATAAATTCCTTATTGTAAATGAATTCTTCTTTTGAAAAGTATCAATCCCGGAAGTCTTATATTTATGGAAGAAATAGAAATTAAATGAATCTTTTTGTTGATGCAAATAAGTCTTTTTAGAATTTCTAAAAAAGATTATACAAATATGAATTCTTATTTTCTTTTCTGTAAAGCGTTTCGAATAGTGATGCTTTTAAAGCAGAAGGTGCTTTTAAGAAATTTTCGAAGTTACGTACAGATAAAGAAATCAAAAACAATTTCAATGAAAATAGTAAAATCTCGGGTATTCTAAAAAAATGTCTATTTGTTTGAAATACGCTTCTAAATTTTATCATAGAGAGAGTATTAAAATCAAAACATAAAATTTCAGAATTAAAATAAAATCTGCATAACTTTAATACAATTTATGCCAACAAAATTGTGTTTCTCAGGTGCGCAAAAGTGCTCTTTCAAAGTTTTATTGCAGAAGTTATGAATCGTTAAAAATAGTAAATTTCGAATAATCAACTTAATCGCTTCCCTTCAATTCTTTTGAAAAAATTTACAAAATCAGCATTTTTTTATTTTATTAATAAATACGGGGAATTAAAACAAAACGTAATACACAAGTTTTAAGTTGAAATATAAATTTTTTTATGTGTAAAAAAAATATTTAATTTACCATCAGTTTACTATCCCCAGTTATCTCCAGCAAAGTTAAATATGAGTCTTTGTGTGATAGTTTTTAAAACGAGGAACAACACAAAATGATACTTTCCGAACGCAGTAAAGTGATGCGCCATTTTTTCCTCTTTTTTTTTTTCTATGTAAATCCAGCAACCATCGTATATAAAATATCACAAAACACGTGTGCAGTCCCACAATCCAACAGCAAAACTCCTAAACAAAAATCGGTTAACTTTCCGTCACTACAGATTATGTTTTTTTTGCTCCCAGCGGAGCAAAAGCACAATAAAACAAAACGCACTGACACATTCTGCTACACCCGAGTTTTCTCTGAATAATAAGTATTTTCAATATATCGATACCCGAGTTATCTCGGGATAATAAGTATTTTCAATATATCGATACCCGAGTAATCTCGGGATAATAAGTATTTTCAATATATCGATACCAGAGTTTTCTCTGAATAATAAGTATTTTCAATATATCGATACCCGAGTTATCTCGGGATAATAAGTATTTTCAATATATCGATACCCGAGTAATCTCGGGATAATAAGTATTTTCAATATATCGATACCCGAGTTTTCTCTGAATAATAAGTATTTTCAATATATCGATACCCGAGTTATCTCGGGATAATAAGTATTTTCAATATATCGATACCCGAGTAATCTCGGGATAATAAGTATTTTCAATATATCGATACCCGAGTTTTCTCTGAATAATAAGTATTTTCAATATATTGATACCCGAGTTATCTCGGGATAATAAGTATTTTCAATATATCGATACCCGAGTAATCTCGGGATAATAAGTATTTTCAATATATCGATACCCGAGTTTTCTCTGAATAATAAGTATTTTCAATATATCGATACCCGAGTTATCTCGGGATAATAAGTATTTTCAATATATCGATACCCGAGTTTTCTCTGAATAATAAGTATTTTCAATATATCGATACCCGAGTAATCTCGGGATAATAAGTATTTTCAATATATCGATACCCGAGTTTTCTCTGAATAATAAGTATTTTCAATATATCGATACCCGAGTTATCTCGGGATAATAAGTATTTTCAATATATCGATACCCGAGTAATCTCGGGATAATAAGTATTTTCAATATATCGATACCCGAGTTTTCTCTGAATAATAAGTATTTTCAATATATCGATACCCGAGTAATCTCGGGATAATAAGTATTTTCAATATATCGATACCCGAGTTTTCTCTGAATAATAAGTATTTTCAATATATCGATACCCGAGTTATCTCGGGATAATAAGTATTTTCAATATATCGATACCCGAGTAATCTCGGGATAATAAGTATTTTCAATATATCGATACCCGAGTTTTCTCTGAATAATAAGTATTTTCAATATATCGATACCCGAGTAATCTCGGGATAATAAGTATTTTCAATATATCGATACCCGAGTTTTCTCTGAATAATAAGTATTTTCAATATATCGATACCCGAGTAATCTCGGGATAATAAGTATTTTCAATATATCGATACCCGAGTAATCTCGGGATAATAAGTATTTTCAATATATCGATACCCGAGTTTTCTCTGAATAATAAGTATTTTCAATATATCGATACCCGAGTTATCTCGGGATAATAAGTATTTTCAATATATCGATACCCGAGTTTTCTCTGAATAATAAGTATTTTCAATATATCGATACCCGAGTAATCTCGGGATAATAAGTATTTTCAATATATCGATACCCGAGTTTTCTCTGAATAATAAGTATTTTCAATATATCGATACCCGAGTTATCTCGGGATAATAAGTATTTTCAATATATCGATACCCGAGTAATCTCGGGATAATAAGTATTTTCAATATATCGATACCCGAGTTTTCTCTGAATAATAAGTATTTTCAATATATTGATACCCGAGTTATCTCGGGATAATAAGTATTTTCAATATATCGATACCCGAGTAATCTCGGGATAATAAGTATTTTCAATATATCGATACCCGAGTTTTCTCTGAATAATAAGTATTTTCAATATATCGATACCCGAGTAATCTCGGGATAATAAGTATTTTCAATATATCGATACCCGAGTTTTCTCTGAATAATAAGTATTTTCAATATATCGATACCCGAGTTATCTCGGGATAATAAGTATTTTCAATATATCGATACCCGAGTAATCTCGGGATAATAAGTATTTTCAATATATCGATACCCGAGTTTTCTCTGAATAATAAGTATTTTCAGTATATCGATACCCGAGTTATCTCGGGATAATAAGTATTTTCAATATATCGATACCCGAGTAATCTCGGGATAATAAGTATTTTCAATATATCGATACCCGAGTTTTCTCTGAATAATAAGTATTTTCAGTATATCGATACCCGAGTTATCTCGGGATAATAAGTATTTTCAATATATCGATACCCGAGTAATCTCGGGATAATAAGTATTTTCAATATATCGATACCCGAGTTTTCTCTGAATAATAAGTATTTTCAATATATCGATACCCGAGTTATCTCGGGATAATAAGTATTTTCAATATATCGATACCCGAGTAATCTCGGGATAATAAGTATTTTCAATATATCGATACCCGAGTTATTTCGGGATAATAAGTATTTTCAATATATTGATACCCGAGTTAACTCGGGATAATCAGGGAAGCTGTTAAATAGTTAACTTATGTGATGATTGAATTTAGTATTGCGGTTTAAATGGTTAAACGTGCAGTTTTGTAGTTTATACAGATTGTGTGTAGATCGAATTTGAAATTTCAGAATCATTTCGCAAAACCATCTTTAAAATTTCTTAGCATAAAATATAAAGAATGAACTTGCACGGAGACTCCTGTTAAAAAAATTAATACGTAAACTAAAAGATATTTTCTGAGCAGTCATTCGAGAACACCTAACATATGCTTAACCGCTTCCCTGATTATAACGAGTTAACTCGGTATGTCAGATATTGAAAGTATTTACTATCCCGAGAAAATTCGGGTTTAGCAGAATTTGGGTCTACGTTTTGTTTTATTACGTTTTTACTCAGTCGGAAGCAAAAAAAATAAAAAATAATGATAATTTGCTGTGATTGAAAATTTGCCAAAATTTGTTCGGGAGTTAAGCTGTTGGATTGTGGGACTGTACACGCGTTTTATGCGATTGTGTATACGATGGTTGCTGAATTTGCATGAAGAAAAAAAAAAGAGTAAAAAAAAAATATCGTATCGCAACACTTGCGTTTGGAAAGTATCACTTAGTATTGTCCCTTGTTTTAAAAATTGTGCTTTGTATTGTCCCTTGTTTTAAAAATTGTGCTTTGTATTGTCCGTTGTTTTAAAAATTGTGCTTTGTATTGTCCCTTGTTATCAAACAAAGACTAATATTTAGCTTTTTTCGTTTGCCCGAGATAACTCGGAATAGAAAAGTGATGGTAAATTAAATGTTTTTTAAACATAAAAAGAAATTTAAAATTTTAACTTAAAACTTGTGTATTACGTTTTGTTTTAAGTACTTGTATTTATTAATAAAGTAAAAAATATGTTGATTTTTTGCATTTATTTTCAAAACAATTGGTAAGGAATGTTATTAACAAATAATAGTTATCACATATAATGATCAGATTATTATTCGAGATATAAAAAAAAAATCAGGAGATTTTATCAAACCAAAAATATATTAGGAAAAGAATATTTTGTTCATACAAGAAAAATCATTTATTTTTATTGTTCAATTTTAAAAAAAGTTTTTCAAAATAAAAGGTAAACAACGAATATATATTTCTTTGTGATGTTTGACTTTTGAATTGAAAAAGGTAAAATATGCAAGAATCTGGAAAAAGAAACGTCGATTTATTTGTGTATCAAATGGTTGTGTGTAGAATGCGATTTCTTGTATCACTTAAGAAATGCAAATAGAACAGAATTTGCAACAGAAAAGATAACAGATCTCAAGACATTCATCAGTTTGGCAAAAAGAATGTAAAAACAACAACAAAAAAAAAAGGCGTAAAATGTCTTTTCTATCTATTTCAACGCAGAACATTTTGCTTATAAAATCCTTTTATGGTCGTATCCCAAATTTTTAACACGTGTAAAAATTTGATTGTATGATTTTATTATTAATGACAACCAATATTATGAATACAGCCAATTATTAATACAGCTAATGTATCATTAACGACGGAGCTGCAAAAAAAATCAGAATTATGAAGATGAGAATTTAGTTTCTTATTTTCTCTCATGAAATTTTTCGGCCGGATAATTTTATCGCATTTTTGATGTACGAAAATTACTGCTTTAAAATTTAAAAATCATTTTTGGAATTTATGATCCTTAAATTTTGTTAAACATATCGAGAAAACATGGGAAATAATAAAGATTGATGAAAATAGAAGAAAAATTATTAAAATAAAATATTCTTAAAAATATTTAAAAAAAACAAAAATAATTATTAATCTTTTCTCATTAATTTTTATTTGAAAGAGAAAAAGAGGAATTTTTTTTTTTAAATAAATTTTTTAGATTTTTTTTTATTTTAAAAAATATTTTTATTTAATAGTTTTTCTTCTATTTTCATTAATTTTTATTATTTTCCATGTTTTTTCCTACATTTTTATCTTATTTTATGATTTTTATATACTCGCAGTTTTTGCGCCGTAAATAAAACTAATTATTTTTTTTAATTTTCGTCGTTTTCCTCTTTTTAACTTTTTGTCTTTATTGTGCTACATATTATTTTTTCAAGCCGTTTGTGATTTTATTTTTGAATGAGATATAATTAATTTGATTTTATTAAGAAAAATAACAAAGTTTTTGTCACTAATCAAGTACTTGTTATTCTTTCCACAGGTCTTATCTGAAAGTTAACTCATTCGAGGAAAAGAGGAAGAAAGCAAATAAACTGTTTTATTGTATCCAACCAAGAACAGTAATAAAAGTTTATGGACATCCGGAATTTCTTCTATTTCATTCTACTCTATTAACACTTAATGAACGCAATCTTAAAAAACTCTCATGTCTAAAAAGGTTTTTTTTTCTCAGTAGAATTCAAAGTCATTCGTAATCTTAAACGGGTTGTTCTTTCAACATGAACTTCATTAATGGAAACAGTTTGATTTGATTTAGAATTCTGATTTTAAAAACTAAAAAAGTAATTATTGATGAATTTTTTGTGAAACTTGCATTTACCGCATTGAGGTTAACCGTTGAAAAAAATATCACTATTTTGACGGTAAGCACAACCCCCACCAGAATTTTATCAGGGATAGAATTCGATGAACGAATACCACTAATTGCTGTACTTGTGAATGACCGGGAGAGCTGGATTAAGGTCACCGGATGTTTTTTGTGCCAAATGTGAGAGGTGCATTAACTTCACTGTTGTAGTCGCTCCTGTGTTGCATTTAGCATTCGAGTGTGTGCAGGCTGAAGTTGTGTATGATCGAGATGAGACTGAGTAGCAACAGCGTGAAGAGGTGGAAGATGTCGCAGATACAAGTAGCAAGGACCATCCATCGAAGTAGGCGTTACCAGATCGAAGTAGGCGTTACTGTCAAGATAGGCGTGATCATATCACGTCCGAGTTACCTATGCGGGGGGCGGAGTTATGGACAATGCCAACCCTCATCTATCAAAAGGTACCTCAAGACTGTATCAAGTTAGCATGTCTTTTATACCATCGAATTGATGTTTAATAACCGCAGTGGTAGTTACGTCACAGCTTATAATAATTGGCGAGTCATGGAATGCTTATAAATCCCAAATTTTCATCACTTTTTAAACAAAAATTAAGATGGAAGAAAGAAAGAAAAACGTGTTTTGTTTTGAATGAATTCAGAGATGGTGGTCCCAAACAAACTATTACCTTTATGGTCGTAAGAAATTCCGATGAATTGTACATTATTTGGCGATATTTCTCTTGAGTCCGGCTAACGGTATAAGAAACTCTGAAGAAAAACCGATACTCTGATTAAAGCATCATTTTGTTTAAAAATATAATGTCCCCGCAAGCCGTACGAAGGATTTTTATTCCTTTATTCTCGAATGTCGCATAAATGGAAGTATATTTTTAGAACCAAACAATAACTAAATTCTTAAAAAAAAGTAAATAAAAAAGAAAATATAAATTATTTATGTGCCACAACTAATCCTTAATGTTTTGTGCTGTAAGTATGAAGTCCGCCTGCAACAGGAATTATTATTATTTTACTAAACAAGAGAACTCCGTGCTCGAAATTCTCAAAGATGGATCGTTGGAGGATCTGATCGGATGCGTTGGCTTACAATGGGCTCCAGTAAATCTTAACTATACTTGTCGAAATAGAGTTCAGAACAGCATAAAAATTTCATAGTTTGATGAAAATATTCTAGAACTATACTGAAACTAAGTATAGAAAAAAAAAACAATTATTTCAAAAATATTTACATACACTCTATAACAAAAAAATCGACGCACCAAAAAGCAATCATCCGATTGCTTTGAAACTTCGTATGCATGAATGTTTTGAACAGATATGGCTGGAATGATGCCGACTGGAGACGTATAGTCTTTAGCGACGAATCCCGCTTCCAACTGTGTCCTGACGATCATCGAACACGCGTTGGGAGACGCACATGGCAGAGGGGGGATCCTGCCTTCACTATTGCACGTCACACCGATCCTCAACAATGCATTATGGTCTGGGGTGCCATTTCATTTGACAGCCGGACCCCTTTGGTCGTCATTAGAGGTACACTTACTGCACAGCGGTACATACATCGACGACATCCTAAGACCTGTTTTTCTACCGCTCCTTTTGCAGCTACCTGGGCTGGTTTTTCAGCAGGTCAATGCCAGACCACATACGGCACGTGTTGCTATGAGCTGTCTGCAATCTTGTCAAACTCTTCCTTGGCCTGCCAGATCATCAGATCTCTCTCCCATCGAGCATGTCTGGGATATGATGGGAAGGCGATTGCATTTGGCACGGAATGTTGATGACCTCGTTCGACAAATGGATCGAATTTGGCAGGAAATACCGCAAGAGACCATCCGGGAGCTTTATCGGTCTATGCCACGCCGTGTGGCAGCTTGTATCCAGGCTAGAGGCGGGTCGACACTTTATTGAACTTGTTACTGTAACTCTGCAATAAATTATTCAATTGTTCTGAAATTTTAATCATTTACTATTCTGTACATTGTCTTCCGATCCACCAATTTTCGTTTTAATCGGACAACTCCTTCTTGGTGCGTCGATTTTTTTGTTATAGAGTGTATTTCGCTTTTCTTAATCTTTTTATCTCAATGTAAGGAAGAACTATGAAGTTAGTTTATTTATAATATTTCATTTCACATTCCATTCATTCAATTTAAAAAAATATTTTTCTGTAAAATTTGTTTATATATATATATATATATATATATATATATATATATATATATATATATATGTATTCTTCTGATAGTTGAACAATAAAATTTATAGCATTTATGTGAAAACTTAAAATATTTGTTACAGAAACTTAATAGTAAAAAAAGAAGAAATTAGTCCAAGCATTAAAATGATATATTCGAAAGTTAAGTTTCACAGGTTCTCATTTGCGAAGGTTAACATTTACTTAGCTTTTATTTTGTTTAGGCTCGAAAATTTAATGTTCTATGATATTCTTTCATTTAATTCCCAAAACATTCGTGTCAAATGTAATGATAGTGAAAACTCGTTCTTGCAGAACAACACAAAACAGTTTTTTTCTTTAAGAATTGGGTACTTTGATTAGGCATCACTCGTGGACCTACGCACACACACGACAGGTTCAACAAGCATACACAACTGACGTCGCTTTCAGGTATCCAACGAAATCCAAATTTGGTTAAACATGGCAATAAACTCAGCCATTAAAGCTACAGCTTTCACACGCTATGAACGTTATCAGACACAACCATAAGATAACTTGCAAAGTACCTAATCGCAACTTCAAGACACTGTTTCCCATTCCGTAAAAACAGAAATTCTTACAGAATAGTTTCACTGTCGGCTTTGTCTCTCTAAAGATATGCCGTATTAATTATTTACTATTATTCTGCTGTTACCTATTAAGTAAAAAAATTAAAGCACCCACGAGTATTTTAAAAAAAGACGTCACATAATTGTTATAAAAAAGTATCGCAACATTAGCTAATCAAATCAATAAAACTTACAGTCACTGGCCTAATTATTAAACGCACTATAAGATTCTATGTAAAATCTTAACTATCAAATTTTACTATACAGCTTTATTGTTTTTAGGAGACTGAAAGCGGTTTACACTTGCTTACGCTAGCGTATCAATTGGTTAAATTAGACTATTGTAATGTAAATTTGACGATAGGATAATATAGACGATATATTATATAAATATAGAATATTTATGATATCAAGCATTATATTAGTATATTACAATAATTAGATAAAATTATTAGACGCGCTGTAGTTTTTATAAGCAATATTTTCATATTTAAACACACATGTAATGGGTTTTGAGTCAGGAAATTTTTTATTTACTTCCCATTTGAATTTATTTTTAACGTATTGCATTACAATGTTACCCAATTGATACAGGAGCGTAAACAAGTGCAAACCGGTTTCATCCGAGTTAAAACAATATAGTTGTATAGCATCACCTGATAATCATAATTTCACATAGAATCCTATAGTGCGTCGAATAATATGGCCAATTATTTACAGTAGGTAAAATTTCGAATGCCCCAATCATCTTCCCACAACAATAGAAATTGCCTGAAAAATCAAAAATATATCATGTAATAAACTAGTGCCATGATGGCTTAGGGAATGAAGCGTTCGCCTTCCAATGAGGTGAGCCGGGTACGAATCTCAGCGATGACTGGTTGATACGTATTCCGTATCGGACGTAGCGGAGTAAAAACACAATAAAACAAAACATACTGACTCATTCTGCTACGCCCGAGTTATATCGGGATAATAAGTCCAACGCGGCGAACCGGGTTCGAATCCCAGTCGATACCGCATCCGGCTCTCACCGACCACAGTGCTGGCGTGAAATGTCCTCAGTGGTAGAAGGATCATGGGTTAGAGTCCCCTTGCGGTCAGGCTAATTATGGGAGGTTCTCGTGGTCTTTTTCACGTTAGTTCCTTAAAAATGTCCTCCACGAAGGCACATCTCTCCAAATACTTTATCCAGGAAGTTCCATTGTCTTCTGGATTGGGCTCAAAATGACAAGGCTACGTATTTGAACAGGAGTAGTCGTATGCCCAAAAATTGGGTCTGCTGTTCAATGACGGTTATAGAATACTATAAGCTAAATGATTTTACTTTTGTAAATCAATCCCCATCCCAAAAATATGATAACTTTAATTTCTAAAGGAAAGACCTTGCAACGAGCTACTAAATATAAAACACTCTTGAGAAGATTAAAATGCTCATGCAATACAAGATTATATATTGCATTAAATTCAACCAAGTGTATGTGTCATTCCAACGCTTTTGTGCACTTAATAGGTTATATTCCATATACAGTCTAATTATATATTCCATGTTGAGTTGAGTGGGAACTCTAACATCATTGCTTAATTTGTGGTTTGGAATAATGATTATTGTAAATGCAGTGTGTGTCTCCACGGATTTGAATGGAGGGAATATAGGTCAACCCCCTGCAATTTCTCTCACCCACGATTTAAATTGCTTTGAATAATAAGTGCCCGACTTAAACTGATTATAGAGTAATAAATAATCATATTATAATTCGCGATATTCAAAAGGGTTGTTGTAGCGTTTGGGTAGGATTTAAATTGTTTCGGCTTAAATATCTATTTGTTAAATATGATTAGATTGATAGCTGAAATGCCAAAGTAATTTTATTTATAGCTAATCTATAATAAGATTTATAGTTAAAATACAAAGTAATGCAGTCACCTGACACAATGTGCATCAACTCTGAAAATTCTTTTGCAGTAGCTCAGTGTTTCCCAAAGTGTGGTACGCGTACCCCCAGGGGTACGGGAACAGTTTAGCGGGGGTACGCGTTCTTGTGCGAAATATCTTGCAACAAACGAAATTTTCAAACAATTTTATTTAAAAACAATTCTAGCCATGAAAACTTAAGATTGCGTATTTTTCTATTGGCTATTTTTTTGCAGTTAACAGTTAATAATGAGTGGTGTCAACAGCCAGTTGTGATTTTTAAATTTTGGACAATTTTTTTACAGTAAAAAATACATTCATTTTTTATGAGTGGTACACAGCGCTACAAAAAATTTAGAAAGGGTACACAAAAGTCTTAAATTTCGGAAGCACTGCCGTAGACAATTAAAAAATTTGAAGTGATTTAAATTTAATTAGCTCTATTTTAATTTTTATAACCGTCGTTGAACAGCCGACCCAATTTTTGGGCTTACGGCTACTAATGTTCAACTCCGTAGCCTTGTCTTTTTTAACCCAATCCAGAAGACAAGGGAACTCTTGTATCAAGTATTGGGAGCAATTTGCCTTCGTGGAGGACTTTTTGATGGAACTAACTCGCATTTGCGCTGCATGGAGAGGAAGACCACGAGACTCTCCCATAATTTGCCTGACAGCGTAGGGACTCTAACCCGTGAACCGTCTACCACTGAGGATATTTCACGTCAGCACAGTGGTCGGATCAAGCCGGATGCGAATTCGTATAGACCAGTCATCGCTATATTCGAACCCGGTTCACCTCATTGGAAGACCCCTGAGCCATCGTGGCTCTAATTAGCTCTTTAAAAAATTTTGTTAATGGTACACAAAATGGTATTTGAACTATTAGCTATTATCGAATTAAAACTATTGCCTGCACAATAACTAATAGCTAAGTGCGTGTAAGTTTATAATCCAAGTGCTTCTAATATAGTAAACAGTTTTTGCACATTTATATTGCATATTTTAATAACTGGTAAGTGAGCTATGGTTGCAAAGTGTTTCAAAAGAACCGCTTATGAGTCGACGAGCTATAGCGAGCTGAAGACAGTAGGATTTAAGCATGTTACTAAAATATCAGTTGGTGATGAGTAAATAATATTATTATGACATTTTTCAATGGTACAGAGGCCGGGATAGACTGGTTGGTAGAGCACTGGGCCCATGTCCAACAGTTCGTGGGCTCAATCCCCGCCTGCCGAAGACTCCCCGTGTAGTAAATTGTGACTGATGCACGTTAAAACTGTCGAGTCGCGAAGTCCTCAGTGTTCCCATAACAAATCAATACCACTGGGGGGGGGGGTACTAATCCAGGAGTTTCCCTGTCTTCCTTCAAATTTACAAGTCTATAGAGTTGAACATTACTAGGGATAAACCCAAAAATTGGGTCGGCTGTTAAACGATGGATATAAAATCGTTTTGAACACAGCCGTGATGGCTCAAGGGATAGGGCGTTCACCTTCAAATGCGGCTAACCGGGTTCGAATTCCAGTCTATACGAATTCTGTATAGGGTTTGCATCGACCACAGTGCTGACGTAAAATATCCTCAGTGGTCAGAGTCCCCTTGCCGTCAGGCTAACCGTGGGAGGTTCTCGTGATCTTCCTCTTTATGTAATTCGGGTTAGTTCCATCAAAAAGTCATCCTTGAAGGCAAATTCCTCCCAATACTTCATCCAGGAGTTCCCTTGTACTCTGGATGGGGTTCTAAATAGCAAGGTTACGGAATTGAGCATGAGTAGTGTAAACCCATAAAATTGGGTCGGCAGTTCAACGACGGTTATAAAATAAAAATAAAATAGTTTTGAACAATAACTGCTTTGAATTCTGTTAAAAAAGTTGAAACCAAAAGTAAGACTATTTGTATATAGCAGGGGTTTCCAACTGGCGGCCCGCGAAGCCTTTTTTTGTGGCCCGCGAACTGAAATATATTAGTTGTCATTTTTTTGCGGACAATTTTCGTAAAAATTCGATATGGATTTAAAATACTTTTCTCGTTAATAAAAACCTAATTTCTTCGTTTCTGTGAAATTTAACATACCAACGGTGCAAAGAAATTTATTTCTCAGGTTTTGCATCCATGAAAATATTTATTCAAATACAAAAATAATCATGTATGTTGCTCTTTTTTATTTAATTTTTTTGTATTTTGTGAATATAATTCAGCATGTGCGTATCAGAAATTTTCTCGAAGAAATTCTCCGATTTAACTTTTTGAAACCACTCATTTAGGACGAGAATATTTACACACACATTTGTAAATTTTAAATGTAAATATCTATTCTCTGGTGGTTGTAGCAGACAAACCTCAATTTTCTGATTGAATATTTTGTGTGCTTTTATGTAAGTTTTAATACCTTAACAATTAGATATCTGTTGCACATTAATTGTTTAATACATAGGTGCACATTAAAGTTATCGTAGCCCGAATTTTTATTATTTATTTATGTCTTTAAAATTACTATTAATACCAATTAAATATTTTTAAAAATCTACTTCTTATTTTAATTTGTAATTCAATACTTTTGTTTTGTAAAACTCTGACAGTAATATTTAATGTTTCTTCAAACAAAAAAAAGAGTCAGTCCTACATAAAATTTTGATAAAGTTGCGGCCCGCCATTTGATTTGTGTTTTTAATTGTGGCCCCCGGCCTCATGTAAGTTGGAAACCCCTGGTATATAGGGTAACTAAATTATATAGTACAGATTACGTCTTGTTTTTTTTTCTTTTCTGAGACGAATTATCATTTTATTTTAATTTATTAAAAGACTAAACCTTTAAAAAAATTTTTTGATTGTAATAAAATAAAACTTAATTAGAAATTTTGCGTGTGCAGAAAAAAAGCCAACTTACTCCAAAAAGCACATAAATATTTTCGAGTGGTAGTTTATTAATATGTGATTCTCGGTGTAAAAAAATTTAATTTATTAGGTTTTTATCTACCACTATTTCTAAGTAATTCGAAGTTTTATATAATTCGCACTTTGTTACGATGAAATCACGCCACACGGTTTAAAAAGTTAGCAAAATTAGTCAAGTATTTGTAAATTTTAGTTTGTAGTTGTATCCCGTTTTTTAAATTAATATGGCGTGTCCGGAGCAGTTGGCATCTCTGATACAGTCATAGACGAAGCGCTAAATCGCAAATAATAACTAAGTGATCGATGCCGATTATGTTGAGTTGGCTGATTTTGCAGTAAAACGTGATTTTCTAATGAATATAAGTGGTGGATTTTATTGAATTTATTTTTATGTTACATTCATGGAAAAATTAGCTTATAACTTTAAAAACTTAAAAAATAAAGAATTTTCAAAATTTGGAGGAAATTTCCAGTTTTGCAACTGAATAACACAATTGCTAACTTGAATCTCAACCAATATTTTATCATTTTTGCAAAATGGGTCTTGATTTGGATTTGATGGCGTTCTCACACTTTTCAACTGTGTTCAAGAGTAATAGTAAACAGTGCGCATGCGGCGTCATTGCATGCGTTGCTGCGGCGACCGCTGCTGTTTTTATTTTTATTTTTACGAGCAGGCATTTTTAATCTGTTTACATCATAATAATTTAGTGTATTTTTTATATTATTTTTATTATGAACGGATAATGACTGCCTTGATGGTGATTTCAGTATAAATATGAATGCTGAAGGAGGAAAAGTATTGATACACGTACATAGGCAGGGATCAATCCGAGCAACAAACATCAATGGAGACAGTTTTTGCAACCCATGATTTGAAATGTTTAACGGAGTCCATCCAGAAAGAAAAAGCATTTGACCCATGGATAACCTGTGATCGTAATTAGGCGATCCCATATTTTTGGTTGATTTCGTTTTTTTTTATTTTGTTCTTCAACGACATAGCATAAACTGAACTATTTATAACTTTAAAAATGCATCTAAGGTAAGTAAATTGCCGCAGTAATTGCACGTTTTTCTAAATTTCTTTTTAAATGTACATTTAAAATTTAACTTAAGTGCGTCTCGTTTCAGCAATTAATTTTGTGGCAACAGAAACAAAAGGTGGAAACAAATTGTCAAGAAACGTTATAAAGTTCTTAACATGCATTTCGAAGATTAATGGTCTTCTGCCATTACTCGCCAAAAGTTAATGGGCGCCAAAAGAAATTTCGAGAAGCTTTAAAACGCGTTTTCTTTCCCTGAAAGGTTTGAATCTCGTGAAAATAAAAGTTGTGACAACTAATTACGGTACAACAAATTTCTACGCTATCTGCAAAATTTTTTTAAAAATAATATTTGCTGACTATTGCACTGGAAAAAGAAAGAAATTAATATTGATACACAGCTCAAAGTCAGCTTCTAATTAGGAAAAAAAAATTTGTTTTTGAAACATCTTTGAAAAGTATATCTTATAAGTAATTATTTTGAAGCTTCGAGAAAATATTTTGTTATTTTAATCAAAATTATTGCGCTTTACAGTTTTTTGCATTTTTAAAAACGCAATTTATTCTCAAAACATTTCTTGCATAGGCTCACATGTATAAATATTAAAAAATCAATATATATATATTTTAAATTTCAAGATATAAAAAGCAACAGCTTATAAGTTAAGACTTAAATTTAAACATCAAAGGGAGCTTAAACATTTTACATTGTAATCCATTTGAATAATTAAAGCTCTAAATAAAAATAATATTACGCTATTGTATACAGCGACGCTAAGAAAACTTTCATGCATATAAAACTAGAATAAATAAAAACGATTATAATTGGCATGAAGTATGTAAGGTAATTAAAAATATTCCCATACTCGAGTTATTACCAAAACTAATTACCAACTTATTTTTATCAACAAGTTTTTATTATTTTCCACATTATTGGAAATTAATAAGCATATTATTTTTAAAGTTCTATGTAGTTTAATAATAATAGCAAAAAAGGATGTTCAGAAAAATTAATATCTAAAGTTTTTTTTTTTATTAATGATATGTTATTTCATACGCTTGAAAATTTTCCTGTTCTGCTTTATATGCTCCCCCTTTTCTTTTAGGGGGGGGGGGTGAGATGAGATGAAAATTTAAATTTCCTCTTTTCCAGAAATAACCAACGTTGTACTTTTTTTTCTTATTAGATTGAATGAGACCTAATTTGAGACGATAGTTACGATGCCTTCCCCTTCTCCATCTTGTATTTTTGATTTTCGATTTCTTTTTTTTATTTGTGCTAAACAAATTTGTGATTCGACGAACTTCTGATTTTTCACCGTTCAAAAAAGGTGAAAAATGAAGGGACCTTAGAATAAAAGAAATAGCACTTGTAAAAAAAAAAGAAACCTATTCTCGCAGTATTCATGTTAACTGTATCAGTTACTCAGAACATTTAAAGAAAACTAAGAAATAATTTATGAAATGAATAAGAAAATAAATGATTTGTTTGTCTGTTGAATAACTATATAAGATTAAAATTCTCTTTTATGTTTGATTTATGGAACAAAAGTGAAAGGAACAGGTTTAGCCAAGCGGAACAGAAAACGATTTATACCACCCTTAAGTAGAACATTTATCAAACATTTGTTCTGTCTTTTAAAAATGGCCCTCCATTAAGAAGAAAAGAGAATGTTTGATTAAATTTTTCCTATCATTCCATTTTAAAGAGGCACCTTTTATACGAATAATTTTATTTTTTTCCACCAGAGAAAAAGAATTAACGACGATTTATAATTGTTTCCAATTTATGAGTTATTAAAATTATTCATTAATTTGAATGCAAATATTAAAAATATTCAGAGAACAATTTTGCTTGTTATGCAAAAATAGGAATTGAAAGAAAACTTATTTTTACCCCTTCATTATTTACAAAGAATTAAATTTTGTGACAAATAGTGGGGGAAAAAATGTCTGCAAACAGAAAAGATAATACCAAAAACGATAAATTAGTTTTATCATCGATTTAAAAACGAAAGAATAAAAAACTGGAGATCTAAACTTATTAGTTTTGGAGCACTCCAATAATTGAAACGATACATTAAGTTACGGATTCAAACACATAAACATATTTTCTCTGAATTATGATATCTTTTTTTTTCAATCCCGATGGTTTTATATTTTCGGTTCTTTTAAAATGGAGAGTAGTACAATACAAATAAAAATTATAGATATGATCGATACTGGGATGGATCAAGAGATAGATCACTTAATGAGGTATCACTAAACAGCTGCTCAAAAAATTCACCTAGCATCAGCCAAATTTCAATAAATAAATAAAAACCTCACAATGAATTGTTTAAAAGAGATATCGTTTTAAGTCGGTTTCGTCAACAGCAACTGAAATTCACCCAGCTCCAGTCATTAGAAGAAAAAAATTGAAAAAAAAAAAAAACAAAAAAAAACTAAATCAACAAAAAAGGTTGTGATCGCCTTATTACTATTGCTGGTCAAATGCTATTTGTTGGTCAAATGCTTTTTCTTTCTGGATGGACTCCTTTAAACACCACACCATTTCAAATTAGGCGTTGCAAAGAAAAAAAAACTGTCTCCGTTGATGTTTGTCGTCGGATTGATTTTCATATCCTGCCACTGTTTGCCAGAACTTAAGATTAAAAAGTAGCGAATGGGAGCTCCAAAAGTAGCGGATTCGAACATTTTGTAGCCCAAAAAACTACGTTGTAAATACATATATATATTTCTACTAAATTAAAAAAGTTAAATTTCAATGCATTGCGTTAAAAATTTCGTCAAATTCAATATTTCGTTTTAACTCAGATTAAAGGTCACATGATTTTTTTTTCCAGAAGATAAACGATTAATAATGGTTGGAGTTAAAGCTTTCTTTCCCATCATACTCGGAGTGCATTTTTCCACATTGCGATTTCACAAGCCATATTGCGATTCATATGGAGAGATTCTAGACTCTGCGCAGCAAAACAAATCAAGAATTTTAAACTAAAGCTGATGCGTTTTCAAGAAGAAAAAAAAATTATTTTTTAAAAAAGATAAAGAAACTGCAGACTTTTCAGAATAATATTATAACAGGAAAGGAAAAAAAATTTAAAAAATATTTCTGTTAGAAAAGTAGCATTAAATTCTGTAAGAAAGTAGCGCATTTTTAAGATTTGTAGCGTTTGAAAAATAATGAGTAGCCCAAAAAGTAGCGGGTAGCCAAAATTCGATTTTGAGTAGCGGGTACTTTTAAAAGTAGCCCAATCCGCTATTTGTAGCCCAATCTGGCAAAACTGTATCCTGCATCCTGCCTCTGTACGTGTTTCAAAATACGTTTCCCTTTTCAGCATTCATATTTATATTGAAATCACCGTCGAGCCAGTCATTATACGTTCATAATAAAAAAAATGTAAAAATACTTTGAAATATTATTATGCTTATACATTAAAAATGCCTGCTAGTGAAAATAAAAAGAAAAACAGCAGCGGTCGCCACAGCAACGCATGCAATGACGACGCATGCGCACTGTTTACTATTACTCTTATTTGAAAAGTGTGTGGACGCCATCGAATCCAAACCAAGACACATTTTGTCAATGGGTAATAAATAAATAAATAAATGAATAAAATAAATTTTAAAAAAGAATAACTGGAGGAGACGTTATAAGTAATTAGCGGCTATTTCTTTATGACTATTTACGCAGCAACTTCAAGAAGGATTCGCTTCGCTCTAGTCGTGAGAAAGAAAAAAAAAAGGAGATAAATCAAAAAAGTAGTTGACGAAATATGTAAAGGTGGTATCCATTCACGGGGATTTCTTCAAACAACTACTAAAAAGATTCTTCATACCTCTTCAAAACTTCCATTCTTCACGAAAGTATTCTCGAAATTTATTTTCACAGAAGCTGATTTTTGGGTTTTATGGCTTTTGTCGATCCATTCATATTTTGTGTATTCTGCAAGCGGCTGAAAATTTTATATCATTTTAACGTGCCTTTAAAATAACTCTCGAAGGAAAAATCGAAACGGAGCGGAGATATCTATATCGATATCCATTTCAAGGAGAGTCATAGATTTTTTGTATAAAAGGTATCGATAGCTATTTATTGCTTCATAAGTTGTTTACGATCTACCTTTAAAAACTATAACTTTCCATAGTGAGAAGTACTGACTCAACAAGAAATAATTTTTCCCCTTCGCGTAGCTGTAGAAAGCGAACTATTAAACTACAAAGAAATTAAATGATGCAGTAGACAACTGCAGTCAAACCCCGCTATAGTGAACACTGTTTATAGTGAATTCCCGGATAGAGTGAAAGAAATGTTCGCTCCCGTGCCTTGCTACACACGAATAATATTATTCTTTGTAGATATAATGAACCAAAAAAAAAGAGAGGAAGTTGGATATTCGAAACTTTCTTCCGACTTCGACTGATTTATTTTCTTCATTTTTTTACTATAATTTTGAAATTTCTAATTCAAAATAAATACAAATACCCACTTCTAAAACCATTTGTTGCATGGAATGTAGCAACAAGCATTTTTTTTTTGTTTGCTTCATTATTGAATGGGTTCAGCATTCAAGGATGCCGCCATCTTCCAGTATCTGGACAAATGCTTCAAGTCAAAGTCGATGAATTTGCTAAGCGATTGGGTGAGACTACCTCTTATGTGCTCGAATGGTTGATTAGACAGGTTTAAAAAGCGGAATAATATAAATTCAGGAAAAATTATCGGAGAGTTGGGAAGTGTTTTCCATATCTGATGTTAAGGATTGCTCATCGGCTTAAGATTTAAAAAAAAAATTTTTATGCAAGACGAAGAGTCATGAAAAACAAAAGTTAATACATTATTTGATACCACGTTTTATTTTTCAGTCATTTTTGTATTTCATTTTATGGGTCATTTATTTAAATAATGCGTAATAAAAGGGGGGAGATCGGAGCCATTAGTTAAAATTGTTTGTGGAACGGTTACAGTGAAGTCTCGGTTATAGTGACCTGAAATTTCAGTCCTTTGAAGGTTCACAATAGCAGGGTTTGACTGTATTATAAAAAAGTAATGCAAAAATCTACCGAAATATAGTACTGCGATCAACACAAACATATTTGGTATGGATTCATAAATTTTAAACAATGCGAAAAGAAGGATTAAATATCAATTTTTACCTTCATGTTCAACAATGTGAAACTAATCACAAATTAGGATTTGGTGGAGCGGTTTTATTGAATGAATATCAAGTGTGTTGCATTGCCACCTATCGACAGATGTTTGTACTAGGTTTTTTTTTTTAAATGAACGGCAAGAGCATGATTTGTATTTCCGTATTTAAAGTTTCATCTCGTTTAGTTCAACAGAAAACGTTCTAAAGCTCTGTGAATTGGAACATATATATTGAGAGTGTGACAAATGTCTGACAAGACTCAAATACCTGAGAGTGTTTGAAGATACTGAGATTTCGTGGAGTAACAAAACAATTCAGAAAAAAAAGTTAAATTAGTACTAGGATTACTATTTGTGAGAAAAGCAAACAGTTGATTTCAAAAACGCATCTGAACTTTTTATAAGAATGAAAATTTGTGCTACAATAAGGAAACAAATTAGATTGCATAAATCACATAGCAGACGAAAACTATTATTTTTCTTTTGTCGTCAAAGTTGGTAATATTTTTTTTTTTTAAAAGAAGAGAAAAAATGGGGAAAAAAAGCTTGATTCTCCTATTTAATAGTTTTGTTTAAAGAATATTTGTCATTGTACACAATACTTAGTAAATAATAAATATTATACCCTGTAGTGTGTTTGGCATTACAAAAATTCAATTCACTAGTGTATAAGACCTGTTTACTCGATTTTACGTTGGGGTTCCTTTACATGGATGAAGGTTGACATTGTCGATATTTACTCTCCCCCCATGGGTGACCTTCGAAGGTGATGTGAACACGCCTACCTTAACAGAAACTTCCACTACTTCAATTTGAACACTCCTATTAATATGGATGGTCCACATTGAACAGTTGACTTGCTACTTGTGACTGAGACATTGTCCACTTTCTCACGCTGCTACTCAGTCTCGATCACACACAACGTCGGGCTGTATACATTCGACTGCTAATGGCAACATAGGAGCGACCACGACCGTGAACTTGATACAGCTCTCACTATCAGCACTCCAGAAGATCTTAATACAGCTCTCCCGGCTTCTCAAAAAGCAGCAATGGATCAGTTAGTGATCTAGTGGTATCTGTTAATCAAATTCTATCACAGCTATATTTCTGGTGGTGGAGTACAGTAGTGTATCTACCACTATAAAAATACGATTCCAATTCACTAGTATATAAGACATGTTAACTCGATTCTATGTTGGGGTACCTTTTCATAGAAGAAGGTTGACATTGTCTATAATTTCTCTCCCCACAACCCCATTCTCAATCTAAGAACATCAAGGAAACGTCAGAAACCAGTTCATTGCCGTCAAGAAATATTCTTTGTTTGAGAGTAACATAAAAAAATTACATTGTACAAGTTTTTTTTAAATAAATAAAATTAATGATCTCAGGAGTGAATTTACATCAAATATTAAATTTCTTTAAAAATAATTTCCCATTAAAAAATTAAAATTTATCCCATAAGTAAACATCATAAAGACTACATAATACGAGCATGGAATCGATGCCTATTTCTTCAACATGAACAGTTAAAATAACGGCACGTCTCCTACGCATTTTTTTTCAACAATTCGTCTTTCACAGCTGTCATAAATACTTTCTTCTGCTCTTCGAATATGCTATTTTTATTTTTCTACAAAAGCGTAACAGAACGACTAGTACTCAACTTTCAATGAATAACAACGGAAAGAATTATTATTTTTGATTCTACATAAGTATAATTATGGCATAAAATAGAACACTTCGTTTGTAGATATGAACTATTCGCTTTTAACCTTCCAAATCTTCCCAACTTACAGCTCAATTTGTTTCAGCTTTTCGTTGTGTACACGAGAAAAGAATTTGTGATCACGAAATTTTTATACATGCAAGCTTAAGCTTTCTTGCTTATAACAGCTCACACGTTTGATATTTCTAACCTTTGTTACTAATGCAAAACAGAAAATATTTTTTTTACGACGTGAAGAGAAATGTGTTTAAACACAAAGAAATTCTCTATGATTGTGATTTATGCAAAAATAAGTTTAAAAAAACAATAAAACGCTTTTTTTAGGAATCATTGTAATTCATTAGAGCTTAATTAAAGAATAGAAAATATATGAATTCTGAAAATGACTTAAAAAATGAAGCTATCTAATTTTTAATTATATTCATTATTTAAATCATTGCTTTTTAGGCATAGAGCGCAATAAATTATTATAATAAACCCTCCTAGCTTTATCAGATCGTGAAAAAAAGGGGAAAAAATCGACTCTCATTTGAGAAAAATCGTAGGTGGCGTTCCGTAATGCATCTATTCATTTGATATCAAAGATAAGGAAAGAGCAATTTTCCCGAAAATAATTAATTGTTCAAATAATTAAGTTCGAAAACTTCCCTGCATACTAGCTTACTTAAGACTTGAGTTTCGTTTTGAGAGAATAATCATTAAATTTATTTTGAAATAATTAATTTTGCCTGTTATCTCAAGCATTAGATTCAAGCAAGATAGAAAATTATGAATTATTTAATAAAGTAAAAAAAAAATCTCTTCCAAGCATTAGGTTTGTTTATAAATTAAATTTAAATTTTGTTCTATTTAATTGGGTTTCTAATTACCAACATATTTTTTCATCTTTTGTAATATTTTTACTAAAGAATAGAGACTCAAAATTAATTTCTAATGGAAATATAAATGGTAAATTTGACTTCGTCAATAAAAAGTAAGCTTCAGTCGGACCTCTATTAAATGACGTCGCTAAATCCCGATAATAAGTACGTCATATTGAAAATTGGTTAAATAGAAAATCACCTTTTGAAATGCTTAAACAAAACAAAACAGCTTTTAAATTCATGAACACTAGACATAATTAAAATAGCAATTGATATACCTTTATCTTGTAAACTAGTATCTACTATTTATTTCATAAATCTTAACCGTAAAAGAAATCTGCATGGGAAACAAGAATAGAGCAAAACATTATCCAGTGTTACACTACCATGTCACATAAATTTTCAACTAAAAAAAAGCTTATTTTATGTATAAAATTGTAGCTACATTTATTATAAAAGTAATTTGAAACATACGACATGCGTTCTTAAGTTTAATTGCTACAGATAAAATTTTGTCTGAGTTTTTCGTTTGAAATACAAAAAAGGATTTCACTGCTTTTCTCAATAAGTGGGACGCGAAAATCAATTCAAGATCATTTCTTGCATAAAATGCGTTAACAAGTTCCAAATATTTCCGAACAGGGGCCCCCACCAGGGGGGGAGGTGGGCGCACGATGAGCCCACTAAAAGCTTGGGGGGGGGGGGGAATTTTTACACTAAATAAAACGAATTGTTTGGGGGGGGGGTTAGAATTCGCCCGAGAATGAGCCCAAGAGCTTGGGGGGGGATTTCGTTCAATAGAAAATTCACTTTGCTATTTGCAAGTTATTTTACGAAGAAATTTCCAAAATGTATTTGGTTCCTCGAAAAAAAATCGGAAAATAGAGAAATTTGCTAAATGAAAGTTCGTTAAATAAAAATCCGACTCTATTTAAAAGCATATTTTTCAAATCTAAATGGTAACTTCTGTACGCGAAAAATACGTAAAATATCCGAAAGCAATATTCATTTCAAAATTGAATTTGGGCAAATGGTGTAAATATTCCCTTGAATATACAAGATAAAATCTTACTAAAATGAGATACTAAATTCGATTTGTCAATACTAAGTACAACATAAGACAATCGTCTTACCAAAATTTAAGTGATAAAATCGCCGTCAAAAGTACTGAGCGAAATTTACAAAAATTATAATTTAAAGGTAAACTTGCTTTGTCGTAAAATATACAAATGCATTATTACGAACTCTGAACGGAAATATAATTTTATGAATATTGTATAAAATATCTAAAAGCGTTTTAACCAAAATATAAATGACACACTTACTTTGTCAATACGTTTAATATACAAAGGTTTTCTTATTTTTAATTAAAATGAAAAATTGTCTTTCGTTAAATTTTGTAAAATATACGAAAGCATTCTTAACGAAACAGAATTGCAAATTAGCAGTGTCCATAACATGTATAATATAGGGATTCTAATTAGCAAAATGAACATTAAATATTAGTACGTAAAATACATACGTAAGTTTTCTTCGTAAACTTTGAATGCTAAATTTGTTTCATCAATAATATTATTAATGTACAAAGATTTTCTTATCGTAATTAAAATTTGTAAATTTCCTTTAGTAAAATTTTGTAAAATATACGAAAACATTCTTAACGAAACAAAATTGCAAATTAGCAGTGCCCATAATATGTATAATATACGGACTCTAATTAGCAACATGAACATTAAATATTAATACGTCAAATACATAGTTTTATACAGGAGAAATATTTCGAATTATTTAATAAAATGTTTTTTGTTAATATTGACTTTTAAAGAAACAAAGATGAATGAGACTTGAGAGTTTAGCTGAGCGAGCAAAATAGCAAGTGTCAGCAAACAACGTTAGAATGTATACGGCTATGCAAAACAGCAAAATGACACGGATTTATGAATTTTTTAAAATACTTCTCTGTTACAGAGACAATGAAGACAGCACATAAGAACGCGCTGGGTTCTGGTATGCACAGGATAATACCCCTAAGTGTACGAAATACGACACTACTGCAATCATTAATGATAAAATACGCATAAAAGAACAACAATTATAAATTGACACCTACAATTATCAAATTTGATAATATCGCACTCAGTAGTTAAAGCAACATATCAAAAAGATAATATCACGAATATTATGCATAACTATATTATTATTGAATAAGATATTGAGAGTGCTGATAAATTTCATTTGAATAAAGAAAATATGGATCAATTTAAAAATATATTAAAGATATATTTAAAAACAATATAAAAAAATTTTAAAATTCAATTCCTACTTAGGTGAACAAAGAAAACTTTTATTTTAGTTATTTTTTATTAAATAATTATAATTTTTCCCCCCATGTAAAGCTAAAATTAATTTAAAAAATTTAATGAATGAATTAATATTTGAAAAAAAAAACAGTATTAACATCCAGTGTCATCCACTTTGAAGTTTAAAAAATGTATTTGGACTTGAGTGAATATTTGAAAATTTTTAATAACGATTGCATATTTGAATAAGAGAGAGTATGAACTAATAGTAGGAATTGAATGATATGAATTAGTTAAAATGTAACAATATATCCCAAAATATTGTTGAATAACTAAATTTTTAATTTGTACATCACAATAATTAAAATTCGGAACTTGTCGGATATAAGAACCAATGTCGTTGAACTGGAAACTGGGTCCCAAATTACCGATAAGTGCAATTATTTTTGATAAAAAGAGAAATATTTTTTTTCTAATACTCACCAGGGTTGACATTCGTCAATTCAGGCGAATTAGGACCGAACTTGTTGATGCCTATTTCAGGGACACCCTATTAAATGGGCCAACGCTGCTCTCACAGTCAGGACAGATAGAAGAAAGTAGATAGATGAAAGAACATCCATGCCTAGTCCGAGATTCGAACCCAAAACCCTTCTGCTGCAAGGCCAGTTCCCTAACCCCTGCACGAGGTATAAATATTTTTAAAAAAATATAAATTACGTTAAAAATTAATAAATTACGCTACGTTAAAAATTAATAATTACGTTAGCTCGAATCTAAGCTTGAAGTTTTATTGAATCTTCAAAAAATTATTCTTCCTAATATTTCATACGAATTTCGTAAATAAATCGCAATTTTATAGCAAACTTGTACATAGTTCTTAATACAACTGTAATTTATTTAGGTTGAACGGAGATGGAATTTAATCAACTTGTAGATTAAAATTTGAACATTTTAAGCATTTGATCATCAGGGAAATATTAGATATTTCATAAAAGTTTGTTTTCTTTTAATTCAAACATTTCAGAAATACAAACATGCGTCATTATTTATTTTATATAATAATCGAATTTATTTTATATTTGTATACTTGTTTGTTTTAGGTTTACAGTATTAAATTTTTATCATTTTTTTTCCATAATTCTCACATTTATTTCTAAACTCTGAATATTGTTTGGAATTGAATTGCTCTGAATATTGTTAATTTTAATATTTTTCAGAAATTTAAAATTTAATTAACTATGGTAAAAAAATAAAACTTGGAGTAACGAGCATGATTTCCATTTGAAGACATCTAACGTAATAAAAACATTTATTATCGAACAACATATTTTAAAGGACATAAAAAATAATTTTAAATTCCAAAGATAATTTACACAAAGCTTTTTTTAGAATGATACTGTTGTTGAATAGACAAATTTTCCATATAATCATAATAGTGTAATCATCAAATAATCTCATAATTGTAATTTTTATCTGATATATAAACACAGAGTTGAAATTGTCAGTAAAGGTAACATACATGCATACAAATCTTTAAATAAGAGTGAAAAATAATTACTTACAATTCTAGAATATTCGTCATTGTTGCAACAAGCTTTACGCCACAAATCTTAACGGATTGTTTGTTTGTTGGGTCAAAATACATTAGCAGACTTGTGTGCTCATATTAAGGATTATAAACCTTTGTCAAGTAGAAGACAGATAGCACAATATTCGGGCCCGCTACCTCCACGTTTCGCACAGCGTTTATTGAAATATACTGTTTGTGAGGGAGGGGCCCATCTCATCTAAATTTTAACAGTTGTTTATTTAATTTTGTTATTGAAGCACATACCTATGGAGGCTTGTGTGTTCATTATCAAGTACGGCTTAAAAGCTGTTGTTTTCTTTTTTTCTTCTAATGGCAGGTTCTGAACCTTTACGTTCTTCATCAGGGAAGATGCCAGAAGTGCTGTTTAATGTTACCCCAGTGGGCATCTGTGAACATAAGTCATGGAGGTGAGCTACATTACCCACGCCACACTGCCTCAGATACCCGTTCATAGGGTGGACCACATTCACACATCACACACAACAGATGACAACACTGAGAAACATCCAGGCCCAGATCAGGATTCGAACCCGCAGCCATTGACTTTGCAGTCAGGCACGCTAACCGCTCGGCCACCTCGCCGGCTTAAAAGCTATTGTCAGTTTGAATAACAAATAGAATGAATCAGGAAAGGACATCACAAAGATGCGTCTTGGATTGAAGCAGGGTGCGAACCCGTTTCCTTCAAGCTGCAGACGAGAACATGAAACCAGGGAAACCTCTCAGCTTCTATATGTTATGAGCATTTATCAGCTTCTTTCTGTCTTCCTCAATGATGTGTAGTGAGAGAATCGGACACCGGTATGGAGGGGCAGTGGTTCGAATTTCGACTCCGCTGAGACCCATTGAGTACATGTAACATACGGTTTCGTAAACTTTGTGAAGTCGAAAGTCTTGTCTTCTGTAGCTGAGCAGTACCATGGGTACAGGGATCGGTAGAAAATTTCTTTCCCCTTCAGATCTATGTTTAAATTCGAGGAATCGGTTTACAGATGTGATAGCATGTCTTTGGGTCATCCTCCGGGACGTTTCCCAGACCATCGTGTGCAGTTCTAGTTCGACATGAATAAAGTACTTACCGACCTATCTTCATCAACATCTATGGTGAAATCCTGGCCGAGCTGTTTCATCCTCTAAGCACTGTGTAGAGTGAAGGTAGCGGGTTCGAATCTCTCAGTAATCCTTGATGTATCTTTTCGTAATATCTGTCTTTCTACGTGACAAATATGCGATTGAGCACAGAAGCCCTGCAAGTATGTGTACCAATAAACGAATACAAAATCAAAGCCTATTTTAATGCATTGATTAAAATCGCGATCTTTTGGTTTGGTCGTTAACGTCGTACTGTTAGAGGCTGTTTGGAATTCATCCAAAAGCGTAATCGAAATACAATACTTGTGCTCATTTTTTATCACCACACTATAGACGAGAGGACCAAAACCATGATCACTGGGCAGGTGTAGCGTCATCTGCGTCTTCTACTCGCGTCCCGGACTGATCGTTAAGACACGATTCCCAAAAGATCACCGAAGTCAAGCATCACTGTCTGCGATCAGTTTGTGGGTGGGTGACGACTTGGATACATCTGCGTAGGGACCGAGGGTGTTCGGTATGGGTCCTCGATAAACTGTTCTACCGTAAAGTGCTCGACTTCGCGTGCAGGTCGTCGGGCTACCGAAGTGGGGGAGCCATCCCCTCTGCAGAGTATCAAAATAGTGATGGCATGTTTTCGGATCATCCTCAGGGATGTTTCCCAGACCGTCGCTAATAGCCCATTGCTCAGCTCTAGTGCGACGTAAATAAACTATAACGACAACTTAATCTCTGAAATGGGGGAATAGCGATTAAAATTCTTAGTTGTATCTTTCCTCCTTTGTTCTTGATATCTACTAAAAATTTTTGCTTCTTTTGGAAGGTGATATGCTCTTATGCTAACTGATACGAAGATTAGAAGTATATGGTTCAATTTTCTCTGCAAATCTGAAAGTACCATCCATCTTAATGCATCTTAATGTTGTAATTCTTTTTATTCTTAAATCTATGTTTTCTTCAGTTTAACGAGTTTTCAGATTCAATTCAATTCTGCAGACTTATGAATAAAAAAAAAATTATTGGTGATTAGTTATGAAAAAAAATCTTTCTAAAGTCACATTCAAGTCTAATGCACTTACGTGAATAGTTAAGAAAATTATGACGTTTATTCTTTTCTTAACACTAGAGAAACTGAAACTTAGTATATACGTATATTGCCCAAAAGCAGTCAATACGACTGGATTGTGAAAGAATAACTAATGTGCACATAAATTTGTTTAAAATTAAGTTTTTATATTTTTCTTATTATTTATAGTAACAAAACAAGTTATAAGTAAATATTAACAGTAAAAAAAATTATATGTTGTTCAAAAAAAAATCACAAAATTCTAAGAAATTGTGTCATTATATACATCATTGTTTTTCTAATTGCAATTAAAAAACAGTCAAAATGACTTCCTTGAGCAATAAGAGAAATAGTTTCAAGATATTTGTCTGCTATTAAATAATTAGAACATTTTTTTTTACTATAGTGACATAGTTAGGTCAGAAAATTATTCGTAACTGTTTTGTATTGTAACATAAAAAGCAAAAAAACTACATGACTTTCTTTTTATGAAGAGGCGCTCCCCATATAACTACAAAGTATCTACTCAAGTCTGATTACAACTCAAATAACACCTTTAAGAAAGGATTTTAGCAGTTAGGGACAGGGTTGCGTGATTTAAATCACTTGATTGTTTTTTTTTTTAAAAAATACTTTATTTAATTCAACTGCGATTTTTTTTTAAAAAAATCATTGATTTAAAGCAATACATTTTTTTTAAATATATCATTGATTCGAAAGTCTTTTTACAAATATGTTCTTTGGAGTGTGACTCGTTTTTAAAAAAAAATAATAATTATTGATTTTATAAAAAAATTTATAATTAAATGTGAAGTAATTTAATAATTATTTAACTTCAATGTATTTTGATTTAATTTAATTTGCTCTTCATTGGACATCTAATATCAAATTACCTCACTATCTTAAAAAAATTAGGAAGGTTAGCTGAAAAAAAAGCAAGAGGGATTTTATTTATTCATTGCTAAGTTTGTAATGATTAAATTAGAAGTTTTGAATCATTTTAATTAGAAAATTTGTTCAATTTCAGTTGGTTTAGTTTTTTTGCTAAATTATCGTTTTTACATAACATTAAATACTGTTAATGGCTGGTAATTTATAAAAGAAACTAAAAAATCTGAGTGAAATGAAAAAAGTCCTATTTAAATCAAATAAATCCGATTTCCTTTTTAAATCGTAAATTTCTCAAACTTTATTCAGGGAACACAAATCTGTGTTTAAATAAATTTAGCAGAGTAAAAAAGAAAAAAAAAACTCATCACGTGACTTCTCGGATGTTTTTTCATAAGTATAACAAGTAAATATGCTAAATAATGCTAATGAAAGAGTACTAAACTAAATACCAATTTGGTTATAAAAGATATATTTTATTCATTTCATCGTCATATAAACATTGTACTAAAAGTGTAGTGTGTCTACCACAACAAAATTCTAATTCCAATTCACTAGTATATAAGAAATGTTAACTCGATTCTATGTATCTCCTTTTCATAGATGAAGGTTCACATTGTCAATGTAACTATCCCCACAAAAAGTAAGAAAAAATTTCTTTTTTTAAAAATCTTACAACATACAACATTTCTGAAAGCTATTTGAGTTTCTACTCAAAAAAAAATTCATTGGAAATTCTGTATTTCAAATTCGATGAAAATTGCTATAGAGTTTAATGTGATGTAGTTTATCAATTTTTTCTTCTTCACAAGTCAATAGAATTCTTTAGTATAGTTAAGCATTGTTAAATTCTTTGGAAGTTAAAGAAAAACATATAAATAAAGAAAAACAAATACATAAAGAAAGAAAAAAAGGTGCTGGGCGATACTGTCATGAGTTGTGTATCCTAGATTTTAGAACCATTAGCATAAAAATAAAGTAACATTCGATTTGCGATACGATTTAACTTAATTCCGATTTGAGATTTTAAAGGCAGGAAAACCTTTATTTATTTTCTTAGAAAAATTCGCTTGAAGAAACAAATATAAAGTTGCAGAGGAATACGTCAAAATTAGTTAAAAACAAGTTTATTTTGTAAGAAAAAGAAAGAAGAACAAGTTGTTGTTAAGAACTTGAAACTGGAGTTGATTGTTCGGAACTTTCAAGGAAACAGTAAAATGACGATATTTGAAACCTTCGAGTAAATGGGGGGTGGGATGCTACGTAAGAACTGTTGCGCAATGGTTAAATCCTTTTAGCAACATTTTTCTTTCTTTGAAAAAATCTGAAAACTTTTTCCTTAAAAAAATTTTTTTTAACTTTTTAACATGTCGATATAAATTCGACTATTTACTGAACTAAAGGCATTTTGGAATACTCCTATATTCGATACAATGGGGAAATATAAATATGAAGGGGTTTGCGACATTTTTCTTCTGTTGATATTGAAGTTAAAATATTGAGAAAATATGGAAAATAATAAAAAAATAATGACAAGAGAAGAAAATTATTAAAAATATTTTTCAAAAGTATTTAAAAAAAATTTTTTTTAATTATCTAAATATATATATATATATATAATAAAACTGTCATTGATAAGATTAATTACCTAAAAGCATTGACCAGTCGACTTGTTTCAAATTTTGACTATCAATGTTCTGTACCGTAACCTTTTAATTTTGAACCTAACTCAGAAGACAAAGGAACTGTAAAATAAAACTTTTGGGGAAAACTTGCTTCTTTTAATAAAATTAGCCGAATTTGTGTTAAATTGAGTGGAAAACATGATAGTTAGTACAACGGTAAAGAATTCTTACTAGAAATGGAGGGGGTTAAAAATTTTACCCTGTCTTGGGATTTGGTAAAAATGGAAAATTTTATTCGGCAGGTTCCGGTTGCTAGCAGAAAATTTATTTGTTACCCTCCCAGTGCCAGGTAAAATTTAGATTTAAAACCCGGACGGGAATCAAGCAAATTATTGAAAATAACCCAGCTAAAAATAAACATAAAATCTACTGAGGTGATTCGGCCCATTCCGCTACATAACTTTTGAAGTGGAAACACTGCAAAATTACTGCCCAGTTTGAAACTGCAGTAATTTTGTGGTAGCACCAACTTCAAAAATTTTCGCAGTTAATATACAAAAATGTCAGGATTTAGTTGTGCCATCTATCGTGAGCGATAGAAAATATAGTTTTTGTTTAAAAAAATTTATTTTCGAAGAAAAAGTTTTTGATAATTTTTTTAAAACTTTATCTATTCTGTTCATCAAATAAATTAAATAGGAAATATAGTACTCGTGAAATTTTTGTTGCGATTATGCTGACGCATTGAATAACGGGATTCGAACTTCCATCCTGTCTGGCGGGAGATCGATTAGCCCTATCGGCTTCAGCCCTTTGTCAAGACTGATGCAAGGAACTAAATGATTTCATAAGTAGGATCTCGTTAGCAAGGATAAAAAAATTTTTTGTTAAATACTAAAAGGTTAAAACACAATTAATAAATTTTTTCAGAGTTAACAGTTTGAATAGCGTCATTTTATGATTATCTATTAATTTTGATTGTATACGGTAAAATAACAATTAAATGAATTATTCGTTAAGATATTTCTTTTTTACCAGCAATTCCTAGTAATGTAGATTTGAGTCTTTTCCCTAAGATTTATTATTTTTCTTTTTAGTTTCATTTTTAAAAGCAAGGTTCTCTAAATGAATTTTTAAAGTAAGCAGGTTTTACAGATCCTATGTTCATTTAGGTTCAATTGAAAATATCGTGAATGACGATTTTTGGAAAACCGAATTTTAAAAAAATCCCACTTTATCTCGTTTTATCTGCTGGAATCTGTAGATACTATAACTTTGTTCATTTTTCAAAAATGTAGAGGCGTAACTTAACATTATTTGACGCTTGGGGAATTAATGTATTTCTCTACATGGATGTTTAGAAGAGTTGTTCGCAGAGTGATATGTTTAGAAAGGCTATTCAAATAGAAGACGTACTTCCGAAAATGTTTTTCTGCCCAAGTTAAATGTTTCAATATTTGTTTCGATTTATTCTGAAAAAGTACATAAACATTTTTTTCTATGAAAAATAAAAACTACTCTATTTCTGTCAGGCATCGGTCACGACCAAACACTCAGCAGGAAAAAAAAACGCGATCGAAGAAAATATTTAGTTTAAGGTTCCTTTCAAATAAAAAAGGCAAACTTTTAGAGATTTTTGTTTATCTTTACTTGGATCTCGAGTTTACATAGATGGCATAATAGTCTCTTTTAAAGAACTTAATGCAAACTTTAGAACATTTTTCTTTATTTTCGTCACATTTAGTATCACTTAATAATGTATTACACTCATAAAATATATTCACCACTATAATACATATGATAGTAATTATTATCAGCTAAAATCTCAGTAAACAAAAAAATTTTCTGTCTCGAGGATAGCTGGACTTACCTTAAATGGTGGATAAAACCCTGTGATTTGATCCCACCAAGAAGTGACTCTTATCTTTCACTATCTAACACTTATTTTTCATCTCCTCTTTATTGTTTCATGGTACTGTAGTGTATCTACCACTACAAAAATATGATTTCAATTCACTAGTATATAAGATGTGCTAACTTGATTCTTTGGGGGGGGGGCAACCTTCATATATTGCATGTGCAACCTTCATATATTTTCATATATGAAGGTTGACATTGTCGATATATATATTCCCACATGGGTGACAAAGACGTGATATGCAAGTAACGCCCACTTTGATCTGAGCACGCCTACCTCGATGAATGGTCCACATTAAACGGTCTTGATAATTGTGATTGAGGCATTGGCCTCCTCACGTTGTTGCTTCTCAGTTTTGATCACACACAACGTATACACTCGACTGCTGAAGGCAACACAGGAGCTATCATGACCGTGAACTTAATACAGCTCTCACGATCAGCACTCAAAAAGTACGGCGATCTTAATATAGCTCTCCCGGCTTCCCACAAAGCAGCAATGAATCAACTAGTAGCCGTTTATCGAATTTTATCGCAGTAACAATTCTGGTGGTGGAGTACTGTAGTGTATCTACCACTACAAAAATATGATTTCAATTCACTAGTATATAAGATGTGCTAACTTGATTCTTTGGGGGGGGGGGCAACCTTCATATATTGCATGTGCAACCTTCATATATTTTCATATATGAAGGTTGACATTGTCGATATATATATTCCCACATGGGTGACAAAGACGTGATATGCAAGTAACGCCCACTTTGATCTGAGCACGCCTACCTCGATGAATGGTCCACATTAAACGGTCTTGATAATTGTGATTGAGGCATTGGCCTCCTCACGTTGTTGCTTCTCAGTTTTGATCACACACAACGTATACACTCGACTGCTGAAGGCAACACAGGAGCTATCATGACCGTGAACTTAATACAGCTCTCACGATCAGCACTCAAAAAGTACGGCGATCTTAATATAGCTCTCCCGGCTTCCCACAAAGCAGCAATGAATCAACTAGTAGCCGTTTATCGAATTTTATCGCAGTAACAATTCTGGTGGTGGAGTACTGTAGTGTATCTACCACTACAAAAATATGATTTCAATTCACTAGTATATAAGACGTGTTAACTCGAATATATGATGGGGTACATTTTCATAGATGAAGGTAGACATTGTCGATATCCACTAACCCCACAGATTCTATCAACATGTTGTTTATTGCATTTACAATTTTTTTTCTGTGATGTCAAATTTCAATTTGTGTTTTTCGCTGTTAAACATTAATTAGCCACCCCAAATTCGAAGGCTTTTTACCAGATCAGGATTTTTAAAATGCATATTAAGAGTGGTCTTTACGTAAAACCTTATGGATAGCGCACTATTCTGTAGATTTAGTATAAATGGCAAGTTTTCGAAGAAAAAGTACTATACTTTATACATGATCATAATTAAAATTAAATGAAATAATTAAAATGTTTTGTTTTAATAAAACATAAATTGACATTATGGCTGTGTTCGCTTAGAAAGATAAATCAGAACTCGAGAATATATATACGCGATAGGATTTCATTTTCATTGTTTGATGCTATCTTTACTTGTTCATCAAGTTCTTCTTTCTTACATAATTTCTCTATGAAAGAAGGGGTTGGTTTGCGTGGAACACAAAAGAACAAACACAGTTTCTTTACTAAACAAGACTGGAACAGAACAAAGGGAAAAGCGAAGCGGAGAATCAGATATTTCTTTTTTGTATCTTAACTGATGATTATGTACACAAAGACAAAAAGTAATCTAAAATATTTGTTGGTATAGAAGATTAAACTGCCAGGAAGCAAATAAAGAAGATAATAAAGTGTTCTTTGACCTTAAGATTAAGTTAAGAATGTTTAGAAGAAGAAGAAGAAAAAACATAAAAGCGCTTCGATTAAAACCGTAAATTGAAATCTATTGAATTTAAATAATAGAGATACTAGAAAAAATATTAATGATCGCGTTAGACACAATTGTGAACAATCATGTCTGAAACTGAGATCTAATAAATTTTAATTCGCATCCGGCTTCGATCATAGCGATGGCTGGTCGATACAAATTCCGCATCCGGCTTGCACCGACCACAGTGCTGACGTGGAATATGCTCAGTGGTAGACGGATCATGGGTTAAAAATCCCTTGCCACCAGGCTACCCGTGGGATGATCTCGAGATCTTCCTCTCTATGTAACACAAATGCGGGTAAGTTCCATCAAAAAAAAAAGTGCTCCACGAAGGCAAATCTCAACCTACACTTGATGCAGGAATATCCTTGTCTTCAGGATTGGGTTCAAAATGACAGGGCTACAGAGTTGAACATTAGTAGTCGTAAACCCAAAATTGGGTCGGCTGTTCAACAACGGATATAAAATAAAATAAAATCTTGTAAGATTAAATTAATAATCTCAAGAAACTGAATTGGAAAGAAATACTTGATCATTTAAAAACTTCATTTGCTTCAAAATTTTGAAGATGGTCATTCAAGTCGACATGTTTTGAGTACCCCAAAAGTAGGCACCCATTCTCAAGATTCGCTAGATGAAGTGGAGAAAACTAAAGTGATTTGAAACAGAAATGTCCAAAGAAAAATGGAAAACAATAAAGGTGTAAAACAAAGCAGGAAAAGCAGCGGGAGTGAAAATAAAAAGCGATTGGATAATCGCTGGACTATTCACATTTTCGGTGTGTCCACATATCGATTAAAGTAGAGTAAAGAAACACGATAGATATGACCGTTATCGAGAATGCTCAAATTCATTAATATTAATCATCATGCAAAATTTGTATACATTTTTTTGTCATAAATCTGATTTTGATAATGATAAATTTTGTTCCACCCTTGTTATTATCAGCTCATATTGGAATCTTGTTTGATTTATTTTATTCCTATTTCCTTATTAACGACACAAGTTTTTATTTTTTACCATCCCTCTATAGCCAGCAGAAACGTATTTTACCATGATTTACCTCGATCGGCAACACTATGTTTTTTCATGTTTCGTTTTTTTACTTTTTCCCCCTCCTGACAAAAGGTTTTTTTTTTTGTTTTGTACCTTTATGATCCATTTTTTAAGGTCAGCTTTACGCTCTGCGTTTCAAATCACTTTTGTTTACTCAAACATGTTTGGTGAAACTTGAGTAAGGTAGCTTATTTTTTATCGCTCGAAACATGTCAAATTTTATTACCATTTGCAAAATTTAGAAGCGACTTAAGTTTTCAAATTTATTTTCTCTTTTTGAAAGTAATTATTAAGTTATTTGAATTATTAAGTTATATGATGTATTCAGTTATGCATTATCAAAAAATACTTTTTTTTTACATTGCATACTTCTTCAAGTTTCATTTATTCAGAAGACGAAGGGCATTGTTGGCTATGTAAGATTACTACACATAATTTGTACCTTTTGTGGGAAATATTAAAAGTAGGTTATGTTTTATAAGGCCAAATTTAGAAGAGAAAATTATAAAATTAGAAAAAGCAATTTGTTCCTACATAATTCTTTAATTTCTACAATTAAAATATTTATACTAATAATTTATAAACAGAATTAGTTCTAGAGAACTAATTAGTTAGAACGAGTTAATTCCAGTTATGTCTTCGTTTGTTGTCTCACTTTACATCGAAATTATCTTTAAAAAAAACATTTTAAAGATGTTTGTTTTACGGGTAACTTAAATATTTCAAAATGGTTAAGATGCTTTCAACATTTCAAACAATTTCTCATTAGAATAACAAATCGTTTAATAATTTTTAATTTTTTTTTTTGCGAAAATGTCAAAATCGTTTATCTACATTATTTTTTAAAAAAACTAATTTGTATAAAAATTATTGTTAAATAATTTGCATAAACTAAACTAAATTTTATAAAATAAACGTGATTTTCCTATGACGTAAAAGTTATCTTCCTGGTTATTAATACTTCAAATTCCGATTATTAATTCAAAAGTTAATTTCAGTTATGTCTCCTTTTGTTGGCTCGCTTTACATCTAAATTATACTCCCAAGAGACAAAAACAACATTTTAAAGATTACAAGGTAACTTAAATATTTCAAAATAGTTAAGATGCTTCTAACAAACTATCATTATATTTTTCAGAAACTATGTCCTTAATGGCCTCAAAAACTTTTCCATTTAAAAATATGAGGTAATAGTTACGTATTTTTACTATTATAATTAGAGAAGAAGATTCTAAATGGTCGTTTTTGTCAGTTACGATCTACGTTTGTTAAAATTATTAGGTCTATACATTACATAAAGCGAATCTCAGTTTCTCCCTTATATTCAAAATAAATCATAATTAAGCGGATAAATCTTTATTAATAAAACTGATGTTATTCAGAAATACGCCAAACTTTTAGTGTTCTACCTTGAACTCTGGTCGACACAAAGATAAGTGCATTAAAATAAATATAATCATTTCAGTATGCATTGAGAATGGCTTTTCAAAAGAGCATAACGATTTTTGAATTAATGTCGAACTCGTATATGCTTGCTTTCATATGCCAGTTGAGGCAGAGGGGTGTGATTGTTCTTGTTTTCTAGTGGCGCCATCTATGGCCAAAAATTCGAATTCTGGCACACCCATACGTCACACCCTTTCAGAAGGCGGACCCATTCACACATTCATTCATTCATCCACAGATCGTTCTGCAGTTGACTGATTGTTAAGACACGGTTCCCAGCAAATCGCCGAAGTCAAGCATCACTGGTGGCTGTCAGTGTGTGGGTGGGTGACCACATGGATCAGTCTGCGTAGGGACCGAGGGTGTGCGGTTTTGGTCCTCGTTAAACTGTTCTACCGTAAAGGGCTCGACATCGCGTGCAAGTCGTCGTTCCACCGCAGCGGGGGTGGCATGAAGGATCAAAATTGGGATGGCATGTCTTTGGATCATCCTCAGGGATGTTTCCCAGACCGTCGCCAATAGCCCATTATACAGTTCTAGTGTGACGTAAATGAACTACAATAACAACAACTGCCTTTACCTCAACGGCCAGGAATTTTTTTGTCATTAATTTGGCAAAATTTTGCCAAGTAAATGACAAAACTACTGAGTGCAACAAAACTAAAAAAGTGTCATTTATTGGTCGAGGCTTTTAAGCGTTAGTGTTTGAATCAATTTAAATATTGACAAACGTCAAGCAATTTGGGTAATGTTTTTTAACTTTAAGTTGCTGTAATATCAAAATGCAACTAACTTTATCCAAATCGTTAATTTTTCCACTTTTTTTAAAAATGATTTATTCCACTTTTAACCCTTTAATGGGCCCTTTATTTCTAGTAAAGGTAAATTAAAATATTTTTTGGAAATGAAATTGTTTTAAGAACAGTAATTGATATAAAGAAAAAAACTCATTTAGATTATAAAAATGCGATTTTTTTGCTGGTAAATATATTTAACATGACCTATTAGGAACTTACTGACTTTTATTTTTCTTTATTTATAAAATAAATTCCATAAATGCTACAAACTTCGAAAGGAATTACGTATTTTATAACTTTTATACGTTTTTTAAAAGTGACAAATGGTTACCAATTTTATTCAAACTCACTTCAAGAAAGCTGAAGTTATTGAAAAATGGAAATCTAAATTAAAAGTGGTAAAACATGGTGGTAAGTATACTTACCACGGCCTTCAAAAGGGTTAAAGAAGAGCGTCTCATACAACACGATTTACTTTAGTGACTCAACATTGCTAAGCCTAACGCTCTACCACTTTTTTAATCTTGAAAATATAAGCATTTCATGCTGAAACTAAAATTGCTTTGGAAAGTTGGATAGAATTTCTTTAAATGCCGCGATTTTAATATTTCGGTAAACAAAATATCATTTTGCATACAACCCTTAAAGACGCGACAAGTAATAGAAGCTCGAGACTTCGAGGAAAAGAAGTAGAGACTAACAGATGCTGACTTTATCAATCTATCACAAAAATTCCGCAAGCATTTCGAAATCCGTAACGTGTCAAAACTAATGGTATTAAGTTGGCTTGCTTCAAAGAAATTTATGACTACTGGGAAAATATTTCAGAATTTAATAGTTAAAAAGTGCCTGCTTTTATTTAAACTATGTAAAACTACTCAAGACAAGTAATATAATTTTTTTTTTTTAAATCAACAAGGAAAACTTTTATTTTTGTTACTTTTCATTAAATAATAAAATTTTTTTCTCCTCTCCCATATTAAGGTAAACTAATTTAATTACATTTGAAAAAACTGTATTATCATTAAGTGCCATCTTCTACAATTTGAACAAGATATATAGGAAGAGTGGGAACTAATAGTAGGAATTGAAGGAAAAATCACACGCTTAAAATACATGCTACCTTGGTTTTTAATTAATCTCTTCTACAATAAATTCGAGATTTGAGACAGGTACCAGCGTAAAAAATTTTGCTCGAGTTTTGGATTATAATCTTGAATTAATTTACAACTGCTTTCACGCTTGATGGAGATACAGTCATTAGAAAACAATTACCCAAGCATTCAAAGGTTGGATCGAAATCGATAGCCTTTAAATATAAACTTTGAACTTGAAAGAAAAGAAACTATTTTTATAAAGATTGAAAAAACTGAAAATGTTTAAAGGCAGTTAAATGTTTGAATCCAACAAAGCATTTAAATTCTTTTCAAAAGAATGAAATTCTCCGGGTATTGAACGATAAAAAAAGAATTTCAAAGATTTTGATTTATTCCATCATTCAAATACCTTTTAAATTGCATCACTCTAACAACTTCAAATTTACTTTAAACTTCGTGCAGGAAAAAGAAAGATCAAATCGTGTTCAATTTGTGGTTTGAAACTCGTTTTTGAAGAAAAAAGAAATGTTTCTGTTATCTATTTTTTTTTTCTGCTTAGTGATTTTGTTCTACGAAAATCGATTATTTTTCAATTTTTCCTGGTAGAGATTTTCCGTTGGATTTTACATATTTTTAAACCTAATCGTGAAAAAGCGGGATTGAACCTAATCATTCACTCATTGTTTTCGTAATAGAAATATTTTTTAATTTATTTAACTTTTTTTTGAAATTCATTTTATTTTATTCAATAGATTATTCCTTTCGGAATCTCTAAAATAACAGAGAAGAATATTCGGAGTAAAATAAAGAAAGAAAAAAACCTAAATATTTTATTCTTATACTTTTGATAGATTATCTTCTCGTTAAATTATAATTATGACTTTTTACATTCTTGATTATTAAAAGTATCTTGATAATTCAGAAAAAATAAATTCTGAAATATTTTAAGAATGCTTTACAGTTGTTTATTTTATTCAGTAGATACCTGAAATCTCTAAAATATCATAGAAGAATATCTTGGTACTAGAATATCTTGATTATTCAGAAAAAAATTTATAAATAAAAACCTAAATATTTTATTCTTATTCTTTTGATAGATTATTTTCCTGTTACATTATAATTTTAAAAGTATCTTGATAATTCAGAAGAAATGAATTCTTAAATATTTTAAGAATGCTTTACAGTTGTTTATTTTATTCAGTAGATACCTGAAATCTCTAAAATATCATAGAAAAATATCTTGGTACTAGAATATCTTGATTATTCAGAAAAAAATTTATAACTAAAAAACCTAAATATTTTATTCTTATTCTTTTGATAGATTATTTTCTCGTTAAATTATAATTATGACTTTTTACATTCTTGATTATGAAAAGTATCTTGATAATTCAGAAGAAATAAATTCGGAAATATTTTAAGAATGCTTTACAGTTGTTTATTTTATTTTATTTTATTCAGTAGTTACCTGAAATCTCTAAAATATCATAGAAGAATATCTTGGTACTAGAATATCTTGATTATTCAGAAAAAAAATTAATAAATAAAAAACCTAAATATTTTATTCTTATTCTTTTGATAGATTATTTTCCTGTTACATTATAATTTTGATTTTTTACTTTCTTGATTATTAAAAGCATCTTGATAATTCAGAAGAAATAAAATCTTAAATATTTTAAGAATTTGTAGTGTATCTACCACTACAAAAATATAATTCGAATTCACTAGTATACGAGGGTTGCTATTTATATTTCTGGCCTAATAATGAAAAAACAAACATGTAGGATCGAAATTGGTTTTATTGTTTTTCAAAATATTCTCCATGATGATCAATACACTTTTGAATGCGTTTGAACCAATTTTCAAAGCACTTTTTCTAGTCCGATTGAGGTAACTCTAAAACATGCGTTTTGAATGCATCAACCGCTTCTTTGGGGGTCGAAAATCGTTGTCCACGTAATTTATTTTTGATGGGTGGGAATAAGAAGAAGTCATTGAGTGCCAAATCAGGGGCTGTACGGCGGATGACCCAACAGTTCGATCTTTCGCTCCGTCAGAAATGCCTTTGTTTGAGTCGATGTGTGAGAGCTCGCATTGCATGATGAAGAATGATTCGCCTGCTCTTCTGCTTTTTTCAAATTTCACCGATGACTTCTGGCAAACAAATGGTCGTGTACCATTCAAAATTGACCGTCCTGCGTTGCTCTAACGCCACTGTTGCCACATGACCGTTAATGCCGAAGAAACAGGCAATCATTTGTTTCGATGTGCTTCTTCCTCGAACAACTTTTGTTGGTTTTGCCTCGTCTTGGAAGACCCATACAGTTGATTGCTGTTTTGTTTCCGGCTCATATGCATAGATCCATGATTCGTCACCTGTCTAGATGTTATACACAGTCTTTGATGTACCTTGAACGTACCTTGACGTACCTTGAACCTTGCACCAATCGACACGAGCCTTTTTTTGAGCGTTTGTCAGATTATGCGGGATCCAACGCGAACAAATTTTTTTACGCTCAAATGTTCATGCAATATTTTATTGATGCTAGTCATACTAATGTCCAAAGACGCCTCTATCTCACGGTATGTCACATGACGATCTTGCTTTATCAGTTCACGCACAGCATCGATCTTTTCTGGCACAACAACGGATTTTGGATGACTTGCACGGGATTCACCCTGGATCGAACATCGACCACGATTAAATTCGTTATACCAATTTTTTACAGTGCTGTAGGATGTCGCTTTATCGCTGAATAAAGAATTAAGTTCATCGAAGCACTCTTGTCTTGACAATCCACGTCGAAAGTTATGAAAAATAATGGCACGAAAATGTTCACGATTCAATTCCATTTTTTGAAAGAGAAGAACTTTTCAATTTACTGTCAACAACACAAATGAAGCTATAATGGTAAATTGTCTGCTGAATTTATGTTTAAAAATATCAAACATTCGATTAAAATCATCTGCGGTCGCCTAGCAACACTTACTGTCGCCAGGGCCAGAAATATAAATAGCAACCCTCGTATAAGACATGTTAACTCGATCATATGTTGGGGGTACCTTTTCATAGATGAAGGTTGACATGGTCGAATTTTTATTCTCCTCACAAATGCTTTATAGTTGTTTATTTTTTAAAGCTATTTTTATTTTCTTAAATATTAAAGGGAACTTGATTATATAGAAAAGAAAATAAATCTCGAGAAGTTTGAAAATATTTTACGGTTTTCAAAAAAATCCATACTATTTTCTTATCTTTTAAATAGTAAAAAAAGTACACTTTTGCATAAAGTAGGACGTATGATAAGAATTATTTTGTTTTCGGTCGGTGATAAACTTCGAAACATTCTGAAATTTTGACGGAAACTTTTTTCTCACTTCTTTTTTCTCACATGACAGCTTTTTTCCCATGCATTTTCATTTCTCAAAAACTATTAATTTACTTTAGGAAATCGAAAAATATATTTGAGAGTTGACAAACACGAAAGACTTTCCCAACAATGTAGTTTCCCGATAACGAATATGTTCTTAGAAGAGGTAACGTTAAATAACTTAAAATGTTCTCTATATTATTAAATACAATTTTCTCTATATTGTTTCTTATGGAAAAAAAAAAGGTTGTCTCCTATAACGAACTTTTAACTTTATTAATTTTTTGAATTTTCGTCATTTTTTCTGTGTCACGAAAATTTTATTTTAATCATTTTTTTTAACCGTTTGTCAATTATTTATGTTTTTTGAATGTTGGGATTTTTATGCAACCCATTTGCACTCCCCATGCGACACCGCACTAAATAAATCCATGTATTTTTAAGAAAGAAATTTTGAAGTTTTTTTTATTTTATTATCTGGAGTTTAAACTGATATTCAAAACCCCGAGACCTGACCAAACTATTGGGACACTATTTTCCACATTGCGACTAACCCTCTATAGTTTGGCGGTTAGAAATCTGAATCCGGTGAAAAATTGGTATGTTTATTCTGTGAAAGAACGTTTTTGCGACTGATTTCGTAACTAAAAACATCGTCTGCACTTATCAGTCAGCATATTTAAGGTCATCAACAAGGAGCATTAAGAAAGAGTCCTAAAACATGAAGATCAGTTCACTAGATCAAAAGTTATTCAGAGTGGTCTTTTTTTTTTGTGAGCTGTACATTAAGATCTGTACATTCGAACTGCAATTTGTAATTGACTTCAGTAGTAATCCTTGGATGTTCCCTACGGGGATCGGTTGGGATTGCTTTTGTTTAACCGCCTCCCTCCTTATCCCGAGTTAACTCGGGTATCGATATATATTACAAATATTTATCATCCCGAGAAAACTCGGATGTAGCAGAATTTGCCAGTACGTTTTGTTTTATTGTATTTTTACTCCGCTGGAAGCAAAAAAAAAAAGATAATCCGTTGTGATTGAAAGTTTGCCAATTTTTGTTAAGGAGTTTTGATGCTGGATTGTGGAACTGCACACGTGTTTCGTGCGATACGCTAATTGCTAGATTTACATAGGGGGAAAGATTAAATGTTTTTTTTACCCATGAAATAATTTAAATTTCAACTTAAAACTTGTGTATTATGTTTTGTTTTAATTCCCTTTATTTATTAATAAAATAAAAAAAATACGTTTATTTCGTGCTTTTTTTTTTCAAAAAAAAATTGGAAAAGGTAAAATATAAATTTAACGACCTTTATCAAGTATACATTTATTTAAAGTTATATATTAAAAGGGATTATTACGGAAAACAATGTATTTGCGGATTCACCGAATTTCTTAAAAAACAGATTTACGGTAATTGTTTTAAATCCAACTGCATGTTTACTATCTGAAATCCAATGCCAAATATTTGTCATAACCTATCCACAACACATGCAAACCTTGTTATATGTTCGAGAGAGACAAATTAGAATATATTTTTTTCCTGACAGTATATCACAAGTTTATCTTCCGGTGATAAATCATCTTTTGGGGGGGGGGGGGGTGTAAAATACTTTCTCGTTTTCAGTAATTCAATAAAACCTTGTGGTCGTTTTTTTTTTTTTTTTTTTTTTTAAAGAATTAATTTCCTACTTCGTATTACATGCGTAAACTTCTTCAGTAAAATAAGTTATCTATCATTGTCATGACACAAACGTACGGACACCATAATAGAAAACTTATTTACAAAAGACGGTAAGAACTTTTTTTCAAAATTTTGATTTATTCCATTGTTTTGGTAAAAAATTTTTTCATTAAATTTGCTAAGTTTTCCTCAGTTGCAGTAGCCTAACCCCTTGACCCTTTGACGCAGAGTTTTCCTTAAACATGTTTTTTATAATTTTTTTTCATTATTTTATATTAATTTAGGTCAGAATAAGTAAAAATAACAAAATCGGCATTTTAAACGCTTCTCTGATTATCCCGAGTTAATTCGGGTATGTATTAGATTTTATTTTATAACCGTCGTTGAACAGCCGATCCAATTTTTGGGTTTACGACTACTAATGTTCAACGCCGTAGCCTTGTCATTTCGAAAACAATCCAGAAGACAAGGGAACTCCTGGATCAAGTATTGGGCGAAATTTGCCACCGTGGAGGACTTTTTGATGGAACTACCCCCATTTGCGTTACATGGAGAGGAAGACCACGAGAACCTTCCACGGTTAGCCTAACGGTAAGGGGACTCTAACCCATGATCCATCTACCACTGAGGATATTTCACGACAGCACTGTGGTCGGTGCAAGCCGGGTGAGGAGTTCGTATCGACTGGGATTCGAACCCGGTTCACCTTGCTAAATTTACATAGAAAAAAAAAGGTAAAATAATGTCGTATCACGTCACTGGTGTTTGGAAAGTATGACTTTGTGTTGCTTTAAAAAGCTATCATACAAAGACTAATATTTTTTTTCTTTTTCCCCTTGATAATTCGGTTATTATTAACTCTGATGGTAAATTAAATGTTTTTTATACATAAAAAAATAAAAATTTCAACTTAAGACTTGTGCATTAGGCTTCGCTTTAGTTCCTTGTATTTATTAATGAAAAAAAAAGTCTGTTGATTTTTCGCATTTTTCTTACAAAAAGAAATGGTAAAGTAAGCGGTTTATAATTTTTGGTTAAGTAATGCAGCATCAGACACCGGTGTCTCTTTTAGTGTTAAAGATAAAATTTCCAAACATGGCGGACTTCCGAATAACAATTTTTCGAATTTGCAGTGTTATTTGAGATCTCGGAGAAAAATTAATCCATCATTGAAAGTTCTTTGATTTACCAAATCAATTATTGATATATCTTTTGAATATGTATAAAAAAAATCAAACAACTTTTTTCGGATTATAGATCAATAACATAATTCAAAAATTCTGACAGATTTTTCTTACTACTATTAGACTGTTTTTTTTAATAATTAAAAATCTACCAAAATATATTTCTATTTGTAATTTGAGTGTCAGAAAAAAATACATAAAATGGACACCGGTGCCCCAGCGGCGCAAAATGGTTAAACAGTTTTAAATATATAATATTCATTCATTATTTTGCCCCTTTTCTTTATTTGAACAGTTTGTTATGAAAACGCTTATTGTATGCATTTTCGTCTATAAGGAAATTTTTATGCATTTTTGTGTGCAATTTTACTTATTTCTATGTGCAACTTTACTTTCTGTTGTCACTTTGTCTAATGTAATTTTGTTGAGAAATGTGTCCAAAGCTTTTACTTCTAAAGTATAAACATGTAAAGTCTTCGTTAGTTAAAATCTTAATAGCATAAATTTGTAATTTTCAGTCAAAGTTTCATTGCAAAACGCGAATTAGGAAATAACTTTGTTATTCACGTTATTTGTAGGCCTGCAAACAACACGCATGCTGTTACTCGGAACTAGTCTCCTCTAAACTTCGAGAAACTGTCGAACCTTTTATAATACACTCTCTCTTGTAACAATGTCGAGGAATGAATTCTGCAGAATAATAACGCAGGGTAGTTAGCCAGCTGTTACGCAATTTTAGTTTATGGACCTACTAGGATACGATTCTGAATAAGTGATTAGCCGCTGCGCTCGTGGCAAACCTACTTTAAAGCAGTTTTTAATACTACGATTTGCAATATAACCCCGCTATATAACAACCCACCACTCGGCGAGTCAACAAACAATGTGGCAATTTAAATTATCTAAACAACCGGTCACTTACTTTATTCCATCGTTTTTTTCTTTTTTTAATTTTTTTTTAATGATAAAACTAGATCAAAGCAATAAGAGACCCTATAAAACAGAAATGTCATTAAAGTGTTCAAAATTTTAATCCTTCTGAATCTTTCAATTTTTTGTGGAAAGATTCGTGTGTAAGGAAAGTTCTTTAACAAATCGTATATTTTAAAGTTGTAATGTGTATTACAGTGAACTATATATGTATATTAAATATAAATGAATAAAAAAAACTCCTATAATGTTTACTGTGCTCAACAATAATTGTATTTTAAAAGATGTTAATTAAGCCGTATTTGTTATCTTTTCAATAATAAAAGTGAAAGTCAGTCTGTATGTCTGTTTGAGAACATTAATAACTCGAGGACGGGAGAACCGATTTCAATCGTGCTTTTTTTTTCTTCTTCCTTTTCCTGCGTTTTGCAAGTTTCAAAGGGATGGTCAGCAAACAGTGACCTCTATCTGACGTTACACGGTTCGGGCGCAGTATCGAAAGCACGAAATTTCATTGACTAAAATAATTGTTATAAATTTAAAACTTGTCCTGTCGAAGAAACAAAATTTTTGCGAAATTTTTAAAAGAGCCATGGTGGCTCAGGGGATAGAGCATTCTCCTTCATAATAAATTGCGGGTTCGAATCCCACCGATGGCTGGTTGATACGAATCCGCAATCGGCTTTCACCGACCACAGTGCTGCGTAAAATATCGTCAATGGTAAACGGATCAAGAGTTAGAGTCCCCTTGCCACCAGGCTAACAGTGGGAGATTTTCGTGGTTTTTCTCTCCATGTAACGCATACGACGGCAAATTTCTCACAGTACTTGATCCAGAAGTTTTATTGTCTTCTGGCTTGGGTCCAAAATGACAAAGATTCGGAGTTAAACATTAGTAGTCGTAAACCTAACATTGGGTCAGATGTTCGCCGATCGTTAAAAATAAAACATAATTATGAATATTAGAACTATTTTAAAAATTATGTTTTTCTTTCCTTTAAAAAATTGCATTTAATTTTATAATATAAAAATAAGTTTAATTTAAACGAAAAGAGAGTCTTGTTTGTTTAAGATGCTCAGTTTTTTTTTTTTTTTTTGAAAAATAACGGTTTTTTTCCTAACTTGACTTTTAACTCTTAAACTAAATCACTGATGGCATCGTTCGCACTCAGACTCTATCAGCAATCGCCAAATTAAAGCTTTCTGAATTCGAACCACTCACTAATTTTTTGAATGCATTTGAATTTCCTTATTTGTTTTGTTAATTTTTTTTTTGTTTCGATATTTTTTTTTATTTTATTGATAAATAAAAAAAAACCTAAAACAAAACCTAATACACAAGTTTTAAGTTGAAATTTAAATTTTTTTTATGTATAAAAAATACTTAACTTACCATCAGTTTACTATCCCGAGTTATCAGAGGGAAAAGGAAAGAAATTTAAATATTAGTCTTCTTTTTTTACAACCGTCGTTGAACAGCCGACCCAATTTTTTGGGTTTAAGACTACAAATTTTCAACTCCGTAGTCTTGTCATTTTGAACCCAATCCAGAAGACAAGAGAACTCCTGGATCAAGTATTAGGAGATATTTGCCTTCGCGGAGGACTTTTTGATGGAACTAACCCGCACTTATGATACATGGACAGGAAGACCACGAGAACATTCCACGGTTAGTCTGACGGCGAGGGGACTCTAATCCATGATCCGTCTACCACTGAGGATACTTCACGATAGCACTGAGTTTGTTGGAAAGAAAAGTGACTACTTAAGAATTCAAATAATAAATAAAAACGTTAAAGGTTATAATTTTTTTTTAAAAAAAAAGGTTTTTAATTTTAAAGAAATTTTACCGAATAAGGTCGAAATGATAGAGATGAAAATAACCCAAGTATCGAAATTCAAGAAAATTTGAAAACGTCGACTATTCTGAAAACGTCGATACGCCTTTATCTAAAAATATGACATCCATAGAGTTCCGGATTTATTGAAAGTTGAAGCATGAAATCAAACATTTTACATTTTCAAAGCATGTCTTCCACTTCGTAGTGAAGATAAAAAAGAAAGGTTTTGAGGCTCTAGAAAAATAAGTGTAAGATTGTGGGTTGAAAATGCTATTTTTCAGCAGCGAATCGAGTCAAACAATTTCTGAGAATGGAAGTTTAAAGAAAATATGCCTAAAAGTTAGAATCCATCTTGAATGCGAGATTTCAAAGCAATCTGCTTTTAGTTAGTTCCGAAAAAAAAATTATAACTCGGATTTTTAAAGCATCGGTGTTTTTATTTTACGATGCGTTTATATTTTTACCGAATGAAAGAAACACGAACCTAATGACACTATATAGTTATTTGAGTTTTATTTTTTTCGGTAAAATTCAACCCCAACAAAAAACTAAAAGAAGCCGACAATTAATAAAAGTGTACGGATATATTTATCTACCATGTCAACCTTCATCTACGAAAAGGTACCCCAACATAGAATCAAATTAACATGTCTTATCTACTAGTGAATTGGAATTATATTTTTGTAGTGGTAGATACAGTGCAATACTCCCCCATCAGAATTTTATCTGTGATAGAATTCAATGAACGGATATCACTTGTTGATTCATTGCTGTTTTTGTGAAAAGCCGGGAGAGCTGTATTGAGATCACCGTACTTTTGATTGCTGAAAGGGAGGGCAGCATCAAGTTAACTGTCGGGTCGCTTCTATGTTGCCATTAGCAGTCGAGTGTATACAGGCCGATGTTGTGTGTGATCGAGATTGAGTAGCAACTGTGCGAGAAGGTGGTTGCTTAATGTCACAGTCACAATATACTAGTGAATTGTAATTGTGTATTTGCAGTGGTAGATATACTACAAAAAGCAACTTAAAAGTATTTTTCCGTATTGTTTAAAACATAACTATTTGTGTTCTACAGAATAGTTGTTAACAAAACATTTTGCTTCCTTGAATTTTTTATATTTTTTTATTATTTTGATGCAGAATTTTCCCTCGGGATATTTAAAAGAATGAAATTATTATGCATTAATTATTATAATAAATTATATATTAATTGTAATGCATTCATTAGTGTTGAAAAAGAGAAATAAAAAAGCGAAAGAAACTATTTTATTTAAAAAAAAAATAAAGCAACACAATAGTTTCTAAGAAAAGTAAATACCATGGATTAGCTAGCCTCTCCTTCTAATTATGTTTTGTTAAAGTCCCACAATCCCTAATTAATCTCTAATCCCATAATTCCGTTTTTTTTTTCTTCTATTTTTAAACTTTAAATGACTTTTCGTGATGAACTTAAATTGATCAGTAAATAAACAAAACAAAAGAAAAGATTAACAATAATTGCACCATTTTTTTTCTCGAACATTTTTTGAACTACGTAAAATAAAATAAGTAAAAAAATATTGTTTACGAAATTATATTGAATATGTTCTAACGTTATTCTTTCCAGAAAATGTCACTTATATTGTTCTATAAATAAGTGGTCTGTACTGTTCATTTAAGTAAGTGTTTTACTTGCATAATTCATCTTCCACTTGACAGAAAACAAATGAAGCATTTCAATTCAAGATAAGTGAGTAGTTAATATTCCAAATTGGAATAATAAATCTAGTTCGAATAGCCAGCTTTTGTCAAAATAGATAAATTATCTTACGATTTGACAGTGGAAAAATAATCTTACATTTTCTTCTGTTGGCAGAGCGTTTAACCTACTGTTTCTTCTGATTTTATTCTAATAAACAGATCAAGTACATTTTTAAACCTTTAAGGTTTAAGTAACATCATAAAAATGCAATCTGTGAATTAAATTAGAAAAGATTTCATGTACCTAAAAATAGTATTCTTTAACAACTTCCCATGCCAATTATTTTGAAAAAAAAAATGCAAAAATCAACATATTTTTTTTATTAATAAATACAAGGAACTAAAGCAAAACATAATGTATAAGTTTTAAGTTGAAATTTGAATTTTTTTTTATCTGTAAGAGACATTTAATTTCAAAGCAGTTTACTATGCCGAGTTATCTCGGACAATTAAATAAGCTAAATATAAGTCTTTGTAGGATAGTGCTTTAAACAAGGGACAGCACAAAATTATACATTTCAAACGTCAGTGAAGGATTACGCCATTTTTAAAAACTCTTATTGCTTTGTAAATTCAGCAACCATCGTAATACAATTGCACAAAACACGCGTGCAGTCCAACATCAAAACTCCCAAATAAAACTTGGCAAACTTCCAATCACAACAGATTATTATTACTTTTTGTTATGTGATAAAACAAAATGTACTGACAAATTCTGCTAAGCCCGAGTTTTCTCGGGATCATAAATATTTGCAATATGTACGTACCCGAGTTTTCTCGGGATCATAAATATTTGCAATATGTACGTACCCGAGTTTTCTCGGGATCATAAATATTTGTAATATATACGTACCCGAGTTTTCTCGGGATAATAAATATTTGCAATATGTACGTACCCGAGTTTTCTCGGGATAATAAATATTTGCTATATGTACGTACCCGAGTTTTCTCGGGATAATAAATATTTGCAATATGTACGTACCCGAGTTTTCTCGGGATAATAAATATTTGCTATAAGTACGTACCCGAGTTTTCTCGGGATAATAAATATTTGCTATATGTACGTACCCGAGTTTTCTCGGGATAATAAATATTTGCAATATGTACGTACCCGAGTTTTCTCGGGATAATAAATATTTGCAATATGTACGTACCCGAGTTTTCTCGGGATCATAAATATTTGCAATATATACGTACCCGAGTTTTCTCGGGATAATAAATATTTGCTATATGTACGTACCCGAGTTTTCTCGGGATAATAAATATTTGCTATATGTACGTACCCGAGTTTTCTCGGGATAATAAATATTTGCTATATGTACGTACCCGAGTTTTCTCGGGATAATAAATATTTGCTATATGTACGTACCCGAGTTTTCTCGGGATAATAAATATTTGCAATATGTACGTACCCGAGTTTTCTCGGGATAATAAATATTTGCTATAAGTACGTACCCGAGTTTTCTCGGGATAATAAATATTTGCTATAAGTACGTACCCGAGTTTTCTCGGGATAATAAATATTTGCTATATGTACGTACCCGAGTTAACTCGGGATAATCAGGGAAGCAGTTAATATTGTATTCAGGTAAATTAAAAAAAAACAATAAACAATTTATCTCAAATATTCTAAAAAAATAATATAAGCTGTCGTCTAAACTGGTCATTAATTAAAAAAAATTAAGTACTTGCACAAATCGTCTTTCACTTGACAGAAAATAGATGATACATTTTTACAGCACGGTATAAGAGAGTAGTTTAATCACAAATTAGAATAGTTAAGAAATAACACAACGTCACATATACAACACTATCATGAATTTGCAAGCAGTGTAGTTGTAAAAGATTTAGAGTAACAGATGCTCTTGCTTAAAAACGCTTCGACTAGCTAAGTAACACAGAAAAGTAAATAAAAATTTCTATAAACAAAGAATCTATATTTATATGGAAAAAAACATTCATTGGAACAATTTCTGGAACAAATTCCAGAACATCAAGATGAGTTGATGTAACAGGGGTGAGAAAAAACACTTTGAATTATCGAAAATCAAGTTGTGGCCAAGATTCTAACAGTGAGAAGTAATAGGTGATTTATCGAATTCTATTGCTTTCATAATTCTTAATTTTGAAACGAGGTTTGTTTGCTTAATATGAATGTATCGTATTACCTACATTAGTTCTTGATATGGCTAAATAATACGTATTTTACTGACAAAATTTGTCTTTTAGTGGACAGAAAACGGATAAAGAACTTTACATCAAGGTAAATCAGTAGTATTTTTTTTTTTAAAAATATATATAAAAACAATGAAGACACTTTAACTAAATACCATGATAACAAAATGACATGTAAACAATATATTTGAATATAAAATTCGGAATTAATCTAATAGTGAGCATTCTTGAATCTATAAATTAAAAAGTAAAAAGATATATTAACGAAAAAAAAATTAAAAAGGTTAATAACATGCAATGTAGATGTGAAAGATCGTAAACAATATAGTGGTAAAAGATTTCGAACTTTCGAATTACAAGTATACTTAATCATAGAAAATCTATATCAATAACACAAATAACACTTAAAAAAGAAATGGCAAAATTTGTAATGTTTGCAAACTTTTACATAACGTGCTTTTTCTTTTTTCACATTGCGATTACATTTTAAAAAAATAGAAATAAATCCAAAAACAATATTAACTACATTTTTCTTCAAAAATTTGTTAAATAAGGTTCTTTTTAAAAATAATTTATAGTGTACTTGACAGTAAACAAATGATGTATTTCACATAAAGACTAGTGAATAGTTTATACACAAAGTTAGAATAATAAATCTAGTTCGAATGGCCAGCTTTTGTCTAAAATGATGAACTCTCATGTGATTTGTCAATACTCTGACAGAAGAAAAATGGAAGCTTCGAACTTTTTTTCCTTCAAAGAAAGCCACTCAGCCTTTCGAACTTACTATTTCTTCTGAATTTATTCTAAAATCGAAGAAGATTTTAAGGAAGAATCTCGAGTGTTAAAAAATGTCTCAAGCTAGCAGTTCTTTAATGTAGTAAACGTTACTTGGAACAATTTTTCATCCCTTGTTTAGTGTTTAAATTCAGAAGGCATATTCTCTTCATAAGCTTGTGATCTCGACAAAATCCCAACCGGAATTTTTTTTTTCTTTTCTTTTTAAAAAGAAAATCTGAACATTGAAATTGTAGGAAAGTAAAATACATTGAATGAAATTGTTCTGCATTTTGTATATGGATTAATTTGGAATCTTTTTTTTTAATTGACGAACTTTGATTTTGTATGGTTGTAGGAAAAATTATTTAAACTTTGCTTCATAATATATATATATATATATATATATATATATATATATATATATATATATATATATATATATATATATATATATATATACAGTCCCTAGCCAAATTATTAAAAGTACTACAATATTCTATGTAAAAATCTTAATTGTCACGTAATACTATACAGCTTTATTGTTTTTACTCGGCAAAAACCGGTTTGTACTTGCTAACGTTCGTGTTTCAATTGGTTAACATTGTAATACATTAAGTTAATAATGAATACAAATAGGAAGTATATAAAAAAATATCCTGAATAAAAAACTAATACATGGATGTTTAAATATAAAAGCATGGCTATAAACTCGTGCAAAACATGTCATTATTAACAAACCAAAGTGTGTCTAATTATTTGGACTAATTATTACAATGTACTTATATAATACCTGATATAATAAATATTCTACTTTTATATAATATCAAATTTAGCCCATTGATACACTAACGTAAACAATTGCAAACCGGTTTCAGTCACGAAAAAACAATATATAGTATTCCCTGATAATTAAGATTTTACATAGAAACTTAAAGTGAGTTTAATAATTTGTCCAGGTAATCTCTCTCTCTCTCTCTCTCTCTCTCTCTCTCTCTCTCTATATATATATATATATATATATATATATATATATATATATATATATATATATATATATATATATATATATATATATATACATAATATGTTTTGTGATTTCAGTTAAAATACTAGCAAAAAATCACGCATAATTTTTTAACAATTTTTAATTAATAAACAAACAATCTGTATTGATATTTACAAATTAATATGTTATATATTGTTAGCTCCATTGACCCTTCGAAGTAAAATGTGGTTATGCAATGTGCATAAGCCCCTATACCATGACCGTAGCTAAAATGTGACGTAACCAACGAAACTGAATAAAATTAATCAGCAGATTCATGCACTTTAGAAAAATAAAATTAGTTTCAAGACACAAAAATATAGTCACACAGCACATCTTATTTATGTTTTAAGTAAAATTAAAAGATTCATAATCAGAGCACATTTTCTCTAACCACTTGAAATATATGTTTGAGGCAATATTAGAGTTGTAGCAATTTGGCAATATGAAATGTTTTACAGTTCAAAAAAAAAATTAAAGTAGGAAAAGAAAATAAGCCTATTTCATGAGTAAATGCATTAAAATTGGTGGTGCATTTGCGGTATTGAAAGAAAATTATAAAAAATTTGTGAACGCCTTATTATGATCACTGGTTACCCATAGGTCAAATGCTTTGTCTTTCTGGATGGACTCCGTTAAACATTTCAAATCATGGGTTGCAAAAACATTAATGTTTGTCGTCGGATTGGTTTTCATATCTAGCCTATGTTCGTGTTTCAAAATACTTTTCCTTCTTCTTCAGCATTCATATTTATATTGAAATCACAGTCAAGTCAGTCATTATACGTTCATAATAAAAAGAATATACAAATACTTTAAATTAAAATTAAATAACTACGTACATTAAAAATGACTACTAGAGAAAAATAAACAGCAGCTGTCGCCTTAGCAACGCATGTAATGATGACGCATGTGCGCTGTGTAATCTTGAACACAGTTGAAATGTGCGATAACGTCCAAAAAAGTTGCGCACGTCATCAAACCCAAAACAAGACCAATTTTGCCAATAGGCAAAATTGCAATTTTGCCCTTTCATAAAATATATGTTGATGACAGTTTTGCTTTGTTAGATGAAAATAATTGTAATTTAGACCAAGTTCTTAATGTTATGAACAGCATTGATTCTTGCATTCAATTCACCTTTGAATTTGAGACTGATCAAAAACTTCCTTTCTTAGATGTTCTTGTGACTCGGAATGATAATTCATTCCATACTACTGTTTTTCGTAAACCTTTTGCTGTTTCTCTCCCCCCTCATTACAAATCCGCCCACCCTCCCAACCAAAAAATTGCCTCTTTTCGGTCTTTTGTCTACCGTGCTGTTAATATTTGTTCCAATATTGATCTTCTTGATGCAGAATTAAATTACATCAAAGCCATTGCTCATGACAGAGGTTATTCCCCTAACATTATTGATAATATTTATAAAAACGTAACTAAACAATCGCCTACCGATAAACCTTCCAAAGAATTTTCTAACAATTTGGTCATTTTACCCTATTTTCCTAAAATAAGTCGGCAAGTTGCTAATATCCTAAAGAAGTTTGATTTTAATATTATTTTCAGTCCCATTAATAAGATAAAATTTTCTAATCTCAAACAGCCCATTGATAGTCAAAATAACTGGGGTATATACCAAATTAATTGCCAATGCGGCCTTTCATATATTGGCCAAACTAAGCGTGCCTTAAAGTGCCGTGTTAAGGAACATGAAGCTTGTGTCAAAAAACAAGAATTTAAATGCTCATCTATTGCCCAACATTGTTGGGACTCTAATCATAATTTTAATTTTTCCTCTTCTAAAGTCATTCAAAATTGTTCTTCAATATTTGATTTAGATTTTTACGAGTCTTATCATATTTTCAAAAATTTCAAACTGTTGGTCAATGACCTATCCAGTGTTCCTTATATTTCTCCTGTTTGGAAATCTATGATTAAACCTAACTAATACCCCCTTTTTTTGTTCCTTGCTTCCTATTCGTCGTCATCCATTCACCCTTCCCTCCTATTCGCCGTTGCTCTAAACGCCAAGCTCTAAACCCTCTTGTGTCGTCATCTTTATATATATATATTTACCCTGTTCTCTTATTTCTTTCTGTTGCCCTTTGAGCATCCGAAACAGCTGTCTGCATTTTATATATTTTTATTTTAGGTATGTAGTAGTTTAAAAAACTCATGTCGTTAATTAGGAAGTCGTCATTCATATGAATGAAACACGAAAACATCATCGTCAAAGAGGTATTAAAGATTTAGGTTTGAACAATGTTCCTTTTCAAAAGCCTTTAATTAAATGTGAATTTAATTGAGCTTGAAATTGGTGTTGATTTAAATATATTTCAAAACAGAAGAGATAGACTACACGTTAAAAACTGTTGAAGCTTCAGTAGAGCAATCGGTTAAGGCTAGTTTGAGAGCTCGAGGTAGTGAGTTCGATGCTGAAGGTCGTAAAATAACGGGCGTGGGTAGGCAGAAGGTGCTCGTGTCAAAATAGGAATTTTTTTTTTGTCACAATTATAGTTATGACAGTTTAAAAAATTTCTATCTTTCAGGGCTACCGCTCTACGGAGCTCCAGAAATTTTCTTAAAAAACAATTTGTAGTACTATTTTAAACATAGCTAGGTAGGTTTGATGCAGTTTATTAGAATTTTATCGTGTTGTTGTTTGAAATATTTTTTTAAAAAACTTAAACATGTCTACATTGTTTGCACATACATATGTAATTATTAGCTATAAACATACGTACATATATTTTATCCATACAATACAAGTGTACGCGAATGTAACTAAAATGTCTCTACATAGGCATTTATCTGCATATGCATTAGATAAATACAGATGTACATAAATTTTAGTTACATTCATTCGTACATACGCTGTATGTAAATACGTACAAAATGTACCATTATACGATACATTATATTATCTACTGTGAAATATAATAATATATAAGTATAAAATGGTCTTGTTATCGTATATTTTTATTACTTGTAATCATCAATCATCTTCTCAAATATCCTATTTGAACGTCTGTCTCCCATTGTAGACAGCGTCATAGGTGACTATCAGTGTGACTTCCGCAAAGGAAGGTCCACAGTTGACCAAATCTTCACCCTACGACAAACCTTGGAGAAATGTAGAGAATTTGGAATAGAGACCCATCATTTATTTGTGGATTTTAAGGCGGCATATGACAGTATTAATAGGATTGAGCTATTAAGGACCCTATATGATTTTAATATTCCATCAAAATTGATCAGACTTGTAATGCTCACACTCACTGAAACCATTTCAAAAGTAGGAATTCAAGGGGAACTATCTACTTCTTTTGAAATTCATAGTGGAGTTAGACAGGGAGCGTGTCTTCTGTTCAGCATAGCCTTAGAAAAAGTTATTAGAGATGCTGGCATAAATACAACAGGTACTATATTTATTAAATCAGTGCAGATTTTGGCATACGCCGATGATGTAGATATCATCGCAAGATCTAGGACAGCACTGAGTGAAAATTTTTTGGCACTGGAAAAATCAGCTAGAAAAATGAACTTAAGAGTGAATGTGGAGAAAACAAAATATATGTATTGTGGTACAATGAAGACCATCCCTTAATTGTTTAAAATAGATTCTTTTAAATTTGAATCTGTAGAAAATTTTACTTATTTAGGATCAGAAATAAACTATCAAAATGACATCAATCCTGAAATCAAAAAAAGAATAATCGCAGCCAATCGCTGCTTCTATGGTTTAAGATCATTATTGAAATCTCACTTAATAAAAAGAAAGACTAAGATCTCACTTTATGAGGTATTAATCAAGTCAGTTTTGACTTATGCTTCAGAGACATGGACTTTAACAAAAAGGGAAGAGAAGTTATTAGCAACCTTCGAAAGTAAGGTCCTACGAACCATCTTTGGCCCTATACTCGATGACGACAACTGGAGGAAAAGATATAATTTTGAAATATATAGAATCTTTGATGGCGACGATATCATTGAATCTATTAAATTAAGTAGAATGAGATGGGCCGGGCATGTAGTGAGAATGAGCCCAGAACGAACAGCATTGAGAGTCTCTAATGCAACCCCCTCCAATAAAAGGCCAAGAGGAAGGCCCACAAAGAGATCGAAGGACTGTGTGGATGAGGATTTTGCCATCCTAAAAGTAAAGAACTGGAAAACAATTGCTGGGAGAAGGGCAGAATGGGAAAAGCTTCTGAGGAAGGCCCAGGCTCACAAAGGGCTGTCGTGCCAATGCTGATGATGGTAATCATGCTTGCAAGTAATTGATTACAGTAATTTGTTATGTAATCACGATTACAGTTGTAATCAAAATTATGAATGTAATCATGAATACAAGTAATTGATTACTGTAATTGAGTATTGTAATCACGATTACAGTTGTAGTCAAAATTTGTAATTATGATTACAAGTAATATATAACTGTGATTGAAATATGTAATCGATTACATTTTTGTTCTACTCTGATGTAATCAAAAAATATAATTACTTATAATCGCGATTACTTGCAATCGTGATTACAAATAATTGTTTACATAGCAGTATTATCTGTAATCAATTACAGTTGTAATCGACGCCCAACTCTGCTGTGTACTATTACTCTTGAACACAGTTGAAACGTGTGATGACGTCCGAATAAGTTGCGCACGCCATCAAACCCAAAACAAGACACATTTTGACAATGGGTAGTAAATAAAAAGTGTATTTCCAATGGTAGACGAATATGCCTTGAGGGCTAACTGTTCTTTTAACTCAAACACGAGTGCGTTTTACTGTAAAAATTCCTAACATTGGAAATACTCAAACGCTGCCTGAGTCAGTTAAATCAATACCGGGTGATACTCAGTACTGAATTCACAAAATTGCGGACTCAAATTATTCTTATTGGTAGTGAGTCCCAGTTTAAGTGAGATTCCAAATTAAGTAGATTCCTAGTTATTTGTAGTGATGTAGAAAAATTAGTAAAAGATCGTGCTGTTTTTTGTTGTTGTTTCCTTTTTTTGTTTTTGTTTGTGAAATTTAAACGTTTGTCAAGATGTATCTAACGGAAATACCCTTGTCTTCCGAGTTTAATTCAAAATCCTGAGGTTTTGGAGTCAACAATCGGGAGTTGCTCATCTGCATCCACTTAAAATTAAATATTTTTTTTTTAATAATGCATTTTTCGGTTAAGGCGAAATTTTTTTTAAAGATTTTTTTTCTAAAAGAAACAAAATGCAACTTTATTATTTATAGACAGATAAGTAAAGAGGAAGATTTATAGTTTTTCTTCTATTTTTACCGGCACATTAACTATACACATTTCCTTAACCTTCAGTTTTGTAATGTAGAGTCTAAGTTTATTACCCTTTTGGAAAGTTTCTCATCATGTTCTGTCAATAAAGTTGCCGGATAGATCATTTTCTGTGTTTGATGAAGTAAACTGCAGTCCGGGAAAGATGCCCGGCAGACTCATATTACATTTTTAATTAAGATCGTATATCACAGTTCGGTGCCTCTTTTCTCATGCAAATTCACTTTTTAAAAAAACCTTCTTTTAAATGTGAAATTACATTTTGTGTCCTATCGAAAGGACTTATTTATACAATGCCATTTGCAGGTGTTACTTTTTCTTAAAAAGGGCTCATTGAGCATATACCTTGTGAGCTGCAGGAAAAAAAAATTGAATTTTCAAAAACTTAACAAAATGCATTAAATACAGAGTTATTCATAAAGAGGACAACTCATTCATATCTTTAGAATTCTTTGTTGCAAATGGAGACCAAAAATATATATTAAACAGGCGTTGCAAATTAATATTTAAGATAATATTATAGCCGTCGTTGAATAGCTGAATAGTCGTGGAATAGCCGTCGTTGAATAGCCAATTTTATGAGCTTACGACTATTCATGTTCAACTCCGTAGGCTTGTCATTTTGAACCCAATTCAGAAGACAAGGGAAGTCCTAGATCGAGTATTGGGAGAAATGTGCCTTCGTGTAGGACGTTTTGATGGAACTAACCCGTATTTGCGTTGCATGGAGAGGAAGACCACGAGAACCTCCCACGTTTAGCCTGATGGCCAGGGGACTCTAACCTATGATCCGTCTACCATTGAGGATAATATATATATACAGTGAACTCTCACTTATGCACCGGTGTAAGGGGCCAAGGGAAAAAGGCGTATAAGTAAAAGAGGCGCATAAGTGAAAAACTTAAAAATTCTAAAACGCAACGTAAATTGCAGTGACAATATGAATAAATATGTTTCTAAAGATTAAATGTTAATATTTATACTGTTTTGGTATTTAGTAATATAATCATACAAAGAAAAAATTTAACATACCTTAAGAAAATTTATTTTCTTACAAAATAATCTTAATGCATGTTTGTATTTGTTTTTCCCGAATTATTTCAAAAACAGTTTCCTCCAGTTCATATAAATGGGATAAGGGGGAGTTTCAGAAGCAAAATTACCTTGTAAATAGTCACAAATAGTGTCTAAAGCTTCCAATACTGTTGTGTGATTTGGAGGAACTTTATCATCCTCGTCAGTATCATCCACCACGTTCTCATCGTCCACAAGTTTTAGTTAGATATAAATAAACACTTCTTCACAGAAAATTTGAGTTTTATGGGAGGGGGTGAAACATCACATGACAAATTTCTAAGAAAAGTACTTGACGTCGTAATATGCTGCACAATAAGTTGTTCGATTACTAATGTCACTAAACAGATCACCTCCTTTTATTTACTTATAATGTCCATCTGACTGCAAGTAAGTGATCGCGGTCTCTTTCATCTTTCGTATTTCAGGTATACTTTTTTTCTCTAGAAAACAGCATGGGAGTAAAACTAACCTCCGGACAAGAGGAATGGTCATTTTCTAAAAGATGAATGGGCTTTCATTGTTGTTGGTGTAACAGATAAGACATCCTATTCAAAATTCTAGAAAGAATGTCTTTCCAGAAACAGCAAAAATGAAAAGGTCACAGGGGGAAGCAAATTCAATAGGATCTAACAACATATATTTCTTTTCATCTGTAACAAGGATTGCTTATTTGCTTCATTTTTAATTTAAAACATTTTTTTTAAATAAGAAAAAATATTTACCGGATTAAAAAATTAAAATGTTAGCCTAAAATTTCGGCGCATAATTGAAAAATTGACTTTTAGAGCGACGCATAAACGAAGGATGTTTATCATTATTTTCCTATCTAATGTACTGGGACCTATAAAAATCTTCGTATAAATGAAAAAGATGCATAAAAGAGGTGGTGCATAAGTGAGAGGTTACTGTATATATATATATATATATATATATATATATATATATATATATATATATATATATATATATATATATATATATATATATATATATATATATATATATAAATAAATAAATAGCCCTTCCATTGTAAAGATAATTATTAAAAAGACAAAAATTAATCAGAATTTCCCAATAATCAAAATCGCAACAAAGGATAATTTTAAAATCATAGTAAAAATTCAAAAGGATATCTTTTAATTTAGAAAGGGGAATGCTATTGTAAATATTCTGGAAATCAAAAGTCGCAATAGAATTAATTTTATTATGTTTAATGAATTCTAAAATCGGTTGATTATTAGAGATAATCCAAGAGAAACCTTATTTAAAAAAATTGTTAATAATTTTATTTAAGTAGTTAGAGAAAATGGTGCCAGGTTTAGTTAGATAAGTATTAGATCCACATGTAATAGTTCTAAATTTTACAGGAATTTCATGAAATTTAGGACTGATTATTAAGTAAGGAAATTGTATCTTGCTAATTTTAATTTTTAATCTCTTATATAGAGCTAACATTTTTAATTATTTAAATTACAAAGTTTAAAATTTTTACTATTGTTTAATTTCGTATTTAAGAGTTCAATATAGAATTTTTTACACAAGAGTGCATAATTATTGTTAGCTTTGTCTATGGGAGTAATCACAAAATTTTATTTTTCTTAATTTTCTTCGTGTTTTTTTGTATATATATATATATATATATATATATATATATATATATATATATATATATATATATATATATATATATATATATATATATCAGAGTTGGCCAAAAATGTAATCGATTACATTTTTTGATTACAGCTGTAATCATGATTACAATATTGATTACAGTAATCAATTACTTGTAATCGTGATTACAAAGTTTGATTACAGCTGTAATCATGATTACATAGTCGATTACAGTAATCAATTACTTGTAATCATGATTACAATTTTCAAAAAATTTTGATTACAGCTGTAATCATGATTACAATTTTGATTACAGTAATCTATTACTTGTAATCATGATTCCAAGTAATTGCGATTACAAGTAATCACAACAAAAACGATTACAAGTAATTATGATTACAAGTAATCAAAATATATGATTACATGTAATTTGATTACATGTAATTTGATTACATGTAATCATGATTACATGTAATCTAATTACACGATTACAAGACTATTGTATTCTTATAAATGATTATATTTTACAGTAGATAGTAGAATGTATTTTATAATGATACATTTTGCACGTATTAACATGTACTGCATTTTGTACGTATTTGTATACGTACAAATGAATGTAACTGAAATGTATGTACATATGATTTTATCTAGTGCATATGTTCAGACATTTTAGTATCACACACATGTACATACACTTATATTGTAGGTATAAAATATATGTACGTATGTATATAGATAATAATTACGTATGTATGTGCAAACAATGTAGGCATGTACATTTATACACAATGAATATATGCATTTTATGCAAATATTTGTGTATGTAAAATGTATATCTATGTTCATGTACGCATTTATATACAAGTACTTGTGTTTGTACGAACATACATACATTGTCTGTACAATGTATGTCCCATGCATGTATGTGCAATTTATTTATGAACAGTACAATATATGTATGCATGTACAATATAGGTATATCTGTTGGATGTACAATATATGTATGTATACATGTACATGATATGCATGTCCAGTGTATTTATGTACATGTACACAATATGTTCATGCTCAATGTAAGTATCCAAATATGCATAATACATTTGTGAACTATTGTACGTACATTGGGCGTATTTATATTTCACATATATTCATACATGCATTCGACATGCATAACGTACGTACACACATTTCAGATGCATATATTGTACAGATGTATATACATATAGCGTACAGATGTATATACATATAGCGTACAGATGTATATTCATATAATGTACATATGATGAAATGTTCATATAATGTACATATGTGTGTACATATACAGTACGTATGTGCATAAATATATTGGGCATAATTCTTTCGTACAAATTTTACATGTGTACATGCATGCTATCCCTATCTATGCATATGGTGCAATGTATATATGTACAATGAATGTATCCACACATGTACAATACACGTATGTTCCATGTATGCATATCCATATGTACTATATATGCACGTACAATACATGAATGTATGTACATACATTGTACATGCGTACATACATTACACGTATACATATGTACATTACATTTATGTCTAAATATGTGTACAATGCAATAAATAAAATGCATGTAAGTTAACTTTTAATGACTCAAGCAAGTTAAATGACAAAATCAAACGATATTTAAATTTAGATTTCAGCTTTAATTGTTCTATATCATTTTGAAATTCTCTGAATAAAAAATTATTTTCAGGTATTTTCATGAAATGTTTGACAATACAGATTTGTTTTTTTTTTATAACATAATGCATGATTCATAGAAATTTTTTAAATGGTAAGAAAAACGGTAAATTTTATGTGTGAAATTAATATTTAGAAATTCCAAATAAAATTATCGTTTGCTTTCTAAAAAATATGAGGTCGAGTTTCATATACCTTAGAATAATTTTAAAACAAATTTTAATAACTTTACTCATATAAATTTTTTTAATGTATGCACAATGTATATGTATATTGTAATTACATATATTTAAATGTACGCACGTATTTGTACATTACTTGTAATTATGTACATGTATACGTTGTATGCACATGCATACATTGTGCATATAACTATTTTTTTGTACATCCATGCATTACATGCGCATAAGTATTAACAAAGTATGTAGTTATACAAGTACATACGTAAGTTGTACATAAGTACATACTTTGCGTGCACATATATCGATGTACATATAAATATGCATGTATACATGTACGCATTTTATTTACGCAACTATGTGCATATATTGTACCTTTAAATAACATTTTTACATATTGTACGCAAATACGTACAATTTTATATACAAACGTACATTGTATATACGTGCTATTATCGTAAATTTATACAATATATGCACTTAAGTACATAAAAGCATGCAAACGCATAAACATTATTTTCATATACGTTCATACATACATTGTCTATGTATACAAAGATACAAAACATTGCCTTTTTGTACAAACTAACATACATGCGTACATGTATCATAAATGCATAATTATATGTACTAAGCATATGCGTATTGCATTAAGTATATTACAATATAATTATGAATATTGTACGTACAAACAACGTTTGTGCATACATTGTATGTATAGGAATCGCAAATTGTACGTTCATGCGTGCGTACATTCTATGTACATAAAAATATGTAAACACATGAATACTTACATAAAAAATTTGACTATAGTATACAATCGTAATAACTTGTAATCGTATAGTTTGATTACAAGTAATCACAATTACATGTAATCAAATTACATGTAATCATGATTACATGTAATCATATATTTTGATTACTTGTAATCATAATTACTTGTAATCGTTTTTGTTGTGATTACTTGTAATCGCAATTACTTGTAATCATGATTACAAGTAATTGATTACTGTAATCAAAATTGTAATCATGATTACAGCTGTAATCAAAATTTTTTGAAAGTTGTAATCACGATTACAAGTAATTGATTACTTGTAATCGTGATTACAAGTAATTGATTACTGTAATCAAAATTGTAATCATGATTACAGCTGTAATCAAAATTTTTTGAAAGTTGTAATCACGATTACAAGTAATTGATTACTTGTAATCGTGATTACAAGTAATTGATTACATAGCTGTAATTATCTGTAATCAATTACAGTTGTAATCGATTACTGTAATCAACGGCCAACTCTGATATATATATATATATGGCATAATTAATAAATACAAAAAACACGAAGAAAATAAAATTAAGAAAATAAATACATTTTATTTATTGCGCATAAGCTGCAAATAAATGGAACTCATAAAATAAGTTCAAAATGTAGAGAAAGCGAGGGAAAAATTACAGAACAATGAAAGAATGCGGGGAGGGGGGATAATAATAATGAAAATAAAAATAACAAGAAATCGGAATTTTTTTTTCACTTAGTGTGTTCTATTTTATTTGTTGTAATTTTTTGTAAAATTTTTTGAGTGCTCCTCACTCTATTGTATTGATATATTTTGCTTTGGCTATATTGATACAATATTAGAAAGCACTCTTTTCTGTAGATATAATCGTGTGAACTGATGAAAAGATTATATCTTTTATTTTTCGGATCTTTTTAAAAATTTTGTCCCTTTTTTCAAATCTTTTTTTTCCCTTCCGGTTTCTTGTTATTTTTTTTTATTTATTATTATTATTTTTTCCCCCTTCTTTCATTGCTCTGTAAATTTTTGCTTGTTTTCTCTACATTTTGAACTTATATATTAATAATTATAAATTCTTTATCTATTCCTTACCTTATTAATGATATATTGAAAAAAGAAAAAAATTATAGAATAGATTGAATTTTTAATAATAATAATATTAAAGCTTCCTTCATTAATACAAATTTAAATAGTTTCCATATATATATATATATATATATATATATATATATATATATATATATATATATATATATATATATATATATATATATATATATATATATATATATATCTTCTTCATTAATTTGCGTCCGATAAAGTAGACGTGCAAACACCGTTTTTTTTTGTGCTTATTTTGAATGAACAAAATCATGTGTGTGTAGTTTATCCTTGACTGAACTTGTGCGGAATGATCGGGAAAAAAAACTGTAAAGAAGGGATTAAAAAAACATCATGAAAGATTAACCAATTTGGTATGAATGCTAATTAAGGAAAATAAATAATAAGAGTCATTAACATAATCTTCGATAAGATATTATTAATATGAGATTAAGGAGTAAGGGGAAAATTTTTGAAATATTTTTATTTTTTAACTTTAAATATGACATTTTATGCAAATCTAACCATATTTTTAATCAAGTCACCTATTTTCGAATCAAAATGGACTTAGCATTTCAAAACTCATGACACAAAAGAATTCGCATTTTAATTTGTAAAGTAAGTAACTAGATGAAATTAAAATTAAAGAGTTTAATTCCGTTAAAGAGTCAAATTTCTCTTTGCTTTTTATAAAACTCTGTGACATCGCAATTAAAACATCGCAACAAGAGTATGTTTTATTTTTCCTGCCACTTGTATAATTATGTGTCTGGTTTGGAATTCTGAGACGTTTCTATGGTTGTTTTAGATTAAAACAAAAATGTTTTCATTCTTTCAAACATTTCTTTTCATTTTGGGAGTTTCTTTTATCTAATTAAAACAACACAGTCATTGCAATTGAATTTTTTTTCTTGATTTTTTAAGGTATAAGTATTCTCAGAAAACATAAAGGTCAGTGACCATTTCTAGTCATCCAAAGGTCAAAGATCATTTTCAGTGATTTTTATTTTTATACTCAAACCGTAGGAACAAACATGGATAGTATGCATACATGTGTATTTATGTATACATTTGCCCTTAATGCTTTAAACAAAATGTTTAGTAAAATATAATATAAATACTAGAAGCCTCCCTACTCTTGACTGACGCTCCCCAAAATTGCGACGCCATCGTTTCGCTCGCTACAAAGTTAAACCCATTTGAAATGTGTTCTAGCCTATTATCTTAAGAATTTTAAATCAATTAACAGCTTCCCTGATTATCTCGAGTTAATTCGGTTTACGTACATATTGTAAATATTTATCACCCCGAGAAAACTCGTACGTAGCAGAATTTGTCAGTATATTTTTCGCTTTATCCCGTTTTTACTCTGTCGGAAGCAAAAATTCATAATCTGCTGTGATTGGAAATTAGGCAGTTTTATTTGGGGTTTTGCTGTTTGTGGGACTGTACACGCGTTTTTGTGATTGTATATACGATGGTTGCTGAATTTACACAGCAATAAAAGTTTAAAAAAAATGTATCACTTGACTGGTTTTTGGAAAGTTACACTTTGTGTTGCCCCTTGTTTTGAGAACTATGACTCATATTTACTTTCTTCATTGGCCCGTGATCATTTGGAATAATAAACTGATAGTAAATAAAATGTTCCTTACACAAAAAAAAAATTAAAATTTCAACTTGAAACTCGTGTATTATGTTTTGTTTTAGTTCTTTGTATTTATTAATAAATTAAAAAATTTGTTGATTTTTTGCATTTTTTTTCTCAAAATAATGGGTAGGGGAAGTGGTTAACAAAATTTTAAAAACTAATTCATCTTCAAAAAATTAAAATTTTTAGTCAATTTTTATTGAAAAAGCTATTGAAATAAAACAAATTTTAACTTAAGAAAATGTGACGAAATCGAAAACCAGCAGACAAAATTTTCTTTTTTTCTTTTGCTCCTCTACGCATTCTTTCAATCATTGCCCGTTTTCTTCTGCACTTCGAACCTTCGTTTTCTTTCCCATTATGTTTTAAAATCCGGAGCAGCACGACCCGTTTTTCAATGAATATTATTATTATTGAACTTGCCTAAATATGATTAAAACGTAACATTTTGTTTGTTGATATAAAATATCCGCTTTTTATCTTTGGAAGATGATGGAGAAGAAGATGGAAGATACCCACACACGTGATCTACGACGTCAGCGCTAGCTGATCGTTTCTCGACTCAACTCTGTTTAATTAACTTCAAAGTCAATTAAATGCAGTGTAGTATCGCACATCACATTTGTTGAAATGGAATTTTTTCTCGTCTGCGTCTTTTAACTAACTAGATTTATTATTTGTTTATTCACTTTATTGTAACCGTGATATATTTTTGTTTTGTGCACCTGGCAACTCCGATGTATAATTAGTTTGTTTATGTTCCACATGGCTTCGTGCCTGTCTTCGAGCAAAGTAAGCAATTTATGGTGAACGGATTTAAATCCTTGCGAAATAATCTTTGTGAAAGAATATAGAACGTGTCGTTCAAGGAAATTGATACTTATTGTCTGGCTTACTCAAAATAGAATGAAAGGACCTTAAAATAGAAATTACTTGAGTAAAATAATTGAGCAAAAAATGTATTATTTTCTAATAATAATTCTTAAAATTACTCTCTTATATTTTCTTCGCATTATTACTTTCATTATTCATCTTATCTTAAATATCTTACATTCTTGTTATGTTCTTATTGATCCTTAAATTTTCTTATATTCATTATTCTCAGATTCTTGTATTTTCATTGCTCTTATCTTATTATATTTCCATTATTTTTATTGTCTTTTTATTATTCTTGTAAATTCTTTCATTATTTTCTTATAATATTTCTTGTATTTATCTTAAATTTGATTAAAAAAAATGCTTTAGTTTTTTATTAAAGGCAGAGCTCGTATTTTTGTTGAGTTCTTAATTAAAAAGAAAACAAAAAAACTGCTAAAGCAATTTCGTGGGTTAACGAGTTACAGCGATCACACTATTAGAAGTTTATTGTAAAAAATGGTTAAATAACAATTTATTGAATGGTTATTTTACCATATTGAATCAAAACAGTCGAATAAATGGTAATCAAACTGTCAAATTTGCGAAAAACTGTTTATTAACTGCTTTCGCCTTATACGGTAAAACCACCAGAATTTTGTCGCACCCACTAGAACCACCTCTCGAAGCTACTTAGTTATTTGCAACTGCGTACATATAATAGCCGAGCGGGCCTATCTGTCTATCTTATGACCGGCAGAACTGGAGTTCGAGTCCTAGTATTGACACCACACTATTTCCCCCTATTTCCAGTGTCCGGCACTCTACAATGCCCCTTACTTTACGAAAAGCCTAGCTTGTATGTTTAGTAAATAATTATTTTTTTCTTAGGTTTTTGAAAAATGGTAGTTGTAAATGGTTAAAAAACCGTGTAGTTTTGTATTCATGGCTTTATAACCATACTTTTTGTAAATGGTTTCAAAACCATAGTCGAAAAAAATGTTCTTTACCGTAAAATTTACGGTTAATCGGATGGGCAGACAGCTTCCAGTTATTTTACCATAATTTTAGAATGAAAATTTTTACAGTGCAGTTGGTGAGTCACCCCGGTTTTAAAAATAAAGAAATATATAAAGTAAAAGAATAAAATATTCCACCAAAAAGTATTTGAAAACTTTTAAAAACGAAAAAAAAAAAACATTTGATTCGAAACATTTATCAACGAAATCAGGATACTATTTTCCCTCAACCCTTGAAAACTACCTGAAACAATTCATTCTCTGCGGATATTTTCATTCCTCCTGACATTGTATCTGTTCCGAGCAAGAGTGAAGAAAACTTTGTTGATGAACGTTTTACTGCCGAAGAGAAATAACTTTTCTTCGCTCCAGCAGCTGTCGCTCTCCGCTAGATGGCGCTCCCTTCGATTGAGATCCTCTTTCATTCCCTTCCTCTCAATCGTTGAATTCATGTTATTCTCTAAGAATATGTAGAAAGTGCAAGTGCTCCTAAATTTCTTTCCAAGTGGAATACCATTTTTTAGAATATATTATTCTTAAATTTTGAGTGCGGAAGGATTTCAGAATAAATTTATTCATTCAAAAAATAATTTAAAAAATAAATTATATCTTTAAATTTAAAATATGAAGAATCTGTGCTTATGGGACTATGGCTGAAACTCAATATTTAAGGAATGCTTATAATTTTTAAAAAAATATTTTGGTGAGTAAATTTATTTAATTTAGAATAGCGCAATGCATTCAACACAATTTTGAAGTGTATTTAACACTAATCATACCAACACTTGATATACACCACTTCTACCATAGCCTGTCGAATGGCAGGATTTAATGTTTCTTGATTGAATGTATGAAATATGGATAATTGGAAGGAAACAAACTAAAGAAAAATAGCTTTATTGTAATTAAACAAAATTGCAACTTGTCTATTTTTAAGTACTACAAATACAAAGAATAAGAAATTTTAATTCATTGATCAACGCATTTTTTACATATACAGGGTGGTTCCATTGTACATTTTCCGCCAACATATTTCTTCTCATTATTATTATTATTTCAATAATTCTTATAATTATAAGAATTATTAACTATATATAATCGGTAGAAAAAATCATGAAGTCAAATGTGCAAAAACGATAAGATGATAAGCGCATTTTCGATGCATAAGTTCTTATATGATCATTTGATTTAGTGTTAATGATATTTAGGTAATTTTAGTGTTAATGATAAAACTTTTTATGAATAATCTCCGAATTGCATTTCTCGGTGCAAATTTTAATATAAATTTGGACCGAGACATAAAAACCATAATAGTTTTTTCGTATTTTTTTAAAACAGATATTCGTTTTATTACATTTCAATTGAAGTCAAAACCAATTTATTTATTCATTTGTACAAGAATAACAGTTTTAAGAGAACAAAAAACACATCTCACAATTTATGAAACATTTTTAGCAACGTAAATTGTTTAAGCAGTTTTTCTCTTTGAAGTAGCGATAAAAATAATATTTTCAAAGTGTATTCAAATCTACTGCGTAAAAAAAATTTATATAAATCCAAACCAATTTGCAATTTACTACATATAGTCTCTATATTCTTTAAACTTACGTGATATAATTTTCCTAATTTATTCATAGTTTCGTATTGCATGAAAAGCACGAAAAATCATTTGGCTTACAAGGAATTGTGAAAAAGTCTTAAAATTTCTAAATTTATGCGAATATTGTAAACTATTTTATATTTATTTTATATATATTCATCATATACTGAGCTCAAAATAATGGCGGCATATGACAAATAGTAACGCATATTATTTCATATATGAGAGATATTTTCAGGAGACGAAAATTTATTTAAATTCATAAGTGATATTTTTTATGCGTATCCTAATTTTGTGAGAAAAATAAAATGGAAATGAGAACGAAAATTCTGTGAAATAAAAAGAAAATATACTGTGAATAGAATGAAATAGAATTAAATTTCCGTAAATAGAGTATTTCATTTCATTTTTAATAGCCTTTATTAAGTCCAAAATAAAGAGGGTAGGCTATGAATATCAACAGTGTTTCATATTTATGAACTATTTTTAAGCAACGCAAATTATTTTGCGAGTTAATTTCTTCACAGAAGCTTTGGTGATACTATTTTTTATGCGTATTCGTGTATATAACAAGAACAAACGTATAAAGATTTGTTTACAATTTAATTCACTTATTCAACATTGTTCTGAAAGTTACAATATGGCTAGACATTTTTTAAGGAAGTAAAATTTTAGACTGGTTGATAGACACAATGACGCGAAGTCAGATATTGGATTTTATGTTTACAGCGGATTTTATTTCATTTTTAAATAACGTTTATTGAGTCCGAAAGGAAGACGGCAGCACTTATTAATCTTTAACCGAGTCAATTTTTCAGTAGGTTCTTCTCCTTGAGGAAGCTTAGGAGATAATGATATTTACGTGCATCAAGATCAAGTGTGCACAATTTATTAAATTTACTCTACGTAATTCTGAAATTTTTCAAAATGGCATATATATTCTTAAATAATTTAAACTTTAGAACTCACGATCGAAACATATTTTGTCGAACGATGTGGGGATATCAACATTCAACGAATATCAAATTCTCTATTATTATTAAAAATTATACCTTTATATCCAACCATGTAAAATTTTACTCGGTAAAATTTTAATGCTCAATACATCTCTAATGTTTAGAAAAAAATAATTTCAACTAGTAAAAAAATTGAATATTCCTCACATCAAAAACCATCCATAAAATATTAACTTACAAATTATTAGACGAATTAATATTAGTAGAATTATTAAAAGAATTATTAAATTATTAGTAGAATTATTAAAAGAATTATTAAATTATTAGTAGAATTATTAAATTATTAGTAGAATTATTAAAAGAATTATTAAATTATTAGTAGAATTATTAAATTATTAGTAGAATTATTAAAAGAATTATTAAATTATTAGTAGAATTATTAAAAGAATTATTAAATTATTAGTAGAATTATTAAATTATTAGTAGAATTATTAAATTATTAGTAGAATTATTAAAAGAATTATTAAATTATTAGTAGAATTATTAAAAGAATTATTAAATTATTAGTAGAATTATTAAAAGAATTATTAAATTATTAGTAGAATTATTAAAAGAATTATTAAATTATTAGTAGAATTATTAAAAGAATTATTAAATTATTAGTAGAATTATTAAATTATTAGTAGAATTATTAAAAGAATTATTAAATTATTAGTAGAATTATTAGTAGAATTATTAAATTATTAGTAGAATTATTAAAAGAATTATTAAATTATTAGTAGAATTATTAAAAGAATTATTAAATTATTAGTAGAATTATTAAATTATTAGTAGAATTATTAAATTATTAGTAGAATTATTAAAAGAATTATTAAATTATTAGTAGAATTATTAAAAGAATTATTAAATTATTAGTAGAATTATTAAAAGAATTATTAAATTATTAGTAGAATTATTAAATTATTAGTAGAATTATTAAATTATTAGTAGAATTATTAAAAGAATTATTAAATTATTAGTAGAATTATTAGTAGAATTATTAAATTATTAGTAGAATTATTAGTAGAATTATTAAATTATTAGTAGAATTATTAAAAGAATTATTAAATTATTAGTAGAATTATTAAAAGAATTATTAAATTATTAGTAGAATTATTAAATTATTAGTAGAATTATTAAATTATTAGTAGAATTATTAAAAGAATTATTAAATTATTAGTAGAATTATTAGTAGAATTATTAAATTATTAGTAGAATTATTAGTAGAATTATTAAATTATTAGTAGAATTATTAAAAGAATTATTAAATTATTAGTAGAATTATTAAAAGAATTATTAAATTATTAGTAGAATTATTAAAAGAATTATTAAATTATTAGTAGAATTATTAAAAGAATTATTAAATTATTAGTAGAATTATTAAAATATTAACCTGGACAAATTATTAGACGCTCTAAGATTCTATGTAAAATCTTAATTATCAGATGATACTCTACAACTTAATTTTTTTTACGAGACTATTTGCACTTGTTTATGTTAGAGTATCAATGGGTAAAATGAGACGATATATAATATAAATTAGACGATTGGATAAATTTAGACGATATATTAAATAAATATAGAATATTTATTATTCATTATATTAGTATATTATAATAATTAGATCACATTATGAAACGCTCTGTAGTTGTTTTAATAGTAACATGATTTGCACGAGTTTATAGGCAATACTTTTATATTTAAACATACATGTAATGGGTTTTTATTCAAGAGATTTTTTATACACTTCCTATTTGTATTTATTTTTAACGTATTGCATTACAATGTTAAGCCATTGATACAGGAGCGTAAACAAGTACAAACCACGTATAAGAAACAATACAGCTGTTTAGTATCACCTGATAATTATAATTTTACATAGAATCTTATATTCCGTCTAATAATATGGCGGCCAGGGACTACACCATTCACTAAAGCAGGAAAATACATCCTTTTTAAAACTACTAACTCAAATACAGGTTTTTTCACTAAATGAGTCAGTTTCGTATCCTAGTAAAAACATGTTATTAAAAAAAAAACGCACCGTTAGTTGCAATATCATTATTGGAAAGCAATAATTTTTTTTAATAAAAAAGAAATTGTTTTCAAGTTATTTAGAAATGCACCCTCTGATAACTGAAAACTAAATAATAATACTTACAATTTAGACCCGTTTAGAACGAGAATAATAAAAAATCATGATTTGAAAGAGAAAAATGTAGTTTAATTAAAAAAAAAGCAAACAATCTTGAAGTAAAACTTGTATTTAAATAATTGTGAACTTGTATTGTGAACTACCACTTCCTAAAATTTTGCCCATCTTTTTAGAATCACCCTGTATATATATATATATATATATATATATATATATATATATATATATATACAGGGTGTCTATAAAAGAACTCCGGGGTTTTAAAAATTCATATCTCACTAAATATAAAAGACAGCAAAATTTTGTCGATTTCTCTGAAAAGAGTAGCTCAAAAAGTTTTACTCATACCAATTGGGAATGCTTGTATCAACTGTTGGCGACGCTGCAGGGCGTTGACCTTGAAATGACGTCGCGAAATTTGAAATGATGGCTACTCCGCAACAAAAGGCTCAATGTGCTATTTGGCTCATAGAAACGAAGTCTTTAGTTACCGTACAAAGTGCAGAGAAAATTCGTGATGTTCAACATCTCAGGGAACGAATAGTCAATTGTGTGGCAACCGTCCCCCCAGACATGCTCGCCAGGACATGGGAAGAGGTAGAATACCGTTTAGACGTCTGTCGTGCCACTAACGGGGCGGGGCTCATATAGAACTTTACTAAGTGTAAAAAAAAACTTGAAAATGTAAGCTTTTCAGTCATGTATAAAACATGTATGTATGTTTTTTATTTCATTAAAATATTTTGCCTCAAAACCCCGGAGTTCTTTTATAGACACCCTGTATATATATATTTTCAAAGAGATATTTAACTTTCAGTTACAGTAATTTTCAATTATTTTTAACATTTAGTAACCAATGATAAAGCATTTAGAAAAAAATATATTTTTAATTCGATTCCAGTAATAAATTATTTCAATCTTATTGAAAAATATTTTATTGCATATTTAATTATCTGTTAAAACGCCGCAGTGTTTTTCGATTTTCTGAATATTTTTAAAAAATGAATTTAGTTTTTTTTTTTAATATAAGTTATGTTTAATTTAATAAAAGTGTCAGAATTATCGCTTAACAAAGCGATCTTTATCTCCGCTATCATCGCCTACCATCAGACCACAGACACTCGTAGGTGTCATGGCCTTCTCCCTTTCTCAGAGGTTACGAAATAACCCTACGAGCTTCTGGTCACTCCTGCTCGTAAAGAAAGGTTTGGCGAAAGGTTTAGCCCAATGATTTTGACTCAGTCTTAAAAAACATTTGTGCATCCGCATCCACTTTCAAACACCCCCACTTAAATAAATCACAAAGAATCAGATTAAAATTAATAAATTTTATAATAGCAATTCAGAAAACAACATATTTTAAAAATAATTCAAAAAATTGCCTATAGGTGGCGCTGGTAGCTAAAAATTTAAATAACAGTGTTTTCAGTGTAGCCACACTAAATGACTAACCGGTTTTGAACACTAATAATGAAAACACAATTTGAGGATAAATTTCGCCGTTTGCTGCATTGTAATATGCAAAGCAATAAATATTTTTAAAAAAATATTGCATTATAATAGTTCCACACTTTATCACTAGGTGGAGCTAGCAGATGAAAAACAAAATACTTGCATTAGAACCTCCTTCTTTTTCCCCAAATTTAGTATAACCTAGAAACGAAATTTGCATATATGCGTGGCAATGTCTAAATAATTCAAATCGAATACGAATAGTATAGCTCGTTCACCAGGAGTTTGCACTTGGCTCCGCCTTCATCACGTGGTATGCGACGATACTATTTCGCTATTTTTGGGAGAAGGTTGTGAGCAATCGTGAACAATGCTGCTATTTGGCGATCGTTTGGCAAAAATATTTATTTCGCAAACTTTATGTGCATTTTTTTAACAATGAATATTTCATAAATTTGATGATATTTTACACTATTTTTTATGATATTTCTTTCTTTTGAGTGAATAGTTTGTCCTTTATGAGACATTTCGCTGGGAGAACAACAGTTTTTAAATTTAAACTATATTTAATTAGCTAGTGTAACAAAAGGTATATTAGCAGATGATAAAGCAAAGTAAGTGAAAAAGAATTCACTTTCTGTGTTTGGCGCAAATTAAGGGTTGTCTCAATTTCAACAACGGAGATGTTTTTCCTCTTACTCCCCCGCGCTGAAATGAACTCTGCTTCCGAGGAGGTGGAGCCAAGTCTCAACTCCTGGTGAACGAACTATACATGTCATAATGGTTTAATGTCAGTAACGGCATCTGGCATACAAATCTTCTTCTTTCAATTGCATCCCCCCCCTAGAAGTAAACCATAAGCGTTTGATTAAAATAAATTAATTTTTTTATAACATTTTATGAAACCCATTTTTTTTCTCTCTAAAATCATATTTTAATTCTTGTCGATCAAAATTTGCCAGTCATTTATTGTATTATATCGAGTTATAATGTAGACTGAAATTAGAATTTCCCCAGTAAATGAGTTTTACAGAATTTATTTCAACTATCAATAACCCCATTAATGGCTGGGCTCACACTATTTAAATGACACTAATGAAAGACTTGAAATCATTAGTTTCAGCCAGCGGTGCGCGGTTAATTCAAAATTCTGCATTCTTAATCAATATACCATAATTTCATGACACCGATATCGATTCTTGTCAGTCATATATTAAAATGAAGCGATATTAAATCTGCGGTTTAGAAATGGATTTTCAAAAGATAATGCATATTATTTATAATTTATTTCATGTACTTTGATTTACATTCTAATAAGCATTCCAAACGTTTAAAGCTAAGCGAAGCGCATTATATGTGCAGCACGCAAAATTAAGAATAGAATATCTGAATAATTTCAGACCTACACTTTGCATTGGTCATAGAGTATCTATCAAAATGTTCCCATTATTTATGCTTGTTATGAAAAATTTATTGTAAACTTATATTAATATTAAAGTAATTATTATTATCGTAATTAATGCCTTATATAAAATTAATTTTAATAATGAAAGAAAATTTTTAATATATATTTATTTTTAATATATATTTTTAACATAATATATAACATAATATATTCGGATTTTTATAAATTTTTTAAAATTTTTTTCGGACTTTTTACCACCGGATATTTTTTTTTATTATTATTATTATTTTTCTTTTTTCCCTCTTTTTATTGTTCTACAATTTTTGTACATTTTGAACTTCATATATATATATATAATATATATATATATATATATATATATATATATATATATATATATATATATATATATATATATATATATATATATATATATATATATATATATATATATATATATATATATGGAAACTATTTAAATTTGTATTAATGAAAAAAGCTTTAATATTATTATTATTAAAAATTTAAACTATTCTGTAACATTTTTTCTTTTTTTAATACATCATGAATAAGATAAGGTATAGATAAAGAATTTATAATTATTATTATTATTTCATATTACTTAAAACACCGTTGATAAAAAAGTTAAAATATTATTGCGAGATTTTTTTAATTTACAAAAGTTAAGATGTAACCTATTTTCTCTGCCTAATTTAAAAGCGAATAAGTATAAAAACAAGAAATTTGGAAGAAAAGTTCTAAATAATCTAAATGTTTGGATTGTTCCAAATGTTTGGAAGAAATGTTCTAAATTGTAATATCTTTGATTTCCTTTTGATGCTTTACATAAATTCTAACAGAAACATGATTAAAGAATCCATATTATTTCATATTTTCAATTCTGTGGATTAAACAGATTATTTCCATTATTAGAACTATTAAAGTTTTGGTCTGACTAAAAATATTAATTTATTGAAAAAAAAACTAAAGTTATAATTCTGCAAAAATTATCTAAATCGTGGTCTGTTTGGCAAAACAGATTACTTCTCTTAAAGAAAAAATTAAGTTTCAATTGGGTACTCGCAACTCGAGAAGAAGACGATTACTGATACACTGACACGTGACCTATGACATCAGCGCGAGTTGATAGTTTGTAAGCTAGGTGGCGTGTTATAGTCGAGCTAAGTTTCTCCACATAAGTTAGAAAGTTAATAAAATAAAAGTTAAATTCTATGCCGTATTGCACTTCAAATTTGTTAAGACATTAAGATATAATTCTTTCTCGTCTGCGTTTTTGAATTTACTTAGATTTATAATTTGTTTATGTGTTTTATCGTAACCGTGATATATTTTTGTTTTGTGCACCTGGTAACTTCGATGCACATTTAGATTGTTTATGTTCTACATGGTTTCGTGTCTGTCTTTGTGTTAAGTAAGAAATATGTAGTGAAAGAATTTAAATCTTTATGAAAAAATGGTTGTGAAATATTATAGAATGTGTCCATTGAAATAATTGATACTTGACGGATTTTGTTTAGTGAAAAAAAAAATTAAATTAAAAGAACAGTTGCTAACGTAAACAATTTTCACTTTTCAACAGCCAATCAGGATCGAGATACCCACAATACGTCACTCGCAGCCATCACAATCTATATTAAAAATTACTAAAATTATCGTCTGACTAAACAAATTGTTTTATTTAAAAAAAGAGAAGAAAAAAGAACTGAAAAGAACTGAACTACAGTCCCTGTCCATATTTTTAGAAGCACTCTAAGATTCTATGTATAATTATAATTATCAGGTTTTACTATACAGCTGTATTGTTTTTACTCAGATGAAACCGGTTAGCATTTGTTTACGTTCCTTCTTCAATGGGTTAACATTGTAATGTAATACGTTAAAAATAAATACAAATAGGAAGTACATGTGTAAAAATCTCCTGAATAAAAACCCATTACATGTATGTTTAAATATAAAAGTATTGCGCATAAACTCGTGCAAATCATGCAATTATTACAACACAACAGTGCGTATAATAATTTTGTCTAATTATTAATACTATACTAGTATAATACCTGATATAATAACTATTCCATATTTATATAATATATCGTCTTATTTAACCCATTGATACACCAACGTAAACAAGTGCAAACCGGTTTCAGTCACATAAAAACAATAAATATGTATAGCATCACCTGATTATTAAGATTTTACATAGAATCTTATAGCGAGTCTAATAATTTGGACAGGGACTATGAACTATCGTCTCATGGAATAAATTAATTATTTTATTTCAAAAGTTTCAATTCTATTACAAAAATTTTATAAATTATAAATCACAAAATAAAAAATGGCGAGTCCTCCTATATCACTATATATATATGACAAGTGTAAAATGAGAAAATCTGAATACTTGGTAAACTTTAAAAGTTTAGTGTGATTCCTCTTGGAGGAAATATCGATTTCAAACTCAAACTACTAGATATGAAGTTTAGTATAGGAAAAAAGAATAATAAATCTTCTCCACATCTTCGCACTCTTCTATGACATCGGTTGTTGTCGGTTGCCGAGCTTTGATTTATGAGGGTCAGGTAAAGTTTGAGCAATTCCTTGAGTTTTGTTTTATCGATTACTCCCGATGAGTTTCTTCCATTTCTTATCGACACTTCTTTATGTATGGATTTAAAAAAAGAATTTTTAATAAAATTGTGCACATAAATTTAATACTAAGATTTCATTTTGTGGTGGTTTAGTTTTGTCGTTCATTCTGTCTAAACTATTTATATAGTTTATTTAGTTGAATAACGATAGATGTTTTGGAACTAATAGCAAATGGATTTTGAGAACTTATTAACCACTTTACCAATTATTTTGAAAAAAAAGCAAAGAAAATCAACAAATTTTTTTTAATATTTAATGAATAAATACAAGGAACTGAAACAAAATATAGTGTGCAAGTTTAAAGTTGAAATTTGAATTCTTTTTTATGTGTCAGAAACATTTAATTTAAAACTTCAAATTCTTGTAATTTTTTTGAGATCATCCCTTTCATTTTATTGAAAATTGGATATTTTAATAGAAAAATGAGTTTTCAAAAAAAAAAAAAAAATCCATTAAAGTAAATCTTTAAAGTGCAACGACAGCTTAAAACAAAAGTCCTAATCTTTATAACTCAATCTTATTTTCTTCTAGGAGATTTATCTAGTTAAATAGATAAAGTAAAATAGATAATCAGCTAAATTTTTTATAAGAAGATATAAAATGATCGATTTTATTTTCAGCCACAGAATTTTTAAGGAAAAAGGAAATATCTAAAGTGTTTGTTAATCTATTCAATTTATATTATTGAAGTTAAAAATATTTTTTCAGTTTAACTTACCAGAATCTAGTAATAAAAGTAAATAAAATTATACTTAAGTGCTTGGTAATTTAAATAGTTATATTATTGCATTCTGGAACAACAAGTACATTTTAAAAATGAAAAATTTCTATAATTTTATACCCAAATCAACAGCAACAACGTTTTATTGCAAGTTCAATTATAATTATCTACCTTGATGTTGATTCAGTTTATTTTTATTGAAGTCTAAATAAACAAGCATATTTTTTAAAGAAACAGAAATGTAATAAAATAGCTTTCAAATAAAAACAACGCACTTTAAATTAAATCCAATTATATTTTTCAGCTTGATAAGTTATTCAGTTTATATTTTTGGAATCATGTTTGACAAGTATATTTTTACAGAAAGACAAATTAAATAAATCCTCAAATTAAATAAATAGCACGGCTTAATAGCTATAGCACTGGTCTCTTTAAAATGAAATTCATGTCAGTACACGTGTTAGTTTGGTAATTCGTTTAGTTTATTTTATTGAAAAATATAGATAGCTCAATATTCAAAGAAAGAAAAACCTAATAAAGTAGTTTCCGAAAAACATTGAAATGGCATTTTTTTTTTTAAATAAATTGAACTATTTACTTCCCTGGTAATTCATTTAATTTATTTTATTAACATTTATGTGTACTCATAATTCTAATAAAAGAGTTTTCCAAATAACAAAGCCGTTGAGAAGCAAATTGAACAATTTTATTTGCCTTGTTTATTATTGTTATTTGTTTTATTTATTCATTGATATTATAGGGTTGTGTTATTTGGTTAACTGACGTAAATGATTATGCCATGTGACTAAATATTGAACTTTTGATTCACGTTTGTTATCTAATCTATAAATTTCATAGAACTTGCAAAAAACTTTATTTAATCCAATTAGAATAATACTCTGTTTAATTTAACTATTAGAATTACACTCTGTTTAATTAGCTATAATTTAACTATTGATTATTATATTATGATAAGAGTCATTTTATTTTGTTGTAGCTTTGAAACTGCATTAATTAATTACGATATTTCTAATTACTTCGATTGGAATTCATAATTAAGACAAAGATTTTAGATGATTTTAATGATTTAAGTGAATTTTTACGGTAAAATACGAATTTTCAAATAACTCTACAATATTGATTATTGAGATTATTGAGGTCGATCCTCCCGCGTGGAACTTTTGTTTTTATCTATAACCAAAGGCAGTGCCCTTAAATATATCCCTATTCTGAGTATCTCACTGAACTATAATTATAGGACCGACATCACATTGGTTGTCATATGTAATGAAGCATCACAAGAAATGTTCCAAAAATAGCATAAAAGCAGATTGTTTTTATTCTTGTTCAATTGTTAAGTCAAGTATCGTTCGATCCATAATGATTTTAATAAAGCAAATGGAGAATCAAGGTTAGCAATAAAAATAGAAATTTCCTTAATAGAGATGTTCTTTAATAAAAAGACACTTTTTTTTTTTACCTTCAAAAAATTCCTTTTTTCAGTACATCTAACCACTTTATGAACTTCAACAAGACATTTACTGCTGATTTGATAGAAAATTTATGATCAGTTGATGTATCGTGTATTAATTCATTTTTTTTTTATGTTTGTAAAATGAAATAACGATTTAAAAGTATACCGATAAGTCTTTTCATTTATTAGTACTTTTTAAATAACATGAAAATGTTTTTTTTTTCTATTAAAAACTTTAATTGTGAAGCAAATTTAAAAAATAGATTAACATTAAAAGCCTTTCTTTCGCAAAGTTACTCGCTCAGTCACATATATAACTCGTACATGTGGGGTTATATTTATTGACCATGTCAACATTTATCTATGAAAAGGTACCCCACCATAGAATCTAGTGAATTGGAATTGTATTTTCGTAGTGGTAGATACACTACAGTACTCCCCCACCAGAATTAAAACTGTGATAGAATTCGATGAATGGATACCACTAGTCGACTCATTGCTGTTTTTTGAGAAGCTGGGAGAGCTGTATTAAGGTCACCGTACTTTTGAATGTTGATCGTAAGAGCTGTTTTAAGTACACGGTCGCTCTTGTGTTGCCTTTAGCAGTCGAGTAAATCCGTTGTAAGTTGTGTGTGATCGAGACTGAGACGCAACAGCGTGAGGAGGACCATGTCGCTATCACAAGTAGCAAGTCAACTATTCAATGTGGACAATCCATCGAAGTAGGTGTGTTGATATCGAAGTGGGAGTTTCTGTCAAGGTAATCTTGTTCACATCACGTCCGAAGGTCACCCATGTGGGAAGTGTCTTTATCGACGACTACTAATGTTCAATTCCGCAGCCTTCTTATTTGGAACTAATCCAGAAGACAAGTAAACTCCTGGATCAGTACCCCGAGAGGTACTGATTTGTTATGGGAACACGGATGACTTTGTGACACAACAAATTTAACGAGCATCAGTCCCCATTTACTACACGGGCAGTTTTCGGCCAGCCTGGGATCGAACCCATGAACTCTTGGACATGGGCCCTATCAATCAGGCTATCCTGGCCCGCACTAAATATTTTTTTATTTTATATTTTATAACCATCGTTGAACAGTCGACCCAATTTTATGGGTTTACGACTACTAATGTTCAATTCCGTAGCCTTGTTATTTTGAATCCAATCCAGAAGACAAGGGAACTTCTGGATCTAGCATTGGGACAAATTTGCCTTCGTGGAGGATTTTTTGATGGAGCTAACCCGCATTTGCGTTACATGGAGAGGAATACCACGAGAACTTCCCACTGGTTAGCCTGACGGTAAAGGGACTCTAACCCATGATCCGTCTACCACTGAGGATATTTCACATCAGCGCTGTGGTCGGTGCAAGCCGGATACGGAATTCGTATTGACTGGGATTCGAACCCGGTTTGCCTCATTGGAAGGCGAAGCTCTATCCCCTGAGCCATCACGGCTCACACTAAATAATTATAATATTTGAGGTTACCCTCTTAAACCTTTAAGTTTGAGACGCGGTGCCTGAAAATCCGATCATTAGATCAGAAGATATTAAAAATGCATGCTTCGATAACTCATTGCATGTTGTTTGTTTGTGAGTTAAATTTTTATTATATTAGTTAACAACTTATATCAGTTTACTTTTTGTAGAATTCATTTTATTATCTCCCTGATCGAAATTCACTAACATGGTTAATTTTTTCACTAAGGTGGCGTAAGTACTTTCTTTTGCTTTGAAATCGTGTATGTTATGTATGAAAAATGCAGTTAGTAATAATGTATGCAAAAAAAAACTGTTATCATGACTTGAATTTTAATTCATAATTTCTTCCCATAGAGTAAAAGTAGTGAAAATACAAATTTTCTAAAAGAGAAAAAAACCTATTTAGAATGCTTCTCTTTTTTTGTATTTTTAAAATCATCATAAGAAATGAAAATCTAAAAAATACACATTTCGTGGACAAGTTACAAATCAAAACCAAAGGAATCATTTCTAAGAAAAGCTTTACATACACTACAATTTTTGCTACATAAAATTCAAATTTTCATACAGTAAATAGGTATTAATAACTAGGAACGATTACTTAAAACAATAAAGTATAATGTATATGCTTAAGAAAATAAAGTATATAAAACCTAAATTGAACCCATAACCCATATTGAATGATTTATTGCAAGAATTTGAAGAATCTGAAAATTACTGAAGCTTGAGAAATAAAAGATTTAACTTTTGCAATTAGTTTTCGTCACTCACAGAATAAAGGGTGAATTTGAAACATTTCCTTATATTTTTTTACCTGACTTTTAGTAGTAAACGCTATGCATTTTTAAAATAATATAATTTTTATTTATACCTTATATTGTACATAATTTTTCTTCTAACAACCATTTTTCATTTTTTTAAAAATTATAATAGCTTGTATTCCTAACTTATATATCGGTTTGATTTCGTTAGAAAATGTTAAGTAATTTTAAGAGCATACTTAAAATTTTATTTAAAAAGTGGTATTATAATAGTCATATTCTAGCATAAAAAATGAATAAATTAAAAACTATCCAATTTAAGAACTGTTTTTTTTTAAAAATCCGTTACTTTTAAAAGCGCATATTCCGTAAATGTGTGCATAAATTTATTAATATTCTATAAAATTCCAAAATTTTGCATACAAAAGGCTGAAATCTTTTCAACACAATCGCTCTTTAAAAGTGGCGGAGAAGTAATTTGAAGAGATTTTAAAGTTTCCAAAGAAAATAAAAAATAAAAAGTCAAGAAAACTTAATAAACCTCATTCCAAGGCATGACGGGAAAAAATGAAGAAGCTTTTTAAGTACTTTTAACTTATGCTTAAAGTTTGATGAAGTAGGCTTTGAAGTGGATTCACTAATAACATTGAATTTATATACAACGATGGTCTTTTCTTGGCGTTTTACGATAAAGAAAATGACTTCAAAAAGATTTTTTTTTAAAAAATGAAGTCTAGATATTTAAAAAAATGGAGAGTCTTTTATCCAATCAAATTTCAGTAATCTTTTTTATAACAAGTATTTAAAATTTTAGACTTCTTAACGCAGTTCATAAAGTGGATATTTAATAAAATCTAAAAGCCATGAATAAGCGCTCTATACGAAAGAATACAGCTGAAGTAAAAATCAAATAAAATTTTATGTTTAAAAATAAACAGTTTACTCGGACAATTTGATATTTAAAGTCATTATCTGTAGTAAATTGTAATTCTGTAATAAAAGCATAATACAGCGATAGTAAAATCGAAATTTTTTTATATTTAAAAATGATAAGTTTACTCGTACCATTTAGACTTGAAAGAGATTATCTGGAGTAAATTTTATTATGTTTTATTTTGTATTCAAATTATTCGTTATTAAAAGGGTGATTTTTCATGTTCTATAAATACTGGAATTTACAGCATCGAATATAGTTATAGGAAAATACCTTTAACATGTGCAACTCTGACTTTAGACAAACATATAAGATTACCTGAATACGTTTTGAGCACATGAAAGAAAAAAAAAAGAACAATACAGTTATGTTTTATTCCTAACTCATAAATCTTTATTTACTTACGCATTACCCATGTGTTTCAGTGTTTTTTTATTTATTTTATGAGTGGCATCAATTATTTTCAGGCGTTTATGAATCGTTTTCACATCTGTGTAAGCCGTAAGCTAATTGAAAATTCCAGCTGTCTGCATGTCGCTGCTATTTTGCCATGAGGCAGTCTAATTGGAAAAGAAAGTATCTATAATATTTCCTGAAACTTTTTAGGTTCATTGCAGTGAAAATCAAAATAGAAATTGCTTCTTTCATTCGCAGCACAATTTGACTGATTCGTTTCATACAGAAGGATAAAAGTGCTGACGGTTTATTGTTAATAGCCTTATTAGAAGTTTATTGCAATAAACTTGTGTAAATTCAGTCTGATTGCGTAATTACTGCGCATTTCCTGATTTGACTATAAATATATAGGCTGATTGTAATAAGCCCAAAAAACATGAGGAAGTATAGAAAATGCGGATGATCCTGTAAGGATTAGTGTAAGTTTTTGACTGTGTTGTTCATTTACGTCACACTAGAGCTGCACATTGGGCTATTGGCGACGGTCTGGGAAGCATCCCTGAGGATGATCCGAAGAGATGCCATCACAATTTTAATCCTCTGCAGAGGGGATGGCACCCCCGCTTCGGTAGCCCGATGACCAAGTTTTTGACTGAGTTAAATATCACTGAGAACTGATTTTCATTTGGACAAAATTTCAAAATATGAAATAATCTAAAAATGTAAATGCAGTATCAAAAATTGCTTCAAGCCATTGCTTCAAAATTTTATTTTAATTTATCTACTTTTATCTTTTAACTTATATTGATTTCTAACTTGATGTGGTACTTGTTCGATACTTATATGATAGTACTTGTTCTAATGGATCTGTATCCTACCTAAGATTAGCAAAATTATTTAAGACAATTTGATTTTCAAATAGGTTAAAAAGCATTATTCAATGTAGCTTATTATGAGTGCTTTAAAACTTATGGAAATCCTTTCCTAATCGGAGTAAAATATGCAATTTAAGTAAGTACAAGACTGTGAATTCTCCAAAAAAGAGAAATAAAAATTGATTGCAAAGCTGATGGTTATTTACTTTCTGGAGGCAAGGCACAGTCTAGCACATGCTTTATTATAGTTAATAAATTGAAGTAGTTACGAATATTTCACCTCTACCAAAACCAGGAAATAGATGTGAAATAGTTTAACAACCATTATCTCTTTTTCCCTCCGTGGAATTTAGAGCTCCGCATATATACGGAATCCATATATGGTGGAAATATATTATATATAAGTTAGAATGTAAGAAAAAAATGAAATAAATATTAGTTTTGGACATGCAAGAAGAATAAATGGACTTGGATTAAGGGAAATGAAACGACTTGTAATTTTTGTTGTAAGGTAATAAAAGTAGTTGTTAACATCTTTATTCCCTAATGGAGAATCCGTGGCACAGAAAGGACGCTAAATTAAATCCCACTGAAATAGTTAGAAGTCTTTAGGCCCATTTACTTTTCTTTTTCTTTCTTATATTGAAAAATAAATGCTTGTCTGATTTTAACTATTCTAAATTATGTAATAATTCATGAAACTTAAAAAGCTTAATCGTTTTATTTCAGTAGTTTACGATCTTTTTAGCTTTAAGATCACATTTTATGTTTTTCTGAATTATAATTTTCCTAGATAAAGGAGTTTTAGATATTTATTTTAAATTCAATGTTCCTTTTTATTTAAATATAATAAAAATTAAAAAATATTTTTAGTTTAATTTTATATGATGAAATAGATATTTATTTCCGAAATAAGCCATTTTTTTCAATGTCTTTTTTTGGAAATTTATTTTATTCGGATAAATATCCCAAACATTCGAGCAACTATGTAGGGGAGAGTGGGGTCAATTGTAACAGGGTACGATTCTAACAGAGCAAAAATTTCGAGTGTTGGGTTCTAGATTTGGTTCCTAGGTGGCGCACAAGGTGTATTTAATAAATCTACATGTACACCCCTGATGGCAACCATTTTTATGTACTTTTGAAAGAGTTACGTCACAAAAGATATTTTCACGCCACGCAAGTACTTTTTTTGGTATTAGAATATTATATTGTAACAAAGTAATTTTGTTTAAACAAATAAAAATTAGTAACCGAATATGTAAGTGGACACCTTAATTAACATTTCAATAAAAAAAAGATTAGTTTTGATAATTAACTATCATTGTTTTTAACAAATGAAGCTGAAATGGCGTCTTGGGGACAATTGTAACAATAGGTAAAGGGACGATTGTAACAGCTGAAAATAAATAATCTTATGTTTACAAACCATTACTTAACTCTTTAAGAACCACCAATAGTTTCCTATATCACTCATATTATGTTGCATGTGCACTATTTTATTTGTCACTTTTCACAGCATAAATTAAAATTTTTAACCCCTTAAAGTTAGAAGTTTAACCCTTTAGGTCTCTGCTCATTATTATTTTTACTCCTAAAATATCACTACTATTTTGATCAATAAAAAAATATATCACAACTATGATAATATGTATAATTAACTATGTTTTAGTTGAATTTATGAACTGTTACAATTGACCCCGTAAGTGGGGACAATTGTAACAAGTGCACGACAGTCAAAAATTGTTAATAACTAATATAATAATATTTAAAATCAGGTATTTAATTTTTTTTCTAGTAGAGGATAGTCTACTTTACTCGTCTGTCAATTAATACTAATAATATATTGGATTTTTTGTTAGTTGAAAATAGTTAAGTAAAAAATGTTACAATTGACACCACTCTCCCCTACTTAACACGTTGAATGCCACGATGATTTTATATGGCTTGCCCGTCTGGCCAAAATGATTTTCTTAGTATGGATTGTATTAATTTCCTCAAACCGTTTTAGTAACGACAATAATATAAAAAAATTGAAAGTATTAAAAATTTACTCGAATTATGTGTTTTTAATAATCTTGACTTCGCCGGTCACCGGTGACCCCCACAGCATTCAACGTGTTAATATGAATTGGAATTTCATTTGAGTCCATGCATTCAACAAGCTAATAAATTATTACTAACTCATTAACTATTACTTATAACAGCGGTTTACAAGTGGATTGTAATTAGAAATTAGAATATTTTCTAACATATATTTTTAAAAATAGTTTTATTAAGCTTGAACCTTTAAATGAGTATTGAGTTAATACTTTGATATACAAGTAAAAAATGAAGTTATTTTCAAGAAATTTATGTTGCAACACGTTGAAAAATATTTTATAAACAAGCATAATAAATTTCAAACATTTTCTTTAAATGGTTTTCGAACTGAGTTATCACTTATACTTAAAAAATAATACAGACAAAATATACAATTGATAAGATATAAATTATGGTTACTAAGTTTTGAAAGAATAAATATTCTTTTAATGATTTAAAGGAAACGTTTTCTTGAATGAAAACTTTTTTTACATTTGTTGTTTGGTTAGGCAATTTCTTACGTTTGGTACGAAAAAATCGACAACCTAAGGAGTTATCATTATAATATATAATGTCTACAAAAAACGTAATTGAGAAGTAACTGCTTTCAATAACTGCTCAACAGAATATCATGAAAATTGGGTAATGACATAACGAAATAGAATGAATCTTATTTATGGAAGTTGTTCTGAGATCCACCGGTAAAAATATCAAAATTTCTCTTACAGTACGATACATTGGGTAGAAAAATTAAATCCAAATCCGTATTGAATACATAATTTAAAAGGACATTTCTGCAAAATCTCTTCTAAAACTTCTCATCAGAATAATATCAAAATCGGGAACTGACAATGAGAAACAACAAGTATTTTTTCCTGGGAAAAAAAGTTCGAAAAAACACCACTAGATGGCTATAGTTAAGCAACATTATCTTACAACATTGCCACCCAGATACTCAAACTTAAAACTTAGTGATTTTTGACTTGTTATACCATGATCTCATAACATTGGTTTCTGAACTAAAATCGCATCATTGAAAACACACAGTAGGCGATGTGTGTAACATTCTCCTGTATAAAGTATTTTCAACTACTGAACCCTTTCAGATGGTTGCTAGCAATTATAGACGTTATAATAAGCAAATTTTGTTAACAGAAAAGTGTCACATGTTGTGTATTTATTATAACTATCTGTGAACATTTTCTACAAAGATATAAGACACCTGCTATCAGGAAATTTTGATTTTTTTTATTGCTAGTTTAATTTATCTTAGTTTCTTTATGGTGAATTTCATTCATTTCATTATTCTCCAATTTTCATAAATTAAGCTGTAAACGTTTTCAATATATACTTTTTACTAATGCTGTTTTGAATTATTGATGCAATTTATATTGTTAAGATTATATATTTTGTGAGTATTTTCTTAATGAACATTTTTGTAAAAATTATATGTTTTAAGTAAAAAAAAAAAAAAAAAAATTCGGAAAATATTATCGAAATACGGTGACAAGAGATGAGGTTTATACTTTCATTACTGTTAGGAAAACACTGTTTTACAAGATATACATTTTATAAAATTAATGTTTAAAACTAGTTTGTTGACGCATTATTAATAATACATTATTTTAATGGTGTTACAGTTAAACCCCGCTATAGTGAACCTTCAAGGAACCGAAATTTTGGTTCACTATAACCGGTACTTCGCTATATCCGTATTCAAAAAAAAATTTAACTCATTTTTCCGAACTGCTCCCTTTTATGACGCATTATTTAAATAAATGAGTAATCAAAAGAAATACAAAAATTGATTAAGAAACAATATGTAGTAACAAAAAATGTGTTAACTTTCATTTTTATTATTCTTCGTCTTGCGGACAAAAAATTTAGGGATGGGAAACTGAGATTGAAGAAGTAAGCAAGAAAAAACTGCTTATGGCTACATTACACTCAATAGATGGTTTTAAAAATCAGTAGATGTATTTTATGTAGAATAGAATGTCCGCTTACCACATCCTACCACTTTAAACAACCGAAGCTAGAATTCCTCATAGCCTGGAAGAGATCCATCTGTAAGAATCCAAAGTTGAAACAGAAGGCAACCAACCTCATTAATTTTCTAGAAGAATACGAGGAAATCCTGAAATAATTTTCATGAAAAAATGACAAAATTATGCAATATTGAGCAACAACCACAACTAAACTTGGCCAATTAGCTCTGGATACTTTTTAATCAAATGTCCTAACAAATAGAATAATCGTTTCTTTTTTCTTTTTTTTTCATATTTATTTTTATTATCTTCTCTTTTTTGTTTCTATTTGCTATTTTTTCCTCTCTTTTTTCTATCTGTCTCGTCTTCCAACCTTAACCATTAACCGATAAATGCCCTTTTAGGGGCATAGGCGCGGGGTTAAATATTGGTGTGTGTGTGTGTGTATTTTATGTAGAAATTTCAAAATGACCAAAAAATGAAGAGAAAAAAATCAGACGAAGACAGAAAAAAGTTCAAAATATCCAATATCTCTCTTCTTTTGGTAAATAATATTACATGTGTAGAGCAAGACACGGGAGCGAATATTTCTTTCACTCTATTATTTCACTCTATTCACTATAGCGGGATTTTGACTGTATTATTAAAAGATAATTACCACAAAAGATTATTTATCCCACAAAACTTTAACTGTCCATTATACTGCTAAAAATTATAGCGTTTTAAGAAGTTCATAGCAAATATTTTCTAACTAATACTTTTTTTATGAATGAAAATTGATACAATATTTACGTAAGGTATAAAACATACACAAAATATTCCTTCATAGTTGTCAATTTTAATGTTCTTAAGAATGACGCTTTAGACGTAATTTTCTATACAAAAAACGCTACAGCACGAAGTGGCTGTCAATTTCAAAACGTTAGAAAGAACTCTGTTTTATAAAATACTGTCATTTTAATTTCTTATCATGTATCAAATGTTTGTGGGGAAAATATTTAGATGTATGTGACTTTATATACAAATGGTAGATTCGAAAGTAACCGTCAATTTAGTACTCGCATTATTTACTGGGTTTTAAAACAAATTTAAATATTTTCTGTTTCGTTGAAATATGGTTTTATAGCAACTCTCTTATTAAAAAAAAACTTTCATTTCTTAAGATTCATCGATTCTTGAACTGTTTCGTCATTTTATCACAAAATCTAGATTAAATACGAACTCACAAATAATCGACGAAGCATTTTTTGTCTTTTCCTTCATTGTATTCTGGGCATTTTCTGACATTTTTAATTTGATTCCAAATCCGACGTGACGTGATATACTTGACGCGCTAAAAAGGTCATTTTAGTTTATGAATTAAACACGAGTTTTTGTTTGCGAAATACTAATCTATTAAAAATAAAAGCTAACTTAACATCTCTTTGTTTCACTTTTTTTATGCTTTAAATAATGACTATTTGTCCATTGAAGTCTCTCTCTTTCTCGAGATCTTTATTTAATTAGATCTTTATTTAATTAGATCTTTATTGAGCTCTCTTTTGACTTGATGTCAAAAGTTATAAAGAGATCGGGTGTAATAAAAAAAATTTCCAATTTGCACTGCTATATGATATAAAGTTATCGTTATATATTGTTAAAATTAAAATTCATTTTCATTCATTATTTTTTATTGTGTCGTAAGTTTTGTATTTTGAAGTTTAAATTTCTTTTTCCGAGTACAGCGAGTTTTTTTTTTTCAAATCTTGGTAATTGTTATTTCAAAATGTTCTAACTAGAAATTATAGCATTATTTATTTCATAAACAAAATGATATTTTTGTAGCTTTTTTGTGACAAAAAGTAACATTGATGAAGCCAATAACCTCCTATTTACCATTAGATGACACATCAAGCATAATAGGGATCTTATCCTAAATATAAATTTCGCTGTGAAAATGAAAAAGAAAATTTCAGCTTGATGTTAATACTAAATCTGAGCAACTTGTGCTGATTTAATACTATCAGTTATCCATTGTAGCGAATTTGCAAAGAGTAGATAGTTTTAAAATATCTAAAAGAAAAAAACTATACATAACGAAGATAGAATGGAAGAATATAATATAAATAAAATGGAATGTCTTGAGAAACTTTGTAAGCCTAACGAATTCTTTTTTTTAATGGCATGGCTAGAAATGTTTTTAAAAACATTTTATAGCTATCTTCCCTCCTTAATGTTAGTATAATTAAGGAAATATATTTTCCTACTTTATTGCATTCCATACATTTTATACTTCAACTGACATTTAATTTTGATAGTTTATCATCGACTTTATTAGTTAGTAATAGTTTTTTAACGATTTTCAAAACTTAACTGACGAATTTTATTTATCAATTCATTATTTCGTGAAATTTCATTAATTTTAAAGATGTAGTAGGAAAATTAATTTATTTTGAAAAATCTCATTCTGTGTTCTTTTTCGAAACGTTCCTTATTCTATAAATTAATTTTATTCTCCTTACTTTTAAAATGAATTATTTAACTTATTTAGTGTTCGTTAATAGTTTTGTAAATTATTTCTCCGCAATATTCTGTTAACCTGTAATTTATTTTATGCATCACGTGCAATTTACTAACTTATGTAACAATTTAATAATAGTTAATCCTCTTTATGCATTAAACTATTTTAATAGTTTCATCTTTTGAAAGCTTACGCTAGATTTTAGACGCGTTTCTTTAATTTACCGAAATATATGAAAAATTATGAACTGGTATTTTGTGTAATAAAAGTAGGGAGAATAGTAAAACCACATGATTTGTTCATTACTAAACAAGCAATGTCTAGATATTGACTGCAGTTAATTATTTATTCATTTATTAATTCATTTATTCATTTAGGTTCGTAAAACCATATATTAGATTTCCATATTTTGGTTTTATTCATTAAAGTTAAAGGTTTAAAACTAAAAGTGATGTTCCTTTATTATATTATTAAGTTCGCATGATGTTACCTTATTATATAATAAAGTAATGCATGATTTTACCTTAGAATGAATTATTTTATGACAAAAATATTTACTTAATTTTTTACAAATACTAAGCGTAAAATATGTCATACTTCGTTTTTTAAAAAATCAATATCAAGTAAACATATGCAACATATCCCAGATAGCAAAAGGAGGTTTATTTTTGCCCAGCAAAAACCTTTTAAAGTAAACGTAAGAAGGTTTTATATGCGGTTTACGAGTAAAACTTCTAATCTTAAAATGAGATCTGCGATAATCTGCTCTATTTTATGCACATTACCTTAATCCGAAACTTTGGAAAACAACCTTCTATATAAAATCCTTAAATCAAGGTTGTCTTAGGGTTTTCAAGCGTGAAAAAAAATCCTTGAATAAAGATAGTCTCAAGGTAAAAATAATCTTAAATCTAGGTAATTATAAGGTTTCTTTTCGCAACGTGTTGTATGCTCAGCTAACATCCGTCTTGTCATGAAATTTTAATGGACAATGCAATTTGATGCTATCGCTAGTGTGAACGTCATTATGGACCTAAGTGACCATTAAAAAATGACAATACTTTTAGGCTATAATTAGTTTTAAAGCTTTTTTTTAAAAGTGACAATACTTTTTAAAAAAAAGGCTTTAAAAATAATTTTTAATCCTTTTAGGATGAAAGGTTTGAAACTGCAATATTTTTCCTTTATTGAAAAAAGGTTTTTAGAGAAAACATTTTCGTAACAATGAAAAGAAAATTCTGACACAAGGTTGACGTAAGGTTTACATGCTTTCTGGGATACAATTGAAGGAATGAATAAGAAATAACTACTTAAAATTCTAAAACAATATTAAAGATTTATTTCTCATAAAATTGCTCTTCGAATAATCCGTTTTCTGTAGAGTGAAAAATATCTTACGAGTATTCAAAGTAAAAAAAAAAAAAAATTATTACGAATAAAAATAATAAATAAGTACTAGTTTGGTTACGAAAATGTAAGGATAACAGGGCAAAGTTGTTATTATTTGAATATCATGCGAATAGATTAGGAAACTAAATCTAAAATACTTAAAATGTAAAAAAATTCTATTTGCTTCTAAATTCGTTAGCTTTTTATGACTAACTACTTTGAAGAGGTATTCCGCCTCAATTTGCCTGTCGCTGCTACCATGGTTTTTCTTTTTTTCCCTCTTTATAATTTTTCTGTCTTTTTTATTAGAGACTTTATGGTTTCTGTTCTAAATCTCTCTTGATTACACCATTAACAACTGGCAAGTCGTGAAAAGAGGTGCCTATTTTTGAGAGCTCGAATCACGTTTACTTTTTTCCCCTTTAACAATTTTTGAAGCAAATGAATTTTTTTACATTATAAAGTACATCATTCTGCTTGATTTTCGTCGGATAATTCATAAGCTAAATGAATGACTTTCTTTTTGTAAATCAATCTTAATCCTAAAATATTTTAACGTGTCATAACTTACCCGATATAGGGTAAAGGTGTTCTATTTTTTATTTTGAGCACAGTATACTATATTTCCTTTTCTTTTCATTTTATTAAAAATTCTTTTTCTGTTACTTTTATTTTGATTATAGTTTTACAATTGACGCTGCATTCCTTTTCTCATACTTATAAACGATTTTATGTCAACAAAATATAACTAGAACGAGAAAAGAATCAAATGAATCTTTCATAAGATTATATAATATAATTTTTATTACGCATCTATGGCATATAAAATACTATATAAACTCAATACGTAATATTGAATTTATTCTGAAAGAATTTCGAAATGTCAATGAATTTCTGGTTTCTATATTTGGGTGTATGGAATACATAAAAGCGATACCTTCTTAAAATATTCTAAGAGAACTCTATGTTCGTTATTTAAATATTTTGTATTCAGAGGGCGTTACTGTTTCACACAGTTTTCTCTTTATTTCTATGTTGTTGAAAATGAATGAATTTTCTTGTCACTGTTATGTTAGTAGTTTAAAATTTAAATTGAATCAGGTTTTTTTAAAAAAAAAATAAAATAAGATCCATCTTCTTTAAAAATCTTTAAATTGATTTTTGTATGGCAGCAAAATGTGTCTCCTTCAGTGTTGGTTGACGACTTCAAGATTCCAATTGTAGATTATTGACTTAGACTGCGTAGATTATCAAAGGTACTTTTCATTTCTTTAATTAAAACTGGTAAACGATATGAATTTACAACCTTGCGGATCGTTTTCAATTTTTGCAAGATCAAGATCGATATGGATTTACAAGCTTGTTGATAGTTCTCAATATTTGCAAGATCAGTAAGATCTGCGGTAGTTCTGCGGTTGATGGGCTAGAACTAGATGACTGTTGACTGCGGGCACTTCTACAATTATGGACCATCCTACTGTTATTCGCAGAACTTGAATATTTAGGTTTAGAAGCTTGGGACTACTTTTCATCTAGGGGGAGGGGCTTAAGGATTCTGTTACAGTCGATTGTTGGACATAATGATCTTTACCTCTAATAAAAACTATTGAAGGAAACGAATTTACAAGCTTGTTGATCGTTTTCAAATTTGCAAGATCACTGAGATCTGTGGTAGATTCGCAGGAACTTCGATTTTGATCTTTGGACCACCTTCCGCTTAGGGAAGCGGCTTTAAGATCCTGCCACAGTCGATCGTTCGACTTTATAGACTACATCATGAAGTTTTTATTTCTTTTATAATTGTATTGGAGGATGCGGAATTACAAGTTTGTTGATTGTTTTAAATTTTTGAAAAATCACCAAGATCGGCGGAAAGTCAGCCGGTGGTGGGTGGGCCAATATTGGCGCCATCACAATCACTTGGAGGTGGATAACTATTCCTGTTGTGATTTGTGGAAAAAGAACAATCGGTATTGAAGTTTAGTACTACCTTCCATCTAGGGTCGCGGTTGAATATCCGGTGGCTGTCTCTTGGTAGACTGAATGACCTTTTCCTTTCATAAAAATTATTGAAGGAAACGGATTTACAAGTTTTTTGATCGGTTTCAAATTTGCAAGATCAATAAGATCCGCGTTATAGGTCTGCTGGTGATGAATCAGCTGCTGTTGGAATGATCCCCGTCACCTGGGATTTCTAGTTTGCAGTGTATCTACCCCTACAAAAATATAATTCCAATTCACTATACTATATAAAATACTATATAAAACATGTTCACTCAATTCTATGGTGGGGTAATTTTTCATTGATGAAGCTTGACATTGTCGATCACTCACTACCCACATGGGTGACCTTCGGACGTGATGTGAACACGCCTACCTTTGGCAGAAACGCCCACTACGATTGGAACACGACACCGGATGGTCCACATCGAAAAGTTGACTTGCTACTTGCGTCTGCGACCTTCTCCACCTCCTCGCTCTGTTGCTACTGCGTCTCGGTCATATACATCACGTACAACGTATACACTCGACTACTAAAGGCAAGACATGAGCAACCACAGACATGAACTTAATACAGTTCTCACGATCAGCACTCAAAAGTACGGTGACCTTAATACAGCTCTCCCGGCTTCTCTCAAAACAGCAATGAATCAACTAGGGGTATCCGTTGATCGAATTCTATCACGGATATAATTCTGGTGGGGGAGTACTGTAGGGTATCTACCACTACAAAATTACAATTCCAATTCATTTATATATAAACTTTTCATAGATGAGGGTTGACATTGTCGATATCTACTCTCCCCACACTGTTGTTATTCACGGAATATAAAAAAACAACAACTTTGGTGTTGGAGCTCCGGTCTACCCTCCGTCTATAGCGGTGGCTTTAAGATCCCGGGACAATCGAATAGTAGACTTAATGAACTTTTTATTCCTCTTAATGAATTGATAAAAGCCCTAACTCTTATGGCATTATAACGGGATGAACGTCCGTGTTTAAATACACTTTCAAATAACTTAATAGCTTGCATTATAATTTAAGAAGTTCATATCTTTTAAAAGAAACCGATTCAACTTGGCAAAAGTTCACAACGCCACCGCCAGCTATAATTCCGTAATGTTACAACTAACAGAAAATACGACGACCTAAAATACCCAAATTCTGAAATAGTGAAAAAAACTGTCACATTTCTTAATAATTCCGAAGAGAAAAAAATCCTCTTAGATCCTGCTTACTTCAGTGAAGTATTAAAGCAGTAAGCTTACCTGAATTTTTTCGACTTTATAACATTTTAATACGAATGGGATTTAATACTCCTAAAATAATAACTTGTTTCATAGTTTCGCTAACATATTTAATTTTTTAAAAATACCGTTATACAATTGCTAATTAAAATAAACTGTTTTAAAACGTTTACTAAAATATAAGCTCCACAGAATACAGTATAACATCACATTAATATGTTTGACATAAGAACCAAAAAATTTCTAGTGCCAAGAAAGATTTACAGTTTTTACAAATTTAGCGTATATATATTTATATACAATGAAAATCCAAGAAAAAGGTAAAATGTATAAGAAGATACAAAATTCCAAGCTGTGACAGTGCTGCCAGTGTCACACCTGGAAGAATACTTGATGAAATATATTTTAACATGAAATACAAAAAGTAATTACCTCATTCGAGAATGAAGTCATTAACATAAAATAACAAGCTAAATGGGAAACAAAAAAAAATTGTGAAAGCACTAAAAGAGCTAACGGTCATAGTTTGCGTTCAGAAGTTCGGAGCATGCATTGTATTTTATTGAAGACTGACTGAAAACATGCTTCAGTAAAATTATTCTATACTTTGTTTCAAGTTAAGAAAAAACCGTTATGTAGATAGCCTGTTTGCATCTAAGTGCATGTTAAATGGATGCCAAGCTCCAAACGCGCACGAATATCGGCACGTCGTTTCAAGACGTGCACATCGCCACGTCTTGAAACGACGCAGCGCAGCCTTCATTTTTCTTTTAGAAATAGCACGAATTAAATTTCTGCCCGACGAGTCTAACTTTTAAAAGCTTTTATAGTGTTTTGAAAGCTTATTTTAATAATTGGATATTAAAATGGAACTAATTAAAGTCGCGGATGATTACTTAAATCTTATACCGCAATCGTCTTTTCTAAACTAGCATAATTCCAGAAAACTTATAAAATTTTGTGAAAAAAATGGGTCGAAATCGATCAAAAAATTTTGATTGCCGGATAAATTTTTAAGCTGTGTCGTATTTAATTGAAATTACTGTATTTCGTTTAAAATCGGTTCTGAACAGTAAATTTCTTCGATTTATGCAAGGCTTTAAATGTGATGAAAGGCTATTTTTTTTAATTATCAGACTTCGTATTTTAGTGAAGACACTGTTTATTTCTTCCAATTGAAATTCTGAACAGTAAATTACTTCCTGTTACGCAAAGGCTTAAGATATCATGGTATATTTTTTCCTCGTATAATTTTAAAAAAAGTTTAAAAAAATATTTTAGATACGTAAAGACTTAAATAATTTTGAGAAAGTGGGTCCAAAAACAAAAGCAAAAAATTTAAGACCTCACGAAGACTGCAATGAACTTATTTTGATTACGAATCTCAACTAGAAAAATATTTGTCAATTTGAAACTTTGAAAAATTAAATAATGAGGCACTTTGTGAATAGAACTAGTATTTTTACAGTCGTGTTGCCATTTTCTCCGAAGAAATTTCTCCGTAGGAAAATTATTCTATTTCTGTGTTCAAAAACCAATTATTTTCATGATTTCAATTCATACGAAAAACATTCCGACATATTTTGATATCGAAATAAATATTTTAATCTTATTCAAAATCTTTAAATATATACGGAAAACAGCTTCAAATGTATGCAATAAATCGTAAAAAATGACAGACATTAAATAGATACGGCAGAGTTCTTATCTTAATGTATTTTATTATTTCTATTTATTTTTTTTTGACGTTAAAAATAGGGGGGGGGGGAGAATCGGCGTCATATTAACTTAAGAACAGTATGCGTCATTTTAGTGTCTTCTGAATATTTTAATTTTATTTCTGAGTTGGAAATACATACCTGAAGTCAAATTCCAAGAGTCATGGAAAGTATTTTAATTTGATTTTGTGTCACAACGAGGGAATTTACTTTGAAACTTAATATTTTAATGGTTTTAGATGTGATGAGCATTTTTATTTTTCCAAATGACAATCCCTATTTGAATAACTCTTTTAGAGGCAAATATGCCATCATTAACAAATTTATTTAAACTTAATTTTCTTTTCTTTTTTTGCAAAAATTGTTTTAAACTCGATTAAATTAGGTAAGTGCAAAACAGTAACATAACTTATTGTTATAAAATAAATTCAATTTTAATTATGATTAATAATTGCAATTAAAATAACTTTAAATCAGAAATGAATTTATTTCATATTTCAATTCGAATTTTGTGTATTAAATTGATGAAAGTAGCTCATAAAAATTATAAATTCGAAATGAATTCATTTACACAAAATAAATTAAATTTTTGTCATGTTTATTCGGAAAAGAAAGAAGATTTTTATTTTATTGTGAATGCAGAATATTTATTTCATATCATGCTTTAACTAAACAAGCATTTTGTTCTCTTAGCTACCACACATCTGTTTTATTACACAATTTTAAATTAAGTGAGAGATTTCCATATTCTGTCCGAAAAGAGGTATGATAATTTGAGAAATGCATTAAAGAATGCATTTAGCTACACGAAACTAAAGACAAACGTACTTTATGCTTATTCTATCTATAGTTGCAGTGACTAATATGCAAATTTAACTTGGATTATAAAATCAAGTTAAAAAAATTAAAGTCCACCTTTGTTGTAATTCAGTGTTTCCCAAAGTGTGATACGCGTACCCCCAGGGCTACGGGAACAGTTTAGCGGGGATGCGCGTTCTTATGCGAAATATCTTGCAACAAACGAAAATTTCAAAAACATTTATCTAAAAACAAAGCTAGCCATGAAAATATACAATTACGTATTTTTCTATTGGCTATTTTTTGCAGAGTTAACAGTTAATAATTAGTGGTCAACAGCCAGTTGTGTTTTTTAACTTTTGTGCGCAATTTTTTACAGTAAAAATACATTCATTTTTTTTATTAGTGGTACACAGCGTTGCGAAAAATTTAGAAAGGGTACACAAAAGTCATAAGTTTGGGAAACACTGTTGTAGTTCATTTACGTCGCACTAGAGCTGCACAATGGGCTATTGGCGACGGTCTGGGAAACATCCCCGAGGATAATCCATAGACATGCCATCACCATTTTGATCCTTTGCATAGGGGATGGCACCCTCGCTTCGGTAGCCCGATGACCTGCACGCGAAATTGAGAACTTTACGGTAGAACAGTTTAACGAGAACCCATACCGCACACCTTCGGTCCTTACGCAGACTGATCCAAGTGGTCACCCACCCGGACACTGACAGCAGCCAGTGATGCTTGACTTTGGTGATCTGCTGGGAACCGCGTCTTAACGATCAGTCCACTGCGGGATTAAGTTAAGCTGCAATACAGGAGCAATAAATCAGACAACGAAAGCTACATGTACCAATACGCAGTTAAAACAAACTAATATGGCTTCCCTAGTTGAGTAGAACAAGTTGATCTATTTCTACTTATTTTCACGCAGTGGTGAAACTTTTTTCACACCAAAAAAAAAAAAAAATAAAACATCAAACTTCATTCCACCTCTGTGCCCTATAGTATGCTAGGCCCTGACATGTTTTAAAAGAGACCAAGATAACAAATTTTAATATACTAACAATTTTGAATATAACTTTATTAAAAAAAATAACTTAACTAACAAAGCCGAAGTGATTCCCACACAGAGGTTTACAAATCACTCAAGTGTACAAGGATTGGGTATCCATGAGCAAGCGGATCGCTTACCCAAAGAAGAGTGGTGGTCACTCTACATCTTTCTCTTCGGCCCTTACCTTATTATATTACAATAATATAACTATAACCGCCGTTGAACAGACGACCCAATTTTGGGTTTACGACTCCGTAGTCCAACCCAAAATTGTCCAACTCCGTAGCCTTGTAATTTTTAAGCAATCCAGAAGATAAAGAAACTCCTGGAACAGTACCCCCAGTGGAATAATTTGTTTTGGGAACATGGAGGACTTTGTGACCGGACTGATTGAACTTGCAGCAGTTACCATTTACTACTCGGGGAGTGTTTGGCCGGCTGGGTTCGAACCCACGACCTCTTGGACGTAGGCCTAGCGCCCTAGCAACCAGGCTATCCCGGCTCTTCGACCCTTACCTGCTCAGAGCATCAATCTAAGGTTAAATATGAAATTTCAAAAGAGGGGAAGACTCCTCCATGTCACCACTGGTATGTGGGGCAAGAGACGGGCTCTTCGTTTGCTCGCAACAGTTACAAAGCCTCACAAACGGCATTTTCAAGATTGGACAGGAGACACACAAAGAGTCTCTCGTTGTTTGAGGGCAACAGGGTTAAATTTGAAGATCAACAGGCCTCTGCAGAACGCATCTTGGACAGCAGGGAACACTTATACGCTTCTCCCCTTCTGGTTATCAATGTTCAATGGGTAAACATTCTAATGGATCTCGTCTGACTTCATCCGACAGTTAAAGGATAAGCCGCAATAACATTCGACTGGGTACAGAGCAAACGAATGAGTACGAAAATGAATAATAAATTAGTCTACTTCGGTTCTATGATGCAGTAACTTTGTTCGAGTTCTCTTTACCGAACGGTAAAAATACTGAAAATAAAAAATAAAAAAACATGTAAAACAGAAAGAAATAGAACTATTTAAATCAAATCGTTGTTTTCTTAAAGTATAAAAAGCTTTTAAACATTCAACGACCCTCGAAAAACAACCAGAATAAAGATGACTGAACTATTTAAAAATTTTTATAAATTAAATGCTCATAGTCTTAGTAGCAGTTAAGGTAAATATTTCCAAGATACTCTGTATATGCTCTGCTGCCGCCTAAAACAAAATGAGTTCGTTTTTGTATATTTTTTTCTTCCATCATCAGAGTATAAATTCTCTAATATCTTTCTATGATTTAACGTATGCCTTAAAAATATTTTTGTATTATCATTAAATATTTATATATTAAATATTTTATATTACTATTACATATTTTTATATTATTATTTTTATATTAATACTTTAAATGTGAGTCATCTTACTACAACGTTACTCTCACTTGTTTGAAAACAAAATTCTCATCAACATAAGGGGTATTTTATGAACACGTATAGTTCGGGTGATAAAATAAGCTTCGCCATTTTCTCTAGTAATGATACTTGGTCCGTCCTAAGTCACGTGTCCTAAGCAATTGTAAAAAAACGGAAAGGTGACATATATTTTGTACGTGCAACGACATTTTGTTTCTAAAGGTTGAATCATATGCTTTCATGTTTAATATTTCTGTGATTCGTGACCACTCTTCTATCTATACGCAAATACAGTACCTGTGGACAGATATAAAAATCCATACCATTCTTTTCTTTTTATCTGGGATTCGAAAAATAACTTCCTACTAAAAGAACAAAGAATTAACTCACGAAAAAAAAAAATTATACTTTAATGTTAGAAAATTACTTAATGAAAGAAAATCAACCTCAATAGCTTTTAACTCATATTCATTTTATCTCCCATGTTCTTTAAAGAACTGTTAACCACAAGAAACGTTTAAAAAGTATTCCAGAAAAAAATAATTTAAAATTTTTTCTTAACAGAAACCAAAAAGTTCTTCAAAATATCTCTTAAAATCTTAAAAACTGTCATTTTTTGTGAAAAAGCAAAAGATGTTAGTCTGGTTAGTATCTTTAAAATTGCTTAGAATTCCATGCCGTGACTTAAGGTATATGAATAGTACAAGTGCACGTACACTAACCGTATTTAACTATTAATATTCAGGTCTCATTAAATGATTCCCGAAAATATTTTGCGAATTTATATCCTCCACTTGGCTCAAAATGCAATCTAATTGGATGTAAGAATTTCAGAAACAACATTTCAAGTTTGGAATGTTCTTCAATTCTGACGTCGACGGTTTCTTTTCGAATTCGTCATATTTAAACCTTAGCTTTTTATTTTCACTTTTGAAATTCGAAGTTGTGAATATGAATCATTCCTCATAATATAAGAACAAATCTCTCTCAAACTTTTTTCTTTTCGAAACAGACTAGTGTGCTAACTGATAAAATTGAAAAATTGTTCGTCAGAATAAAAGAGCATTCGAATAAAGAACAATAACAGCTGTTTCTAAAAATTTTAACAGTTAACATATCAGTTAACAATTAACGTAATTAAATGGGTGCCTAATTCATAGCATATATTCCGGAGTTATGAGATCAAACTTGAAAATATATATAGCCACATTTTGATAGTAATCACATTTTCATTTTTACGTTATGCGTGACATTTTCGCAATAATTTTATACTCATGCATGTATAAAATAGCTTGCTCATTCTACAAAATCAATCTGACGTAACATCTGATACCGAGTGATCCAAGGGGGGGGGGCGCTAGTAGCCTAACAAAAAAATTACCCAATTATTTACGTTACTTAGCATATTATATTTTGACATTAAGAAACGTGTTCTAATTGTTTTAGCAACAAAAGAACGATAAAAAATCATATTTAAAATTTTACTTCATTGATATTTTAATGTTTAGAACAGCAACTGTATATTTGAAATTTTTTCTGATGTAGAAAAAAGAAAGAAAAAACAGCTGACAGTTGCGAATTACGTGATAGGTCACATTAAGATTAGATAGTGAGCATCATTAGCAGTCCTGGAATAACAAACTGGAATTTTGCTTTGAAATTATTCAATACAATACAATAATTATTTTAAAAAATATTTCAATTTCGCTGTATTATTTTTAATGTTTTCATTAATTTATTATTGTAAGAGCGGATAAAGATGCAATTATGTCTATTATGAAGTTCCCCTCGCATTTTTAGACTTAAATAAAAGACACTAAGTAGTTTTTAAACGTAATAAATCCTCTTTTATTAAAACAAATATCTCATTTAACAAATTGACTTTGTCTAGATGCAAACTAATGACAAAGCAAAGCAGATAGTTTGAAACATTGTTTACACAGAGGGCGCTATGAACCTTACAGAAGCAACATTGCTTTTGTGACAGTCTATTCCAGCCTATTGAGATAGTTGCAGCGTTTAAGTTACTGATCAAGTTAGCCTTGTTCATACTTTTGCGTTCAATTATATAAAATTGAGTCATTTTTGGAATTCCGGAAAAAAAGACAAATATTTACCTTTATAAGAAATGGTATTTATTAATGTTCATCTGAACTTATGTATACAGATATAACCTCATCTTAATATCATAACTGTCAGTCATATTTATTTTTTCAACGTCAGTTACGTGCCTGTTATAGTTAAACATATATAGGTCTCACTCAATATCAATATCTCCTCAAAATGTCATATATCGTATGTTATTACAAAGCTATTAATAAATAGTTCTCGCTTACTTTTTCAAATAAAAAAATTTATAAGGGAAACCTAATTAAAATCTCTCGATCGTTTATCATTTTGTTGACAGGCAGTGAATATTATTTGAAATAATATGAGATAGCAAATAGGTTAATAGAAATTAAAAATAATAAAGGTATTTCATCTTTTTTTCTTCTCCAGAACATGACAGTTTATATAAATTCTGTTCGCATCAACACGCCTCAGGGTTGAAAATGAAAATATCATTGTCATTAAAGTGAAAGTTTGTGTAAGATGAGATAACTCATCAAAACGACTCATATTTTTTGTTAAAAATATTTTTGGATCTGTTACTGCATTTAATGTAAAAAAAAAAATAATTAAAAAAATTTTATTTTAATGTATCTTTTACAAATTACTTACCAAAATTGTTTCATGATAAAAATAAAAAGAAATATACCATAAAAGTATCCTACACTTTGTAAGATGCCAAAAAAATTAAAACTTGTAATATTTTGCGATAATTAAAAATAATGAAAAATCTTTAATTAAATCTAATTAATAAATTTGCATTTTTTTGCCATTATTTAAAGCTCGAATCCCAGGCGGGTATATTATCTTGCACTAAAGAAATTTAAAAAAAATATATTGAAAGAAGTGACTAAATTTTTTTTCGCCACAAAAAAAAAGAAAAAAAAATCGATTGGAGATTTTTTAAAAAGAAAAATGGCAATCTGGAGAGTTTTTTCTTTTTCACTTGCATGAAAATCCTTATGTAATCTGCAAATAATTTTTAATTTTGGCATAATTCTGCCCCTCCAAATAACGTAGAGTAAAAGTAGTATTCAAATATTTGAAGTTAGAACAAGAATGTTTTTTTCTTTCATTTCCACAAAATTAGGGCTATTCTTAAGCCTTTTCGTAAGAACGCTGTCATGACACGGAAATCATATCATGTACTCAAAATGCATACAAGCTCATATAATTATAATTACAAGTTCATATAATTACATCTAAAAATTACATTTTTCTATGAATCTTTGGCGTATTAATTTTTTTTTGTAAATCGAAAACAGTACTTCCCGAAAAATGGCGAAAACAAAAAAAAAGTAAAAATCTTAATAAAGAGCTTAAAGTTTTCATCGAACTATGTTTTCTAAATTACTACTTTCCCGAATATGCAATTTGTTGAGAGTCTGAAATCATTAAAAATAAGAAAAATTATATTCACTTGTGGGCTGCGCCCCCTGCTCGCTAACGCTTGCCAACCCCCGAAAATTGCTACGCAATCTTATATGGCTTGCTTCGCAAACCAAGCTCGCTTCGCTCGCTACTAACTTAGGCGCATTGCAAATGCACAAAATTCTAAGAATTCAAAACAATCATTCAAATCCATCTAGCAACTTTTTTTTTTAAAAAAAATTGCATCTTTTTAGTAAATACTAAGTCATTCAAATAAATTTGATTTCAAATAAATGACATGTAATTCGTTAAACCTATTAGAAATGTGCTGTAGTATAAAATCTTAAGATAAAATTTCTAAAACTGATATCTCTTTAAAAAGGTTAAAATTTTGGCTATAATTAAGTCTATTAAAAATTGAAATAAGTGAATTGCAATGAAAAAACCTACGTAAACAAATAAATTCTAGTAAAACAAATAAATTCATGATATAAATCAAAAATAGTCAAATAAATTCATAATATATAAATTCGAGAAGAAAAAAAACACTTTCGACAAAATACTAAAATAGAGATCTATCGACAAAGACTTCTGCCTAGCTTATGCTCTCTCTGGTTATTTCAGTTTCCGTTTTTAAAAGCGCTATATGTTGAGCCATCTCAGCTAGATTTGGCATGTGACATTTTTAGCGGCAATCATTGGCCGATTTTCTAGCGTTGCCATTCGGGGAGTTGTAATGAGGCTTTTTTTTGTCGCCGTGTAAGAGAAAAATATACATAGATTCTGAATTTTTTTTATTTTTCGCTTGATTTCGTAATTTAGTAAAATATCAGCACTAATTAATTAATTATCACCTGTAGTCCAGGACAATTAAAATTTTGCATTTAATTTCATGAAAATCCCCACCTTTCTGAAAAGTTTTTTTTTTCAGCTCTTCATATTATTTTTTGAATGAGTTTTCATAAACATAATTCTTTATTTACTATCATAATATTGAGAAATAAAAATACTCAATAAAACTACAGGAAACACATAATAGTTTGTTTTACGTTTATTGAAAAAAAAATGTTTTTATTTATATAAGACAGGAAAATACTTGTTCAGATAGGGAAAAAAGAAGTAACATATTACTTAATTGCACAAATAAAAATAAAAACATTATCTTGAAACATATTACTTTTTTTGTAATATGTTGAGTAATAAATGTTGTGAAATTAGACAATAGAAATTTAACAAATAATTTTTTTACATTCTAAAAAACCATTGCGAAATGGCACTGTAAAAATTTAATATATATTTTCTTTTCAATAAAAAAAAGATTTTTTTAAAAGAACAATACAATCTATGAAATTTAACAATATCAACAAAAACAAACAATATATACAAAATTTACTGGGGCAATTTCAAAAAATCATTCTTAACAGACATTGAGATATTCAATAATTTAATTTTTATGTTTTTAAAACAGTTTTTCATATCACCGTTTTCATTTAAATGAAACATATACTTCCTTTTTGATTTTGATTTTGCCCTAGAGAAAAGCAATCGATGCTCGCTATACTTTTTTACAACCATTTAATAAGAAAAGACTTTTTTTTTTTTAAAAAAAAGAGGCATTTTTTGCTTCAATATTTAATATCAGAACAAATATCACGCACCTTAAACGTGCCTTAAGGTCAGAATTGCATTTAATGAAGAAACACAATAAAAAGAATTTCAGTGTTTTTTTTTTCTTCTTTTTCAGAAGATTTTTTTTATTAGTTTCCGGAAGACAATTGCAAAATCTCGGAGACATTTTAAATTTTTTTTACAATTCTACAGTAGTTTCTCTTTACTTTAAATTAATTTTTTGAACATAAAACAAATTTTACTTTCAAAAATATTATGAGATGTCTTCAACTAATTTATGTTTCAGAAATAAAATAAAACTAAAGATTAAAAATAACTGAATAAGACAAATAATGATTTTCTGTTTCTTTGAATTATAACAATGTTGGTATTATACAATAAAATTTAATAATAACTGCTTGATTTATAACTGGGATTAGATAATTATAAAATAAAATTACATAATAATAAATTTGGTACTGTTACAGAGTAGCAATAAAAGTTTTGCTTTGTTGAAATATTATAATGTTGGTAATGTAGAAAAAAAATAATAAATGCATCAATATTGAGCTATAAATGGGATTAGATAATTATAATAAAATAAAATTATTAAGCGCATAAGTTAAAATATTAATCTGTTAAGCGTTTGAAACAAAGGATAAATGGGGAATTTTTACTAAGTGGTTATGAAGTAAGAAAATTATTTGAAAAAAGTCCTATATTCTACAGTTCTCTAAGAAAGTTAATAGCTTAAAATATTTTGATCAATTGAAGAGATTTTCCTGCACTGAAAAACCAATTTTAAATGCTTGAGGGCCTAACATTAAATCGGCTAATTGATTAATACAGAAGATATTTTAAGTTAAGAAATCAGACAGAAAAACGTATTTTAATTGGACAACAGCACATTCTATGTTTTGATGGATTTAGTTTCTTTAACTTCCATTCATTTGTATTTTTACCAGCATTAAATGATAATTTTGCTTTGAATATTTTAATTACATAATTATATCAATCAACCTTATACTTTCGAACGAAAAAATATCGTTTTCAGAACCCTCTAATTGCTAATGAGTATATATATATATATATATATATATATATATATATATATATATATATATATATATATATATATATATATATATATATATCATAATAAAGAAGTACAAAAAAAATTAAGAAAAATAATAAGTTTCATTTACTGCGCATAAGTTGTGAGTAAATAGAACTCATAAAATAAGTTCAAGATGTAGAAAAAACATGGAAAAAATTACAGAACTATGAGAAAAGGTAAAAAAAAAATAATAAAAATCTGGAAAATAAAAGATATAATCTTTTCATCTGCTCACGCGATTATATCCGCAAAAAAGAGTGCTTTCTAATATTGTAACAATATTGCCAAAACTTAATTTTTTCCCCTTTTTTTCGGATTTTTTTCCGGATTATTTTATTATTCTTACTTTTTTGCAAAACTAATTGCTCATGTATGCGTTTTGCTTTAAAAAATGATTATGTTCTAAGAAAAGGCTATTGTATTAGACAGGAGACTTTTTGCAATGTATCTACTTTTTACAATCACTATTCGAAATGCCAATGCATCGTGAGCAAATAGTACATAATCCTAGTCAATTTACTGAATACGTTTAGTAATTGGATACATAAAGATTTAAGTACATCACGTTACTTACCCTTGTCTTTTACTTTGTATCGTAAATATGTCAAAAGGGGACTAAAATAAAATCCACTGTAGTAAAAGTTCGTCGTAATTTAGAAAAAGAAAAGCATTTCTCATTATCCTAGTTTCTGCACTTGCAAGCGAAATGATTAAATTACTTCGAACGCCCACATTAGATTGATTGGTACAATGTTTTCTAAAATTATAATTGAAATGGTGTTCATTTTCAATCTATTTTAATTGAACGTATATTCGTGTAACCTTTGAAAGTAACATGTTAAGTACAGATATGACAAATTATTTTATGACAGGCATGAAATATGTGATACAAAATCTTTTGGCCAATTTAACGGAAAATAACAATCATATTAATTATATTTTAAAATATACTTATCACACATGATTACCGAGAATGTTAATTCTAAAATATCGCAATCATGATCGTCATTGCGATTATATCGCCATAAATATCGATAATGATTCCTATTGTCAAAGATAATACCATGGTAATTATTAACGCAGATACTATTGTGTGCGACCATGCTTTACTCTTGTGGTAAATCTTACGCAATAATTTTTCCAAACTGCGCTTAATGAAAATGTTTTGATCCGCGCATGCTCAGGGGTTAAAGAGTTCGACTTCCAACCAGGTGAACCGGATTTGAATCCCACCGATGATCGGTCGATACGAATTCCGCATCTGGCTTGCACCGACCACAGTGCTGACGTGAAATATCCTCAGTGGTAGACGAATCATGGGTTAGAGTCCCCTTGCCACCAGGCTAACCGTGGGAGGTTATAGTGATCTTCCTCTCCATGTAACGCAAATGCGGGTGTGTTCAATCGAAAAGTCCTCCACGAAGGCAAATTTCTCCCCATACTCGATCCAGGAGTTCCCTTGTCTTCTGGATTGCTTCAAAATGACGAGTCCACGTAGTTGAACATAAGTAGTCTTAAACCCAAAAATTGGGTCGGCTGTTCAACAACGGTTCTAATATAATAATATAAAATAAAATGTTTCACGTGGGTTAACGCACTGTCATCCTTGTGCTGCAAAATCTTGCTAAACTCTCACCTTTACTTCCTAATGGAGAGCTTCACTTAAAATGATGGCTTCAAGTTTAATGCTTTTATTATTGATCCAAAATCGAACTACTGGAAGTGAATGATTGTATTATAACATCTGGGTTACAAAAGATAACCCAATTCTTCAGCGCTTGCAAGGGGAAAATTTAGCCCCTTCTTACTAAAATTCATTCGAAACTTTTAACGAATTCGTTTGGTAGAACCTAATGAAAAATGAAGTTTTTTGTTGGTTTAGAACTCGCCATTAATAAAAATGAGACTGCTGCAGACGATTTTCTTTCGGTCAAATATTTTAAAAATTACAACAGTGATATTTGCTAGCTTATAGCTCTTTATAACACGTTCTCTAATATTTAATTATATTTTACTCGTCATGTCTGCGTTATGCCTAATGATACTGAAAAAGGTTAATTTTAATTCTGATGAGATGGCCTTCTAAAAACGTGTTTTGCTTAATCTAATAATGTAAAGCTACCGTGAGGGACGAAATATAATAATAAAACTAAACAAATGGAATTATTTTAGCTTTTTTTAATATTGCTGGTATAAGTCTTTTAGTTCTGAACAGGAATTTCGTAGGGTTGTTGTTCAGTACTTCTATATCGATTGTTTACTTTTTTCTAAAGATTTTCATGTGTCGCAATGGAAAAAAACACAGCTTCACAATTATTTCATTTTTTTTTTACTTCACTTCAAATAAGACTATGATAACATTAATTCAAACGAATAAAAAAATTTCAGTCAAATAGATTAGCTGCATTCTTTGTTTACATGGGTGACTATAGGTCAATTTAAGCTCCTTTTGCTCGATAAGCATCAGTCTTTAAATGCTAATTTAAGTTGAGCTGTTTAGTTGTAGTTTGGTTTTTAAACCAAACAACCTTGAGTCAGGAAAGTTTTGAATCACAAAGTCAGGAAGTACCTTGACTCTGGAAAGTTCTGACTCGCAAATTTTAATAATGTTTGTGTTTCAATTTTAAATTTAGAAACTTTTTATTTAGGCTAATTTCATCATAAACTGATGCATTTTATAACTTTAATCACACGTAATCTTTGAGTTGAACTAACTAGGAACATTTTTAAACATAATTCTAAATGGGTGTTATATCGCTGTTGTACATTAACGATTATTTTTCCTTTTTTTTCTCTATATTTTTAATTTTTTTTCTTGTTTTGTTTGCTGTAACGATATAACAAAAACAAACAACATTTCCCCCCACAAAACTGACTTGTGTTAACTCCATATTCAGACTTACAGTGAAAAATTAGTCCTTTATTCATAATAAGACACTAAATTGTTTTCAATGTTACGGAAATGTTAAAAAAATATCATTTATTTCGCTATATTCCGTAACTTGAATTGAATACATTGAATAGAAATTTCTAATTTATTATATTTAATTTTTTTACATTTTTTTTTAATTGATCTTGCTTCGATTGATTCTATTCGAGAAAACTCCATCTGTCACCATAATTAAATAAAGTTCTTCATAGTTAAAATTTATTTCCAAACAAAATATAAATGAGTTATTATGAAAACACGATTCGTACGTCTGGTAAAATATTACAATGAAATAAATACCAATTATGGGAAGAAATTTAGAATAAAAACTCTATAGTTCAAAGTTAAGACAAAATAATGTTTTTTCCAGACTGCGAGAAATTCACTGGGATAATTAAACAAAGTTTATTATCGATAAAATTTATTTCCACATGAAATATAAATGAGTAATTATGAAATAAAAAAATACGATTCGTTTGTCTGGGAAAATCGGAATATTATAATGAAATAAATATCAATTATAGGAAGAAATTTGGAATAAAAAAAACTCATTTGTTCGAAATTGAGACAAAATAACATTCTCTCCAGGCTATGAGAAAATAACAATTCAAGTTTAAGTAAAATTTTAATTATAATTTTAATATTATCACGCATTACATTGTAACAAACATCTTTCTATAAATTAATTGTATTGTATTCAATAAAAGTGGTTTTTAAATAAGATGCTTCACAATATGTATTTTTAAATATTATAGGATAGCAGTGAAAGCTATTGATCAGAATATTATTCCAGCAAACAACAGTTATACAACCGGATATAGATAAGAAAATGTCATTCCATTAAAGAAATTGTTAGAGTCCTTCGATTTATTTAAATGTTGATTTGATTATTTAAATGAGTTTTTTTTAAATTTAATGAAAACTTATTTTTTAAAAAAATAATAAGTTATTATCTACACACGAGAAATATATTTTGAAATAAGAAGTTACTTAGAAAAAATTTCGTTGTTTATTATTATATTTAGTTTAAATAAATCAGACAAAATATTTATTAAGAAGCTGAATTGATATTTAGTTTTATTTAAAACTAGTTAAATATTATAAAATTACTTTGTTAAAAAAAATAAAAAATAAATGTAAGGGAAATTACCTATAAACTTTTTTAAAAAAAATAACTGAAATTGAAATTAAAAATGAGGCAATAATTATTAAAAAAAATAACTCGCTAAACAATGAAATAGAAAATCATTTTTGTTTATTTATTCTTTAAGAATAATTAAGCAAAAACTGCAAAAAAACTACAAAAAAGATAGTAAAAATTAAAAAAAAATATTAATCAGATTTCGCATTTGGAGGAAGAACAAGTAAAAGCCTGTAAAGAAGAATTTCTTTTAATGAATTTTGCAGAGATTGTGATAAACTTTTTTATCTTGTTGTACAGATTTTAATTTTATCATGTTACAAATACTAAAAATTTAAAAAAAAAACAATTAGCGATTACATAATACAATGTTTATAACTAATTTTTTAAATTATTTATAACTTGCTGTATTCATTAGTTGAAAACAAATCATCCAAATTTGATTCCTTTTTAATTTTTTAAAACTTCATGAATGTAGTTTTCGTTGCTCCTAAAATTAAAAAAAAAAATTCTCAAAATGGTGATGTTTTGAAAAAAATAATAAAGTATCTGTGATTTTACCAAGATCAGATATATTCTACTCAGAGAAAGTACGATTTTGCTTCTAATCCTTCCTCTTAATTAGAAGCTATCACTAATTAATTAGCACTTTTCTGGCCAAAACTAAAACACGATCCGAAAAATATTATCACCCATCTGTTTCAAGTGTAAAAATTATTTTTGGCATTATAATTTTTTTTCTCCCTCTTCATATATAAACAGGGAAGTTACAAATATATAATAATTCTACTCACATTCTTCCTTAAATTACTTCACTTAAATAATCATATCTAGATTGATGTAGCTTTTAATGCATCGATAAATATAGATTTTATATCTACTTTCACGGAAACCGACAGAGACACATGTAATCGTTCGTTAAACAATTGGATGTCATTTATGATGTATAGTTCAACGTTATGTGGCCTAAAGGAACGGTTAATGTAACGTTTGGAAAATCCGTCCTTGAATTATCCTGCAATCATTTTGTAATAAGCAATTTAAAGTAAAGCTCAGATATCACTTCATTTATTGCACTTTAGATGGTAATAGGAAACACCTTTGATTTATAAAGAGATTTTTTAATGGATTTTATCGAATTTTTTTTGTAAGCTGTTGCCGTCATTTTATTGTATAAAAAAGGTCGTATTATCATTATCAAAAGAATGTATTATCATAAAATGAATAAAACATATGTGCTGTTAGAGTCGTTTCAAAAATGTAAATGTAATTTTTTTCAGAAGAAAAGACACAAAAATAATAAAATATTTAGCATTTCAAATAATCAATGATAAATCTTTTTTCCTGTAAATTTTATGACAATTTTTATCTACTAAGTATAAAATTGAAGAGATTCTAATTATTGATAGGTAACAATAGTTTCTTTAAAAAATTTAATTTTCAAAAAAAAAATTTTTTTTTACTTTTTTGATAGGTCAATACGTTTAAAAAATCTTTAAAAAAAAGATTAATTGTAACTTATCTCTTAACACATTTTTTTAATATTTTATTAAAAATAAAATAGATTTGGAATACTTTATTTTGAACTTTATTTTATAATATTATCACTTACCGTACAGAATAATTTTTAAATATGAAAAGTTATGATTTAGTCAAGAAAGTTCTAAATCATTTCTGTAATTTTTACTCTTCGAACATTTTTCCGACCAAAATACTCCAACTTATTAAAGAAAAAGATATTAATAAAGAATTAATTTGGAAAAAAATGCAAATTGCAAATTAAGTAACTTATAAACATAAATTACTAGATTTTACCCGCGTCGAAGAATTTTGGTCCTAATTTTAACTATTTTTAAAAGATGTCCAAGATATAGTCAAAGTTCCTTATTTATTGAATTTTAGTAATAATTTAAAATACAGTACTCAAAAAGCTCCAGGTTTCAAACGGATTCAATAAAACTACAAATATATCTCATTTGAAACGTAAAGCTCAAGGTTTGAAATTTAGCCATCAGCTAACGCTATAGCACAGTAAAAAGAAAGGTAACTCAAAATTCAAAAAATAACAGAAAAGCTTATCTATTTACACATCTACATTCTCCATAAAGTACATATCTATCAACAACAATGTGCATATGATAGCAGTACGAATTATTTGCAAATAGAGCTAGCGATAAAGCGCCATCTATTGGTGAAATTTCAAACGTTTTCTAACAGTGAACGAACCTCGCATGCAAAATCTAGATAGAATATTTATAAAATTTTATAGGTTATAGAAAATTCTGATTTCTGTCAATTTAGTTTTAAGCACTCTACATTTAAAATTAAGATGTTATTTAAAATACTTTTCTTTAAGTATTTTAAATAAAACACATTTCAGGCATTTTTTATTTACTATTAAATATTAATACATTTGTTTTGTTTTGAAAGAATTAATAATTTCAAATAAATATTTAAGGTACATGTTTACCTATGCTTCATGCGTACGTAAACATATATCTAAATGTTCGATTTAAAGAGTGTAATTTAAATCAAAACACTTAAAATTGAATGACCTTAAACTAAACTCTCACGTTTTTACTCTATACAAGAATAACTTTTTTTCTCTTCCCTAAACACCAGTGTTAGCGATATCTATTAAATATTAATAACAACGTCAACGTCCCGTTGACGCCAACAAAATACTGGTTTGTTAGCTCAAGGCCTGGTTTCTTAGAACTAGCGCCTTATTTGGGAGTCAGTGGAAAGTTTACATAGAGCTGACGCCATAAAAATACTTTTTTGTTAGCTCAGCGTGAGCAATCGGCTCAACGCAGACATTATTTCTCATTGCGCATGCGTTAATAACGTAAACAAATATTTATTTTGAATTTGTATTGATTTTGTTATTGTCGACCAGTGTTTTAGAGAACAAATAATGACTTTGTCCAAAAAAAAACACATTATGTCTGAACTAAATGAAGAGTGCTATGTTTAATGAAGAAGCTATGTTTAATGTCAAAATCAAAATCTTGGCTGATTTCAATGCGCTGTTGGATGTTGTTCGCCATTGCTTCTGTGGTTAACGTCAACGTTGTAATCCAACTGCAGTTGAGTTGGACGGCAATTGGGTATACTATAGCCTACGTCACAGGTTGTGTTATTCCTACTAAATTTAACCCATGAACGGCATTTTCTGCGAGCCTAACTTCAAGCCACAAATAAACAAACGAAGTGTTTGATCGTTTAAATAGCTGCTCGCCAGATTTTATTACATTATAAAGAAAAGTAATTGATATTCGATTTTCGATTAATAATTGAGTTATGTGGATAGTGGCATAGAATTTAGCATTGCGTCATGGTAAATGTTATTCCTACTAAGTGGAAGTAGTTGTGTTTTTTTTATATTATACCCAATTGTAGTTCAAGATGAGCGTTCGATGACGTATACTATCAAACTCACAAATGGACCAATCAGAGGTTAGCGCTGATTTCCAGCTGACAGCGTCCTGTCCTAAGAAACCAGGCCTTTAGGTGTATTTAATCTTAGTGTAATTATAAATTTTAGTGCTACTGAATAACAAAAATTTGGCTGCTACATTATTCCAAGTAGTGTAAAAGAATAGTGATTTAGTGAGCCACTAGATCCAGAGTTACGTAGGTCGTTTCACTACGCCACTTTGGTGTAAAAGAATTTCTACTCTATTTGGCGTTGATATACAAAATTTTTTTTTACAGAATACTAAGTAGGCAGTGAAATTACAATCCTTATCATTTCTGAAAAGAAAATCCGTTTCTGTCATTTCGGATTAGCACGACACATTTGCAATTTTTCGAAAGACTTCGCACTGACGTGCTTCAACGGAAATAAACTATTCGAACTAAACCTCAGTAGTCAGTTTAATTACATTTAGTACATTTCGTTTATTTATTGGGTAATTTAAAGACGCAAAAGTGTCAAATGAAATCAGTAAATTTAAGTGATATTTACGACACGTGTTAGAGTAAATGTAATTAGAGATTTAACATTATTCTCAAAATTACTGTAAATACTGCTGCCACATTTTTAAAATAATTTAAATTTTTTCGTGATACAGCATTTCGTATTTCAGCTTTTTTTCAATACTTTCATATGCTTGAATCATACACTTATTTTATTTAGCATAATTAATCAGAAAGCTTTTAAAACAATCTAATTATTTAAATATTAAATTTTCAAAATGAAGTCTGCTTTCTGACAATATGCTAATTTTTAGAATTTAAAATTATAATAAGACAATTTGAATTTTTAAAAATTAGTTTAATGTACATTTTTTACCAGGAATTTGATGATTTTAGAAATGTTTATTATCTATTTGATAAAATATTTAATAATTTTGATTTTTTATGCTACGCTCAGTTGATAAACGAATATTAAGAGTAACTTTCTCTTTTATCACTTTTTCTGAAGAATATTTGAGGACTTGTGTCTAACTTTTTCTCAATAAAAATAATGGGAAGTTAGAGAAACAATAATGATTTTTGATTTGTACTTAGATTGAAATTTCTTAAAAAAAAATATGCTGTTTCATTTAGATAAAATTTTGTATTGATCTTACATAAGCTTACACATCAAAAACTAATTAAATATTTTAATCAAACACCGTTGAGTTTTAGTTCACGAGATACACTGTTAAATCACTACGCTCAGTTGATTTTCAGAACTCAGTTTAAATTATTTTAACTAGTAGAACCGGCGTCAGCTGTCATCTACCTTTGGGATTAAACATATTGATTATAATCAATGTGCTGTCGCGTTACCTGTTACTGTAATTAAGAATTCACAGAGATTAAACATTCTAGAACAATTTGATCCAAACAATCCCTCACAATCACTTACGTGCATTCAGATGAGTACAAAGATAATCGAACTTTGAACTGTCAACATCGATAATTCGAATGTTTGAAATTCGATGCGGGTTTATTAAATAGATATTTCAGGAAATTACTTGCGATGCTAATCCGATAACTTGTCATCTAATGTCATTATCTTCAGTTTAATAATTATATTTAGTTAACATAAGGCAAAAGAAAAACAAAATTTTTTTTAAGTCTACTTAATCAAGTAAAATGTAAAACATCCTAAATAACTTTTGGTTCAAAAATTAGATTCGGATTTTATTTTTTAAGCTCTGTTGTTTGGAAGTCCATCATAACCATAGTTAGCTTTAAATACAAATTATAGCATAAAGCAAAACAACAAGCGTAAAGCATCAATAAAGTTTCAGAAAATACAATAGTTTCAGTTCTATAAGCAATCGTACCTTCCTCAGTGTCTAAACTCCAAATGACTGTAGAAAATTAACGAGACAAACAAGCGCAAAGTGGTTTAACCGGTAGGAAGAGAAAGGAAAAAAGAATAAAATAATTAAAAAAGCTTGTTTTGGAAAAGGTGCGATAAGGGAAAAATGTGCAGATTTCTTCCAACGATTTTTATGTTTCTTATCTTCATTCTTTTATAATTGTCTTGTTCAAGCTTGTTCCTTTCTTCCTATTGGTTTAAACCCTTCACTTGAAATCCAAAATAGCTACCAAATAGCTTTGTGGTAGCACTGTCTATCTCGTCATTATAAGTATAAGTTTCCATGTATTTCTATGCATGTAAGGCTAACTCATAAATTATTAAATAGCCAATTAAATTCATTATTAATAGGCAATCAAATTATAAAAATCTAGAAATACTCTTTTTTTCAATAAGTTATTTTTTTAAATTACATGACAATAAAAAGGAGAGGGATTAAAATGGCCTCAGCCTAATTTTTTTAATAATAAAAATGAAACAAGCTGTTGTATTCCAGAAGACTAGAAGAATCATCTATACTAACAAAATTTATATAAGTATAAGGGGATGAGCCGCGATGACTCAGGGGATAGAGCGTTCGCCTTCCAATGAGGCGAATCAGGTTCGAATCCCAGTAGATACGAATTGCATCTGGCTTGCACCGACCACAGTGCTGACGTGAAATATCCTTAGTGGTAGATGGATCATGGGTTAGAGTCCCTTTGCAGTCAGGCTAACCGTGAGAGATTCTCGTGGTCTTCTTCTCCATGTAACGCAAATGCGGATTAGTTCCATCAAAAAGTCCTCCACGAAGGCAAATTTCTCCCAATACTCAATCCAAGAGTCCCCTTGTCTTCTAGATTGGGTTCAAAATGACAAGGCTACGGAGTTGAACATTAGTTGTCGTAAGCCCAAAATTGGGTTGACTGTTCAACGATGGATATAAAAAGTATAGAGGGATTGTATTAAATCTTTAAAATAATTTCTGAAATTTTTATTTATTCCAAAAACAATATTTTTAAGAAGAAAAAATTAGTTAAAGTCCCGTATTAAACTGAAGGAATTGGTTGCATACAAATAAACTGCTTAACAGGGTAAAAAAAAAAAAAAAAAAAAAAAAAAAACGAGTTTTTACGTGCTTTTAAAAAAAAAAATTTCTGACCAAAAAGTACTTAAAACTATCTTTTTATTTCAAAGCCGAATTTCACACAAAAAATAAATTCAAGTATACTGGAAAACCAGAATTTTTTTTCCTCGAGAAAATAATAATAAAAGAGTTTTTGAAAATCAATTTTATCACTTTATAAAAAATCACATCAAGTTTGTTTATTATAAAAAGTGCTGTTCACAAAAAAGTAATAATAAAAGTGTACTTAATTTTTTTTTCATTTTTATATTAGCTAAATTCAAACCTCTTAAAATAAATAGATTTTTGAGTATTTGTATTTTATTTATATTATTAAAACAACATTTTCTTTTATTTTCTAAAACTGGAGTACTGGAATAAGTATTTAACCATTATCTTATCCCAATTCTCTCTTTCTATGCTTTTAAACTATTACTGGTTATTATTGTAACTAACCAAAGTATTCACTTCTTAGAAATGAAATCAGATCATATACCGGAAGAATAAATGTTATAGAATAAAATGATTGTCTCGTATGTAATTTAAAGTTAAAATAAACTATTATTTTGTTAGGAAATATTTTGTTTTAGTGAAACTTATATGTGATTTCAAATTGTTTTCTGGGAAATCTAAACTCCATTTTATATTTTTGTAACGTCTACTGAAATGGTTTCATTTTCCTAAAAAAGACAGTTTTTGCTGTTTAGAAAACACAAAAAGAGGAAACTTGTGTTTTAGATATATGCTGAATACTTTTTAGCGTTGCATCATGTAAAAAAAAAAAAAAAAAAAAAAAGGAAGATACGTATATATTTTTTTTATTATGATTGTAGACAAAAAGGAAATGAGGACACGCCGTTTTGATTTTTTTAAAGACATCATAGGGGGGGGGGGAATATAATAGTGCATAATGCATTATACTTTTTTCTCACTTCAAATATAATCTGTATTTTAACTTTTTTTATTTTAAGTATTGTTCGTTTCTCTTTTATGCAATTTTCGTTTTGCGGTTAAACCTAAGTCCGTTAACAATAAATGATTTTAAAGTCATTTTTTTCTCTAAACTGCATTATACTCTTTTATTTTTCTATAATTTGCATTTTATCTAGTGCATATTACTTGTATTTTTTTTGTAACTTCCTTGACATTTAAGATCTTAAATTAGAAACCAATTGGAACTAAGTTAGAGGTAGGCTTAAGACCTAAGATCAGATGGCTTTACTGTGTGGAAGATTTTAAAATCCTAAGGATTACTAACTGGAAAACAATAAAAAATGAAAGAGCAGAATGGAAAACGGTTTTAGGGAAAGGCTCAGGCCCACAAAGGGCTGTCATGCCAACAGAAGAATAAACATTTTTCTCTTCATATCATTGTTCCTAAAGGCCTGGTTTCTTAGGACAAGACGCCGTCAGCTGGAAATCAGCGCTAACCTCTGATTGGTCCATTTGTAAGTTTGATAGTATACGTCATCGAACGCTCATCTTGAACTACAATTGCCGTCAAACTCAACTGCAGTTGGATTACAACGTGACGTTAATCACAGAAGCAATGGCGGACAACATCCAACAGCACATTGAAATCAGTCAAGATTTTGATTTTGACATTAAACATAGCTTCTTCATTAAACATAGCACTCTTCATTTAACTCAGCTGTAATGTGTTTTTTCTTGGACAAAGTCATTATTTGTTCTCTAAAACACTGGTCGACAATAACGAAATCAATACAAATTCAAAATAAATATTTGTTTACGTTATTAACGCATGCGCAATGAGAGATAATGTCTGCGTTGGACCGAATGCTCACGCTGAGCTAACAAAAAAGTATTTTTTTGGCGTCAGCTCTACGTCAACTTTCCGCTGACGCCCAGATAAGGCGCTAGTTCTAAGAAACCAGGTCTTGAGCTAACAAACCAGTATTTTGTTGGCGTCAGCGGGACGTTGACGTCCCGCTGACGCTCAGATAAGGCGTTTGTCCTAAGAAACCAGACCTTAAGGTTTGAATTATATCGATAAAGAAAGGTGTGTTTTTGTGTCTGATTTTGTGACTTAAAATATAATCTGTTCTAAACAGTTAGTATATTTAAGGTTAAGTCTTTAAAACGTGAAAAGTTAATCCTAAGAATAAAGTTAATAGCTGTTCGATTTCTTTTGCAATCTTAACCTCTGTACTTGAATTTATATTTAATAAGATGTTCATAATAAACAAGATATTCAAAATAAACAAGAAAATTAGTAAATTAAAAGCTTTTTTATCACTAACAGATGTAATAGAAAAAGCGAACTAAACAAAAATTAAAAAAAGAAAACCAAAATATTAAGCTAAATAAAAGTAATTTGACAATGAATGCTATCTTCACAAAGTAAAAAAGCACCGAACAAAAGTAGCATGTCGAAGTAATTTTTTGTACCTTATAAACTTTGAATTCAGTATAAACTTTGTATTCAGCTTGATAACTGAACCAAACGTTTGTTTAAAAGTAGCTAAAAGGCTTATGAAAATATTATGATGAGCCTGAGCCGGTCGAAGCTAGTAATTTTATTTTAGTAAACGCGCCCAGGCTGAGCCCGTTTCATTTCTAACACCTACGAGAATGAGATTTTTCGCTAAAACAAGTTCTTGAAATCTTGTATATCGATTGAAATTTTTGCGACTAAAATAGTTCTATCCGGAGTAATTAAGAGTTACGAAGCAATTACTTATACAAGGCTCGTGCAAAGTTTTTACTTGAATGTATTTTTGCACTTTTTCAGTTGCGATATATATCATAACTAATATATTTTCGTAACTGGCTATTGGGATTTTATGCAAATCTTTCTCATAATGTTACTTTAACGACAGACTGAAATCTTCGTCATATACGTCATATACTTCATCAACTTTTTTTGTTTCAGCAGTTTTTGTTTACTAGTAATTAAGGTGTATTTTTCGTGTACTATAAGGTGTACTATAGATTGATTGAATGTAGGGTTTAGTGGCACAAGGTCCAAATGAGGACATGCTGCGCCAAAAGGTGTACTATAGACGTGATTTCTAGTAAAACTGCTAGAATTAATTATTTTAATTTAAAGCGTGGTTTTTTTGTCTACTTTCAAGATACGGTAATTAAAGGTATGAAAATAAAACAAATTTTAAATAACTATATTAACTTTCTATGTAGGCAAATATTTACGCTCTAAAGTAATTTAAAGCGTAAATATTTACTTCATAAAAACCATGCTTAAGTTAAATATGTTATTTACAATGTCATATTTATTTACAGTATTTATTTATACAATATCTATTTACCTTATTATAACATGTTTTTCCTAAACAATTAAAATAAGTAAAATATTTAATTAAAAGGAAATCAGAAATAATTTTTTCACGCTACACCATACTAAAATAATAATTATAGTAATAATAATGTTTCAATTAATAAGTGCTTTTTAAGCAAAAACCTGTCGAAACAGTAATTGAAACTTGCATTTATTTTATAAATTTATATAAATTAAATGTTTAACATAAATAATAAAGTACAAAATTTTAAAGAAAACACACATTTTAGTTTATGTTCATTTTAAATATTGAGAATAAAATAACCTTTTTACTCCTTACCTTCATCGATTAGTTTGTTGTTGATATCTAAAATACAGAGTCGGTGTTGTTCAAAGAAAGTTTTTCCCTTTTAACGAAATTCCAATAAAGTAAATGAAGCGGATAGGGGGAAATATTGGTTTTCGAAAGAATGTATGTGCGGCAACTTAATTGAAGAAAACTAAGACTGTTTTCATAAGACATTGGTAACACATCTTTGAGGAGTGAAACTGATTTATTTATGAAAACGTTATCTGAATAAATTAATTTTATATCACACAGACACGTTATCGCATTCATGAAATTGAATAAATAAGGAGACATTGTCTCTTTGGTTCAGTTTGTGGAAGGAAAGGTAAAACATAAATTTAGGTAAAGAAAACTCGAATGCAGACAAAAGTATATTTTTGATGGCTAATTATTTTGCCGTTGTAAAATTCAACTTTTAATAATATCTATCTGAATTGTTTATTTTTACTTTGTTACAAAATTTGATTGAAATTTATATTTATCTTCTTGTCTACTTCTTTATTTTGTCTTTCAAAAATCGTACTGCAATTTATATGTATTCAAATTCTTACTTTAATTTGCTACATTTTGTAAGTTTTATTTGATATATTTGGAATAGTTTTTTAAGATATTTCGAGCATGTCTAATCTTAAAAATTAACTACTATGAATAATGGATAGTATAGAATTAGCATAAATTGTTTAAATTTAATATTAACATCAAACAGAAATTTTCTTCTTTTCGTAGCGAAATGTATATTGAGAATAAGGATTTTGAAATATCCCTATTATGCTTGATGCGTCATCTAAGGGTGAATAGGAGGTTCTTGGCTTTTAATGTTTGTCCCAAAAAGGCGACAAAAATATCATTTTTTAATGATATAAATAATTGTCAAAATTTCTAGTTAGAACATATTGTTAATAGTAACGAAATAACAATTACCAAGACTTTAAAAATGATCAGCTGTACTCGGAAAAAAATTTAAGCTTCAAATTACAAAACTTACGACATAATAATAAATGAAAAGGATTTTAATTTTTAACAATATATAACGATAACTTTATTCTCACTTTAATCTGATCTGTTGCCATTGTCTTCTAATCATATTCCTTTCTATCTGTAACAAATTTCTGCTGCTATTGATATTTATTGACAACACATTCTTTCTTCGTTTGACTATACAGTTCTGAGGTCAAGGAAGATTTCAAAGTTGAACTAAGTATTGGTAATTATAAAATTAAGTTTTGTATCGATACAAGTATTGATTATTGTTTTGACATACAATCAGTACTTCAAATTCCAAACTTCTGGTGAAATTGATATCCATTCGAATTGCTTACTTTTTATGTTTTATAAAAAGTCATAAAAAGTAAGAAATTTAGCCATACACATTTCGAAGTACAGAACTGATATCAATATACTGAAAATTACTTAGATTATAATAATGCTTATCCTAATGTCTAGTTTCTGAGAAATTTCGATTAAAAACAATTACTCGTTTTATTTTCATTCAAGAATTATTTCACTTATCTCATCTACCTTCTTTAAAAAAAACTAAACTATCTATTACAACAATAAAGCTAAGATTTGCATGGTCTTGCTAATCTGAGAAATTAAAGAACGGAATGTAGATATAATCATTTGATAGCAATTGTCATTCAATATTATTTTATGAATAATGCGTAGCTATGACAATCGGTACTATATGAATCATTCCTAATTTAGCAAAGTTCATGAAATAAAAAAAGAACCTGGAGAAAGGGGAGAAAGACAATCAGTGCTGAGAGTATGAATAAATAGGCAACGTATGAATTTGTTTATGGGTTGATAATTGATGAATAGTGCGTTTCCAAGGCAACAATTGATAAAATGGGTCATGATAGAGCAAAGCTGTTAAAAGAAAGAAGGGAAATCAGTGAATCAAAATATTAATAAATCAATCAACTATTTTATGTGTGAATCAGGCAAAAGTTGTATTTTAATAGATGCATATTTGGTGAATAATGCGTCGTTTAAAACATTACTATAAATAAGTCTTGAGGGAAGCAATTCAATAAATCCGAGAATATTAATTAATGGCAATATGAGTGAATCAGACAATAGTTGTATCAATGAATCGAAAAATAATTTGTGAATTGTGCGTCTCTAAGATGAGCATTGCTAAAGTAGGCTGGATAGAGATATGAAAAAAAAAAAGAAACGAGGGAAGAAAAAGGCAAATCAGTGTAACTGAATTTTAATGAATTTCACTCAATGATTGTAAAAATGAATTTCAAAATGTATTCATCAAATATTCACTCATTCAGAAGTGCTCTTTTGTATAAGTGAATATTTGATGAATAGGTGACTATTGTAACCAATTACTATAAGTGAGAACTCGTACATACGGGAACATGTAAAGGAATAAAAGAAAATGAAGCAAATCAGAGAATTAAAGTATTTATAAATCATTATATGAAAGTATGCATGAATCAGGCTGAATGCGTATTTGAGAACAGACGAATCTTCATTTGGAATGAAACAATCAATCAGTATCTGATTGGCAGCGACCAAGTGGCTGACCAAGCATACTTGGGGAATCAGCAAACTACTATTTTATACATTTTTACGCTATTTTTAAACCCTTTTTTTTTCATTTGTCGTGATATTTTTTTATAAATCATAATACAATTACGTCAATTCTACTACTTACGTTATCGTGACTTTCAGTTGGCAACGAATGGATGTGACACTATTTGGATCACTTTTCCAACAACACTTAGTGAGCCGCAGCGTGCAGGGGATGGTAATCCTTAAGAATTATGTGATTATTATTTACATATTCTTTAATGCTGGAGTGTGAAACAATTGTGAGATGGATTTAATAGATTTGGTATTTTTTGTCTTAAGGTATTTATTAGACTTAATTAAAAAAAAAAAAAACAGCTAAATTCTTGTGGGGATTAAAAAGTAACCACTCTGAACTATGCTGCTCCATTGTTGTTTCTTCTTTGAGATTCTCGTAAACAAAACTAATTAAAATCGCTTTAAATCTCCCTTTAATTAACACACTTTTTTTTTAAAAGTGAGTTTTTACTGAACGATAAAAAAAAACTTAACGATGATTAATCATTTTCTGTCTAAGTTGATTAATTTAAGTACTAAAAAAAATTATAAAACGAAAAAAGACAACAACCCTTGGTAATTAAACTTAAAGTATAATTGACACATAAATACCATGTATTTTCTTTCAGAGATAATTAAGAAGCATAAATTATTATGAAGTGGAACTAAAGCAATTCAAATAATTGTCATTACCGATATTTTTTAAAAGAAGAATATCTTCTTGCAATAATTAACTGCAATTATATTTTACAACAAGTAAAATATATTCATAGTAAAAAAATGAACTTTATTTAAATAAAATTTTAACGTTTTAATTTTTAGTTGGATTCTTTTAATGAAGTACCGGTCACAAATTATTAATATCCAAACAGAATTTGTATTAAGTTTAAACAGGAATAGAATTAGTTGTATAAAATATGGTATTAAATTATTCATTTTCAGTATTTCTTAAATTACTGAATACCGGATGCCCTCTAAATGATGTTTATCTATTTTTCTTACACTATTTCATACCAAATGTTACCTACGGAATATTTATTGTTTCTTTTATTTTCTGCATACCTTGCTTTCTTAACCGCTTCGCCTATCAATTTTTTTGAAGAAAAAAGAAATGCAAAAAATTAACATATTTTTTTTTATTTAATTAATAAATACGAGGAACTAAAACGAAACTAAATACGCAAGTTAAATGTTGAAATTTTAAATTTTTTTATACGTAAAAAATATTTAATTTACCTTCTGTTTACTATCTCAAATGATCTCGGATAAATGAAAAAAGTTAAATTAGTAGTCTTTGTATAGCTTCGCATCTTAATCATCTGAAAAATCATCTGCCCTCATTTTAACTTTCGCTCTCGAACGCCATTTTTTATACTCTTTTTTTTTCGATGTAAATTTATCAACCATCGTAAATACAATTGTACAAAACACGTCTGCAGTAACACACATAGCAAACCTCCCAAACAAATCTTATTATATAAAACGCTAATACGTACGTATGTATGTATGTATCAATAAAACCGATGATATTTCTTTTCTCGCGCTGGCAACAGTTTTCATTTTTAATTGATTGGATTCGGCGCGCAAGAACACGTAGTGAGCATCATATGGCTAATCCATGTTATATAAAACGCTAATACGTTTTAGTTGATAGGCTTCGGTGCGCAAGACCACATAGTGAGCATCATATGTCTAAACGGGTGAATTCTCACCGAATTATCAAAAAAATTCCCACGAAATTATCTTCATCGAAGCCGATGCTTTACATCCGGCGCTCAGTATTATTTCATATTGTTTTACAACACATGGTTTTAGCCCTCTGGTGGGAAAGACTTTAAAACAAAACTTACAACAGTTACTTTTCTCAACAACTGAAATTTAGAATAGTGTGATTAAGAAAAATATGTGAACTGTTTGCAATTAATATTGAAATGTACAGGTTTAGACTTTTCTACAGCGAAAAGTTTTCGGAACTTCAGTGTTCAAAAAAGTATACAAAAGCTAGACATTAAGAACGCATCCAATGAGCGAGCAAAGCGAGCATCGGATTACGAAGCAATCCGAAATGAACTGCGAAAGCAGTTCCGGGGGTTGGCGAGTGCCAGCGAGCAGGTGTCGAAGCCTCCTAGTATTGGGAAAACTTCCAATCACAGCAGATAATGATTATTCTTTGTTTTGCTTCCGGCAGAATAAAAACCTGTATGAAACAAAACGTATGGACGAATTCTGCTATGAACGAGTTTACTCGGGATACTAAATATTTGCAATATATACGTACCCGAGTTAACTCGCGATAATCAGGGAAATGCTAAAAATCATGTTTTTTCAATAGTTCTTATAAAACTGCGAAACGAGTGTCCACAATATGTTGTTTTTCAGTAAAAAGCATAAAGTGTGGCTTCACAATGATTTGCATAAGGTGTGACTTCACAATGATGGTTTTTTAGTATTTCTCAAATGAAGGCGTTACCAATGTCTTTAAAATGACGTTATCCATCATTCATTGTATTACTGTTTACCAATTGTTCCCAAAATGACATTTTTCTTCATTTTTTTATGTGTTACAAATTCTGTTTTTCTGTAGTTCTTACGCTACTTATTCCAAAAACAGGCGACAAAAAGAAAATTCGAGTTAAAAAAAAAGAAGTATGGTGTTGCCAATAATAAGGTAATTGAAGGAACTAAACTAAATTTGTGCATAAGACAATAAAATAACGATGAACTTTAAAGTATGAACTCACTATTTTCTTCTGGACCTTTGTAGCGTTTGAAAACAGCAGAATCCTTTGATGGCTTGAACACTATAAAATGGAAGTGCCTGGAAAATGTTAATGTTGGAACAAATTTTTAATTTAATTAGATTGACTTTGTATTCATGGTACAATAATTGTGTCACAGATATAAAATTAACGAATTGGTTTTAAATACTTAATTTCGTTTCACACTGCAATTCATATTCATTCGAAACAATATATATATATATATATATATATATATATATATATATATCAGCCTTTCATCCCTTCAGTGGGTCGATAAAATGAGTACCAAGCATGCTTGGGAACTAACACTGGGGGTTCCGCGTTCGGCTGACCACCTGACCGGAACATATGCTCCTGCACCCCAGAGCCCAGGGTCAAGAAAACTGAGATGGGCACAGTCGGCCTTGGCCCTCTTAATGGGCTGTCGCGCCACTGAGTTAGTTATATATATATATATATATATATATATATATATATATATATATATATATATATATATATATATATATATATATATATATATATATATATATATATATATATATATATATATATATATATATTCATTCTAAAATAAGTGCAATTTAATAAGCTTAGTAGAATAAAGCCATATTAATTGAAAATTCTAAAAGTGAAGAATGTTTCGTATGTGTTCAAAGTTGGAGACATAAATATCGTTGAGAATAGCCCATAAAAATCTAATACATATTAATGTTGAGAGGTATACTTCTAAAACCCTAAGAATAAAAGTAATTTCATTTATCTTATTGCTGGAAAGAGTAAAGAATTCCTTTTAGCTTCTTCCATAATTCTTCTTCTTACACCTCTCTACACTCTATAGTTTTTTGCTCGTTAAACTTGCAAGAAACTATTTCCATTTACCAACAATAAAGTAACTAATATAATACGGCAAAAAGACGTTGCACTAATAGAAAAAAATATAATCTTTTTCCATGTCAGTACGGTATGCATACGAAGAAAATAATCTAATTTGGGTTTTCTTTCATCCTCCCCCACCTCTGTGCTGTAGGGGAGAGTCGGGTAGCACCGCCCACTTAAGGAGTATTGCTTATATTTCTGTATAATATATAGTAATAATCAATATTTTTGTATGTTTCTTTTGTCTTACCATCTAATTAAATAATCCAAAAAGAATAAACCAAAAATAGAATAGTTTAACTTTAAAAAATAGAAATTTAAAAAAGCATGTTTTTCAGCTCTTTTCAAAATGTGTCGGGTAGCCCCGCCCAGTTACAAAAATTATTATTTTTTTTACTGTTTTTTCAGGTGTAAATGAAAGTGACCATTGTATTGACAATAGATAAACCTCATTTATCATTTTTATCACAACATTATTTTATTTATTACATATTTAAAAACTTTTAGTGAATTCTATCATTTAATAACAATCCTTTAATAACAACAATATTTGTTGCTAGAAATGCATATAACATTCAAATTTGATGCAATAAAATAATAATCTTTGCCTACCATTTATCGACGAAATAAAATTGGGTGGTGATACCCGACATTCATGTGGGCGGCGCTACCCGAAATCCAATTTTTTTGTAAATTTGTAATTACTCGAACAATTTTTCACATACAAACTTCTTTCTTCGTACAAATTAAACTGAAGACTACATATTTTAATGCTGTATGTGTAGAAAAAATTATTTTTTTAGCATAAAAATGAAGTTTAATCGAAACATTCAACCAATTTTTCTTAATTTCATGACTACTGTATTCAACATATTTTCAAAACTATTGTTTACCATGTTAACCGCTGCGTAAATACTTGAAACTTTGAAAATAATCTTTGTTAATATAACAATTAGTGTCCGATGGTTCATTGACTTGAAAAAATATTCTATACATACGAAATTGACTGTGGGCGGGGCTTCCCGACTCTCCCCTAACTGTTTTTTTTTTTTTTTTTTGTTCTATTCTTCTTATGTTTGCCTATCCGTTACATGGGACAGTTAAATGAGAAACTCAATTGAAAAACACACTGAAATTTCAATTGTTCCGGGACTAAGGTTCGATCATTCCTCTCTTGATGTGCAGTGGGCAAAAAAATAAGAATAAATAAACGGACCACCTTGAACAACTTATTACCTAATTATCGGATCTTTACGTTTATAGAACTCGTATGCGGTACGTACATAGGATCTTTACGTATATTGGAAAAAAAGTTTGAGGAAGTTTACTTTAGAGAACTAAGGTCTATGATATATTCATGGTATGCATTAAAATTGTTAATATTAGAGTAATAATAACAAATTCAAATTAACTTTTAATTTTTTGGCATCTTTCTTTTAACCTAAATTATCTAATTACTAAAGAAAGTAATTATTTAACAAGCATCCATGATGATCGGCTTTAATGTATCTAGTACAAAAACGCAGTAGTATAGTGGGCAAAAAGAAAGGACCTCCCTGAGTCATTTTTGATCTAATGATCCGATTTTTGCGTTCTTGGACTCAACTTTAAAGGTTTAAAAGGGTGACCTCGAATATGCGAATTAATTAAAGCAAGCGATATTTTAAGTTACAATATCAGACACATAAAAGTGCTTTTTTCTGAATGAATATACATTTTTTTATATTCATTCAGAAAAACTTGTGTTTCGACGTACTCATAGCCGCAATTTGAAAAATAGGGTTAAATATAGTCTGGGAAATAGTTTGGTCAGGACAGTGGTCTGAAGTTGTGACCTCGTTATTTTTTAATTTTCTCGAGAACTTTTCAAGCGAATGAAAAGACTTTTGCTCACAACCTTAAAACATACAAAGATAAACGCAAAAATAAAATAATAATAGACAAAAACAATTTCAATTGTAAGGTATCTAATTTTTCACATCCTTTTAAAAAATGTAATTTTGCATGGCAAAATACAAAATTTGAACAAAATCTGTCGTGAAAAAAGTGAAATTTTTAAGAAGTCGCGTATTTAAAATTCTATCACAAGAATTATTCGATCGAAGTTATTTAGTGTCTGGAATTATTTTCAGCCGTACAAATTTTATAAATGCGCGCAATAATTTTTCAAGTTGTTTAAAATCTCGAGACACGACGAAGTACTCAAAAAATAAAATTAGAGAAGCAAGCTTTAAACTGCTCTCCTGACAAAACTATGGGGACCCTATTTCGTAAACTGCGGCTATCCCCTATAATTTGGAGGAAAAAATGTTTTCTTTTCAGAAACAGTGCACTTTCGGGTCTGATTTTGTAATTTAAAATATCGTCTGCACTAATTAATTAGGGTATTTTAGGTCAACCTCACGAATCAGTAAAATTGAGTCTTCGAATGTAAAGATCCGATGAAGTAAAAAAGTTATACCGGTTAATATTAATAATAGACAATAGGTTGGCTAAAGTTAATGAGAATATATCATATTTACCGGGAATTATTATTATTAATTACCAATGGCGGAATAATAATTTTCAACGCATTTGGTTAGACATTTACAATAAGCAAAATTTCAAAAAACATTCTACTTATTCCTTATATAATTTCATATATTTCAATATTCTAAATACTCTAATAGAAACTTCAAGAAATATTCTAAAAAATAACATGAATTCATTCCTTTTAATAATACAAATGTTAAATTTAAAACCATGCTGAACTTTGCTGTAATATATTTTATTAAATCATGCATTGAAATGAATACATTGAAATGAATCCGTGAACTGTTTTGAATTTTATACAATTTAATGATTCCGGTACGATATTAAAACATTTGAATTCGATATTTCAAATATTATTATATCATCATTAGATATGATGGTACTGACACGCAAGAAATCAGACAAGGTGGAAATAAGATGCTCTTGATCTTAGACACATCGGAATATTGGGAAAAAATAAAATCACAAACTAAAATCGATGTGTTTGAGTTTTATGTCAGAAAGTCTCACAAGTTTTTCCCTAACAACTTTTACGTCACTTGCAAAAAGGGAAACATTGATTATAATATTATTTTATGTTTTCAAGGAATTTCTCAGAATCCCACGGTAGTGAAAATCATAAAATAGTTATCTCTGCGTTCTTTATTCCATTTTTAAAACAGTATATGAATTATAATTTATCTGAACTGGTTTTATTTATGTAATTAACAGCTTCCTTTACCAATTTTTAAAAAAAAAAAAAATCAACCTATTTCTTTAATTTTACTGATAAATACAAAGAACTAAAACGAAACATAATACACAAGTTCCAAGTTGAAATTTTAAATTTTTTTTTTATGCGTGAAAAACATTTAATTTACTATCAGTTTACTATCCCAAATTATCTCGGGGAAATTTTATTTTATTTTATAACCGTCGTTGAACAGCCGACCCAATTTCATGGGTTTACGACTACTTACGTTCAACTCCGTAGCCTTGTAATTTTGAACCAATCCAGAAGACAAGGAAACTCCTGGATCAGTACCCCCAGAGGTATTGATTTGTTGTGGGAACATGGAGGACTTTGAGACTCGACAGATTTAACGTGCATCAGTCACCATTTACTACACGGGGAGTCTTCGGCCGGCGAGGATCGAACCCACGACCTCTTGGATATGGGCCCGGCGCCCTACCGGATGATAGTTTTTAAAGTAAGAGACAACGCAAAGTGATACTTTCGAAACGCCAGTGATACGCCAATTTTTTTTAACTATTTTTCCACTTTTTATTTATTTATTTCTTTTCACTCTTTTCAATGTTTTTTTTCTATGTAAATTATGCAACCATCTTATTTACAATCTTACAAAACAAGTGTGCAGTCTCACAATCCAACAGCAAAACTTTCAAACAAAACGTGACAAACTTCCAATCACAGCAAATTATTATGTTTTATGTTGACATTTCAAATTTTTTTTCATGTGTTAAAACATTTGATTTACAATCAGTTTACTATCCCGAGTATGAAAAAAGTAAAATATTAGTCTTTGTATGATAGTTTTTAAAACAAAAGACTACACAAAGCGATTCTTTCCAAACGCCAGTGAAATGATAAGACATTTTATTTTATACAAATTCATCAACCCTCGTATATATAATCCCATAAAACATATAAGCAATCCCACAATCCAACAGCAAAAGTCCCAAACAAAATTTGGCACACTTCCAATCTCAGCACATTATTATTATTTGTTTCCTGCCGAGTAAAAACGTAATAAAACGAAACGCACTGACAAATGCTGCTACGCCCGAGTTTTCTCGGGATAATAAATATTTGCAATATGTACGTACCCGAGTTAACTCGGGATAATGGAAAGTGGTAAATAAAGAGAATATAGAGTGCTAAGAAAGATATTTAAGACAAAGAAATAATATAAACGGATTCGTTAAAGCTTTTTATATTACATATATAAACACCTTCTATATTCTTTCTTAATTTTTAACCTCACTCTATGTGCTAAACCATGCGCATTCATTTAAGATTGGTTTCTTTTCAAGAGAAATTTAAAACGTAAATGCTTCTCTTGTTTGCAGAAGCAAAACAAGAAGTGGTCTCTGGGTAATGTAGCAATTCTTAACAAAAAAAAATAATAATGATAATAAAATGATATTAGTTTTAATAATACATATTATTAGCTGAAAGACATTAGCTGTTTATAACTCAACATTTTTACTTCGAACAAATTAAATTTCAGTTTTATTGTGAGGCAAATAACGCATAAAACAGAGCCTCTACTCTAAGAAAGATCTTTGCTATTAAATCTTTGGGTGCATGAATAACGTTTCGACAATATTGGAGAATAATGTGTGTTTTTATTATCCGATAGACGGTCTGACACTAAACTCTTTTCCATTGTTTCCTTGTTATCTTGTTGCTTTATATTTTTTTACGTCATTTCTTGGGTTTTGTTTAATTTTACCCAAAAATTAAAAAGGCTGGCTTTATTGTTTCCCTTTCAACGTGTTAATTAGCCCTATTTTAGTTAATATTTCGTACAACGGGAGGCCTGCAAGTGACGTTGAGTAGGGTATCTCGATCCTGATTAATCGTTGAAGCGTGGCGTTAGTTTACGTTAAAAAGAGTAGTTTTCATTCTATTTTGAGTAATCCAAGCCAGTCAAGTATCAATTTTCTTCAGTGACACATTCTAGATACTTACACAAAGATTCTTTCACAAAGATTTCAATTCTCTCACTATATATTTCTTACTTAACACAAAGATAGGCATGAAGCCATGTAGAACATAAACTAATATTGCATCGAAGTTGCCAGGTACACAAAACAATAATAAATTAACGGTTGCAATGAAATACATAAGCAAATAATAAAACTAATTTAAGTAAAAGACGTAGGCGCGAAAAATTATATTTCAAAAAATTCGATGTGCTATACGGCGCTGTATTTAATTGAATTCACGTAAATTAACATTCTAATTCACCTGGAGAAACTTAGCTTAACTTTACCACTCCATTTTGCTTATAAACGATCAGCTAGGTCAGGATAGCCTTACTGGTAGGGCACTGGGCCTATGTCCAAGACTTCTAGAGTTCGCTCCCCGCCGGCCGAGGACTCCCCGTGTTGTAAATGGTGACTTATGCACGTTAAATCTGTCGAGTCGCAAAATCCTCCAAGATCCCAAAACAAATCAATACTTCTGAGGGAACTGCTGCAGGGGTTTCCTTGTCTTCTGGATTGGTTCAAAAATTAAAAAGCTACGGAGTTGAACATTTGCAGTCGCAAACCAAATATATATATATATATATATATATATATATATATATATATATATATATATATATATATATAAATAAATCGATCAGCAACCGCTGACGTCAAAAGTCACATGTGTGGGTAGCCATGATCTTCTTCTTTTTCTTGAAGTGCAAGTACCCCAGTTATGGGAATTTTTTTTAAAAAAATTTCGATTAAAGACAAAATGAAGAGTGATCTATAAATCTTAGTTTTGGTTTAATGACCCATTAAAATCTAAAATATATCACCACGATAATTTAAAAGTATATTTTTAAAAAGAAATCAGTCTGCGATATTTAAGCTGAAAACAGTTTAATGATAATTATCTCATTGCTGTTTCGTTAACAGTGATCTGTTACAGTTATACTGTTTTCCCTCTTAAATCAACGCGAATTCGAGTAAGTTTTTCAAGGGAAAAAAAAATACATTTTACGCAAATATTATTTTACCTTGATACTTGATTCAAGAATTAGTGTAAATTCCATTTTTGAGCAAAATTAAACAAATAAAAAAAAAATTATATTTATTGTTCTATTATTTTCGAAAACTAACTTCGACAATGCAACCCTTGATGTTTCTCGTGGCAAACACGTTATATATTATTGTGGTCAGGTTAGCTGTATTGTTTTTTCTTCCTTCAAATGCAAGTTAGGTTCCTTCAAATGACGTCAGTTTCTCCATTACTTCATTCTAGGATTAATACTTTTCCTGTTTCCGGTAAAAACTTGAAAACAAAGAAATTGAATAGTTTTTAACAGATTACCGAGCGGTTAGCGTGCCTGATCGCGAAGCCAATGGGTTCGAATCCCGCTTAGGTCATGGATATTTCTCTCTGTGTGTGATGTGTGAATGTGGCTCTCCCAATGAACGGGTGATCTGTGGCGTGGATAATGTTGGTCGACTTCGTGACTAAAGTTCACAAGTGCCCACTGGGTAACGTTAAAGAGAAGCACTTGCCAACTTTTTTTTAACGGCAAGCACTTCAGTGCTTGCCGTTAAAAAAAGGGAAAATGTTTCATGTTATTTTAATGTTTTTTTTTCTTTTTCTACGGCAGGCACAGAACTTCTTCACCTCGTTATTTGACAATTTGGGTTTCTTTCACAATTCTATAAAGAGTTTTTATTTTCCTTTTTTTGTGTGGCTGGCACTGAACTTTCATCCTTTACCTTGGAAAATGTCAGAAGTATTACTCTTTTAACGTTACCCAGTGGGCACCTGTGAACCTAAGCCACGGAGGCCAGCAACATTACCCACGCCACACTGCCACAAATTCATACATCACATTACAGAGAACAACACACAGAGAGGGAAACATCGATGCTCTGAGCGGGATTCGAATCCGCAACCAATGGCTTTCCAGTCAGGGAGGCTGACCACTCGGCCACCTGACCGGCATTTTTAATGTAACCCTTGATGTCCTCGTCTTCAAACATTTGATTTTGTGTTCAGGTGTATCGTGAGAGGAATTTTTTTTTTTTTAAATTTATTTATTAATTTATTTATTTTATTTAGAGGGGTTGCTGAAAAAGATTCTTTACTTGAGAGGTATACTGGTTTTGAGCTGAGCAAAATCAATAAAAAAAAATAAGAAGATATTTAGAGAATTTTCTTTAAAACTTTATTGCTAACAGTTAAAACAAATTGCCCTTAAAAAGGTTTAAATATCTTTGTTTTTTGGTTATTATCAAGTTGTTATTTCAGGAAAATTGGTAAGTAATACCATACTGTACACGTATATGATCTTGCTTGTTTAAATGTACTAAATTTAAATGTTGATTGCTAACATGAACCTACATAAGCCGTTGAAATTATTTTCGAAACATCAAAAACTAAAAAAGAATTTATTGTACGAGAATGCATTTTCTATTCTACGTAAGTTTTATACATAATGGTTTAATACAAAATAATTGCTTCGGTTTACCAACATAATTTGATAATAGCATAGAATTTTTTTTATTTGTGAATTACAAGAGGTTATATTTTTCTTCAAAAAATAACCTTAGTCTATTTTAATCAAATATTTACATACAAAAATGAGCATTTCTTTTTTTTTTTTTCATTCAAATTTGCGAAAGCTTCTAAAGGGCATGAATAAATCTTCAGATATTAAAGTACAGGTACTGCAATTATGGTAATGGAAGTTGAATCTCAATATCATGAGTTATGAAATATATAAATTTTGCTTTCACTCAGCTATGAAACTAATTTTGATCATATTTCTTCTTCATCTGTTACGGAATTTCAATTTGTTTTCTTCCATTGCTTTAGTTAACTGACAAAAATATTTTCGAAACTTATTTGCGTTTTATTTTATCATTTATTCTTTTTTTTTTCAAGAATCAGTTTTCGTAGTAGTTAAATAAAAATATAAGAAATATGTATTACCATTTTTAGTTTAAATAGTTATATTAGGTTGGCAACTGAGAATTCGCTGTTTTTCAAACTTTCAGCATTCCGAATTTCATTAAATGGTTTTGGCTCACGGTTTTTGATAATTTGATAAGAGGTTGTTATTTGTGTTTTATTTTAGGATTTATTCTTCTTTTTTTTTGAGAATTAGTTTTCGTAGTGGTTAAATGAAAATATTAGAAACATGTATAACCATTTTTAGTTTAAATAGTTATATTAGGTTGGCAACTGAGAATCCGCTGCTTTTCCAAAATTTTAGCATTCCGAATTTCATTAAATGATTTTGACTTATAGTTTTGGATAATTTGATAAGAGGATGTTTTTTCTACTAAATTCTATGTTTTGTATTTTGTTCAAGTTAATTAGTGTTAGTTTGCAGAGCAAATGAGCATTTTTCACTCCTCTTTAATTCTTTCAATTTATCATTCAAATTTATCATTTTTAATCAAATGTATCATTCAGCAGCAAAAGCAGCTTGTGGCAATGGTGCTATGATTGGAGATCGTGCTATAGCTAAACGAACCGAGTATGCCTAGTTTCAAAAGGGGAAATCTTAACCTCAAAGACGAATCTCGTCGAATCTATTGAGTTCAAGGAAGAGGGATTAATCTAAACTTTGCTCAAAAACACATATCAAATCACAAGGGAACAATAGCAAAAACGGATTGCCCTCACACTTCAATTAAACGAAAAATTGCGGGTATCTGCTTTCCAATACAACGTATAAGGTACAGAGAGCAGAAAAACGATAAATCGTCAGGAAATATCGATATTTTATAATATATATGCAACCATATTTTCAATACAGCTCATTAAATTTTTTTGACATTTAACTATGTTTTCTTGTCTTGCAAGAAAAAGAAATTTTTTTCTGAAATCACTTTGAATAATCATAGTTTTAAAAATATCCGAATAATTACAACAATTTAACTACAGATATTAGCGGTATTGATATATTGAGAGATGGAAAAAAAAGATTTTTTTTATGTTCATATAATGCATAAAATGATATCATATTATGAACGGTGTTCATATATTGAATGCTGTATGCATTCAATGAATGCCATTGAAACATTACTTGTCATGTCCACTGAAAAAAGTAACGAACTCCTTGTTTTGTACCAAAAAATAGTGTAAGGACATTTTTAATATCTTTTTACCATTTACCTCATGGATAGTGTTTGATAAAAAAAAATTATGAGACGTAAAATGTTATTTTAAAAAAATAAATAATTAAAAGACCTCATATCCAGGTTGAAGTCGACTTTTCAAATACGCTAAGTTTTACGAAAATCAGAGAGTCGACTTATGCACCGGAAATTAATTTGGAGTTTGTTCGTTGAATGTGAAATTTTAATGCAGTATATAATGAGAAATATATATGAATAACCCTGATTCAATTTACTCCTTTCAAAACATTAAGTTTTTTCATATCATATACTCTTTAAATATAAAGTTTTTTTTAGAAACAATAATTTAAATTACGCCCTGGAAAGAAAAAAAAATACGAATAAGAAAAATTAATTTATTCAAAGGGTATTTCAACAATATAACACCACGGACACTTATAAAGTATATCATAAATTTAAATATTCCGGAACATTATCAGGATTCAATTACGTTAGCCGTGTCAGCAAAAAAGTGAATTTTTTTTCCATGAGATTCTACAGTAACAATATGAGTCCATATATTTTAAATTGTTTCCTTTTAGAAATTTTCATACATGGTTTTTCATGGGTCCACTTATACACCCGACTTGCCAGAAACCTACTTGCTCGCTATCTCGCAATCGATAATAGGGGTGGAGTTATATACTGGGATTTACGGTAAATAAATTATACAACGCCTATTGCGCTACCAATATTTTTGTGTTTCAGATCAGATTGCGCTACCAATTTTTTTATGTTGAAGACTCAGTCTACGAACTAAGATATTAAAAAAAGTTCCTCACTTTGATAGAAATTTTCCAAAGTGGTTATGAAGCTGTCCTCTCTCTTCATTCCATTTCTGTGGCTTATATGTCTATAGTTAAATTTTTACAGTGCTGACGTGAAATATCCTCAGTGGTAGACGGATCATGGGTTGGAGTTGAACATTAGTAGACGTAAACCTAAAAATTGATTCGGCTGTTCAACAACGGTTTTAAAATTGTAAAATAAAAAAGCTGAACTACAGAGAGCTATGATAACTGAGGAGATGCGTTCGCTTTCCAATGAGGTAAACCGGGTCCGAATCCCAGCGATGGCTATTCGATACGAATTGCACCGACCACAGCGCAGACGTGAAATATCCTCAGTAGAAGACGGATAATGGGTTAGAGTCCCCTTGCTGTCAGGCTAGCAGTGAGAGGTTTTCGCGGTTTTCCTCTTCATGCAACGCCAATGTGGGTTAGTTCCATCAAAAAGATCTCCACAAAGGCAAATTTCCCCCAAAACTCGATCCAAAAGTTGCCTTTTAGAATGGGTTCAAAATTACAAGGCTACGGCGTTAGCCGCCATAAACCCAAAAATTGGGTTGGCAGTTCAACGACGGTTATAAAATCTGAACAAGAAACTTAAAAAGACTCTTCAAATGGCTAGCATTTTCCCTTTTTGAAGAAACTTCGCATTTACATAATCTAAATGTAACAGCATTTTCATCAGCTAATGATCCAACATATTTCAAATTTTACATTTGGCAGAAGATTTAGCATCAAAATTCCACGGTCATCGGCTTTTCTTTTAGACACCTCATTTCCAAGGATTCAGAATGAAGCAGTCAATTTTTTGTTTTGTTTTGTTTTACTCAAAATATTTCAGAACAGATGTATTCGTTAATACATCAAAAGAAATAACATCAAAGTAAGAAACGATCCTTTTAAATATTTAGTTTAATATGTAATTAACCAATTCTTAATTTATGAACAAATTACGTACTGTAGTAATTATAGTTCGTTCACCAGGAGTTGGCACTTGGCTCCGCCTTCATCACGTGGTATCCGACGATACTATTGCGCGATTTTTGGATGAAGGATGTGAACAATCCTGAAAAAGGTTACTATTTGGCGATCGTTTGACAGAAATATTCATTTCGTAATCTTTATGTGCTTTTTTTTAACGTTAAATATTTCATAAATTTGATGTATTTCTCTCATTTGAGTGAATAGTTTGTCCTTTTTGAGACATTTTGCTGCAATACATTTAATTAGCTAAAGTAACGAAAGGTATAATAGCAAATGATAAAGCGAAGTAAGTGACTGAAAAGGAATTCGCTGTTGGCATTTGGCGTGCATTAAGGGCTGTCTCAATTTTAAGCACGGAAACGTTTCTCCTCTAACTCCCGAGCTGAAATGAACTCTTCGTCCTAGGAGGTGGAGCCAAGTGTCAACTTCTGGTGAACGAACTATACTATTTCCCCAACAATAATACTATAGTCACATGCTAATAAATAATCGTTCAAAGAATTCGGATACAGAGTTAAGTACCGTTTATAGTGAAATTGATTCTGGGCCCACAGACAATTCACAGCAAAGGGCATCGACTGCACGAATTTATTAAATTAGAAAATATTATTTTATAAGTGCAATCTTTATTTAGAATGTAGTTTTTATACAAATATATGTCGATTTGCGTTTTAAAATAATGTGTCAATTTCTATTAATATTTTGAATGTTTTTTTAGTTGATATCTTTAATACAAAACATCAATTTCCTGTTTTTCTTAATGTAAAACGTTCAATCTTTTTGTGTAAAGTTCTTAATAAAGTGAAACCCCGCTATAGTGAACATTCATAGGACCGAAATTTCGGTTCATTTTAACCGGGAGTTCGCTATATCCGTACTGCAAGCAATTTTAACACATTTTTCCGAACTGCTCCCTTGTATTGCATAGTATTTAAATAAATAACCCATAAGATGAAATAAAAATAAATGATTAATAAACACTATGTAGTAACAAAAAATGTGTTAAATTTTATTTTTTATGACCCTTCGTCTTGCCTACAAAAAATGTAGGGATGGGAAGCTGAAATAGAAGAAACAAACAAGAAAAAAATGCTTATGGCTACATTTCACTCAATAGATGGTTTTAAAAATCGGTAAATATAATTTATGTAGAAATTTGTAAGTGACCAAAAACTCAGTCAAAGATAAAAAAAAAGTTCATAATATCCTCTCTTATTTTGGTTCACTATATCCACAAAAAATAATATTATATGTGTATATCAAAGCACGGGAGCGAACATTTCGTTCACTATATCCGGGAGTTCACTATAAACCATGTTTACTATAACGGGGTTTGACTGTACTTCGCGAAAGAAAAATAATCGAAAGAAAAAGAAATATAAAAATAAGCAATTTTAATTCATAGAATAATTTTGAGTTTAATAAAAATTTGATTTTAAAGAGTTGTTAAATACGTTTTCAATGTAACTCCACTCAAAATAAATGACATTTTTTCGTAATGTTTGTGTAGATTAAAAGCATGGTGAAGAATATTAAGAACTTTTCAAAAGCACATTTATAATGCAAACGATAGAGCGATTAGAATGTATGAATATCCCATAAAGCTATGTAAATTTATTTAAATGTTTTATTAGCTTAAAAGCTTGCATAAATCATACTTTATTTCTCAGCGAACAAAAATGGCATGGATAAGGAAAATAACAACCCATTAGTGTTTTGTTTTTGAATACTTTCGAGTTTGGAAAACGTTTAAATATTAATATTATTTGTATTTTCTGTTAAATTATTCTTTGTACATTAAATTGAAACGAAAAAAATTGGTAATTTTATATTATTCTAAATAACTAGCGGTGCATTACGCAACAACAATAAATACAACTTATTGCTATTAAGTTACAATAAATAATTCTTAAATGTTTCCCAATTATAACCGATATTATTAAACGTTTTCTTTTGAAACATTTGATGCAAGTCAATAAGAGAGACAGTAAAGAAAATGCTTTCATCTTATGGATTTAATGCACTAAAAATATTATTTTCGATTTTTACCTATTATAATTCCCTCTATATATATATTGAGAGAGAGAGAGAGAGAGAAAGAGAGAGAGAAAGAGAGAGAGAGAAAGAGAGAGAGAGAGAAAAAGAGATAGAGAGAGAGAAAAAGAGAGAGAGAGAGAGAGAGAAAAAGAGATAGAGAGAGAGAAAAAGAGAGAGAGAGAGAGAGAGAGAAGAGAGAGAGAGAAAGAGAGAGAGAGAGAAAGAGAGAAAAAGAGAGAGAGAGAGAGAGAGAGAGAGAGAGAGAGAGAGAGAGAGAGAGAGAGAGAGAGAGAGAGAGAAGAGAGAGAGAGAGAGAGAGAGAGAGAGAGAGAGAGAGAGAGAGAGAGAGAGAGAGAGAGAGAGAGAGAGAGAGAAAGAGAGAGAGAAAGAGAGAGAAAGAGAGAGAGAGAGAGAGAAAGAGAGAGAGAGAGAACATTTAAAGATAAGAATTGAAATTCTATTCTTGTACGTTAGGAATTTCTAAGTTCCTGATTAGTTCTTTTTTTACAATTAATTACTTAATTTAATTTTAACAAAAATACGTTCATAATCTAAAGTCCATCAGCAGTATTAGGTGCATTCATTATCGCATTTTCGTAAACATTTCTTCGTTTTTTTAACATTTTGCTACATCCTAACTCATATTTTTAATATATATGCAACTGAAGCGAAACTGAAAAAAAAATTTATGCATATTATATCCTATCCAAAGTATCTAACATATAAAAAATACACTTCGGATGCCATCCATCTTTAATAAAAAATTGTTTGCTCAGTGAAAATATATTTAAAAAAATTTTTGAATTTTACTTAATTTTTTTCGAGATTTGAACCTAATAATTATCCTGATGTTTAAAAACTTTTCATTTCTTTGTTAAAATAGAAACGTAAGCTATAGTGATACAGCATCATTATATTCTTTATAAAAAAAAAGCGAAAACTATTTTTAAGAAACTATTTTTAACGAAAGAATTTTTAATTATTATACCAATTAACTGAATTAATACTTTCATCTGAAACAAAGGAATATAATGAATTCATGGAGTAAATTCCTTTTCGTTTTAAGCCAGCATCAAAAGGATTTTTTCAATTTATTTCGAATATTTTTTAAAATGAACTATCAGCAGTATTTGAATTCTAGTTTAAGCTGTAAAAAAATACTTAAGTTAATATTTTGGTCTTATATAACATTTTCATCGTCTAAAAAAATTAATACGCTTATGAAATGTAAAAATTTATTGAACTAAAATATTGCTTTTAAGTTTGAATTACCTAAAATATATTTTTTTAATTCGAATAATTCGAAAATTCAGCTCTGCTTATATATTTCAGCTTTTTTTCAGTGTCTGTAAATTTTTAATCACCGGGATAGGATAATAATTCAATAATTTTACAAAATACCATTAGAAAATTAAAAAACTAATTAAAAGTTTTAAAACTACAAAAAAGAAAACCTGTTTTTTAATAATAGTTGCTAGTACTTTATTTACATGAGAAATACTTTCGGAGGAATTCAAAAAAATGGTGTGTGACTTTGAAGATCAAATCTAGAGCTTTATCACTCATACATTGAACCTGAGATTATCAACTTTATTAAACGACAAAGAATAAAATGGGCAGGCCAAGCTATAAGAATGGACGAAGACCGTACCGCAAAAGGAGTTTTCAATGCCAGACCAGTTGGCACACGAAAAAGCAGCAGGCCGAATTTGAGATAGATGGCCTAGAAAAAAAAATTTGGTCTTAAGAAACTGAAAAACACCAGCAGGAAAAAGGTTAGCCTGGGAGAAACTTTTTGAGAAGGCCAAGGCTCACCCTGGGCTGTCGAGCCATTGATGATGATGATGATTACTTTATTTATATCTTAATAGATCTTCCCAGTAGGCTGTTGATGTTGGCCTGCGAAACATTCCTGAGAATGATCTGAAGACATGCTATCACAATTTCGATTCTTTGTAGAGGGTAGCCCAAATACCTAAGCGTGAAGTCAAGTACTTTACGAAGACATATGCCACGCACCATAGGTTCCTAAGTTGTCACCCACCCACTCACTGACAGCTAAAAGTGATGATGTACTGTGCTGATCTATAATGAAACGTGTATTATGATCAGTGGGACGAATCTGCATATGTGAGTTAGATCTTTCATGTCCAGTCTTTACAAAAATATTTAAATTACCATTCATCGTATTGCACATTCATAATATGACGTCATGCTAATCATGCCTAGTTCTTGAATGAACCTCCTAATCTTTCTACAAAAAATAGTTATCGTTGGTTAGTTATAACAGAGTTATTACCTGTGCGCGTGTTTTTATTTTTGAGGACTTAACTTTTGCATTGCTTTCGATAAATGTAAATAAAAAGTGGAATTTTTTTGTCTTAAACTTTTCAATGTTACAGAAATTAAATTTTAATATAATAACCAATTTTTGTTTCTGTGTTTTAATTGCATGTGTCTTAGAACGTAAATATTCTTTCAGTGTAGCACTTATGTAAATATTTATAAATTTTATTAACATTTCAAATTTTAACCATTGTATCGAAACAATATTTATTTACATAATTTATAACGTATATTAACAGTTTTTTATTTTATTTTTTAGCTTAAATAAACAAATTCCCGCCAGAGGTTTGTAGAAAAGTCCCACTCATGTTTTGAAAAAATTTCCTTTCGTTGTAACATCACTGTAGATCATGACATTATTTTTCCTAATTGTTAATGACACAAATAATTTTACTATTTCAAATGGATTGTTTTATTTACACTATATATACATAATTTGTTTTTAATTCTATGTGACACAAGGTGTTCATATATATATATATATATATATATATATATATATATATATATATATATATTTCAATTATAGAATCTTTCGAAAGCATTTAATAATATATTTGAGAGACTGAAAAAAAAATTTTATTTCAAACAAACGACATATGCATAAGTTTTATAACTTTATTTTTGGAAGATGCCCAGTTGGAATTGTTAATATAGAAAACAATTCCATTTGTGCCACTTTTAATGTTTTGCTTTTTGCCACAGTTTTATTTGCATGATCTAACAATTTATATGCACCGATTGCTTAACGTTGAATTAATTCTTGGCACAAGTATAGTTAAATTAATAGTAAATTTAATATTTTATACGTGTTTTAAGTCTTACGTATCTTTGTTTCAGATTTTCTAGTTACGTATATTTATATGAGTCAGAAATAAATTTTGTTCTAACAATAAAAACGCTTGAATTCTGTTAAATCAGTTCTGGTTTACTATATCCAATTATTTATATAAGGCGAATTAAATCTAAGCCTACTTCTGAAATCAGAAGTCTGAATATAGTTAAGAGTTTTATGAAACATAAATAAAAAGTATTATTAAAGTCTTCCTAAGAATAAAGTGTTTTTAACTCCCTCGAAAAAGAAAAGTGTTAGTTTTAGAAAAATTTATTCATTTCATACTAATGAAATAACTTCCAGATGAACAATACGAGCTTACAGAATTACTCTAGCTACGTGTACAATTTTTTTTATACTCTCAGACAAAAGAAAAAGAAAAATCTTGAAGAAACTAATTTACCTTTAATTTCCCAAACAAATAGAACAAATAACCTATTTTTAACATTTTCTGCAATATTTCTGAAAATGAAACTTTTAACGAAAAACTCCTCCTGTCTAACTATTTTATAATTTATTTACTTTAATTTATTCATAAAAAACTAATATCGAATTGCGGTTTCGGTTAATATAGCTTTGCTCCCTCACTACATTCGCCCGTTACCATGGCCAATTTCCATGTGTCTTATACAGAATAGAATCTGGTTTTACGCCACACTGCTTTTCACACAACAGAGGACAACACACAGAAACAACCTTTCCCAGAGCGGGAATCGAACTCGCAACCAGATACTTCCCAATCAGGCACGCTAGCGGCCACTTTGCCGGCAGAAAAAGGTTAAATGAAATCGTGAATGTTGAATGAGAAAAAAAAAATTAAGTGCTCTTTAAGTTAAAGTTGTTCATTTTTGTTTCACGTCTATAAATAATTGCCAACTTTCTTACTTTGACTACTGTCTAAAGAACCTATTGTTAAAAGGTTGCAAGAAATAAATTTTTTATTCATTTAGGTAAAAAAAATATATTCTGGAAAAACTACGTAATTTCATTTAATTTCGAAAAGAAATAGAACAAACAACCTATTTTTATTATTTTCTACATTACTTGTGGAAAAACTCAATGAAATTTTAACGGAAAAAAACTTATTAAGCGCTTTGTTTTTTAAATTTATTTAATTTGATTTATTTTGTTTATCAAGTTAGCCAACGGGAAGAAAACGAATATCGAATGGGCAAGTGACAGAGCGTGGATGCTGATTGGTTTTTGAAATGTGCATTTGTTTACGTTCACTGTTCTTTCCATTCTATTTCGAACAAGCCAAGCCTGACAAGTCTCTTAATCGACACATTCTTTCACAAACCTTTCAATTTTTTCTCTATATATTTCTTCATTAACACAAAGACTGGCACGAAGTCATATAGAACATATACAAACTAATTGTGCAACGAAGTTGCCAGGTACACAAAACAAAAATATATTACCCTTACAATAAAATATATAAACAAATAATAATTCTAACTTAAGTAAAAGACGTAGATGAGATCGAAAAGTAATTCAACGTGCTGTATTGAATTAACTCCACATTAATTAAACATCCTAACTTATGTCGAGAAGATTAGTTCGACTGTCCATTTTGTTTATAAACGATCAGTTGGTGCTGACGTGATAGGTCACATGTGTAGGTATCCGCGGTCTTCCTCTTCTTGAAGTGCAAGCAACCAATTGTGGTTTAGGTTAATATAATTTCGTTCGCACACCACATTTACGTGTTATAATCACCCATTGCGAACTGCAATCGCCTTATTAAAAAAGAGATTATTTCTTTCATGATTTAAATCCAATAAAGTATTATTTTGGTAAAAGCTTCCCTCTTCCTTAATTCCGCTACTTCTTCACTGAGTGTCTGGCCGTATTTTCCTGAAAATAAATACCTTCTCTTTTGAGACACTCATGATAACTGATAAAAGGAAATAATAGGAAAATTTATCAAGGTATATACAAATGTACACTTAAAGAGTCGAGGTATCCATTTTTATCGGAGTGGTTGCTCCCTTCGTTCGAAAAAGCAATAATAATAATAATAATAAAACTCAACAGTTTAGGATACAGCTATTCGGTTCGGTTACATAGTTTTGGTTTTTGTCCGCCAGATGGAGGTGGCGGAGTCGCAACACGCCTTTTGTCGCGTCCCGAATTGGATCTGATTTTATGCTAGCCCGTGAGCTGTATAAATTAAAAAATCGGTTCTTACCTATAGGCGAACTTGACACAATGTCCCTAAAGCCTTGTATACGTAGCGATATGCCGCCATTTTGGTGATAATCGCAACTCTCTTCCTACATTGTAGACATACAGAGTTTCTAATCCTAAAAGGCTCTTTTGATTTATATTTTCATATTCTTGTAGATAATTTTAATATTTACTATTTTTTTATTTTATCGCTTTTTTTCTGAAATTATACGATTTTACTTTTATTCTATTCGTAGACAAGTATGAAATTTAGCACGTTTGCTCCAGCATCGTTCGAAAAATTAAAAAAAGATAAGAACTGCTAGCATAATTTTTTTTAATACTTTTTTGTCCTATAAAATGAAGAGCGCAAAATTATAGAATGTGTGGTAATCGTGATAGATCATTCATGTAAAATTTTGATTTTGGATCAGCAACTACGTCGGTATTAGTTTTTAATGATTAAGTATTAGTTTTTCAGAATAAAAAATTCCTTATTGACTTTATTTCATTACAGATGGCGCCACTGGAACTTATTAAGAAAGAAAGATTTCGTTATTATTTTTACTTCTTCCCTTTTTCAGTTTAGTAGATTTTATTCGCTATGTTGGTAGACGAGCAATATTTTATGTTTGGCAATATGGCCATTGAAAGGTCAATTAATTACTCATTTATAATTCAATGAAAAATATCGCAATGTTATGTATAAATCATGCTCTGATAATCAATTAAAGAAATAAAAGTAAATGTCCGGTAAGATTTTGAAAACTTCTTTGTTGTTCTACGTCAGTGTTTCCCAAACTTATTACTTTTGTGTACCCTTTCTAAATTTATCGTAATGCTGTGTACCATTAATCAAAAAATTAATGTATTTTTTACTATAAACAAATTGCACAAAAGTTAAAAATCACTACTGGCTGTTGACACGACACCACTCATTAATAATTGTTAACTCTGCAAAAAATAGCCAATAGAAAAATACGTAATCGTGAATTTTCATGGCTAGCTTTTTGAAGTCATACTTCTTATGCGACTTCCAACAAGGTTGCGTTAAACGTTTAACGATACATTTTTATTGGCCGGGAAATCACGTGGTAGGATCCAGTTTTCCCTCATTCATTTACATATTGTTTTGGTTCTCACTAGCATAAAAATAATAAAAGTCATAAAAGTATTGTTTTTCTATAAATATTTTTTTAGTTTGTTTTGATACCTTCCTATTAAATTATATGTGTATTATTTATTTTCAAATTTAGTGGATAACTATTTTAAAAAATGATTGAAAACAATCCCACGGACAATGCGACGGATTTAAGGTTATGTCAGGGTATGCCTCTTGTGAATATCAATTGATTGTTAGGTTTTCTCCTTTGAAATAACATTATGACGCATTCACATACATTATTAATATAAATACATTTTCCATGGCGAGACGATGAGGAATTAGATGAGCACTTCCACTGGTTCAAGAGGACCACGTGGGAAAAATGCACAATATTACCGTTATTACAGAGCACGGAAAAAGAGTCGTTGAATAGAACTAGTGATCCTTCTATGACTGCTGATTCTTCTACAATTAACGTCGCAGGTAACGAAGTTTAACTTCCTCCGCGCGGAGGGACTCCACGCACTATTTTTTATTTTTTAATTAAAATTTTTGAAATTTTCGTTTGTTACAAGATATTTCTCATAAGAACGCGTCCTCAAGGGGTATGCGTATCCCTCAAGGGGTATGCGTACCACACTTTGGGAAACACTGTTCTAAGTTGTTATTGTTTCATTTTCCCACACTGTATTAATTTTCTATAATTTTAATGATATTCTACTTAATTTTTATGATTTTTCTGTTATACTAAGTTTTACGATTTATTAAGGTTCATTCCAATTATAAAAAGATAAAGTCTACTTAGTCCTACTTAGGTAAATAAAGAAAAGAAAATATTTTATCTACTTTTTATTAAATAATTAGTATTTTTACTCTCCCATAAAAAAATTAAAATCAATTCATTAAATTTATTGAATGAATTAACAATTGAAAAAACTGCATTAACATCAAATGTCATCCACCACACGTTTAAAAACTTGTGTTCGAACTTGAATAAAAAATATTTTATTTACGATTGAAAATTTGAACACATAAATATATATAGGGAGAGTGCGAACAAATAGTAGAAATTAAAAAAATAAAGAGGTGCGTGGTCAGATAACTATAAAAATATAAAATTGGTAACGTGAACCACATGTGCTACCACATAATGTTCCTTATTGAATTTAAATCTGACACACCGAATAGATAATCTTACGTGGCTCCCAAATTTTGGCTGTATTTCTTTTCCGCCGGTGGAAACGTTTGCTTTGTTTTGTTTACGTTACTATTTCTCTTACACGGCGAATCGACCCATGATTGCCGCTGAAAATATCACATGCCAAATCTAGCTGTGGTGGCTCAACATATAGCGCTTTTAAAAACGGAAACTGAAATAACCAGAGAGCATCAGCTGCGGCAATCTCATACTATTAAGCTAGGCAGAAGTGTGTAGTCTTTGTCGATGGATCTCTATTTCAGTATTTGGTCGAAAGCGCTTTTTTTTCACGAATTTATATATTACGAATTTATGTGACGATTTTTGATTTATATTACGAATTATACTACAGCACATTTCTAATAGGTTTAACGAATTACATGTCATTTATTTGAATTCAAATTTATTTTAATGACTTAGTATATACTAAAAAGATGTAATTATTATTTTTTTTTTTAAAGTTTTTATATGGATTCGAATGATTGTTTGAATTCTTAGAATTTTGTGCATTTGCAATGCGCCTAAGTTAGTAGCGAGCGAAGCAAACCAGATAAGATTGCGTAGCAATTTTGGGGGGTTGGCGAGCGTTAGCGAGCAGGGGACGTAGCCCACTAGTAATTAAATATTTAAATGTGAGCAATAAACTATTTTTTTGTTCAAATAGAGCTATAAGTTAGAAATTATTACTGATGTGATTTTTTAAATATATGAAAAACTGAATGGCTTTCAGTTAAATTTAAAACAATGACTAACTCTTAAACCATCAGAAAATGCCATTTCGTTTTTCGCTCATCCCTATTTAATGAATGAATTAATATTTGGAGAAAAAAAAACTGTATTACCATCAAATATCATCCGCTACACGTTTGTATTTGAACTTGGATGAATAAAAAGTATTTTATGAACAATTGAAAAGCTGAACAAGAGATAGAGGAAGAGTGTGAACTAATAGTAAAGTAGGATTTTAGTAGCCATTTATTACGGATAGAAAGTTTTATTTCCATATTTCTTCTACTGAATTGTTGTTGTCTAATCATAATTTCAAGACAGGTGTTTTTTTTTGGTTAAAAGGGTATTTAGAGGAAAGGGTATTAAGAAAATCATTTGTATATTCACCATTAAATATTCATAATTAAAATTTTTATCAAACCAATTTTTTTTTCAAAACCATAATGAAAGCGGGCGTAAAGTAAGCTTATCTCCTAAATGTAGAAGTAGTAACTAAATTTCATAAGTAGTTTGTAGTCACTACCTGTCTACATTCGTAATAAAGTACAGTACACTCTCGATTATCCGTGCACGGATTATCCGGTTTGCGGATTATCCGTGCTCATTCCGGAGTCACACAAAAAATAGAAAGAGAAACATTTTCAAGATTAAAAAAATTTGATTCATGAAGTTATAACACTACCAAATTTTGTGGAAGCAATATTCGTTATTGGATAGCAGTATATGGAACATCGGCAGCATGGTCAAAGGTAAAATCGTCTACGTTATCACGATCTTGGAGGAAGATCATACCGCTTGATGAACAATCCTCTTCAGATGTTCAAGAAAAATATGATAACAGTATTCTCGAACAAGCAAAAAAAATCTAAGGTTTCGAAATTCTTGATGAAGAAAATTTAGAAGATTGGTTTCAAAGTGATGCATGTGAGACTGGTTTCCAGTATTTGACTGATGAAGACATCGTTATGTTGTTAAATCAAATAGTGATGATAGTAACTGATGCAGAAGATGTAGTAAATGAATGAAATACAATTTCTCATTTTGCTGCTCTGTGGAAGCTTTATTAGATTATATGGGAGGATTTGATTACGGTGACATTACTGCGGTTCGTAAAATATGTGTATCGATATATGGCGAAGACGCATTACACATTTTTTAAAAAGGAAAATTCCTAGTTTGATGTTATGCATGCAAATGTCAGTAATTTTTATATTTTTTGTACAGATATTGAATTTTTCTTTAACAAAAGGAGTTTTCTGATTATCCGTGTTTTTCGATTGTCCGTGCGACCTGTCCCGGTGATTAACCCGGATAATCGGGAGTGCACTGTAGTTGTAGTTCACTACAAAAATATGCAAAAAAAATTTTCCTACAACTACATTATTCCCTTTGACTCTGCTATTTTTGCTTCAGCCAAAACTGTTTTCAAACATGCAAATTCACGTTCGGTAATTTATAAAGCCTTTCAAACACACACTGTCACAGCAAATCTCCAAGCTCGTTTTAAATTGCAGATGATTACATATTAAATTAGAAACTTTACTTGCGTCGCCTTTGTCGGGTAGATATTAAACTCATTCGTCTTCAAAAGCTGTTTTACTCGATTGACGCGTAATTACCTCTCCAGTCCCTCGCCAAATCATTAAAGATTCTATGCAAAATTTTAATTATCAGATGTGATACTCTATACAGCTTTATTCTTTTTATGTGACTGTGCACTTGTTTACGTTAGTGTATCAATGGGTAAACATTGTAATACAATACGTTAAAAATAAATACAAATAGGAAGTATATAAAAAAAAAGCTCCTGAATAAAAACCCATTACATGTATGCATAAAAGTATTGCCTATAAACTCGTGCAAAACATGCAATTATTAATAAACTACAGTGCGTCTCATTATTTGGTCTCATTATTATAATATAATACCCGATATAATAAATATTCTCTATTGATATAATGTATCGTCGAATTTATATGATACATCGTTTAATTTAACCCATTGATACACTAACGTAAACAAGTGCAATCAGTCACATAAAAACAATAAAGCTGTATAGAGTATCACATCTGATAATTAAGATTTTACATAGAATCTTAGATGGCGTCTATGGAAAGAGACTCTGTATGCTTTACGATCAACAAAACTTGGAACTTATGTCCATTTATGAAATAACAGCTTTGACTCTTTTTTGGATTTTCTTCTTGATATTGATCTTCTTGATTATCTTGATGATTGTTTGGATGGCATCTTGGAATTTTATTTCCACGTTCGATTGGTAATATTGTTGCGTAGAAAGAAAGTGAGATATTTATTCAGAACCTTCAATCTTACAGGGAACTGGCGCTTAGGCTTGAAACACTTCACCTTTTATCTTCTTCTTGATATGATTGCTTGGATGGCATCTTGGAATTTTATTTTCACGTTCTATTGGTAATATTGCTGCGTAGAAAGAAAGTGAGATATTTATTCAGAACCTTCAATCTTACAGGGAACTGGCGCTTAGGCTTGAAACACTTGACCTTTTATCTTCTTCTTGATATGATTGTTTGGATGGCATCTTGGAATTTTATTTCCACGTTCGATTGATAATATTGTTGCGTAGAAAGAAAGTGAGATATTTATTCAGAACCTTCAATCTTACAGGGAACTGGCGCTTAGGCTTGAAACACTTGACCTTTTATCTTCTTCTTGATATGATTGTTTGGATGGCATCTTGGAATTTTATTACCACGTTCGATTGGTAATATTGTTGCGTAGAAAGAAAGTGAGATATTTATTCAGAACCTTCAATCTTACAGGGAACTGGCGCTTAGGCTTGAAACACTTCACCTTTTATCTTCTTCTTGATATGATTGCTTGGATGGCATCTTGGAATTTTATTTTCACGTTCTATTGGTAATATTGCTGCGTAGAAAGAAAGTGAGATATTTATTCAGAACCTTCAATCTTACAGGGAACTGGCGCTTAGGCTTGAAACACTTGACCTTTTATCTTCTTCTTGATATGATTGTTTGGATGGCATCTTGGAATTTTATTTCCACGTTCGATTGATAATATTGTTGCGTAGAAAGAAAGTGACATATTTATTCAGAACCTTCAATCTTACAGAGAACTGGCGCTTAGGCTTGAAACACTTGACCTTTTATCTTCTTCTTGATATGATTGTTTGGATGGCATCTTGGAATTTTATTTCCACGTTCGATTGATAATATTGTTGCGTAGAAAGAAAGTGACATATTTATTCAGAACCTTCAATCTTACAGAGAACTGGCGCTTAGGCTTGAAACACTTGACCTTTTATCTTCTTCTTGATATGATTGTTTGGATGGCATCTTGGAATTTTATTTCCACGTTCGATTGATAATATTGTTGCGTAGAAAGAAAGTGACATATTTATTCAGAACCTTCAATCTTACAGGGAACTGGCGCTTAGGCTTGAAACACTTGACCTTTTATCTTCTTCTTGATATGATTGTTTGGATGGCATCTTGGAATTTTATTTCCACGTTCTATTGGTAATATTGCTGCGTAGAAAGAAAGTGAGATATTTATTCAGAACCTTCAAACTTACAGGGAACTGGCGTTTAGGCTTGAAACACCTGATCTTTCATGGGACATAATAACGGAACAAGAAATGGCAAATTAGAACATTCTAGAAATTTCTGGAAGAAACAGAAATAATAAATAAAAGCTTCTATTACATTTATAGATTGTACCCATTTTTTTATAATTTTATAACCGTCGTTGAACAGCCAACCCAATTTTTTTTCGGTTTACGACTTCTAGTGTTTAACTCCATATCCTTGTCCAGAAGACGAGGGAACTCCAGGATCAAGTATTGGGAGAAATTTTGCTTGTGTGGGGGACTTTTTGATGGAACTAACCAGTTGCGTTACATGGAGAGGATGGCCACGAGAACCTCCCAAGGTTAGCCTGACGGCAAAGGGACTCTAACCTGTGATCTGTCTACCACACAGGATGTTTCACGTCAGCACTGTGGTTGGTGCAAGCCGGATGCGGATTCGTTTCGACCAGTCATTGGTGGGATTCGAACCAGGTTCACCTCATTGGAACGCGAACTTATGCGTCGTCGTCATTGCATGCGTTGCTATGGTGACCGCTGCTGTTTTTCTCTTTCTTTTCACTGCGAAATGTTGATCCCCTGCTTGCTTCAGCCACCGACCTTATGATTGTGTTGCATTCATTTTTCCTTTTTGTCGATAACCAGATTCTTTCATTAGAATTAAAAATTATTCAACTAACTCAGATCCCCAAATTTTTTATTGCGTTCATTTAATTTGACGTAGGTTACGATTCTATTAGAATAAAATTTAAATCTAATAATATTGCTCATTGCGATTTATTTACAAGTTTGGTTTTGAAACTCGTTAAATATTTTTCGCCGAAAGAACTTATTCATCAACACTGATTTATCAATGTTGCTTTAGAACAATATGCAGTTATCATCATTTCATTTCCACAAAATAACAATCCTTCTTCGTTCTTAAGAGTTAACCCTTATTACTTAAAAAATATTTTTAGGTCTCTGAAATACGGGTCTGTAAGTTTATAATAATTCAGTTCAAAAGTTTGGACCCAAATACATTATTTACTTCGCGATATTAGAAATATTTGTAATATACAAACAAAAATGCAAAACACGTAATTATTTAAAACCTACAGTGCCACTAACAATTTCGTCGAATTATTAGAATTTACTAATAAATATTCTATATTTATCTTATATCGTTTAACTTATCAAATCGTTGAATTTATATTATATATCGACTCATTTTACCAATTAATGCACGAACGTAAACAAGTGCAAACCGGTTTCAGTCGCGTAAAAACAATAAAGCTGTAAAGTATCACCTGATAATTAAAACTTTACATAGAATCTTATAATGTGTCTAATAGTTTGGCCAGGGTCTGTAGATAGCAGTTACATTACAATAAAAAAAAGCAGTAAATACAATAAAAAACAAGTAAATGCAATTTTTATTTCGTGTAGCACAGTTATTTTTAATTACATTAAAATACATTATCCAACGGAAAATAAAGCGTGCACAAAAAGGATGTAAAGTAATGCGTGATAATTCATTTTTGCGCTAAATATTTTTTAAGAGTAGGGGAGAGTGGGGTCAATTGTAACAGGGTACGAATGTAACAGAGCAAAAATTTCGAGTGTCGGGTTCTAGATTTGGTTCCTAGGTGAAGCGCAAGGTGTATTTAATAAATCTACAGTTACATCCCTGCTAGCAACCATTTTTATGTACTTTTGAAAGAGTTACATCACTAAAGATATTTTCACGCTACGTAAGTGCTTTTTTTTATTAGAATATTATATTGTAACAAAATAATTTTGCTTAAATAAATAAAAATTATTAACCGAATTTTTAAGTGGACACCTTAATTAACATTTCAAACAAAAAAAAGATTAGTTTTGTTAATTAACTAGCATTGTTTTAAACAAATGAAGCTGAAATGGCGTCTTGGGGACGATTGTAACAGTAAGTAAAGGAACGATTGTAACAGCTGAAAATAAATATTCTTATGTTTACAAACCATTACTTAACTCTTTAAGAACCACCAATAGTTTCCTATATCATTTATATTGTGTTGCATGTGCATTATTTTATTTGTAAATTTCACAGCATAAATTAAAATTTTTTCCCCTTAAATTTAAAAGTTCAACCCTTTAGGTCGCTGCTCATTATTATTTTTACTCCTAAAATATCCCTACCATTTTCATCAATAAAAGAAATATCTATCACAACTATGATAATATGTATAATTAACAATGTTTTAGTTGAATTTCTGTTACATTTGACCCCGTAAATGGGGACAATTGTAACAAGAGCACGACTGTCAAAAATTGTTAATAACTAATATAATAACATTTAAAATAAGGTATTTATTTTTTTTCTAGTAGAGGATAGTCTACTTTACTTGTCTGTCCATTAATACTAATAATATATTGGATTTTTTGTTAGTTAAAAATAGTTAAGTAAAAATGTTACAATTGACCCCACTCTCCCCTACACATTATTACAATTCTTTCTTATCAAATATAATATAATAACAAAGTTAACCATAAATAATTATCCACAGTGTGGCTATATCAGATGATTGAAAAGCTTCCTTCATTTCTATATGAAATGTCTTGGTAAGAGTTTTTGTGACAGCTCTTATAAATTATGAATGTTAAGATAAGAGGTTGGCGAAAATAATCACAAAGGAAATAGAGGTTAGAGGTAATTTTTGTTTGTTTCGCAAAACTTCTGTATTTCTTTGCCAATCTTATTGGAACATAGGGTGTGTTAATAATTTATCCCTTTTTCTTAAATTGTTCCTAAAAATTACCGTTTTACGTATTGTGCTCACAATAAGGAAAATATTTTTGTTTAAATCAATCTGTAGCCATTGCTGTGGTTTTCGGAAACAATTAATAAATATAAAAACTCCTTTTTTTTAAAGATTTATTTTTAACATTGAAAATTCAAAAATTTTGTTTTCAATTTATTTATGGTGTTGAGATAGAAAAGAAGACAAAATATTTTTTTCTTCTAGGATCCTTCTAAAATTAAACTTTAAAATAAATCAAGAATATGGAATTGCAAAATAAGATTTATTTAACCATTTCTTCAGATGATTTTTTTGGTAACGAAATATAAAAATATTGTTATCTTATACAAGAGCGTTTTGTTAGGCTCACAGAAATGAATTTTGATTTGAAAAATTGAAAGTTAAGATGTCTGGCAACATCTAATCTCGCTCTCTTTTGTTACTTCTTACAATTCATACGCGAGCTTATAAAACATAGATCTCGAGGGAAAAATTTTCAATTTTAGTTTTATACTGGAGAAAAAATTGTAATTATATATTTAATAAAAAAATAACTAAAATAAAAATTTTCTTTGTTAACCTAAGTAGGAATTGACTTAAATTTCATTTTAAATAGGTTTCTGGTTAGCTTTCATAATTGCCGCAATATTTCAATTAATGGTTTGCAATAACTGAATCAATTCTTATTACTCCATTAAAAATTTCATTCGCTTCAAAAATATACAAATTGTAAATGGCAGTCGACATATTTCAAGCGCTCAAAAACAAGCACTCATTTATAAGATTTGACAGACATAAATGAAGAGAAACAGAAGTGATTTGAAAATATAAAATAAAAAGTTTCAAACGAAAAATGGAAAAATAAAGGTGAATCACAAAACTAGAAAAACCGCAGAAGCCGAGAGAGAAATAAAGATGAAAAACAGAACAAAAAATAACACAGTGGTTGAGAGGGGGTAAAACAGGGTAAGGTGCATATCCAGGTGCAATGGAGAGTTTTCAAAACCATTTTGTTTTCTCTCATTCAAGTCTGGCAGGTCTTGGAAATGGGTGCTTAATTTTGAGCACTTGAAACGGGCCGACTGTCCTTTCCCATTTATATATTTTTGAAGCGAATGAAGTTTTTGATCAGATAATCATTTATGGGTTGTTTGATAGTATTTATTAATTTGATTCTTAAAAATATTGAGACAAAAAATATATAAAAATGACACAATGTTAGTTTTCTTTAAATACAATTCCTTAAATATTTTATACGGAGTAATCCTGTGTTTTTCAAATGCTTCTATCAACTGCTGTGTTGATTGCTTGATTACAGTAACTTGATTTGTTTTTTTAGATAGCGCAAAATAAATTAATGGTATTAAAAGTACAGAAACGTTGCTGCTGCCGTAGCTAAGACCTTATTTTCATTTTAACGACAAGGTAATGTATAGATTGTCCAAATAATGTGCAGATTGAATATATAAGATAAAAAACGAAAAAAAAAATTGACACTTTAACGGATTACCTTAACCGCTTCCTTTACCAATTTTTTTGAAAAGAAACTGCAAAGAGTTATCATATTTTTTTTATTTCATTAATAAATACAAGGAACTAATGCAAAACCTAATACACACGTTTTAAGTTGGATTTTTAAATTTTTTTATGTGTAAAAATTATTTAATTTACCATCAGTTTACTATCCCGAGTTATCTCGGGCAAATGAAAAAAAGTTAAATATGAGTCTTTGTATGATAGTTTTTAAAACAAGAGACAACACAAATTGATACTTTCTAAACACTAGTGAAGTGATACGACATTTTTGTTTATTCTTAATTTTATATGTAAATTCAGTCACCATCGTATATGCAATCGCACAAAGTGTACAGTCCCGCAATCCAACAGCTAAACTCCCAAACAAAATTTGGCAAATTTCCAAACCCAGCAGATTATGTTTTGTTCGCTTACAGCTGAGTAAAAACGTGATAAAATAGAACAAACTGACACATTCTGCTACGCCCGAGTTTTCTCGGGATAATAAATATTTGCAATACGTACATACCCGAGTTAACTCGGGATCATCAGGAAATCGGTTAAATAATCTGCTCGTGAGAATAAATAGAATATATGATATCTACATTTTAATAATAACATTATTATAAGAGTAACGGAATGAAAAAAAAATCTGCCAGCTGTTGAAGTATAACAGCGTCATTTTCTTTAATGCTTAAAACTAAAGATATTAAAAAAAAGCTTCTTATATATCAGATTTATTTCAACTCGTAAGGAAAAAGAATGTCCTCTGATCTAAAACTTATTTTTTATTCATGACAATGAATATATTTCGACTTTTTGGACAGTTTTGGAACTAAAGAGAGTGACAAAACAAATGTGCCATTCAACAAAATATTGTCATTCTGTGATATAAAAGGTGACTTTTGTGATACAACGGATATTCCCCGGCTTTTTCGCCGGACCACTGAATCGAAAAAAGATTGCCTGTCTTCTATTTGTCTTTTGTTATTGGATTTTATTTCTGCTTAAATTATGATTGGATGAGCTTTCCACTTAGAAAATTTATTCTGAAAGACATTTTTCAGACTCATAAATTCCATCCAATAAAATATCAATTCCATTTTTGTTCTACGAGTAAAGAACCCGACCTTTCCACTCATCAATCGCCTAGAATTTTTGTATGCGTATATAAATTGTTAAAAGCGCAGAACATGAAAAATAACTTTTAGTCTCTTTTCTTTCTTCCTTTTAATCAGTAAATTTGATGTTTTGCCAATATTTTGTCGCTTAATCTCTCTCTCTATATTGAACCCCGCTATAGTGAACTTTCAAGAGACTGAAATTTCGGTTCACTATATATCCGGGAGTTTACTATATCCGTGGGGGAGAGTGGGGTCAATTGTAACAGGGTACGATTGTAACAGAGCAAACATTTTGAGTGTCGGGCTCTAGATTTGGTTCCTAGGTGGCGCACAAGGTGTATTTAATAAATCTACATTTACATCCCTGCTGGCAACCATTTTTATGTACTTTTGAAAGAGTTACATCACAAAAGATTTTTTCACGCTACGTAAGTACTTTTTTTGGTATTAGAATATTATATTGTAACAAAGTAGTTTTGTTTAAACAAATAAAAATTATTAACCGAATATGTAAGTGGACACCTTAATTAACATTTAAAAAAAAGATTAGTTTTGTTAATTATCTAGCATTGTTTTAACAAATGAAGCTGAAATGGCTTCTTGGGGACGATTGTAACAATAAGTAAAGGGACGATTGTAACAGCTGAAAATAAATAATCTTATGTTCACAAACCATTACTTAACTCTTTAAGAACCACCAATAATTTCCTATACCATTTATATTATGTTGCATGTGCATTATTTCATTTGTCACCTTTCACAGCATAAATTAAAATTTTTAACCCCTTAAAGTTAAAAATTTAACCCTTTAGGTCTCTGCTCATTATTATTTTTACTCCTAAAATATCATTACTATTTTGATCAGTGAAAAAATATATCACAACTATGATAATATGTATAATTAACTATGTTTTAGTTGAATTTATGAATTGTTACAATTGTGTAAGTGGGGACAATTGTAACAAGTGCACGAATGTCAAAAATTGTTAATAACTATTATAATAACATTTAAAATAAGTTTTTTTTTCTAGTAGAGGATAGTCTACTTTACTCGTCTGTCAATTAATACTAATAATATATTGGATTTTTTGTTAGTTAAAAATAGTTAAGTAAAAAATGTTACACTTGACCCCACTCTCCCCTACTGCAAACAATTCTAACTAATTTTTCCGAACTGCTCCCTTTTATGACACATTAATTAAATAAATGACCCATAAAAAGAAATACAAAAATGATTGAAAAATGACGTGTAGTAACAAAAAATGTGTTAACTTGCTTTTATTTTTTATTTCTCTTCGTCTGGAGTACAAATAATTTAGGGATGACCTTTAGTTAGGGATGGGAAACTGAGATAGAAGAAGCAAACAAGAAAAAAATGCTTATGACTACATTTCACTCAATCTCTTCTTTTGGTTCACTATATCCGGGAGTTCCCTATAGCACTATAAACCATGATCACTATAGCGGGATATATATATATATATATATATATATACACACAGAGAAGTATCTTGTAGACTGACTTTATTCCTACGATTTCCTCCAACTTGATGTTTCTGTTAGTTACACAACAACACAGTTACACAACATAATAAATAATAAAAAAGATCACAGGTAATAAAATAATGATTGATTGTTTACAAAAGAATAAGGAAATAAATTAAAAGACGATAATTTTCAATATTTTACACTCATTACTTTTACAAGTTATTGTATCTAGCAGGTAAAGCAACCTGAAAATATGTTACATTATATATAAATTTATTACTTCTTGAAAAAAAAAAAGATTCGATTAAAAATAATAAAAACTACTCAGTCTAAATATCACTTGAAATTCAAATAATCATCTTCATAATATTTTTTTTCTTTCGAAATTTCTTAATTAGAATGTGAGTATATTCTTCTTGAAATCCAAATTGCATTTGAATGATCCAATATTTTTTACCCATTAAAAGTATTATTTATGCGGCACATAAACGCAACAATACCTAAAAAAAATGTTTGACGTTCGCTTAAAAAAGGGATAACAAGAAACGTTAAAAAACACTGAATGTTTGCCGCACTAAAAAAAAGAACAAAAAATAAAACTATTAACATTTTTTTCAAACTATGCAAAAAATGTAATAAAAATGTCACAGAACAAAGATTTATAATATCGTTTTCTGAGATCATCTAATGTTTTTTTATTTGGGGGGTATTTAGTATGGCATCGTATTTATATTGTCTTGAACTAAACAATGTCAGTTGGCACTTGAAGCAAGACATTTTATTTTGATTACTCTCAATAAAATAATAATCAAAATTTTCAAACAAAGAAAAGTGTTACCGCTAAAAAATGTGCCCCACGTTTAAATGGCTTTCTTATTATGAGAAATGCTTTTTTAAAATTGCTATAGTTTTTACTATGTTTTATGTGAAATGGCTGAGAGATAAATATTATTGTAAATAAAGAATTGATCCTTTTTGTATTCGCTTTGCTATCGATTAGCAAATAAAATATTTAAAATGATAGGCAAGTTAAATAAAAATGTTCTAAAATTTGTATCAAAACATCCAAGATCTACAATGGAGACAAATTCCTTTAATGGTTTGCATTCAGGTAAAAATAATTGAATAATGTTTTTTTTTTCATGTCTTTTTTTCTTTAATGCTTTTCTTCTTGAAATAGGTTTGAAATGTTTTTAAGATTTTTAAGTTTTAAGAATTATTGCAAAGCAAGCAATTTTAATTTTCACGGAGAAAAATCCTTTTAAGTAAATTGCTAACATTAGTAAATGCTACATCAAAAAATAAACTGCTCTGGGGTTGAAGTTCAGTTTCGTATTTTTGTGTTTATTAGTTTGAATTTTACAGTCAAACACATCGACTTTTGAACTTTTTTTCCCCAAAAACCTAACTACGACATTTTTCTTAAAATAAAAAAGGAATTCCATCCATTCTAAAAACCTTCTCTACTCAATATGGAGGGGGAAAAAGTATTCCAAGGTTTGCCCTTCTCTGCCACCGGCGACTTGCTTTTCAAACATATCATTAGTCTTGAATATGAAAACATGTTGGAAATTCTATCAACATTTACCATTCCATCAAAGTAGAAATTCAGATATTTAACGCATGGAGAATATATTTCTTCTGTTTATATCGAAAAATCGAACATTTTCTGAAAAGCCTCATTTTCTGTACGACGTTCTTATATGAGTTTACATTTACATTCACAGCTTTATAAAACTGAAGCGTAATGATGTGAGGAATAATTTTAGAATGTTTTGATGAAAGGTTTTAAGGTTAAAGTTCAATGTTAATCTAGATCAAACACGATATCTTTCAATTTAAATTTCCGTTTCGTAAATTTTCGTTTACGTGAAAAAATGACAGATATTTTCTAATTTCTAAATCGATTGAATGTCTTTAAATAAAATATGTATACATATTAAATATTACGAAAGGATTTTTCCTTATGAACGTTCGAAAGATAAACTCGTCCATTCTTGAACTTTCAGAAGATAAAATTAGAGTTAGATTAAAAATAACACTCGCCTACTTCGGTTTAACAGTTTCATTCGCGGCACTCATTAGACACTAATGTATAGTATTGTAGCTTTGTATGCAGGACGGTACTTTTTTAGCCTATTATTGACTGGAGGCGAGTTAAATCGTCATTGCACTTGCAATGTCGATTTAACTCGTCATCGATCAACAACGTTTATGCAAGAAAACACATTTTTAAAATATTTCTTCTTCTTTATTTAATTACAAACATGGCATAGTTTCTGTATATATATATATATATATATATATATATATATATATATATATATATATATATATATATATATATATATATATATATATAAAGTCGTGGGGCACTCTTTTAACCGACCACAAAACAGGAGTGCCCAATATGACTTTACGGACACACGGGGTATAACGCAGGCTAATTGCAAAGACCAGTCGCTATTTAGCGTCAGGTGATTGGAGAATCTCCCCTATTTTTTAATCAGTCTGAAACTTTTACATTCCCCATGCGTTCGATTACCTTTAGGTTTGTCATGAAATATATCATGAATAGCTCAAATAGCCTGATTTATTTCAGGAGCCTCGCAATAAGCACAGGATTGTGATGGCTTACTGTAAATAACCTTATTAAAGATTTACTGTAATTAGCAAATTCTGAGTAAATTTGCGCACAAATACCTAGTTATCCTTAAGGCATATAGGCTAATTGTAATAAGTCTAAAAATTTCCTTCAGTTAAAGGACTTTTCCAAAAAACCTGGCAATACAGTAACAGAATACTCAATTGTAAATTTGTGAGTAAAATTACGACACAAACTAAATACTGAATTAAATGATCTCAACTTTGGAATACATCACTTTAAGCTTCATTTTTGAGAAAGTATAAATTTAATGTTAATGCAAGATTTTTAGGTAGATGTTGTTTCTTAGTCGATGTCTTTTTAGTTAGATTTTGTACTGTTTTTCATGCTTAAGACTGCTCACTCGCTTGATATTTCAGTTTAGCGTTAATACAAACATTAGTGTTTTGTAGTATAGACAGATGTTAATCGTTTTTTTTTCTGGATCAAAACAGTATATATATGTTTTTGCTTGTTTTTGAAATAACTGAGAACTTTATATCAGTGTGTTCTGTTAACTGGTATATATTAGTCCTAAATATGATAAAACTAATAAAAATCAAGTTAAATTTCCTAAATAATGTATGATTTCGTGGCATATTCTTAATATTAATGACGAAAAAAATTTAAAAATCTTTGAGTAACTATAACACATGATAAAAGCATCTTTTTCTTTGTTTAAACGAAAGCTGATATAAACAAAAGTTATAACCGAACAAAATTTGCAATTCAAAAATATATAACTATATATATATAAGTAATATTTTTAATTATTTAATAAATATTTCATTTTTACAAAATAATAAAATTAAGATATGAAAAATTTTCAATTCCGGAAAAATGCAAACTCAACAAAATTTCACTAGATACACTAAACAATATCCTATCTCTATTTCCTTATTTTTTTTTAGATTGAAAATGCCTTTAATTACTTCAATACAAAATATTTACTTTTAAATTCTGATTGCAATTATTTTTATTTGTAATTTATTTATAAATTATTTATGAAATTTTTTTTAAGTATTTCAACCTCCAAATCTTTTTCTCTAAATTGTGAACGAATTTACTTTAAATGATTTTTGCATAAGCACTATTTCTGAATTCTTATTGAAATTATTTAGAATTAATTTTATTCTTAACTTATTTCTATATTCTGATTATTTGATATTCTGATATTTTTTGTGAACGAATTTACTTTAAATGATTTTTGCATAATCATAACTTCTTAATTCCTATTGAAATTATCTAGCATTATTTGTATTCTCAACTTATTTCTATATTCTGACTATTTGATATTCTGATATTTTCATCTAAAATGTTCTTTTAAATAGTGATCAATATGACTTTATTGTTTTTATATAAAATTTAATTGGAAATTATAATTGAAACGATCTAACACTTTCTTCAAAATTTTGGTTCTAATTAAATTATCTTTATTTCGATCTAAAATTAACTTCTAATTTCTAATTCCGTACTAGAAATTATCTGTCCTGGGGAGTCAGATAATTACAAAAGTTGCGTGACTTTTATGAGTGCGAACGAGAATTCATAGCTTAATTAACTGAGAAATGTGTGTTACGAATTCGTGACTCTGAAACAGAGATTCTGATAATCATTATCAATTACGTTAAACAATTAGCAACGCGTCTTAAAAGAGATGAAAGATACTATGTATCCTGCCCCTTCTTGCACGGCACGAAATTTGCACGAAAATTGAGTTTCTATCTACGAGACTAAGTTTTGAAGTAATTTAGCACTGAATATGCCAACACTTAATCTATACATATTTCTACCATAGCCGGTCAAATACACCGGACTTTATGTTTCTTGATTGAATGTATGAAATATGGATGTTAAGGAAGGAAATAAACTAAAATGACTTTGTTATAATTAATCAAAATGGTATATTGCCTATTTATATGTTTTACAAATACAAAAAATAAGAATTTTTAATTCATTACTCAACGCATTTTTTTAACTTATACAGAGTGTTTCCATTGTACATTTTCCGCAAACATATTTCTTTGAATTGTTGTTATTTCTATTATTCTTACAGTTTTAAAAATATATAAGAATTAAAAGAATTATAATTCTTATAATTATTCTTATAATCAATATTATTTTTTCCAAGAACGTGTGCTGTCTTGATTGTTTTGACATTTCTCTGGGTAAAAACTAACAGTTAGTTAGAAATATATATGACAACGTTACTTTTAAAAAGTAACGAGTAAAGGTAATATTTAATTAATATTAATATTTTAATATTTATATTTTTATTCAATATTTATTTTATATTTATTTTAATATTTATATATTAATATTTATTTTAATATTTATATTTTTATTTAATATTATATTTTAATATTTATATTATTATATATTTTATTTAATATTTATATTATTAATATTATCTAATTAATATTTTTTATTCATTTTGCAAAATAATTGCATTTCGAAAGTGGTGTCACTAAGTCTGTTGCGAGAATTTCTCAGAACGTTCTTAGGCAAGCTAAATAAGCCCTCCATCGGAGGTCAAGTTATTTAAACACGAAGTTAGCTGTTAATGCATGTATATTGCACATTAATTTTATAAATTAAAAAAAATAGGCATTTTTTGTATATTTAAATTTTTTTTCTTTAAAGAAAGCTTACCGAGTTTTAGAAAAAAAGTAACGATTTCATTCGACATTTTCCGTTACAAATACTTATACTTTTTCCCTAAAAAAGTAACAAAAGTACAAGTAAAAGTACTAAATTTAAAAAGTAACGAAGTACAAGTAAAAGTACGTACTTTTTACTTGTACCGGCGGTACAAGTAACGAAAGTAAAAGTACTGCCATATATGGTTAGAAATGAAGTAAAGGTAACAAATTAAATGTAAGCTACTGACCAAAACATTTAGTTTTTGTCACATTTTCTGCCACAAAAATGCCAATCTAAAATTCTAGATTCTTTCTTGAGATTTGAATTCACAGTTATTCTGATTGAACTCACTACGCAACAGTTTTTGCAGAAATGTGCAACTCATCGAATGCAATACGTTGAACACGCATTACATCGTAATTTTGGATCCGGTAACCTTTTAAAGCAATGAATTTTTCTCCCACTCAATTGACCGGTTGTGATAGCAATAGGTATACAACAAGTATTATTCGAAACACACAAAATAAAAAAAAATAATAATAGAATATTAATTGTATATATTTGTTAGAAAAAGTCATGAAGTCAAATGTGCAAAAACGAGAAGATGTTAAGTGCATTTTCGGTGAGGGTTATTGTACGTTTAGTGTTAAAGCGCCTAGAGTACATTTTATTAAACTTAAGAATTGTTTTGAATTTGTTTCTGTTGTTGCTCAATGAGCCAAAAAAATATAACCCTAGTCTTTTTTGGTCTCATCAAATTTTCACGTTGTTCTAAAATTTCAAAAAAATAAATAAATAATTAATCATATTTTTAAACATTTATTTCTCAAGAACTACTTGATTGATTTCGTTAATATTTTGTTATTTAAAATTCTGCAGTCTGAAATTATGTAAAAAAAACGTCAAATCATAAAATTCAAAATGATTTTCGCCTGCTGTTAAATCAAAAATAAATGAATAATAGTTTTTTCTTAAAAATATTTTATAATTTGTTTTAAAGTTTTTTTCGATAGGTTATAAAAGTTTCAGAAATGTGACAAAATTTGCAAAAATTAACTCGATATTAAGGAGCCCAAATTTTTTTTTAACAACTCACCTGATTGCTTTAGCTAACCTATTATTTTTTCATATTACGTCTACACCTATATTTTGGTAGTCAAAAATGCAAATCTGTTGAAACAAAAGTACGTTTATTCATAGATTGCGGCATTTGCGTGTGCTTCTAAAACTTGATTGACAGTTTCACTGATTAATTAAATTAGCACACTAAATGTTAACTTTTTGAACCATTAAAAATTTGTACGTGAAACCTCCCTGCTCAGTCAAACAATAGTTATTTGTGGTGTTATTTTTAGGCTAATCATACTACTTAGTAAGCTTGCAAAAATATTCTCGCATTATCCATGAATGCTTAAAATCTTAAGTAAAAATAAAAAAACAATGACTCCATCTTCTAAAATAAGTCGTAATCTCCTTATTACCATCACTGGTTAGACCATTGGTCAAATGCTTTTTCTTTTCTGGAAGGATTCCGTTAAACCCCACAGCATTTCAAATCATGGGTTGCAAAAACTGTCTCCATTGATGTTTGTCGTCGGCTTGAACCTGCCTATGTACCTGTTTCAAAATATTTTTCCTTCTTCAGCATTCTTTATTTATATTAAAATCACCGTCTATTATACGTTCATAATAAAAAGAGTATAAAAATACTTTAAATTATTATTATGTAAATACACTAAAAATGCCTGCTATTGAAAATAAAAAGAAAATCAACAGTGATCGCCATAGCAACGCATGCGCACTGTTTACTATTACTCTTGAACAAAGTTGAAAAGCGTGGACGCCATCAAATCTAAACCAAGACCCATTTTGTCAATGGGTAAAGAAACAATGCAATAAATTTTTCATTTTATTACTGTTTTTTAGTTGAATTTATTTTTTTAATTTTAAAAATAAACCATATCCGCATAAATGTATGACGATTAAAAAATTTCATTACGTATTAAAAAAAAAATGTTTTTTGCTTACATGCAAAAGTTTTATAGAATATAGTGAAGAGACGTAAATGAGAGAATGAATTGGCATATTTTATTCTTCTTCTGATGTCGACTAAAGTATAGGAAGCTATAACAAAGGAAATCTAACCGAAATAGTTTTCCCTCCTTAATTCCGTTCATCATTTCTCATAAATCAGCAAATACTAAACCGTAAAACGTTGCCTAACAGTTTATGTTTCATAAAGAATAATTAAATGATATATGACAATCGTAAATGACGAAATGGGTTTGTATTCTTAGAAATGCCTCGGTAATATTGAAATTTATTTTTATGGAAATAGCAGTCTGTGGAATGTGAGCAGATTTAAATAATTTAGAACAAACATCTATCATTTTTATGTTGAGAGCTATTTTTTTTGTTTAAGTTTGCTTTTTCTTCTAATATTAGAGAATGAGAATTTTTCTTATTCTTAATTGTTCATTTGTCAAATTAATCATTTAGCTAAATAACGACGGGATATTTTTAATCATTATATGTGAAAGGCGTATTTTTAAAATAATTTTTTATTTGCTCGCTTAACAAATGTGTAGTAGATATGTGACAGCGAGAGTTATTAGTTTATAATTTTAATGCTAAGAAAGGTTAATTTTGAAAGGCTACCACAAACTTATTAACAAATCTTTTTTTTTCATGAATTGCAATCTTTTTTTTCTGATTTCCATGCTTTTATCCGATTATTGCTGTAGAACAGTGATTATCAAACTTATTTCTTTTACCTCCCCCTTTGAAAATCAATTATTTTTCAGCGCCCCCCATTTTTTATACACCCCTAAAATTTAAAAACCACAATTTCATTACTTTAATTAATTTAGTTATATGTATTAGTCGGTTCTGATGCTTAAACTTACATTCTAAACCAGAAATTTTTACCAGTGAGAGCAAATAAGACCCAACTTTATAATATTAATAATATATTTTAATCAAATTAAAAGAAACAATATAAATATGTAATCAGTTTTCGTTTTTATACTAATCTAATGAGATGGATGAATTTGATGATATTTAATAAGTTTGTTCATATCAGGTTCGATTTTACTCAAAAACAGTCGTAAGTCGCCGCGTTTGGCAACTTGCAAATGATTTCTCTTTTTAGTAAGCAGCGTTGTCACAGCGCTAAATCCACGTTCACACAAATATGACGATGGGAATGTTTTAAAAAACGGCCAACGGTAGACCACAATCAAGGGTACAACTGCGGAATTGACTTATGTAGCCAAAGTTGTTGGTAGCCAGTTTTGTATTTGATTTTTATTTCTTCGTTCGTTGTCAGTTCTATAAGTTCTTCTTCCAACTGGGGTGATATTGCTATATGTTGACATTTGAAAAAGGATCTAACACCCAGTCTGGTATTTCCAATTTCAAAATGTCCTGGAATCTTTCAATGAAATCACTGTGAAGATTTTCCAAATGTTGGCAGTAGACGAGCAAGTTGTCGTTGTTGCAGGATACTGATAAATTGGGAAAATTAGGGAACTCACGTCTGCCGATATTCTTTTTGTGTAAGAGCAGCAGACACTGGACTGTAATGGGCTAATTGTAAAAAACATTTCTAACACAACTTTTTGAACAATAATTATATACGTATTTCCATTTTATATAAAAATGATGATTCTTGCATCAGTAATTTCTTATAAAATGCTAGGAAAATGCTGTAAAATGCCCTTATGTTAAGTACAAGAAAGAAAGTAAAGAAAACTTCAATTTATGTTAGTTTACGTATGTATAATATTTTAAAACTCTGCATGGTAGTTTTTTTCCTAATGTTTAAAATAATTTCTGGTGCAATGTAATTAAGGTAAAATTGCTCTAATTTTTTAACTATCATTGATCATGTTCCTTTATCTATCCACAGAAACTTGTTACAACTTGATTGCGTACTGTGTGCGGGCTATCTTACTAAATCTATGTTAAGTATTTTAAGTTTTTATAACATCATACAGGGTAGAAATATAAACTAATTATTCGTTATTGTGTAGTAGGTGGTTTTTAATTTTAGTGAAATTTAAAATACTATATAAAGTAAATGAAATTACAAATTATACATCGCCCCCCTAACCCTCATCAACGCCCCCCATTTTTTCTGGGCCCCTTAACGCCCCCCTCTAGGTTTCAAACGCCCCCAAGGGGGCGTTATCGCCCACTTTGGGATAGACTGCTGTAGAAGATTATTTATTACTAGGAGGCTTCGCCCCCTGCTCGCTGGCGCTCGCCAACCACCGGAACAGCTTTCGCAGTTCATTTCGGTTTGCTTCGCAATCCGATGCTCGCTTTGCTAGCGCATTGGATACGTTTTTAACGTCTAGCTTATGTATACTTTTTTGAACACTGAAGTTCCGAAAAATTTAACTGTAGAAAATTCTAAACCTGTGCATTTCAATATTAATTTGAAATTGCAAACAGTTCACATATTTTTCTTAATCACACTATTCTAAATTTCAGTTGTTGAGAAAATTAACTTTTTAAAGTTTTGTTTTAAAGTCTTTCCCACCAGAGGGCTAAAACCATCTGTTGTAAAACAATATGAAATAGTACTGAACGCCGGATGTAAAGCATCGGCTTCGATGAAGATAATTTTGTGAGAATTTTTTTGATAATTCGGTGAGAATTCACCCGATTAGACATATGATATGCTCACTACGTGCTCTTGCGTGCCGAAGCCTATCAATTAAAAATGAAAACTGTTGCCAACGCGAGAAAAGAAATATCATCGGTTTTATTGATACATACGTATCAGCGTTTTATATAAGATAGATTATCATCAAATACTTCAATATCGCGATCATTTATGACAAGAATAACTATTAATTGCAATAATACCGTAGTCAATATTCATAAATAAAACGGGTAAATAAGATAATACAGTAATTATTATCGATAGCATAATGTATCAAAAATTGTATCTCATCGGTATATATCGCAAACGATATTATTGTGAGTGTTGATAAATTTTATTTGTCTCATTTTACACATTACAGAGATAATACCCGGTTTTACCCCACGAGTAAAGGTTATAGAAACAAAACAAAACAGCGCCGTTTATGAGTTTAAATCTTCATTATTTTTAGGAACCTTCAGTATAGTAAGTATATAATACTAGTATACAGTAAGCCGTGGACTGAAAAGAATTCTTTATAACTGTAATAATCAATAAATCTTAAAAACAGGAGAACATTTAGAGAGTTGATACAAACTTATCTTAACAGACGCTGTGAATTAATCAAAAACAACAGTTATTATGGTAGGTCCTTTTTCTTAACTAGTAAAGTGTAATTCAGAATTTGCCTCATATAATCAAGAAGACAAATAATTTCGCCAAAATCAAAGTATCCGATTTCGCCTGCACTTTACCTTTTATAAATTGTTTAAAGTGAAAAATGAAACAATATACTGTTAATAGGGTTTCCACCTACCAGAAAAATTTAAAACCTGATAGTGAAATATCAAGAAATCAAAATGTTTTCGCTAATTATCATCGATCAAAAATATTTGAAAGTTAACTACCTATTCGTATTAAAATTGACCAACTGAATTCCTAAAATAGATGTGAAATTAAAGACTGTAAAAATATTGGAAATCTTATAAAATCTTTGCTACCACTATTTAAATGTTTTTTCCAGACTGTGGAAACCCAGTTTTTTATTGATATTGCATAATAATATAATGTGATATTTAAATCAGTTAAAGGTAACCGATAAATACCTATGATTTTGAATAAGATGATATCTTTTTCGCATTACAACTAGAATATACATAACTTGTTCGGCCTAACTTCTGAATAGGTCACTGACTTTCATGTTCGGAATATGCTTTACTCTTTAATTATTCACTATCATTCAATATTTATTTAAAATATCACCATAACTCAAATATCCCCATAATCATCGTAAAATAACAAATAACAAAACTTAAAATTTTAAATATTTTGCTGTTTATTTCTAAAGCATTTCAACATGTATTTCAGCATGGCTCTATATCCCCCCTTAATATTGACCCATAATATTCAAACTGAACAAGGTATTATATATCGGGTACTAGTGTACCCTATTAGAGGAAATAATTAGAGGCCTAATAGGATGACCACAATGTGGCCCTATATGTTACAATCGATATATATATCTATATATAATAGCGTTAAAATGTGGAAATTCGAAGTCAATATTCAGTATTACTACATGGACCTATATCTTACCTTGAGCCACGATGGCTCAGGGGATAGAGCGTTCGTCTGCCAATGAAGTGAACCGGGTTCAAATCCCCAGCGATGGCAGGTCGAAACGAATCCGCATCCGGCTTGCACCGACCACAGTGTTGACGTGAAATATCCTCAGCAGTAGACGGGTCATGGGTTAGAGTCCCTTTGCCTTCAGGCTAACCATGGGAGGTTCTCGTGGTTTTCCTCTCCGTGTAGCGCAAGTGCGGGTTAATTCCATCCGAAAGTCCTCCACGAAGGCAAATTTGTCCCAATACTTTGATCGAGAAGTTGCCTTGTCTTCTGAATTGCATTCAAAATGACTAGGCTAAGGCTGTGAACATTAGTAGTCGAAAAACCCAAAAAATTGGTTCGGTTGCTCAACGACTGTTATAAAATATCTTACCTTAATATTGACCCATAATATTCAAACTGGTTCATGTATTATATTACCGGGTACTAGAGTACCTTACCAGTGAAAATAATTATATTCATTTTCTATTCACTTGCTTAGATAAATAATCCATTTTTTGAGTGCTAGAACAGTCCTTATTTTGAAATTTCAATTACAAAGTTCCATACATTGATCCTACTTTTAATCCCTGCTGCTTTAAATATCTGACTTTAAAATCTCCAATAGTAAAATGACTGAACTGTTCTGCTCGTTTGTTAAGTATGATAAATATGCATTTCGAAATTTATATTTAATCCTTAATTTCTGAATGCGTCAAATGCTGCATCAAAGCACGCATCAATATTTATGTTAAAGACATTTTTAAAGAACAAATTATTTATTATTGGTTTTCCCTTGGAACAAGATGTTTTCTCAGTGCATTTTGCAGTAATAGTAAAATTATAAAAAGCATTATATAATTTCAATATGTTTCTATGATATATATTTTAAATATTTTATTGTCTATAAAAATGTAAATTTTTCCAAGCCTAACTTCTCCAACAACAAATCATAATTGTGTTCTAAAGTCCCGTTTATGACATTGCTTTTGAATTATAAGATTTGAAACAATTTTGAAAATAATTAGTTTTAGAAGAAGTTAATTAATAATTGCTTGAAAAATAAATTTGGCAAATATATAACTTTTTTGTGTCGTTCATTTCTAAAAAAAAATAATAATAAAAAAGAAACACACAATACTTTCTATGACCTCCCAGAAAAGCTTTTACAATGTATGATTTTAACATTTTGGTAGCTTTTGAAATATATTTGAAATGTTTCTTTTGAATTAAGTTATATCGGTAGCAAATGCCAGTTTTTCCAAAAGCACAAAATTCCTCATTTGTATTTCATAAAAAATTTATTCTAAGAAAACATTCTTTAGGGGGGGGGGTTCGAATATTTTCTTTCAGTAATGATAGTGTTTGAAAATGAGCTAAAAAGTTACATTTTTAACAATAGTAATATATTATGATTTCTATAAGCGTTTTCGGATTTTAAGTAAAACATTAAGTTACGAGCATTTATTACTCATTGCCTAACTGGGTCTTGTTTTGGGTTTGATGGCGTGTGCACCTTATTTGGACGTCATCTCACTCTGGCTATGGCGACAGCTACTGTTTTTTTTTAATTTTTAAAACCGTCGTTGAGCAGCCGACCCAATGTTAGGGTTTACGACTACTAATGTTCAACTCTTTAGACTTGTCATTTTCAACCCAATCCAAAAGACAAGGGAACACCTGGATTAAGTGTAGGGAGAAATTTGCCTTCATGGAAGATTTTTTGATAGAACTAACCCGCATTTGCGTTGCATGGGGAGGAGGACCACGATAACCTCCCATGGTTAGCCTGACTGCAAGGGGACTCTAACCCATGATCCGTTTACTACTGAGGATAGTTCACGTCAGCACGTCAGCACTGCGATCGGTGCAAGCCGGATGTGGAATTCGTATCGATCAGCCATCGCCGGGATCGAACACCCGTTTTCATTTATTTGCACCAGTAGTCATTCTTAACGTATTTACATGAAAATAATTAGAAGAATTTTTATGTTCTATTTATTATGAACGTATAATTATTAGCTTGACGGTGATTTTAATATAACTATGACTACTGAAGAAGGCAAAAGCTTTTTGTGACGTTTTGAAACACGTACATAGAAAACAAATCCGACGACAAACATCAATTGAGACAGTTGATTTGAAATGGTCAAATGACGTCAAATCAGAAAAAATAAGAATTTGACCAATGGGCAATCGTAATAAAGCGATCACAATTTTTTAATTTTTTTAATTTATTTATTTTTTGATTTTTCCAGTTGATTACCCATCTTTTTACCTCCTCCAAATACAATTTTTAAATTTTTTTGTCTCGTTAATGGCGTTTATTATTTTTATATGAAATATTGAAGAATTTGATATTGGGGCATTTATGGATTGAAGTATAAACTTGTTTGAAATCTTCTCGATTTATGTATATAACGAAAAACTGTTAAATAACATGCAAGATTATGAAAAAAAATTAAATATTTCGCAATTTTTATTTAAATTTTTGTTATCTTTATTTTTTCAGACTGTGATGTCACACTTGGGGATGCAGGAGGACTTCGGATAGATCGCCAGTACCGTCAAAATACTGTTCATGAAATGTGCGTACTTAAAAACAAATAAATTTTACCAAACCATAAATTCATTCAGTGCTATTTTCAGTTTCTTCAAATATTTTAGGTATACGTGTCATTGAAATTCTTTTAGTTCAATTTACTGAATTCCAACCACTTTATTTCATGTATTTAGAAACAAATAAAGTCTCGCGACTAAATTTATAAACATATTTTAAAACATAACATTTTTTAAAAATAAATATTTCAATTTAAAAAAAATAATATTCGAAGGACATAAATAATATACAATAAAATTATTTGCAATATTTTGCTTACATAAATTTTACATTTTACAATTGCGATATAACTTAAGAATATTTTCTTTTTATTTAACCTTACACATGTACCTTTCAAATTATTGAACAACGTAAAAATATAATTTTATTTAGGTTTTGAAATTTTTTAAGAAGCTTAAAACCCAAAATCTATAACATAATTTTTTATAGTTTGTTCCTGAATGTGATTTTTTTAATTATCTTTTTTTCGATTTTGTACTGTAGCGACAATCATTACGCTTAATAGAAAGTTTTTGTCTTACTGTCTGAGAAAAAAGAACATAAAAAAATAGTTTGTGGAAGAATCCTATGAATAGAAGGTCTTGTTTGTTGCAAAATATATAAGAAAGAGTGTTAAAATTGTTAATAGATTATTTTTAGTTGAAATTGTAAAATAAATTTTTGCAGTATATGAAAAGAATAATTTTTATTTACTGCTTTCAGTTTTAAAATTAACTGAGATAAAGCTAAAAGTGTAAGACTTATAAAAAAAAATACAAAAATCTATTTCGAAAATTAATATAAAATTTTTTCACACACAGCATTTAAACTTGTGAAATTCAAGTCCTAAAAAGCACTTTTAAAAATAATGAATCGATTGTAACAATCATATAAAATTTTAAATTATTATCTAATACTTTCGTTTTCTTTAAAAATCAAACTTAAAATTGAGAACAATACAAAACATGCACACAGTAAAAAGTTCCTATATCATGATTATTCAGTATTACACATCTCTATAAAACTGAATTATAAATTTCTAAACCTTAAAAATTAGCATTACTCTGAATCCGAAGGCAGTACGCATCAGTACTTCAATGCAATACGTAACAGTACTATACATGCAATATGCAATTTAAGTCTCTAAAAACAACATTACTTAAGTATCTTTTCATACATAATTAATCAAATTATATTTTGGACTCCAACAACATTGTCATTAATTCCCAAAAGCCAGCATTATACTCTGTTATGCGTTATAATCAATCACTGCAAATAATCATTAAAAACCTGCATTACAACAGAGTATCCGAAATCAGTAAGCATCAACACTTCCGTATAATACTTAACAGTAATTACTTAAGTCTCCAAAGACAACATTACTAATAACCTATTCACACGTCAATAAATAAACACTCCTGATATCTGTGACACGTCAACAAATAAACACTCCTGATATCTGTAACATGTCAATAAATAAACGCTCATGATATCTTTGACACGTAAATGATGTAACACTCCTGATATCTCTAACACGTAAATGACTAATCACTGATATTTAAATTTTTACTGTAGATAATAAAACATAACATAACGTACAAGAATGTACAACCGGTTTTTTCCCCCAACATGATCCCCAAAAAACGGTTGACTCTGACAGTATTTTGGATGGCGCTCTCTTTACTTGTTATGTTACCATCTTCAAAACAAGACAGTATCCATTTTTTTAACGCGTCCCTATCATCCGCCTATGAAGCTACGGGATTTGGAGATCTGTACCACAATGTCACCGTTTACCCTGAAGGTGCCATTTGGAATGCAGAACTCATTCAGAGAGTGGTGACATTGGCGATCATTATGACCGCCACTCTGGTTGGAAATACCATCATAGTATTGGTACTTTCTCGCTCAAGATACAGGAAGAGGTCTTCCAGAGTGAATATATTTATCCTCAACTTGGCAATTGGCGATCTTCTGGTGTGCTTGATTACAATGACTTCCGAACTTCTCTTTGAGGTAAGTATTTATTTGTCTATATAGCATTTTAGTTAAGTATTTAAAAACTAAGAATAATAATAAAATACGATTCACTACAAAATGAAGAAAATTGGGGGGTTACCCATCGGCAAAATGATTGTTGTCTTTTTCTTTTTTTTGGAAAAGAAACTTCATTGTGTTTTTTTTTTTTCTTGGACATCTTTAACAGTTAATCCTGAACTGCTCGGTATACAATTTCGGTGACATACTTAAATGCTGCTCAGACACATTCTGTGTCAATTTTTTTGATGACTGAATAGACATTGAACAGTCAATCGAGATAGTCAATATTAACATTTTCGGATGGGTACAATGGTGTTGGTTGTAAGCTGCATCATACACCCTCTTCGGATTCACAAGTTCATACGTGAAATATGATTTGAAAGCTAGATTTTTTTTTAAAAATTGTACATTTAATAGTGAATGTATCATTTATCGTGCGTGGAAGACAGTCTTGTGCAAGTTATAGAGTAGGGTTGACAATGGATCCCTAACGGGTGATCAACACTCAGTTCTCGTATTTGCATGAAAGGGGTTCAGAGAGTCACCATTCGCTCTTCGGTAGGTTTCAATTCTCTCAACCACTTTGGTACTTTTGTGAGGGACCGGCTTCGTGCTTGCGTTTGCGAACGAAATCCTTTCGTTTTTACATTTGTGTATAAGGCTTAAGGTATTCCCGTCTACGTTCTTTGGCTTTTCCAGCCTCGGTAAGTTGAGGCGTTGGCATCGTTTTTTTTCGTGCTTCCACTCTTAACTTTTGGAACTGTGTCAATCAGTTTGGACGATCTTTATTTGCGATATTCACCTGAATTAGTATTGAAAACGATCCGGTTTGAACTGTAGGTTATAATTTCTGATTCTTAATTAAAATTCTCAATATCGTTATATTATATTGATGAACAGTCGACCCATTTTTCTGGGTTTAGGACTACAGCTGTTCAACTTCGTACTCTTGTAATTTTGAAAACTACCCAGCAGACATGGATTAAATATTGGGGCAAACTAACATTCAAGGAGTGTTTTCTAAATACCACTAACCAGCATTTACGTTTCATTGAGAAGAACACCACGAAAACTCCCCATGGTTAGCGCAACAACAAGGTGGTGTAACACGGATGGTTAGCAAAACATACTACTGAGAATATTTTACGTCAGCATTGTTGTCGGTAAGAGTAGGGAGCAGAATTCATATCGACCAGCCATTGCTGGTATTCGAATAATGCTCACCTCCCAATGATACAGGTTCGAATCTGGCTGGTCGATACGCATTCCGAGCCCGGCTCGCAAAGACTATACAGCAGACGAAAATATTCTCAGTGGCAGACGCATCACGGATTAGAGTTACCTTTCCGTCAGTCTAACCGTAGGAGGTTTTCCTCTCCGTCTACAGCAAATACGGATTAGTTCCATCAAAAAGATCACCACAAAGGTAAATTTCTGACAATACTGGAGTTTTCTTGGGGTTACCAGGAGGTGAGTTGTCTTCAAAAGCACAAAGCTGCGAAATTGAACATTAGCAGTCGTAAACTCAAAATTGGGTCGGCTGTTCAACGACGGTTATACAATGCTCTACACACTGAAAAATAAGTTTCTCATAAAATTTTGAATGTGTTTCAACCTAGATATTATTCGATAAGTGTTTTTATTTTAAATAGAGAGCGAGCCTTGTTGACATTTCTTTAACTGTTTAACTAGCATAAAGCACTAATTTTGAATAAATCAAAAATAATGAATTATACCAATAAAACTGAACTTTAAGTTCTACAATTAAATTATTTGAGCAATATATACTATCATAAAATTTCGAATGAATACACGAAAAAAAACTATTTATTAATGACATAAAAATGGTATTTTGTAAATACTTACATATTTATAGAACCAAATCACGAAGCACACAATTTAGTTTCCATACGTTTTATTGCTCTAATACCAATTTAATGGATTCTCGAATATTTCCAACGCTTTTTGGCATGCTTTTCTTTCCCCTTTTGAGATTTGCAATTTCATGCAATAAACTACATTTGCAATAGCGATATAAAAACCTTTACTTGCAAACACTGAAAAAAAAAATGAAAAAAAGCTATATGTCTGGCGAATTTATTTCGCTATAATAATATTTTGTTTCAACATTGGATTTTCTTCAGGAAAAGAAGTATTTGTTTATATTCAATTGGAATAAAACGAAGATTTAAAAATGTAATGAAAGCATATTTTGTAAAATTTTCAATATTCAATACAAAATTCATTTTAATTTCTAAAATAAGAAGATATATAATAATTTATGAATTGGTCAAAATATGGCATAACAGAAAATCGTTAATATATCTAAATGTTGACCGTCTTTATTTCTAGATTTTCGATATGCTGAATATAAGGTTTAGAACCATAAGAACTGAATTTGGTTTTTACCAGATGTGTAAACAGAATTGCATGATATGGATGAGAAGATGTTATAAGCAAATTGAATCGAATACAAACTGCCGAAAAGAAAAAAAAGAGGAAAGACCTAAATATGATGAACGCATTCAATTCGTGTTATATGTCTTTTTTTTTAAGACACTAAGTTAAAAATGAAAGCCTAGCCAAATCAATCCTAGTTGGTTAAAGTTAAGTTAAGACTAGTTGGAATATACCTTAAGTATTGCTTTGCTCAACACGTATGTTTGATTTGAAAACTAATTTATTAATATATATATATATATATATATATATATATATATATATATATATATAAATATATATATATATGAATATATATAATATATATATATATATATATATATATATATATATATATATATATATATATATATATATATATATATATATATATATATATATATATATATATATATATATATATATATATGGCCATATTATTAGATGCGCTGTAAGATTCCATGTAAAATTATAACTATCAGGAGATACAATACAGCTGTATTGTTTTTGCTCGGATGAAACCGGTTTGCATTGGTTTACGCTCCTGTATCAATGGGTCAACATTGTAATGCAATACGCTAAAAATAAATACTAATAGGAAGTATATAAGTATATAAAAAAACCATATAATTATTAAAACACTACAGTGCGTCTAATAATTTGATCTAATTATTATAATATACTAATATAATGCTTCATATAATAAATATTTCATATCTATATTACATATTGTCTAATTTTATGATATGACACACGAACGTAAACAAGTGCAAACCGCGTAAAAATAATAAAACTGTATAGTATCACCTGATAGTTAAGATTTTACATAGAATCTTATTATAGTGTGTCTAATATATCCTAAATTAATGATTCTTACTCTATATTGTCTCAAAAACAATTTCCTGATTCTTATGTGTATCTTACCTCATTGTAATTATGAATTTAGTGCTATTGAATTCCTTATATTGTAAAACCTCCCATTTTAATACTTAATATTTCTTTAAAATTTATTTCACAAAAAAATAATGAAAATGAAGAGAAAAAAAATTAATTTTATAGGTTTTTGGTGAATGGGTTCTTGGCGCTGTTGCATGCAAAGTAATTGTATATGGCCAAATTGTAACATTGGCGAGCACAACTTTCATCTTGACGACAATGAGCTATGACCGCTACCAAGCCATTTGTTCTCCATTACACAGCACAGGAGGAGTTAAACAAGCCAAACGGATGATAGCTGGTTCTTGGCTTTTAGCCTTTGTCTTTGCCATTCCTCAAATTTTCATTTTTGTCCAGGTACACTTTTATTCATTTTAAAATTTACTCTTACTTTGTCTGTGCTTTATATGATCAATTAATTTATTTATAATCTTTGTATTACTTTGAAAGAGTAAGAAAAGTTCTATCACTTTTTTATGTTTTTAATAATATTTTACTCGGTTTGCCTAACCTGATAATTAGAATATATTTTAAACGAATGGATATTCAGTATTTCAAAGCTTTCTTAAAACTTATTAGTTACTTCATATACATGTAGTTATAAATTTATATATGCTTTCAACATTTACAGAAATCACTTACGTAAACACCTGAAATTCCTGATGAAATAATTTATTTCTTTTTTTTTTAAATTTTAATGAATAGAAGAGAATTTTATATGTATACAATAATTACTTATATATAAATACTTAAAATAAAGCTTGATAAATGTTGATATCTAAGATTTTTCAAATTTCATGAATTTTTCGATTTTCAAACGATGGAGTACAAAAGCAATATCCAAATTTAAAAAAAAATTAAAATATGGCCAAACAAATATACTCAAGTTGTTCAGTTTCCAATAATCAATTTAAATATATTTCTAATTGTTTACAATGTATAATTTTTAATTTTGTATATTATTTTTGAATTCCATGATCACATCAAATATTTTTTTTTTAATTATTAATTTTCAAATTTTCAATCGTTAATAAAATATTTTTTATTCATCAACTATTTTATTAACGTGTACCAACTATTAGTTCAACAATACCAACTATTAGTTCGCACTATATATATATTTATATATCATGTTCAAATTTTCAATCGTTAATAAAATATTTTTTATTCATCAACTATTTTATTAACGTGTACCAACTCTTAGTTCAACAATACCAACTATTAGTTCGCACTATATATATATTTATATATCATGTTCAAATTTTCAATCGTTAATAAAATATTTTTTATTCATCAACTATTTTATTAACGTGTACCAACTATTAGTTCAACAATACCAACTATTAGTTCGCACTATATATATATATTTATATATCATGTTCAAATTTTCAATCGTTAATAAAATATTTTTTATTCAAGTTCAAATACATTTTTTTAAACTTGTACTGGATGACACTGGATGTTAATACAGTTTTTTCAACTATTAACTAATTCATTAAATTTAATTAATACATTTTGTTTATATGGGGGAAAAAATTGTAATTATTTGGCAAAAAGTAACTAAAAGAAAAATTTTCTTTGTTGACCAAAGTAAAAATTGACTTTAATTTTCTTATATTAATTGCTAATTTTTAAGTTTAAAAATTATTGTTTTAAAAATCATGTGTGTCTGAGTACCACGCGAAACAAATGTTCGAAGACCAAAGTGATTTCTAAATAAAATGACTTCCGAATTGAGTGAAATACCATTTCACAATAGCATGTTGAATTTCCGCAATTTCTTCTCAATTCTTCTTTTATGAAATACTTGCAGATAATGATTGGAATTCAGAAGAAGTTTAAACGTTAAATGAAAATTTCATATAAACCCAATTGTGAAGACGAAACTCAGGTTTGGTAGGAAGTTGTATGGGGTATAGTTGACTAATTGGAGATTGTGATGAAAACTGGAAGATGAAAATAACAGTTGAAGATGAATACCGGATCACAATTAAAATCAAACTTTTATTTAATATTTGTAGAGCTTGAGATACAATTTACTATCATATCCATAATAAGACTTTCAAAGTGAAATAATAAATTTCGCATTATAATAATAATAATAAGGACAGGTCATGGGAGACAAATCCCCCGTGACTTGCCTTTTCAAAAGTCAAATTAAAAAGTAATTTAATTATTTCCAACAGACAGTTATAATCATGAGAAGAGATCTATCGTTGGTGATTTATCGAAAAATAACATAGCCAAAAATAAAGCCAACCCCCCGTAATCAATATTAGGCTTGAAAAATACCTTGGCGATCGCGAATCGCCAAAAAGACTGTGGGAATTATTATAACCATGTAACTGAAACATATGTGTGGTAAGAAATTTAAAAATGAAGAGTTATAAATAGATTTTTGTTTTTGATTAGGCGCGACAGTGAATTAATGAGTCTTACATTAGTATTGAAATAAAAAGTTAGCCGTTACATTGGATCGATAGAAAAGAATAAAAAATATTTTTTTGCTTTAAATTAAAATTAAATTAACTAATTGATTTAATTTAAATATAATTTGGTTAATAATGATTCAAAAAACATAAGTTTAAGTAATTAAAAAAATTTTAAAACTTAGGATATGGATATATATATATATATATATATATATATATATATATATATATATATATATATATAATGCCAATTGCTGCGTCACAACAATGATGATCTAATAATAATTCGAATAAGATACCTGGATGAAAATATTTTACTTTATTTCGCTTATACTTCTTTTTAAAAATATGTTCATGTTCGTCCATATGTTTTGTTTTATCATGTTTTTATTCGGCAGAAAGAAAAACAAAAAATAATAAAAATCTGCTGTGATTGGAAGTTTGCCAATTTTTGTTCGGGGGTTTTGCTATTGGTGGGACTGCAGACGCGTTTTGTACAATTGTACAATACGATGGAGGATGAATTTACATAGAAAAAAAAAAGAATGAAAGTGAAAGTAATTTTCAGAGAATGAAGATGTGAACCTATACTAAGACTAATATTTAATTTTTTTTTCATTTGCCCGAGATCATTTGGGATAGTAAACTAATGGTCCATTAAATATTTTTACACATAAAAAGCAAAAAATGCACAAAAAATGCAATGCAAAACACAAAAAATGCAATTTCAATTTAGAACGTGTGTATTATGTTCTGTTTCAGTTACTTGTATTTATAAATGAAATAAAAAAATATGTTTTTTGCATTTTGTTTTCAAAAAAATTGGTAAAGGAAGCGGTTAAATTAATATATATTTTCAGAAAGAAAACGGCATAACGGAATCCGGTCGTATCCGCTACGAATGCTTAAGTAGAGGTTACACAGCTCCTTGGCAGCGGAAAGTATATTTCATGTGGCTCACTTTTTATATATTAATAATTCCTGCCGGATGCATAAGTTACTGCTACATCAATGTCTTAAGAACTGTGTGGGCAGCCGGACAAGACGGCAGTCGAACCACCTCCTCAGCCAGTTCAGGAAGTGGAGAAACTGTTCATTCCACTATCCGGCTTCGAAGATCATTTAATGCCGCCTCCACCATCCCTCGAGCAAAGATAAAGACATTGAAGTTAACAGTTTGCATTATAGCTAGTTTCATCATATGCTGGACACCCTATTTCATCGTGCATAATATTAGAATCTTTAGGTAAGTATTACATTGCCTTAATAAGTTAACAGTAAACCATAACTAAACTGTTGGATTACTCTTAACTTGTGGTGATTTTAACTTTTTTTCTTGAGTTTTCGTTGAATTTAAAGTATAGGAAGAAACCGACTGTTTTTATTCTTATTAATTAGGCATTTGAATCATGGTACTATAAACGCATATTTAGCGTGACAGTTACTAATTCTGTAAAATTAAACTCATTTCTCCAGCTGAACGATATTCGTATAGTTGTATAGCTTGTATAATAGAAACTTCTTGCGTGATTTTATTTTCAAATACCAATATTCTAAATTTAACTCATTCCTATAATTCAAAGAATTTTCACATATTTTGTTCAGATAAAGTTTTACAATAAAAACTTGTTTAATAAATTTTTTTTTAAAGTTAACATCATAAATTTAACTAATTCCTGCAGTTTAATGATAATCTATGTTCACTACTGGCCATTAAATTGCTACACCAGGAATGAATACAAATAACAGAATGATATTTATTGGGTACATACATTATAGTTGGAAGAACAAGTAATTCAAGTTTCAGGCTATTTGGATGCATAGATCCTGAGGAATTAGTAATCAGAGCAGCCCCTCCGGGCAGCAAATAACGGCAGTTATTCTCCTGGGCATCGAGTTGAACAGATATTGGATAGCATGGCCGAATACAGCATTTCATGCATGCCAGTAGTTCGGCAACCATTGATCAGAAGTTTTCAATTGGTGAGAGATTAGGCGAATGTGCTGGCTAGGGCAACAGGCGAATATGTTCTGTGTCAAGGAAGGTCAGGACAGTGCGGGCAACATACGGTCGTGCATTGTCCTGCTGAAACGTAGCTTTTTGGAGGCCTCGAAGATAAGGCAGAGCAACTGGTCCCAACATATCAGAAATGTAACGGCAGCTGTTCAATGCGAACAAGAGGTGATCGAGACGTGTATCCAATGGCATCACATCCCATTACTCCAGGTGATGGACCAGTATGACGACGTCGAATACAAGCTGCCAAAGAGCGTTCTCCACAATGCAGCAATCATGATGGTATGCATAATACATGGATTCGTCTGAAAAGATGACATCATGCCATTTCTGCATCCAGGTTCGTCGTTGATCACACCATTGGAGGCGCTCCTGTCTGTGATGCAGCGTCAAGGGTAGTCAAAGCCATGGTCGCCGTGCTGACAGTTCATGCTGCAAACTTCGCCGAACTGTTCGTGCAGACACTTGTTGTCTCGCAAATGATCTCATTTGTTGACTCGGGGTTCGTGATGTAGCTATACGATCCCTTAATGCTATGTGGATTACATGTTTGTCTTCTCGGCTATTAGTAATGGGGGGGGGGCCGCTGAGATCCTGCGCTGCTTTCCATATGACAGTCATTAACCTATCAATTCCATATTCTACTAACAGTCATGAGATCTGGACCAACCCGAGCAGTAATACTTCGGTATTATAAACCGCAATCCCGGTATGTCACAATTCGACCAAGCTCAGACACCTGCTGGTAGGCATTTCTCATTCTTACACGAGGCATAACAAAAACTTTTTTACCCAAGAACTACGCTCCAATTCAATTTTTGTCAAATTTGAAAATTTCTGTCACATCTCTTCTTCTACACACATTGTAGGTCACACACATCTTGCTTTGCATGAATGCGCTGAGTGCTGATAAGCTAATCATCTGTATACCACAACATGCTTTATCTGTCCTGCAAATTTTACGTTCGCAGTGTGTCGCCTTCCTGTTGTAGTAATTTTAATGACCTGCAGTGTAGTTTATTCAGATATAGCTTATATAATAAATAAATTCGAAAAAAAAATTGTTCACAGGAGATTCATGATCAAAATTTTATCCATAAGAGAAAGGGGGTAATATTTTAATCATAGAAATTTAATCGAATGAATTGGGCTAGATAATATAAAATGCATTTTCGTATTTTATAAAATATAAAAGGTATCATTTAACTTTCAACAAAGTTATTATTACGCTTATGAGGTTGTTTATAAGACGTAATATTTTTCTTAATTAGAATTAATATTTCATTTATTTTCGTAGTTAGAATCTACGGGAGAAAATGTGTAGATAATTGGAGAACGTGATGGAAGAACGTGTTGTGACAGTTTGAACATTTTTTGGAATCTAAAATGAGCAGTTTAACTTGCCTTATTTTTGGCAGATCTTTAGAAAAAAATAATGATTCTAAAGTTGCATTTCCAAAAGTCTATTTTAACGGGTTCTTCCATTAGGTTCTTCAACTTAAGAATTATAATTTATATTCATTATGTTTTGTTCATTGCAGTAACTACACAATCCAGGTACCGAAATCCATCATCGTCGCTGCTGAAACAATTGATCTGCTTAACAGTGCGCTGAATCCCATTTTCTATGGCTACTTCAATGTGCGCGTCAAAAAAAACTTGAACACACGCACTTTCGTGTAAGGTGTGTGTTCAAGTCTTACTTTATTATCATAGGGTAGTTTATGTGTGTTGTTTTTGGAAATTCATGATCCAGAGAAGGTTTAATCTCTTGTGTTTTTTTTCTTTTTATCCATTGCAGTAACTACACAATAGAAGTACCGAAAACCATCATTATTGGTGCTGAAACAATTGCTCTTCTGAACAGCGCGCTCAACCCGATTTTCTACGGATACTTCAATGTTCGTGTGAGAAAAGGCTTCATCGAGATTGTCTACAAGAAAAAGGAACTGAACCGAGACAGAACCTGCAATGGTCTTGCCTCTGCAGACACCTCTTACAGCAGTACAATTCTGCATAACATGGAACAGAATCGACCCCAAACATCCCAACTCGTCTTGGAAATGTCTGAGTATGGACACAGGAGTCCCAATGGAGGAAGTCCCTTTTACAGGACGAGGCGGAGTCCGAGGTCGATCAAGAGAAGAGCACAAACTAACAATCACGTGGCCAGATTATGACAGGGACCATTGTATTGTAAGGAATGTGGCCGTAGCTCCGAACTCTAAAATGGTGCTATTTTCTATACTCCGATTACAAATCCATGGGAACTGAACAGAGATCCGATACGGAATGTCGCGGTGCTTCCGGTTTTTCTACTTTTGTGATAGAAATATTCGTTTTGTAGAGTCATGCTCAGATGAAAAAACAAACGATTAATCTAATTCCATCAACACTGTTATAGGACGACAGGAATACCATATAGGAATGTGCACAATTCGAAACTGGACACATGTTGGCTAGTATGGAATATTTCCTAACCAGGGAAGCATCTCCGAACGTACAAAATGGAATTTCAATAAATGTTTATAATTAGGGGGTGTATAAGAATACTGCGAATATTTAAATGATGACCAATTAAATGTTGAATGTTATTTGTGCAGTTAAATATGAAGAGCTTTCAGCTAGAAATGATTGTGTGTATAGATTATCAAGCCACCTTAAGGGATAAATGTCCAGCTCATTATCTATCGTTAAAAATTAAATAGATAGCCTAATAGATAGCTTATTGTGTATGTATATTAAGCATCTTTCTTTTGCTGTGGCATTGTAATTTATGTGCAATTTGTATTATATTACCTTCCACTAATATTTAATGAATTACATTGTAAAGATGGTACATATATGTAGTGTTGTTTTAACCTTTAAACGAGCTTCAAAAATGATAGTTTGTTATAGATGAGTGTGATTTGAACAACGAAAGGCGCCATAACGATACAAAATTTTTAAAGACAAAATATGAGCAATGCTTAAAAAAATAACAAACAATAGAAAAACAGGAAACCATTTTTTTTAAATATCACAAAATATGCCACGTTGCATTGATGCAAGATAAAACTGTCTTAAAATTCAGCATCATTCAATTCCTTATTTCTTTATTGCAACTTATATGTTTAAATTCCCACAAAAAATGCATTTTTAGTTCATATTATTTCCTCACAAATTTAACTTAAATTTAATCAATTAAAACTTAAAATTCACTTTAGTCCCTCATTAAAAATATGTCTATTTCGGCTTCCAACTTAAAATTAATTTGTATTTTCTGTTTTAATTAGCGTTTACAGTTGTGCTCACTTAATTTCTAAAGCTTTAGTTCTACAGATCACTGCAATTACCTGGACAAGTAAAAAGGGACAAAATGAAAACATTAGATCAATAGCTATTCAGAATTATTTGTTGCAAGATTTTTATTAAGTGTTATTATTAATTGAATCACGTAGAAAAAATTCCAAAACATATTTCAGGTGTGTGTTCATTTGTAGTACAGGTTTTCCAATTTGAAATATTCATCTTATAATTTTAAAGTGTTTATTCAATGTCCTAAATATTGTTCTTGATTGAAAGCCAATATGTTTAGTCAGTATTAAGGCATCATCATGACAATTTTAACTGATGCGTATAACACAAAAATGTTCCCAGACAGTATAAGTTTGCCTTAACTAAAAAATGAATGTGTTAGATCTATAAAAATATCAACGCTAGCTTCACCAAATTTCAGCGCCATAAAAGGCAAAAGAAACGCATCGTAGATTGCATTTAATTAATTAACCAGTTCTCATGAAAGCATTTAAAGTGAAAGTAAAACCATGGCGATTCAAAGCGTACATGGCGTGGTTTTCCTCTCCATGTAACTTAAATGCAGGTTAGAAAACATCAAAAAGTCCTCCACGAAGGCAAATTTCTCCCAATACTTGATCCAGGAGTTCCCTTGTCTTCTGGATTGGGTTCAAAATGACAAGGCTACGGAGATGAACATTAGTAGCCGTAAACCCTAAATTGGGTCTGCTGTTCAATGACGGTAATATAATCATAATGTTTTGAGCCGCGATAGCTCAGGGGATAGAGCGTTCGCCTTCCAACGAGGTGAACCGGGTTCAAATCCTGGTGATGGTTGGCCAATACGAATTCGCATGCGGCTTACATAGAACACAGTGCTGACGTAAAATATCTTCAGTGGTAGACGGATCATGGGTGAGAGTCCCCTTGCCGTTAGGCTAAACGTGGGAAATTCTCGTGGTCTTCCTCTCCATGTAACGCCAATGCGGGTGAGTTCTGTCAAAAAGTCCTCCATGACTGCCATTTTCTCCCAATACTTCATCCAGGACTTCCCTTGTCTTCTGAATATGGTTCAAAATGACAAGGCTACGGAGTTGAACATTAGTAGTCGTAAACCCTAAAAACTGGATCAGCTGTTCAACGACGGTTATGTTATAAAATGAAGTAAAATCATGAAAGTCGTCGATAGTTGCTATCTTGGTTTAGACTCTTCCAGCATTAATGTCTGTCTTTTTCACAAAAAAATCTGACATCATTGTTTTCAGATAGGGTTCACGAAAAATATACTACAGAACATTATTGACGAACTTTCTTTCCTTTGAAAGAACTTAATTTTTTTAAACAAGTGATTTTATATTATTTTACAACTTTCGTTGAACACCCGATCCAATTTCTGGGCTTACGACTACTCATATTCAACTCCGCTGCCTTGTCATTTTGAACCCAATCCAGAAGACAAGGGAACTCCTGTATAAAGTATTAGGAGAAATTTGCCTTCGTGGAGGACTTTTTTGATGGAGCTAACCAGCATTTGCGTTACATGGAGAGGAAGACCACGAGAACCCATGATCCGTCTACCTCTGAGGATATTTCACATCAGCACTGTGGTTGGTGCAAGCCGGATGCGGAATTCGTATCAACTGGAATTCGAACCCGGTTCACCTCATTGGTCCCCTGAGCCACAGCCGCTCTAATCAAGTGATTTGGCAAATTAGTTTGATGCAAGGTGTGATGTACTTCTATCTTCCTCTATAACCCTGATTGGTGACGTTATATCACACACATCTCCATAATGCAGGCAATCTTTATACAATGCTTAATAATTTTGTCCCCATACAACAATATAATAAATAACAAGCAAAACAATGTTTTTTTGAGTTATTTTATAATGCTGAAGATGCCATTATAAAAGTTAAGGACATAGGAAATATATGAATATTATTATTATGCCTTGTAAAAAATATTTTCATATCATTTTTTTTAATGATTTATATAAATATTCTGTTTTATCTATGTATATGTAAAACAATCAATAAAAACTAAACGAATGTTAAGTGTAAATTAGTCACTTGTTCTCGAATTATAGAATTCGAAGAATTGTTGTTCCTAGGTGTAACAGATATTTAAATAGAATACTGATTTATTTTGTTGATTTGTGTGAGAAATTTTCTTTTCTCAAATGAGACCAACAACTTATGAAGCTCAAATATTCGATAATTTCGTAATATCTTAATTCAATTCGTGTTTAAAAAATCTGATTGTCTGTCTCTCTGTGTCACAGAATTTGATATTACGAAATTATCCTGATTCGCACAAAATGATTTCCAACTGCTGTCGCATTTTTTCATTGTATATTTATAACTTATTTATTGAATATTGCATGACATTAAACAGCTTTAAGTACTTTAAATAAAATGAATGTATAAAAAGATTCAAGATGTTGAACCTTGAATATCATAAAATAAAGGTTTTTATATAAATGTTTTGGTTGCTGTATTTTAAACAACTCTCAAAATTGAATATGGTCAAGTGAAATCAGGACTCACAAAATCCCACACTTCTTCTTTTTTTTTTCAATCTTAATGACTGATATTATTTTATTTCAGGATTTAATACTGCACCAAGTAGAAGAGTTCTCTTGTATTGGATGCGAATAATATTATAAAATAAAATAAAAATCATCGGGGATGCTGAGCGTAAGCGTACAAGGGGCTATGAAAAAAAAAGTTATCGAATAGCCTTTAAGACTTCACAATTTTATTTTATATCTTATTTTATATTATTTTATTTTATATCCGCAGTTGAATGGTGAACCCAATTTAAGGTTTACGACTACTAATGTTCAACTCCGTAGCCTTGTCATTTTGAAACAATCCAGAAGACAAGGAAACTCCTGGATCAGTACCCTCAAAGGTATTGATTTGTTATGGGAACATGGAGGACTTTGTGACTCGACAGATTTACAGTGCATCAGTCACCATTTACTACAAGGGAAGTCTGCGGCCGGTGAGAATCGTCTAAGACTCACAATTGTATTAGTAGAAACTTCGATGGGTCGGGATAGCTTGGTTGGTAGGACGGTGGGTTCGTGTTCGTGAGTTTGAATCCCGCTGACCGAAGAATCCCCGTGTATTGAATGGTGACTGATGCACATTACATCTTAGGGGTCACACAATCCTCCAAATTTCAGTAACAAATCAAGAATTCTGCGGGTACTGAATTGGATATTGATCGTTCTCAAATTCAGGTCAAAATTACGATCTGTGCATGAAGGAATGGAGTATGAATGGGTTCTGCCTGTTAAACGGTCTGTGACGTGTGTGTAACTGAAGTCTTATTTTTGGACATAGAGGGTACAACTGAAAAACAAGAAACGCTCCTTCTGCCTTAAAATCGCCTTGATTTACAAATCAAACATGCTGGTATTTACAAGTGGTATTAGTAGAGTCGCGATGGCTCAGGGGATAGAGCGGTCGCCTTCCAATGAAGCGAACCGGGCTCGAATCCCAGTTGATATGAATTCCGCATCCGGCTTGCACCGCCCACAGTGCTGGCATGAACTATCCTCATTGGTAGACGGATCATAGGTTAAAGTCCCCTTGCCGTTAGGCTAACCGTGGGATTTTCTCGTGGTTTTCCTCTCCGTGTAAGGCAAATGAGGGTTAGTTTCATCAAACAGTCCTCCACGAAGGCCAATTTCTCCCACTACTTTATCCAGGAGTTCCCTTGTCTTCTGGCTTGGGTTCAAAACTTCAAGGCTACTGAGTTGAAAATTATTAGTCGTAAGCCCAAAACATTGGGTCGGCTGTTACGACGGTTATAAAAAAGTGGTATTAGTAACAACAAAAACAATTAGTAAAAACTTCCAGAGAATGCAGCTGTTTACAAAACTCATTAAAGGTGGGGGTATCGACATTATACAGTAAATCGGAAAGATCAGATTTGAAAGAATGGCCGAAGTAGTAGCAGACTATAAATCTATATTCAAAGACGTAGAGCAGGGTTTCCCAAAGTGTGGTACGCGTACTCCCAGGGGTACGGGAATAGTGTAGCGGAGGTACGCGTTCCTATGCGAAATATCTCGCAACAAACAAATATTTAAAAATAAAGCTAGCCATGAAAAATTACAATTACGTATTTTTCTATGGGCTATTTTTTGCAGAGTTAACAGTTAATAATGAGTAGTATGAACAGCCAGTTGTGATTTTGTGCAATTTTTTTATAGTAAAAAATACATTCATTTTTTTATGAGACACGTTGCGTAAAATTTAGAAAGGGTACACAAAAGTCATAAGTTTGGGAAGCACTGACGTAGAGCTATCTGGGGAAACTTTTACTGCAATATTAAAACTCACCTACTCCCGAGTCAAGGATCACAGCTTGGTGTCATTCCCTTTCTCTCAGACGATACTCACTCTTATTTATATAGATTTGGCGACGAAATATTGGAACTTTCGACACGATTCTAGACGATCTTCGCTATAAATATTAGTTCTATCGATTTCGAACTCGAAGTTTCCAGAACTATCGTTTTTACGTAAAAATTTTTTCACAAAGATTGTCTGAAACAATGTCTCAAACTGTGCCTTCAATAAGAAATACATTCGGCGTGATTTTCTCACTCAATTACGTTAAGATAGCACAATTTTAAGCCAAGAATATTCTTAAAATTATGCAAGTACAGTAGAACCTCCCTAAAACAACATTTCGGGTCCAAATAAATATAGTGTTGTAGAGGGATACATTGTTATATCGAGGGCTTTCAAACTTTGGGGACACAATAAGATTTTAATGTCATCTATGTATTAACTTTAAATGTATTTATATAGTACGCAAATAATTAATTTGCAGTGTGTTAATTACGGTTAAATATTAAAAACAATTGAAATAAATTCAGAAAATAAGATCGTCAACATATCTGAAAAGCATTTTTATTGAAAATTATCTGATATTTTTGTTAATTCATTTTTTTTGTCTGTCAAGTCAACCCGTATGCATCGAGTCTAAAGCACGAAAATGATTTTCGTTTGTGAAAGGTGCTCCACCCACACTCTACAGAAAATTTTCTCTTTCAGGTGTTAATGTGATGTGTGTGGTCATTTGTGATTCCTGATCAGCTTTTAACACGAAGGAATATCAAATCAGATAGGAATGTCACACATGTGACTTCTTCAACGATATAAGGGAAGTAATTCTAAGAATGGTGGTCAGCAGTGAGTCTTCTCTAGTCAGAAAATATGGAAAAAAATGGCAAAAGATGATAAAATAAAATTTTTTACAGTATTTGAAACCCAATAATAAGTAAGGTTGAAATGTGAAAAAAAATCGTTTTTCAGGAGTTTATTGCCTCAGAGAATATTGAGAGGAGCATGACATTAATTCGTAAGCAAGTTCGTCGGGACCACGAGACATTAAAAATTATAAAGGGAGTTATTGTCGTATAGTATATCGTAGTAGCGAGAGTTCACTGTATTAACAAATTCTTAAAAATATTAATTTTAAGATACTAAATTTTTTTTCATTTTGAGAATCGCCTTTAAAAGGAATTCCTAAAAAAAAATTGTATATAACTTATGCTAAGTTTAAAGTTTACGAACAAATAATACAAACGTTGGGCGAAATAGGAATCCATTATTTTGAAGTCCGCTTCATATTTTTCGAATAATTTAAACGTAACGACAAACTAAAAATGCGCAGAAGTAAGAATAATTAAAAATATGTGCAAATATCTTATAGAATTAAAAAATGAAAATATCCTTTTTATAAAACGTGAAGGAAACGAATAGTTCTAGCATTAGACGGATTTTTCTTAATTTTGATAGAATTTCATTGCTCTCGTTGCTTATATCCGTTTCAAAATATTAAAAAAAAGTTAGATTATATAGAAATAAACTATACTTGTATGACATATTAAACTTTTATTTGAATTGATAAATAATGAAACAATTTTTTTTTTGTTTAACAAGGAAAATTAAATATTTTCATTTAATTATTAGTAGATAAATTAAAAAATTTAACATGCAAGTTTCATTGATAGTTTTCTTCGAGTAATGTACTTAAGTTAAAAAACGTAATTTTGCTTCCTTTTGAGGGGGCTATGAAAAAAAATTCTATCATTCATTTTCCCTATTTAATTATGAATTTGTTTGAAAAATAATAAATTTGTTAAAAAGTACTTTTGTTTTAATTATAATTTAAAAATTTTCAATTCATTTTGCAATAATATTTTTAATTTCATTATAATTCATTTTAATATTCGAAAGACGAAATAAAGTTAAGACTGAAGACTATTCAATTAATATTTCACTAAAATTTTTAAATATTCACAGACAAGAGAACGAGGAAATATATATATATATATATATATATATATATATATGTACATATATTCTTATTATTCATATTAATGTTATTCAAAAGGAATTGGATTATGTTTACAAATTTAAAGTATTTGTGAGTTTATTAAACCATTTACTAAAGGAAAATCTGAAATTAATGTCCCACCCACTTGAAAATGTTAGTACTTAAAAATCTCAACACAAATATAAGAAACCACTCATGGAATTTACTATTAAATAATAACTAGTTATAGTAAACTATTTATTCCATTTATGATTAACGTAAACAGGTATTTGATATTCATCAGCATAGAAATTTCACACATTTATCAAGTTAGGAAAGGTCAAATCACTTACTATTTTCTTCTAAGAACAGACATCATAGCGAGGAAAACGGAAAAAAATATATATTTAAGACCACGCATATGTGTTTAAATTTCACGTTCAAATTTTGTCAACCATAATGCTAGATTGGTCTCCTTATAAACACGAAACACAAACAACTGAAACCAGACATCGAATTTACTATTAAAAAAAGATCAAATTATAAATTATAATTTTCAATATTGCATCAGCATATATCTCTGATCAGCAGTCATTTTACAGAATAATTTATACAACAGTAATAAAGTTTAGGACTTACCCATCAGCAAACATTTAACTTTTTTTTACAACACTCTATGGGTTTTTTTCAGAAAATCAGAAAATAAAGGAAAATTTAACGCAAAAAAAAGTAAACGCGTTATGCCCAAATTCGAAAAATTTAAATTTCACTCAATATTTTCCCTAACTTTATTTACTTAATTTACAAACATTTTTTAGGTTTATAAACCTTTGTCAAACAGAAGGACAGATAGCACACTGCAGAGGACAACACGAAGATACATCCAGGGTAACGGAGGGATTCGAACCCGCTACCTCCACGGATTGAACAGCGTTAGGCAAGCAATACCGCTCGGCCAAGGAGGCCCAAAACTTATTTATTTTTGCCCATACATTGTTGTTGTTAATTTACGTCGCACTAGAGCTGCACAATGGGCTATTGGCGACGGTCTAGGAAACATCCCGGAGGATGATCCGAAGACATGCCATCACAATTTTGATCCTCTGCGGAAGGGATGGCACCCCCGCTTCTGCAGTCCGACGACCTGCGCGCGAAGTCGAGCACTTTACGGTAGCACAGTTTAACGAGGACCCATACCGCACATCCTCGGTCCTTACGCAGACTGATCCAAGTGATCACCCGTCCGCACACTGACCGTTGCCAGTGATGCTTGACTTCGGTGATCTGCTGGGAACCGTGTCTTAACGATCAGTCCACTGCAGGACTTTGCTCATACATAATGCAGGCTTTCGTGCTTATCACAAGTAGCAGTAATAGTACTTTATTTAAGTAGACTTAACTTTAACTTACTTTAATAGTACTTTATTTACGTTTTTATTCACACTAGAGCTTTAAAATGGACCAGTCTCGACGGTATAGAAAACATCCGTGCCATGGAAGCTCAGTATTTAGAGAATCGGATTCCGGTCTGGATGGATCGGGGTTCGATCCTCGACTCCGTTAAGACCCACCGAATACATGCGATATACGTGCTCTTAAGACCTGCGGAGCGGAAAGTTCTATAGTCGGTCACTGAGTAGTACCATGGGTACAGAAGTCTGTAGAAAATTTCCTTCCCGTTCAGATCTATAACTAAATTGAGGAAGTGGCCCCGACAATGAAATTCCCTCTGAGGGGGTCAAAAGTGTTGTGGTATGCCTTCGGACCATACTCAAGAATGTTTCCCAGACTGTCGCCAATAGCCCACTGTGAAGCGGTAGTGTAGTGAGATATAAATAATAGCTTCTAAAGGGTTTAAAAAACATCCCTCAGAATGATCCGAATGCAAAAAAAAAATTTTCCTAATCAAAAGGAATTCCTCCTCCGCTTGGGTAAACCAATGACCTCCACTCCAGGTCCAGAATTTTACGGTAGAGCAGTTTAAAGAGGACAGATACAGCACGAACTCGGCCCGTCCCAGTGTGACGGAAGTGATCACTCACCCACTTACTGACCGCAGTCAGTGATGCTTGACTTCGATGTTCTACTGGGAACCATGTCTTTACGATCAGTTCACTGCGGGATCTAAAGATCAGTCAACAGTGGGACAGTTCTCCCTGGCCGAGTGCTATCACCCGCCAAATTCTGTCCAAAGCGCGGAGGTGAATTGGTTCGAATCCCGCTGCTACCCTGAATGTATCTTCGCGCTGTCCTTCTCTGTATTGTGTTATCCGATCTTCTATTTGACAAAGGTTTACAATCCTAAATTGAGTACATAGGCCTGCAAATGTATGTAAATCCAATATACCAATAAGCCAGTTTCTCATTCATACGTGGGTTTGCATGCTCAAAATGATGTTGTAGTAGTTCATTTAAGTCGCACTAGAGCTGCACAATGGGCTATTGGCGACTGTCTGGGAAACATCCCTGAGGATGATCCGAAGACATGATGAATGGATACCACAAGCTGATTCATTGCTGTTTTGTGAGAAGCCGGGAGAGCTGTATTAAGATCAACGTACTTTTTGAGTGCTGATCGTGAGAGCTATACTAAGTCCACGATAGTGGTCGCTCCTGTTTCGTCTTTAGCAGTCGAGTGAATACGTTGTGCGTGATCGAGACTGAGAAGCATCAGCGTGAGACGAATTCGTAGTCACAAGTTGCAAGTCCACTTTTCAAAGTGGACCATCCATCGAAGTAGGCGTGTTCACATCGAAGTGGGAGTTTCTGTAAAGGTTCACATCACGTCCGGGTCAACCATGTTGGGAGAGTTCTTATCGACAATGTCAACCTTCATCTATGAAAAGGTACCCCACCCTAGAATCGAGTTAACATGTTAACATGTCTTATATACTAGTGAATTGGAATTATATTTCTGTAGTGGTAGATACACTACAGGTTCGATTTGTAGATATCCTCGAAAGATGAAGAGTTGGATCCTTAAGTTTGGATACCACGTCGGAAGAGCTTTCGACGTGGTGTCCGAATGCTTCCAGAAAGGTAAAAAAGAGTAGTGTCCAGTAATGGAGAATACTTTGACTAAAAGATAATGAACCGTTTCTTCACAATAGACTTCTCATTTTTTATAGAAAACTGCAGGAACTTATCTGTACTCCCAATACATGAATTATTTTCTTAATCACAGTGATTAGGATAAATGCTTTTTTTTAAAGAAGTGATAGAAAAATTATAATAAATGTGATTATTTTGCTACATAAATTCTTATTTATGTAATTAAAATCAATAATACTTAATTTTTTTTAATATAACCAAATTATTGATATAATATATATTGATATATATATTGATATATAATATATATAATATATATTGATATATTATAATTCGGTGATATTTAATCTTTCCATTCGGCATCCAGGTGATTTCTGTCAAAATTGCTTCTTAAATCTTTAATGGTACGTTTTATAAATATAGGTATTCCAGACCCGTATCAAAAATTGCAATCGAGCGTAAGAACACATGCTCAAACGCAATTTTTTCATACCTTAGACATGTCGGGAAATGTTAGTGTAGAAGAATTAGAGTTGTGGTTAGAAATTAGAGTTGCGGCCAACATGAACATTGATCCCGATATCTTTCAGCAGGAATTTTAATATCGTAATATACTGTCAAAAATAAACAATATTTAATAATACATTGCAATAATTTTCCAATTTAATTCATTTGCATTGTATTTCCACAACCAAAGAAAAATTATTAACACTCATAACAATGCAGTATTTAATAATTATCGTTATGTTAATATTCGTAACATTACCTCTTGTGAATGATCGTGATACTATCGTATTCGATAATTATAGTTATCAAAACTGCTCACTGTATTATTGTGTTCAAAAGTGAATGTTGTTATTATCAAGATAGTGTCGTATTGGATATACTTTTTGCATTACACAGTGGGCCAGTATCCAAGCTTTCGTGGCCAAAATTAGTATTTCGATAAAATTTGTTTCAAAATTTGGGGTTTTTTTCCGGGTTTTTTATGTACAGGTAAATTGAATTCATAGTTGAAATTTTGAAATACACTAAAAATACTCAAAAAAACAAAATGCCGGCTGAAATATGGCTAGCAAAAATTAAAAAAAAATAATGTAGTACGTTTAAGTAATTAAATATAGCAATGAAAATATAATAAAAATGAAAAGCAAAAAGTATATATTTATGAAGTAATATTACAAAATAACGCGAAAACATATAAAAAAAAAACATAATTTTTGTTTTTCGGTATATTTAGTCCACCTTTACAATACGGGCAAAATGGAGCAGATTTTTTCGAAAGAAGAAGCATCAAAAAAGACAACAAAAAAAAGTTTAGCTAATTACCTCGTGGAACATTTTGGAACTAAGTTTCGAAAGTCAATCAAACATTGTAAAATCTCAAATGATAAGATATAAACTATAAGTTTGGCAAGAGTATTAACTAATCTAACACATTGAAAAATTGTACTATCATGTCAGACTAATTACTCTGCTAAAAATGTAACAGTAAGGTGAAATTCCTATATATATTTCTGAAAAAAAATTTAAAAGTTGCATTTAAAAAATTTTTTTATTTATTTATTTTTCATGACATTGTACTCTCGTCGGTTCAAAAAGTAAATTATAATGTTTGGAATGATTATGAATACTTAATTTGGGCTATATTAAAACTGCCAACACATATCTTAGTTGAAAATTTTATTTTTGACTTTTGGCCAAAGATTCATGGTCACAGAGCATTATTGGAAGTTGTGTTACCTGCCTAAAACAGAATCTGACATTCTTCCTCACTTGTTGGCGAACTTGGCTTCATAGTCCCTGATGATTCCTGCAGCATAGTCCCTGTAAAAATTGTTTGTTTGTTTGTTTTCATTTTATACTAAGTAAATAAACAAAAAGAGTGAGGATTGGGGAAGAGTGAATACACGAGTCAACCAGACACTAGCACATTCCCCGAGTAAAGAAATAACGCAAATATTCTTTTTTAAAATTCTGGAATAAAAGCTTCTTTCAATTCATGTCGACATCAAAACGTATTTATGTCACACTCCCCCGGGGAATAAATCGAAAATATATTTTTACAAAACACTCGAAAACAATTTATAGGTATTTGAAGTGTTGATTTCTTGCAATATGTAAATCTTTCAACCAAATAGTTTCCAAGCGTCAATATAAAATAAATATTTACAAATGTATTTCAGCAAATATTCGAAGAAGAACTTTTAAAGGGGAAAATATAAGCTACTTTAGAGGGGGTTTTTTTTTCTTCATAAATGAACAGCAATATTACATCCTTGAGTTTCCTAACTCCTTCAGGCTTCTTGTATCTACATTTCTCTTCTTCTGCGAGTGGCAACGTAATAAGATTCTTTTTTCTTAAAAAAGAAAAAAAGGAAATATACCCCGCTCAATTTCCTCTAATATTTTGTTTTCCCCTTCTTATCATTCGTCACTATTTTCGACAACCTATCTTCTGTTAGATCAATTTAGCTGTAAGAAAATATATCTCCAAAACAAAAAGAAAAGTGTAAATAAAACAAAAATAAACGGAGTATGAAATCTTAACGGCTCTGTTAACGTTTTTCTAATATTCTTCCAACATGAAAAATCTAAACTAAATTAGGTACTTCAAAAAGTATATATCATAACTTTTTTTTTATTACTCCTAGATATATATATTTTTTATTATAATATTTTATAATTTCATTTTACAGTTTTTTTTTCATCCTCCCAGTTTCCAATATCTTTTCAAAAAGGCTAACAAAATGCAATTATCAATTTCTGTTATAAGCAGACACGGATCAACTTGAAACTCAAAAGAAAGTATTGGATTTTTCAAAAATAAATAAGTGAATAAAATGCCACGGAATTGTGTAAGTCATAAATAACGTATTCTTCAAATAAATGGTGATGATTTAGTTGAAAACAATTACAATATGTTTTACGAGGGTTGCTATTTATATTTCTGGCCTTAGCAACAGTAAGTGTTGCTAGGCGACCGCAGACGATTTTAATTGAAAGTTTGTTATTTTTAAACATAAATTCAGCAGATGATTTACCATTATAGCTTCATTTGTGTTGTTGACAGTAAATTGAAAAGTTCTTCTCTTTCAAATAATGGAATTGAATCGTGAACATTTTCGTGCCATTATTTTTCATAACTTTCGACGTGGATTGTCAAGACAAGAGTGCTTCGATGAACTTAATTCTTTATTCAGCGATAAAGCGCCATCCTACAGCACTGTAAAAAATTGGTATAACGAATTTCATTGTGGTCGATGTTCGATCCAGGACGAATCCTGTGCAGGTCGTCCAAAATCCGTTGTTGTGCCAGAAAAGATCGATGCTGTGCATGAACTGATAAAGCAAGATCGTCATGTGACATACCGTGAGATAGAGGCGTCTTTGGACATTAGTATGACTAGCATCAATAAAATATTGCATGAACATTTGAGAGCAAAAAAAATTTGTTCGCGTTGGATACCGCATAATCTGACAAACGCTCAAAAAAAGGCTCGTGTCGATTGTTGCAAGGAAATGTTGGAAAAATACGTTCAAGGTACATCAAAGGCTGTGTATAACATCTACACAGGTGACGAACCATGGATCTATGCATATGAGCCGGAAACAAAACAGCAATCAACTGTATGGGTCTTCCAAGACGAGGCAAAACCAACAAAAGTTGTTCGAGGAAGAAGCACATCGAAACAAATGATTACCTGTTTCTTCGGTATTAACGGTCATGTGGCAACAGTGGCGTTTGAGCAAAGCAGGACGGTCAATTCTGAATGGTACACGACCATTTGTTTGCCAGAAGTCATCGGAGAAATTCGAAAAAAGCAGAAGAACAGGCGAATCATTCTTCATCATGACAATGCCAGCTCTCACACATCGAATCAAACAAAGGCATTTCTGACGGAGCGAAAGATCGAACTGATAGGTCATCCGCCGTACAGCCCTGATTTGGCACCCAATGACTTCTTCTTATTCCCACACATCAAAAATAAATTACGTGGACAACGATTTTCGACCCCCGAAGAAGCGGTTGATGCATTCAAAACGCATGTTTTGGAGTTACCTCAATCGGACAGGCAAAAGTGCTTTGAAAATTGGTTCAAACGCATGCAAAAGTGTATTGATCATCATGGAGAATATTTTGAAAAACAATAAAACCAATTTCGATCCTACATTTTTGTTTTTTCATTATTAGGCCAGAAATATAAATAGCAACCCTCGTATTTATAAACAACTTCTATATTTAGAGAATGCTTGAAATAAATTTAGTTGAATCCATTAAGTTTCAAATAATAGTAATAAATTTGAAAAAGAATGAGACTAAATAATTTCGGTATTGAAAATATGTTTCGTGTAAATGAAGCTGTGCTCATGAAGTTGAAAACATCTACAATATATTTTAACTAGTTTGAGTAATAACCAATTTTTGCATTTAACTATTCCTAATATAAATAAGGATGGAATTATTAAATTGAAAATAACTGAAAGAATGAGACTTACGTAATTCTCACATATGTAAATATTATAAATGGAGTCGTGTTCATCAAGTTGAAAAATATTATAATATAATTTATTAAGTTTGAGTTAAGAAGAACTTGAAAATATTTAAAAAATAAATAAGGTTGAGTTCATTAACTTGAAAACAATTGCAATGGGTGTTATAATGAAGCGTCATTAATAAATCCCGTATTGAAAGCATGTTCAAAATAATTTAAGCTGAATTCTTCAATTTGAAAACAGTTGTAGCAGACATTTATACAAGGTATAGGGACTGCCGTATAGAAAACATTTTATTTAAAATACTATAAAATAGGATCGTAACTCCAGTAATGAAAGTAGGGGGAATTGGATTAGGTTGAATTCCTTCGAAATAAAATTAACGATGAGCATTGAAAGTATAATTAAAATAAATTAAGTAGAATTCATGAAATGGGAAAAAAAACTATTATGAATTACATAAGATTAAGCAATAAGAAACTTTCGTGTCGAAAGCATAATTTAAATATGTTGTGTTGAAGTCATATATATTGAATATATAGCATTATTGAATTCAAGTTGTTAAATGTACAAAAAAAAAGCACCAACCGGTTGTGTAGGGGTTAGGGAACTGACCTTGCTGCAGAAAGGTTCTGGGTTCGAATCCCGGGAAAGGAATGGATGTTCTTTCCTTCTCTGTACTATCTGTCCTTACTGTGGGAGAAACGTTGACCCACCTAATATGGTGCCCCTGAAAGAGTGGCCAGGTGTCAATTGGAAGAATAAAAATTTTAAAAAAATAAATACATTTTTTGATTTAATTTAATAAATTACTAATTTCCTTGAAAAAAAACTTATGAACGAGACCTAGTACGTTTCTCGGTCAAAGAAGTAACACATACATCCTTTTTCTTAAAATTCTCAAATACTCAAATGCTACAATGATGCTACCTGAACGAATCACCAAAATTGAACTGATTTTCACCTCCACACTGATCCAGATTGCAACAAGCAGAGAAATCTAAAATTAGACAGCATCCCGACTAGTTAAAATATTTAAAACTGAACTTTCAATCCTTTTCCTACCATCGCAAGCAGAATTTACATTGCTATTGTGTTACCAAATAGTATTTTTCGTCAGTTCGAATTTAAACTACTTCTGATTAGCTAGTGCTCCCAAACGTTAACTGCAGCTCTGTGCCTGCTGCTAATACTATTTAAAATTATTCTTCACATGGAGCAAGCAAACTTTTCTGGAATTGTATCGCCACTCAAAATTTTGATCGGTTTTTGACATAACTAACAAAAACGAACTTCATTTAGAAGAATTTAACTAAAAAAAGAAACAAATAAAATTAAAAAAAGCTTTTGTAAACTACATTTTTCTGTTGACTGAAAAAGAGAAGATTCTTTTTATAAAAAAAAAATGGGTTGCACGACAATTCATTTGTAAGCATCCCACGTTTATTGTTTGATGTGTGACAAAAATATAATTATTTCCTTATTTTTAATATTCATGAAAAAATAGCTCTTAAATATTTTAATTCTCGGTAAAATTATTTTGCAAAAGGAAGGTCGCTTGCATTTTCAGCTAGAACTTTTTTTATAATATGATGCTCCATCATTTGGCATTTTCATATTATTCCTGGGAGAAAGTAATAGGATAAGAATTTCAAGTCAACTTTTATTTAGAAATAAAAATATATATAATTTCAAAAGTTTTATCTTGATTAATTTATTTATCTTTATATATTAAGCTCTTCCATTTGAAGGCAGAAAATTAAACTCAAAATCTTTACTACTTTCAATTTATAAAAAGATATAAACCGGAAAATGGAAAATAACTAAAGTCTTTATAGAATACTTTTATCTTACCAAATACTGAATCAGCCAGAAAACAGTACAATTTAAGGAAATTTAAAAATTCGAATTTTTTGATTTAAAACAAGGCCTTATTTTCTAAGTAAACTATTTGAGTTTTCAACGTAAACTAATATTTCAATTGAGGATAAGAAATAATAATACTGCTCGATTGGTCACTAATACAACAATAAATGTAAATTTCTGATTTGTCCTCGTAAACAATAATGTATATAATCAATTTAGTACTTCAAAAATAGTTCATTTCCTACAGTTGAGAGTATTACAGTTGAGTTGAGAGTAATTTTAAAGTTATTTTTATACTAAAATGATCTGTTTTAAATTTCGTTTTATTTAAAGCTGCAAACAATGTGTAACGTTGGTATAAAATTGTAGGTACCACAAAGCCATGATGAGACCGCCTATAGTTTATATTAATATAAAATAAATAGAAATTAGTTAGAATATCTCTCTTTATTTCTTGTTTAAAAAAGAAAATGAATGAGTGCCACCATTTGGACGTCCAACATAACTTTACTTTTTATTTTTATTCTTAGCCATGTAAATTCAGAATGTATAATAATAATACACTGTGAAAAATAAACGTACATTCTACAGAAAAAAAATTGTCTAAAGATGAATACAATTTTTTTTTACTCGTTTTACTCGTTACAAAGTTTTACTCGTTATGTTTTTAATCGTTTCAAAATATTCCCAGTTTAAAAAAAAATTAAGCATTTTTTACACTTTTTTCTATATATTTGACGTTTTAAAGCTGCTTATCAGAAAACAGCTTTTTTTTTTCCTTCACCCTAATAACAAAAGGGTTAAAACTGTAAATATCAAATCAAATTCTAGTTTTTACCCTGCAGTTTCGATTACCATAAGGGTAACTTAATTTTCTTTCCAAATCATTTTACGACTATTTTCTACACGTGCCTTTGTTTTCCAGAAATTATTTTATAGTTTACTTCTTATAAATAAAATTGTGATACGACCTCATTATCGAATTGATACTCTAAATGATTATTGCTTGTCTTCAAATGTAATTTTTCGGTAAGTTAAATTGCCAGTCATTTTAATAAGAGCGGGACACTATAATTTTTAAAGTCGATACTCTGTATTACAGCATGGCCCTATATCTCCCTTTAATATTGACCCATAATGTTCAAACTAGACCACGAATTATATTACCGGATACTAGTGTGCCTTACCAGAGGAAATAATTATAGGCTTATTAGGGTTGATGTACATATATATATATATATATATATATATATATATATATATATATATATATATATATATATATATATATATATATATATATATATATATATATATATATATATATATATATATATATATATATATATATATATATATATATATATAATATTGTTTTGAATAGCGTTAAAATGATAAAATTCAAATTCAATATTCTGTATTACAACATGGCCCTAGATGTGGCCTAGACGGCCTTCTGATGTTTTTTGCAATTAAAACATATTTTAAGTGCAAAAAACATCTGAATTTTTCTAAGTACAAATAGTTTGAAAATATTGCTAAGTCTAACAACTTTAGATATTTTCAAAGTTCAAGCAACTTTAGAATTTTTAAAAGTTCAAACAACATGCAAATATTTCTAAGTACGTACAAAAAAATCTTTTCTAAGTCAAAACAGTTTGAAAATATTACTAAGTCAAAAATACCTTAAAATATTTCTATAAGTGCTTTATTAAGTATTAGCGTTCGCCAAAATTGGTATTTTTGAAAGTAACGATAATGCACGTAAGGTGTAAATTTGTTTAAGCTTGGTGTAAGCGTACTCCACGGGCGTATAAATTTAAATATTTATAGGCTAATTAGAAAATACGGCACTTTGGAAACTGACGTTGTCATTTGTTCCGCTTATTGGCAGTGAGCCCTGTAAGTGCTTTAAGAAATGGCATCGGCAGTTTGTAAAGTGCCTGATGCGTTGTTAAAAGAAATTACGTAATTTAACTGAGGTATTTTGTATTTCTTTCTATATTTTTATATTTTTTTACTCAGTAGCTGTACTTAAAAAATTTAATTCAAGGCGGACAACACTAAGAAAGGTGGGGAATACAACATAAACCTAATGTTTTTTTTTAAATTATCACAGCTCATTTCAAATTTATAACTATTTTAAGAACTGCGAGATTTATATTTATTAAAATCTTGAAGTTTTGTTTCTCCGTTAGTTTTATAGGCTCACTTACAAAGCTGTCAAAGGTAAACCACTTTTTTTCAACCAAACATATCACCTATTTGTTTAAACAAAGTAGCAAAATAAACAAAAGAAAGGTATACGTAACTGCATTTCGCTAAAAAGCTGAGGGCACAAAATAAAAACGCCTTTTCAGAGGAAACACAAAGGGGATAAATCATGTCCTAAATTTTCCTCGCGTACGTTTTATCTTTACAAAAATCGTATCGTATTTTTTATGTACCATTTTAAATTTTGTATCCTATGAAAAATTGTTCTTTTAACCATTACAGGATAACAGCAATTTGTTCGTTCTTACGACAATTTTGTTTCGTGTTTCTTTGTAAAATCGTCGTAAGATAATACAACTGAAGACTAATTTTCTCTTACATTTTTTGAAAGTTTTTTTTAGGAAATATATCTCAAATGTAACATAAAAAAATAATGACCTCAATCCATTCCTCATTGTTGTGGGTGATCTTGTTGGACAACGAAGTCCTTTGAGAATAAATAGCCTTAGATAGCAAAGAAGATCTGGAAATATTTCACCTGTATGATAATCACAAAATTAAGAGTTAATGCATTATTGCCTGCATTTTTCACTTATTTTCATACTATTTATCATTTTTATTTCATTTATTCTATAATTATTGCCTATAACTCTTTTTTTTCCCGTTCTGTTCCATTTTGATTACAAATATACTACATTTCAGATATTTGTTTAAGTTATCTTCAACTATTTAAAACTATTATATTTACTATTTTTATTTACAGCATTTTGCTATCGCAATTTTTTTTGTATGTTTGTCATGAAAAGGAACAATCGTGATGCCCTTATTAAAATTAACAATCTTAATCTAAATGGGAATTTAAACGATTACTAAACTATTTCGAATGTAAATAAAAATAGTACTATATACAATATATATAGAATATACAATATATATATATATATATATATATATATATATATATATATATATATATATATATATATATATATATATATATATATATATATATATATATATATATATATATATATATATATATATATATATATATATTGTATATATATATATATATATATATATATATATATATATATATATATATATATATATATATATATATATATATATATATATATATATATATATATATATATGACGTTATTTATTGCCCAACAAGACTCATCAAAAAAAGATTTAAAGCTTTAGAGATCGAAATAGTTTAGTAATCGTGTGGGCTGAAGAAAAGATTATATCTTTTTTTTCCGGCTTTTTTTCCGGTTTTTTAATTAACATTTCATTTTTTTTTCTTCTTTTTAATAAAATGTTGTTTGTTATTTTTTTTTACTTATTATTTCCCACCCCCTTTTTTTCATATGTCTATAATTTTTATTTGTTTTATTCTTTATTTTGAACTTATATATATATATATATATATATATATATATATATATATATATATATATATATATATATATATATATATATATATATATATATATATATATATATATATATATATATATATATAATTAGTAACACTGTTGTTGAAGAATGTCTGTTAAGGGAGAGGGGTACGACTGTTCTTGTTTTCTAGTAGCGCCATCTATAGACAGTGATTCAATTTCTGCCAACCCATACGCCACGCCCGTTTTTAGCGTGGACTCGTTCATACATCCACAGATCGTAATTTTGACCTGAATGAGAGAACGATCGATCTCCAATCCAATACCCCCAGAGGTATTGATTTGTTATGACAACATGGAGGACTTCACGACTCGACAGATTTAAGGTGCATCAGTCACCATTTCACCGCAGTGGGAGTCTTCGGCCGGCGGGATTCGAACCCACACACTCTCGCACATGGGCTCAGTGCCCTATTGACCAGTCTATTCCGGCCATTAGTAGCACTGATAGTAGTTAAAAATGATTATATAAAAATTATTATCATTAAAAACTGTTTATGAGAATTACGAAAATGATTCTTTTAAATATTGAACCTCACGCATTAAAGATATCAACTATGAATTAAGATTAAATTTAAACAGAAAAAAAATTAATTCATCACTATACTTGAGTTTATTTTTGCTTAGGCAATGCATTTCTTTGGACATGCTGAATGAGTGCCAATGGGACAAGAACGGTGTATGCCTATTTTTCACAAAAATGACAAATGAGTCTCCGTCAGTTGCATTTTGAGGACATCTCGACTTATCAATAATGGGAAATATTGGTTTTCCCCGAGAGTTATTACACATTAGCAGTATCGTAGAGAAAAAAAAAATTTCCATATACGTTTTTTCTAAGAATGAGTTTTCATACACATTCTTCCCCTTTCGAATACACTGTTAGAAATTTCTCGGAAAAATGGTTAAAAATCTGTTTATTGAACGGTTATTTTACCATATGTAATGAAAAAAATCGATAAAATGATAATGAAATTGTTAAGTTTGAGAAAAACTGTTTATTAACTGCTTTCACCTGATACGGTTAAGCAACCAGAATTTTATCGTACCCACTAGAACCACCTCATGAAGCTACTCAGTTCTTTGCAAATGAGTACATGTCACAGCCAAGCGGGCTTATCTGTCAATCTCATGACCGGCAGAACTGGAGTTCGAGTCCTAGTGTTGACACCACAATGTTTCCTCTATTCTCTTCAACGCATGGAGAATTTTCAGTGTCCAGCACTCTACAATGTCCATTACCTTACGAAAAACCGAGCTCCTATTTCTAGTTTCATAATTATTTTTCTTTACGTTTTTGAAAAATGCTAGTTGTAAATGGGTAAAAAAAACTATGTAGTTTTGTATTCATGATCTTTTAAACCATACTTTTTGTAAATGGTTTCAAAACCATATAGGAAAGAAATGTTCTTAACCCTAAACTTTACGGTTAATCGGATGGACAGACAGCTGACACTTATTTTAACATAATTTTAGAATGAAAATTTTAACAGTGTGATTAATTCTAGCCTTGAAATTATGCTTAAAGTAGCTATTTGAAATACTGTTTTAAAACTTTTTTTCAATATGTAAATGAATTCGAGTTATATTTCAAACCAAAGCTTACTTTGAATTATTCATACAGCTTTTCATTAGAAATTTATTTTAATTGCAGCTTACAAGACAAAAGTTTTTATTTAATTAATTATATTTAATCAAATTTATCAAGCAAGTCTTCTTTAAGAAGATGCAGGTTATAATATATTCTATTGTCAATTAACTCTTTTCATAATTTAATAAATATATATTAAAAATTGCGTTAAATAAAATATAAACTATCTTATTATTTACAAGTATATTTCATTATTAAGTGCATTTAAAATAAAACCGCCATTTCAAATAAAGGTTTCTTTGAATTATTCATTAAATGTTTCGCTGAATCTAAAGAATGGGAAGATATAACTTAAACTATTTATATATTTTACAGAAATTACTAAATGAAGCTAGTAAAGAATAACACTGTAAGTATATATGTTAATAAGTAATCTCTGGGAGATTAGCATAAATATATGAAATAGTGAGTTACGTGATTCTGTAATTAAAATAGATTTTTAAAGTTAAATCTTAAATATTAAAAGGTACTTTGTTTTAATATTTATTTTTTCCAACTAGAGTTATTAATTTGATAAGGGTAGATTATATATTTGAGGCATTTTTGAGTTTCCCAAAAGACTATTTTTTATTTTTAATTTTTTTTGCAGGTTAGCTTAAATGCTTGTATGTTATAAGAATTTGTCTAAAGTTTATTTTATGTAAAATTTTAACAAATAACAATCCCCAAAAATCGTTTTTTTATATATATTTTAAAAATTTCCAATATTTAAAAAACACTTTAAATAAATCTCTCTTTTGCTGCATCCTATGTATGTGTCTTTTTTTGGAACAAACTCTCTTCAGCTAAATTTTTTGGATAAAAATAAAAGTAATAAAACTGATGCTATATTTGAAACATATATTTTTAGATAAATTCCAAATGAAAAAGAATGAAAACAGACGATTTGTACTAAAAGTATGACATAAAGAACAAACTAGAAGTGAATGTAGATATAGGAAGTTATCAGTGAAAAAAAGAGCTAAGAGTTAACTCATATTTTATATTAAAAGGAATTCCAATGTTTTTGAAGATTGTGCAAGCTTAAGAAAAAAAATTATGTTTTAAGCCTCTTAAGAAAAATGAATACTCATAACATTCAAAAATGTATAGTAATTTTTTTCACGTTAATATTTACGATAATTCCGTCCTCACGGAAAAAGTGAATGCAATGTTTTAGTGTAAATAATATGTTTGCCCAGATTTTGCAAACTGTAAATCTGATATAAATTTCTATTTCACCCAATTTAAATGTTTGTATGTTTATATAGTTTTCTTTATCGCCTAAATCATACTTTTATAATCTTACTGCAAGTATATTTTTCACTAATCCCTTTATAAAGTGTTGGAGTATCTAGTTTAAATCGTCACTTATACATTTGAAACGATGAATAAAAAAAAAGAATTAAAAAATTAAATCGAAAATTAAATTTTTACTCAAATAAAAAATATTAAGTAACGAAATTTCGAGACTTATTACGCTATTCTACTTTTTATTAAGATTTGCAATTTAGCGCAATGTTAAATATAATACAATTTACAAGTTGAAAAATAATCACTTTTAAAATCAACGTCATTTAGAATAGCAAATTAGTACAACATTAAAAATATATGGCAGAATAGTTTTATATGAGTTATTTAACAGTTTCCCTTGCCAATTTGTTTGGAAAACAATGCACAAAAAAAACACATTTTTTAATTTTATAAATACTAGGAACTAAAACTATATTAGTTTTATTATTACTATATTAGACAAGACTATTAGACATTACTATTTTAAAACAATAGACCAACACAAAGTGATACTTTCCAAATGCCAGTGAACTGATATGCCATTTTTTAATGCAAATTCATCAACCCTCGTATATACAATCTCACAAAACAAATCAACAATCCCACAATGCAACAGCAAAACTCTCAAGCAAAATTTGGCAATCTTCCAATCTCAGCAGATTATTATTATTTGTTTCCGGTCGAGTAAAAACGTAATAAAACAAAACGTACTGACAAATTCTGCTACGCCCGAGTTTTCTCGGGATACTAAATAGTTGCAAAATATCCATACCCGATTTAACTCGGGTTAATCAGAGAAGCAGTTTAAAAAAAAGCTGAGTATTAGTTGTGAGACTAACAACGACATTCATATGAGCAATTCGATGCTAAAAAAATGTATTATAGAAAAATTATATATTTGCTACTTGATTTTGTTGTTGTTGTAGTTCATTTACGTCGCACTAGAGCTGCACAATGGGCTATTGGCGACGGTCTGGGAAACATCCCTGAGGATGATCCGAAGACATGCCATCACAATTTTGATCCTCTGCTGAGGGAATGGCACCCCCACTTCGGTAGCCCAACGACCTGCACGCGAAGTCGAGCACTTTACGGTAGCACAGTTTAACGAGGACCAATACCGCACACCCTCGGTCTCTACGCACACTGATCCAAGTGGTCACCCACCCGCACACTGACCGCAGCCATTGATGCTTGACTTCGATGATCTGCTGAGAACCGTGTCTTAACGATCAGTCCACTGCGGGACTTGCTACTTGAAAGAAGTTACATTAGTTTTGTAATTATGAGACTTACAATGTCATTTACATTAGCAACATCGTACTCGACTAAAAAGTATATTACAGAATAATTTTTTACTCTTTGTTTGAAAAATTTAAGTTTTGAAATTAGGAGACATACGTCTTTGATTTTAACAATAAAGTTCTATACTAAATCATAATTTAGTATTTAATATAATCGATATTGGAAAAATTTGGGTATAATCTGTTATACATAATTCTCTTACGTGGCTCCCAAATTTTGACTGTATTTCCTTTCCGCCGGTGGCAACGTTTGCTTTGTTTTGAAAACACCAAAGCATTCTGCCTTTTAATGATGTGTTTCTGATCTAATATATATAATTCTCTTACGTTTCTCCCAAATTTTGGCTGAATTTGTACAATTAAATAAGATTCTTTTCACAACAGTTAAATATTTACTTTATTTTCTTCATTCATAGAGAAAACAGTATGCAAAGAATTCTGTTAAGTTTAAAAAACATTTCGCTAAAAAAATAACGAATTCTAAAAGAAATAAAAATAAACAACTTAAAAAATAAAAGTACTGTTGCTAGCCATGGAATTTTTTGAAAGTTCAACATAATGGAATTTTTTTTCAACATAAATCAAAATGACATAGAAGCGCAACTAGATCAAAATTATGATACCTGAGCTCTTGACGTAACAAATCCTTCAATTCTAAAAATGTTGTATCACCAAATGCCCAAATTAACAATTGTGTTCTTAAAGAAATTCTATAAAAAGTTTTAAATAAACAACCTACTTCTACAACTGCTTCTTGAAGAACTTGGCTCATTGATTAAAAAGATTGTTTTAATTTTACAGTACTAACTTTACTTCTACTTTCATTATTGCTATGATCCTCTTTCATTACATTTTACAACTTCATGCTAAATTTGAGGACTTTAAGTTGTTTTGTGGTTAAATACTGACATTTAGAAATGTGTACATAAAAAAATTAATATTTAGAGGTTAAGAGTTGCCGCCGAAAAATTTGAATTGTTGACATTGAACTTAACAATGGAAACAATCGTTTTTGTGAAAAATTGAATTGTATTGTTGACATCAAAACTAAAAATATTGTGTTTCAACTTAACAATACTACCTTAATTTATACTTTAGAATTACCTCGGAGAAACTTGAATTGTTAGCAATGACTTAAACAAAAAGTTTTATTTTAACTGACAAATACTATATTATAATTTTAACTTTTTCTATGACTATACTCATTTTCTTACTCTTTTCTTTGTTTTTTATACATTTTATTTTTTTGTGATAAAATAAAAAACTTATAGTTGTTCTGCTTCTGAACACTGAAGAAAACACAATATGATGGGCTTCATCAACAATCAAAAATATATACATTTATTTTACAAATTCCATATTATTAAGGTGGCACCCTTCAGAGAATTAAAAATACAAAATTATCTTTATCAAAGCCGATGCTTTACATCCGGCGTTCAGTGGCAGACTACTCTTTCATATTGTTTTACAACACATGGCTTTAGCCCTTTTGTGGGAAAGACTTTAAAACAAAACTTACAACAGTTACTTTTCTCAACAACTGAAATTTAGAATAGTGTGATTAAGAAAAATATTTGAACTGCTTGCAATTTCAAATTAATATTGAAATGTACAGATTTAGAATTTTCTACAGTGAAGAGTTTTCGGAACTTCAGTATTCAAAAAAGTATACAAAACCTTGACGTTAAGAACTTATCCAATGAGCGAGCAAAGCGAGCATTGGATTGCGAAGCAATCCGAAATGAACTGTGAAAGCAGTTCCGGGGGTTGGCGAGCGCAAGCGAGCAGGGGGCGAAGCCTCCTAGTACTAAATATTAGGCAAAATAAAATATATATTTAATTTTAAAATGTTTATATTAGCAATAAAACACAATAAACAAATACTAGAAAATATTTTTTAGTTTTGAATTTATTAATTTCTTGATTTCATATTAATTATTCTTTGTATTTTTTTAAAATTTAATTTTATATTAAATTTATTTTTTTCCGAAATAGTTTAATATAGTATTACTTCTATTTTATTTCATATTAATGTAATTCATAGATCTTAATTTTTTTTTTAAATTTTGTATCATTTTTTATACTGCATCTAAGAAACGAAACCATTTTGGTATCTTTTGTTAAAAATATTTGTAATCACATTTTTCATAAAATGGACAAATTTACCACTATGCTCTTTTTTTAAATTTATTTTAAAACCTAAAGTCGGTAATGAAAGATGAAATCCAATTTCACAATTCACAGATACAAATAACAGAAGCTAAAATATTAATTAAAATTAACAAATAATATTGCAGTAGTTAAAAAAAGTCTAAACTTCACAAATCATATAATAAAGTAGATAAAATAAGTAATGGATGAATTTTAACGTTGGATTTTATCTTTGATCAATAATACTTCATGTCATTGTGTATAATTACTATTAACTTTAAATTACTAATGAAACTGAAAGTACCCAATGTATAGTCATTAGAATCTGTTCTGAAAATATAATACTAAACTATCTAATTTAATTATATAAAAAAGAATAAATTGTCATGATAGTAATCAAAGATAAAATTCAACGTTAAAATTCATCAATTATTTATTTTATCTGCTTTATTATATAATTTAGACTTTTTTAACCACTGTAATATATTATTTGTTAATTTTAATTAATATTTTAGCTTCTGTTATATGTATCTGTGAATTGTGAAATTGGATTTAATCTTTCATGACCTATTTTTATTATATTTTAACCGAAAGTTTATATTCAATAATATTTTACGTTACATTTTTATACTCAATGAATTTATTCAATAGTATATAATCAAAGATTGGTGAATCCAGTATTATATTTTCAGAGTTTAAACTAGCTAAATCTGTATTTTATTATTAAGGATATGACATTAGAATAGGAATATATCATATAACGATACTTCTAAATAAAGTTAGAATAAATTTCCATTACAATGAAAGGTTCTAGAATTTCGTATATTTTATAGTGCAGAAAATTATTCGAAAATAGAAAGTTCTGGCAGTAAAAAAGTTAATCGCAGGTGATCTTGGGCGGATAATCTATTTATAAACCTAAAAAAAGCTTTTTGACTCGTAATCGATTACTGGTACGATCACGATATCGATTTCTAACGCAGAACGTGTGTTACTTGATACCAAACTTAACATTGAGAAAACATCATCGCAAGCAAAAAAGCTTTGAATTTTTTTGTTTGTTTACAGTGTTAAGCCCATGATTTAGATTTTAAAACCAAAATAATTTAGTCACTAGCTTATAGTCATTTTCTTTAAATTATCATTTTCTGATTTTAGCTGCCTCATTAACGGTTTTCTACACAAAGATTCTACTGCTTAGATATCTATTCCATTATATAGGGTAATAATAATAGGATAATAAATGTAATATGGATTTTTAAAACTAGCACAAAGTAAACAATGTTTTTTTTTATATATAATGTCATAGTCGTAGAATATAATGTCGTCGTAATTAGTAATTAGTCGTAGTAGATGTCGTAGAATTATTATTTATTTTAGAATTTCAAGCTGCCCCTTACCTTGTTGGATACTATTATAATTCCGCAGAGTATGAAGGCTTCATAAAAATAGATTCAAAATTAGTAGTGAAGTAGTATTTTAAATTTCCAACAAGCTTTTTAAAATCTTACAGCCTTTTAGCTTCTTAATTTGCTAGAAAACTTGCGGTTAGTAACACACAAAACAGCCAATTGAAATATGTGTGAAAAAGCAATAGTTTTTAATAATGCTGCCTGCTAAAATACTACGACTAAACTTACCACGACTTTTATTTTGAGTATGTCTAATGATGGTGTCACAGTTTTCCATTGTTGTCCGTGCATTTCTATTGGCCTGAAAATCACGAGGTAGGATCCAGTTTTTCCTCATTCATTTCAATATTGCTTTGGTTGTCATCAGCATAAAATTAATCAAAGTCGTAAAGGTATTGTTTTCTTTTAAATATTTTTGTATCCCTAATTTAAAGTTATTTTTCAGTACTGCTGTTATTAGCGAAAATATTAAATTATGGTTGTGAACTCATCAAATTTGTTTGTTAATATAGTGTTATAAGATTATAAATGTTATTTTAAAAAATGATTACTTTGAAAAATCACTTCTGTTCACACCAAGATATTTAAACGTTTTTAGTACTAATAGATAGTATCATTTAAACGAGAGAAGTAGAGGCACAAGAGTAAGCAAACAGAATTCTTTTTAGCATATATATGTTAAGGGAATAGTTTTAACTTTAGTAGAAAAACTGTTTTCTGCCAAGAAAAGACAATTATTGCGAATGGGGGTTGGTACAATTTTGCGCATAATTTTTTTTCATTATGAACGGAAATTATGAATTATTTAAACCATAATACTGAATAAATGAATTATTTTAATCTATTTAACTTTTAACACAATTAATATATTTTATGACTAACACTTATTTAATTTTAAAACGTTATTAATTTAATAAGTTACTTTTTTTATTTTTAAATTTATTATTAATAAGATACGCTTGATCTTACAACTTATTATTGATTTTATAAGTTACTTGTGATTTCAAAATTTGTTATTAATTTCATAAGCTACTATTAATTTAAAAAAATTATTTAATTGAAAGCGACGAAGAACTTTATAATATTTTTAGTAATATTTTTTCAGTTGTGAAATTCTTGAATTATGTATTATTTTATAAGATTGTAATAATAATTGCGTAATAACTGATAAAACAAACCAGCAGGATATTGTACAATCCAATATTTACTTATTTATTTATATTTATTTTTAACTTTCGTTTGTATTTCAGTATTTTTTGACAATATACAACTATGCTGAAAATTTAAATTCCCTCTATTGATCTTTTTTATCAATTATAAAATACGCTAGTTAACTCAAATCAAGAAAATTACTAGCATTTTTAAAAATTACTGTTATATTTTTCTTAAATTTTCGAGCATATAATTATCAAATATAAACCATAACATCTTATTTACGTTGGTTTTGTTTTTTTAAAGAAAAGAAAAGTCGGACTTCTACTTAACGAAATTCCATTTGGCAAAATTGCTCTATTTTGCGTTTTTTTCGAGGAACCAAGAATATTTTGGAAATTCCTTTGAAAAATAGCTTTCAAATAACGAAATGAATTTTCTTTTGAACGAACTTTTCTCTGAGCTCCACTTTCCCTATTTCTCTAAATATTTCGATCATTTCAAACTTGTTAACACATGACCTTGGAAATGACCTTGAATTGATTTTTGAAGCCACTGAACTTTTAGAGAAAGCAGTAAAATCCCTTTCCCATTTCGTTTGCATTTCAAACGAAAAACTCAGACAAAATTAACGGATTTTATCAGTAGCAATTAAACTTAACGCATGTTGTATGTTAAAAATTACTTTTAGAATAAATGCAGCTAAAATTTTATACCTAAGCTTAGCATTTTTAGTTGAAAATGTATGTAGCATGTTAGTGTAACACTGGATAAAGTTTTGCTCTATTCTTGCTTTCCATGCAGATTTGTTTTATTGTTAAGATTCATTATATAAATAGTAGATACCAGTTTACAAGATAAAGGTGTATCGATTCTTTATTTTAATTATGTCTAATGTTTATGAATTTAAAACCTGTTTCGCTTTGTTTAAGTATTTTAAAAAGGGGATTTTTGATTTATTGAATTTTCCATATAATGAACTTATAATCAAGATTTAGCCACTTCGTTAAGGGACGCAAGACGTTTTCGATGTCGAAAAAATGATTTTTTCAACCATATCAACAAGCCATTTTTTCTTAATATTAAATAAATTTTAAAACTTTAAACTTTACATTTATGAAAACTACATAACAATATAATTCAATAACAATAAAAAGGAATTTAAAATGTTTATAAATTTAATTTTTATAAATATTTGAAAATTTAATGTATATATAATTTTTTTTTAACCAGACATAGCTTTCGGTACGCTCAAAAAATTTTCTACATGAAATATCAACAAAAAATTGGCATACACTCAAGTAAATATGTTTGAAAAATCAGGTGAAATAGTTTGTTTCATAATATGTACAGAATATATTATATATAAGCAAAATAAATGTAGTATTTCTGAAAAAAATGCAAAATTTCGTTCAAATTTTGAAAAACTTCCCCTGTATAACAAAATTATAATGAAAAAAATAAACTTTATATAGTTAATTAAATGTAAATAAGGTATATGTACAAGCATAGAAATTTTCATAACTTTACAATGATTTGTTTTTTGTACGAGCGTACCGAAAGTTATGTCTGGTAAAAAAAAAAATTTATTTACATTAAATTTTCAAATATTTATAAAAATTAAATTTATGAACATTTTAAATTTATTTTTATTGTTATTGAATTATATTAATATGTAGTTGTCATAAATGTAAAGTTTAAAGTTTTAAAATGTATCTAATATTAAGAAAAAATGGCTTGTCGATAAGGTTGAAAAAATCATTTTTTCGACATCGAAAACGTCTTGCTTCCCTTAAATAGAGGTCTGACTGTATTTGCTCAAAAATAATTTTTTCATAATTAACTTAATAACAACGCCCGGTGGCTTTGCGCTGTCGTGCCACTGGTCCCTGGCTCGATCCTCGGGCCGGGCAAGGTTGACTCAGCCTTTCATCCCTTCAGTGGGTCGATAAATGAGTACCAAGCATGCTTGGGAACTAAAAACTGGCGGTTCTGCGTTCGGCTGACCACCTGACCGGAACATCTGCTCCTGCACCCCAGATCCCAAGGTCAAGAAAACTGAGATGGGCACAGTAGGCCTTGGCCCTCTAGGGCTGCCGCGCCGCTGAGTTTAGTTTTAACTAGTGGAAACCAATTTTCTCCTTGTTGTCGAATTGAATTTTAACGAATTGAATTTTAATTCTACTATACTGAAAATTTGATACTGTATACGTATGATGAATATTAACATTTTGTTGGAACTGTTTTTTTGATTTAGTAAGAAGTATTATGTTTATATGCGATATTTCATTATAATATGTTGATTTTTTCCACCGAAAGTGTTGATTAAGATCTTTAATTACTGTTATTTTTAATAGATGAAAAAAATACCCCCGAAACTTTTTCTTGAAAATTTTCCTGTTACCTGATTTGTAATATGTCATAGAATTTTCGTCATTTTGACAAAATTTCATACACGAGGAATAATATAACCAACATCGTGAATTTCAACCTTAATTTTTAAAATTTCTTAATTCTTTACATTTTTGTTAAGAATTTTGTATTCAATTTCCAAATAACCTACGCTAAAAATTTCAAATCAATCCATGAGTGAATTCTAAAAAAGTACTTTGTCCCCATAACATGTGAAATGAAAAAGATGCTGAAATGTTTAGATTTGTATTATCCATAATTCGTTTTAAATTATATTATTTAATTTTAAAACCACTTATTAAATTAAAAACTTAGTATTTTTTTAAACAATTATTATTAGTTTTAATATTTATTTTTATTTTTAAACCATGTTATTAATTTAAAAACTTGTTAATAATTTTAAAACTTTTTATTATTTTCATGTTCTTAAATTTTCTAAGCTGCGTGGATTTTAACTCTCATTTGTTTAATACGAGAGGAATTAACGAAATGAATGTTAATTTTCGTTAAAATAAACATCTATAGGAAATTTATAGACATATAATTCGTTATTATATTTTTTAAATAGAAAATATGAGTTACAAGAAAAAATATCATTTTATTGACAGCCTCTAAATTCATCCCTTTTTTTATTTAATGTAATTCTGCAATTTTTTTTATCTGTAAATATTTAATTGTTTCTTTTTCTAAAATAAATCTTTGCTGACACATTATATTTCACTATCACATTTTTTCAAAGAAAAAACAAGAATTTTCATGTTTTAAAAGTAATCATTAGAACGCTCATTTGGGAGCTGATTCTTTTTTTCTAAAAAAAAAAAAGAAAATACAAGAAGATATATATGTATGCATTTAAATTTTTTGGAGCTAGTGCAAACTTAAGTACTTTTAAGAAACAATTTTTTTTTGTGTTTGTTCTTTTCAATTAGTTACATATTTTAATTTCAATTAACCTTTTAGAAGGGATTTAATGCAAATATTTTTACTGTTAAAATGCTTTCACTTAGTTAAAATTAATAATTTAAAATTTTAAAACAAATTAAGTTGTGTTTCCTTTTAAAATGTGTCATAACAATTTCAAAACTTACTTGTTTAAATAAAAATTTAATTGAGCTAGTTAATTTTAAAATTATGAAATATTTAGAAATCGTCCCAAAATAATAATTATTTGCTACGTGAATCCTATATTAATTACAAGTATCTTTACAGTAATTATAATTGTTTTTCAACTGTATGATCAAAAATTGAACTTAAAAAAAAAAAAAAAAAAAAACTTTTTAGAGAAAAGTTTTAACATTTTAACCATTTTACTTTTTTGCATTTACATTTTACATTTGTTTAGTTTTGCTTCTATTCAGATTTGCTTCTAGTCATTTTGTTTTCATTACACAAACACTTGTTTTTATCAAGAAGAACAGTATTTTTTCTTTAAATTAGCTAAATGAAAGTATTAAATATATATATATATATATAGATATACGAATATATAACGAATATAGAACGAATATATTAAATATATATCTCGTATATATACACCAAAGAGCCATTACATTATGATCACCCTCCATCTATAATAATGGGCTCACCCAGATTTTCATGGTTTCACATCCAGGAATAATATTTTCATGGGGCACATTAGGACCCATAATCCTCATAAAACAATCCCTGACGTCTGTAAGCTACTTGAACATAGTTGCAGACCAGGTTCACCCATTCATGGCAACAGTTTTTCCTGTGGAGGATGGTGTTTACCAACAGGATAATGCACCGTGTCATAAGGGTCGAATCGTCATGGATTGGTTCGAGAAACATTCCAGTGACTTTCAAGTCATGTCTTGGCTCCCAAATTCACCTGACCTTAATCCAATAGAGCATTTGTGGTCCTACTTGGAAAACCAAATTCGTGCTGCCACGCTACCCCCTCGCAATGTGAGGAAATTGCAGGACCAGTTGGTGAGCGCTTGGTACTAGATACCTCAGACTACCTATCAGCACTTTGTGGAATCAATGCCACGGTGGGTGCTAGCAGTTTTGAGGGCTAAAGGTGGTCCTACAGGTTATTAGCAGGGTGGTCTTAATGTAATGGCTCTTCGGTGTATATACACAATGAAAAAATCTATTAAAAAATTTAAAAAAACTAACATCAAATGCAAAAAATAGCAAACTTGTAATTTTCGTGTAGCGAAATACCTACAATAATTATGTATAGTTTAAAAATACGTGCTATACATAGTAAGCGACAAAAATAACATATTTGTTAGTATATTAGGAATTATAAGGTGAAGCAATTTCTCAGTACTTTCCCCTCTTCGCAATTTTGCTTCTTCTACAAGCTAGTAGATTACAAATTCCAATTGAAAGTTACTGCCGTAGGTAAAGTATGGTAACGGAGAAGGAAAATGTGGAAAACTGGAAAATCACGTAACCTCGAGACACCTATTTTAATGAGTATAGTGTGAATAAAATATAGGATTTTGGAAACACTGTTTACAGAGAAAACACCACTTGAGAAACAAAAACTATTTACCATTTGCAACTAAATGCCCTCATAATGCTCGTTAAAGAAGCAAATATGTGACTGTAGTGTATCTAACACTACAAAAATAAAATAATAATTCACAAGTATATAAGACATGTTAACTCGATTTTATGGTGGGGTAAATTTTCATAGATGAAGGCTGACATTGTCGATAACTTCTCTCCCCACAATGACAATAAAATTTTTGAAGCAAGGAACAAGACATTTAGCATACGACTAAGACAAATTATCTAGCTCATAAGCAAAAAAATAAAAAGCATTTACAGTTTGTAAACCTATTAAACACACGAAGGAAACATTTATATGGCTAATGATCTTATTATCTTATTTAGTATTAATCTCTTATTTATAAAACAATGAAAATATATGCTGATCTTCAAAATCTATTTCAAACTTAAAACCAAATACAAAATATAGCATTCGATGAAAATAAATATCACAAAGCATTTTTTAAAAAAAGTTATTTTATTTCTTGTCTCAAAAGTACGTAAATAACGTGGCAGTTTAAATTGTTTCATTCATGACGACAAAACAATTTGGATAGCAAAAGTTTTAAGCCATTCAAAGATTAAATTTAGAAATGAGATTCATTATCTGCAATTATAAACAGTCACGCATATCCTATTAAGTTTGTCTAATCTCAGACTTGATTTGAGCATTTTGAGACATTATCTATGACCACCTTGACATTATCTATGACCACCTTAGGTGCCCCATCTATATTATGGAATTACGCATTCAATCCAAGGAGGGATTGTGATAACAATGGATGTATCTTAGTGTCAAACATGAGATATACAATTGGAATTACAAATTCTCTGAATGTGGGAATGTTAAAATGAGGGGTCTGACCAACCGTTTATTGCCTGCTTCAACAAACAGCTATATTAGGAAGATCATTAGAGCTATCACCCAATATTAATCTCGTAAGATTGCATCGCTTGTATCAGGTATAGTTAAGAATTCTAATTGAAAAAAATACACGTTAGGTAAATTCAGAAACGGATTATACTTGTTGAGAATTAAGAAGAATAGTGTGGTGCCACAATTGGCATTACATATTTCCTACCTTCTAAAATATCTTCAATGACTTCAACTTATTTTTCTATCATATTAATCGAATTATAATTAAATTAAATCAATGAGTTAATCTTTATAAAAGCGAACATAAAATATTTTATTTCAATACAATTTGTAAGACTCATTCAATCACTGCCGCACCGAATCGAGAATAAATTTTTATTTATAACTCTTTATTATTAATTTCATACAGCAAATATGTTTCAGTGACATGGTTATAATAATTCTCACAGTCTTGTTGGCGATTCGCGATCGCCAAGGTATTTTTGTTGTTGCTGTCGACGTATGCCTGTTTTAGGCAGAGGGGGTGCGATTGTTCTAGTTTTCCAGTGGCGCCATCTGTATCCAAGAATTCGACTTCTGTCACACCATAAGTCGCACCCGTTTATAGGGCGGACCCATTCATACATCCATTCATTCATCCACAGATCGAAATTTTGACCTGAATCAGAAAACGATCAATCTCCAATCCAGTACCCCCAGAGGTTTTCATGGTATTGATTTGTTATGGGAACATAGAGGACTTTGTGAGTGGATAGATTTAACGTGCATCAGTCACCATTTTACCACACTGGGAGTCTTCAGCCGGCGGGATTCGAATCCACGAACTCTCAGACATGGGCCCAGCGCCCTAACGACCAGACTATCCCGGCGTAAGGTATTTTTCAAACCTGATATTGATTATGCGGGGCTGGCTTTATTTTGGCTATGTTATATTTCGATAATTCGCCAATTTAGGATCTCCTCTCCATGCTTCTTGTGTCCGTTAGGAATAAATTAATCTTACAATTTCAAATTTGTGGCAACTGGGGGTGCCCTTGCTGGCCGCGTCCCAGTCCCAACTGCTTATAGATCATCAGTGCTATCAAAAACTCTCAATGAGGGTGAATATTTAGTTTTGATCCCTTTGGGGGATTTTCTTTTCCTTATTTTCCTGGAGACAAAGTTTTCAACAACCCCTCTATGGCGTTCACCGAATCAAAAAATAGATTAAAGGAGAAGGGATTAAAGATAAACAGTTCATTATCCTGTGGATCAGCAAAAGGTTAAAATTGCTTTTCAGCTTTCGCTGACAAGCAAACAGGTTTTTTAGAACGTCTCCTTTTCTCATAGAGAGGGTTCATCACCTTTTTTCATAAGATATAGTTTTTAACATCATTTCCTTACCATCAGTACGTAATGTCATTTAAGTTTAGTTTTAGTATACTGGATTTAATCCTTTGTGGCAATGCGACGCATACATTTAATTTAATCTAATCAGCTGTGATTGAACCTCAATAATAAATCGGTAATTTTTGGTATTTTCCATAAACAATGATTAATTTACGCCTTATTCATACTTGAAATTTTAATTCATTTTGTAAAATGATTGCTACAATACCTGTTGAAGCGGTGACGATAATGAAATCTTTTGTTTTGTGTTCGAAGAAATACGTATGATAAAACCATATATATATATATATATATATATATATATATATATATATATATATATATATATATATATATATATATATATATATATATATATATATATATATATATATATATATATATATATATATATATATATATATATATATATATATATATATATATATATATATATATATATATATATATATATATATATTTCATTGATGTATTTTTGCTTTGGCTATATTGATACAATATTAGAAAGCTTTCCTTTTTGCAAAATGTTGTGGTTTTGCTTTTGTCTTTCATTTTTCGGATTTTTATATATATATATATACACTATCTATCAATAAGTATTTGGAAACCTATGCAAATGACTATATCTGCGGTCCTGAGATACGTCACGCTCTCCTGGTATGAATTGGGACCCTTGGTTCCCATTCATTGTAAGCTCAACGCCGATGCCTATTACACTATTTTGGCGGACAATGCGCTTCCTACGTCGTGGCAGTTTTACAGGGTGGAACCCTGTTACTTCCAACTGTCATGTTGCGAGGGTCACCTAGGTTTGGTATGGTGCCAATGGGGTTAATCGAATGGACTGGTCTGCCCAGACCTGAACCTTATCGAGAACCTCTGGGACGAGATGGATCGCCGAATTAAGGGGTGTACTACCCTTCCAAAATCGTTGAAGGAACTTACATGTCTTTTCCAAGCCGAGTGGAAGAAAATACCTCTAGCCGTCGCACAAGGACTTATGGAAAGTATGCCCCGCAGGGTTTACGCTGTAATTGCCTCTCGTGGAGGCTCTGCCAACTATTGATTATGAGTAAAGTTTGTTTTTCTTTTCAATCACACGTGTCCAAATACTCATGGGTAGATAGTGAATATATATATATATATATATATATATATATATATATATATATATATATATATGTGTGTGTGTGTGTGTGTGGGGACGGCATGAGTGGTCGTCTTAAATAAAAGACACGTTCTTAAACAAAAACATATGTATTGAAGATTAAATTTACATTGGGACGGACGATTAACAATTAACGATTAAATAACAAAAATAATAATAAGTAAGGAACGTCTTTAGAAGTTTTGTATATTCATGACTTCTCTTTGAAGTGCATATCAACACGTCTTTTTCGGTTCGTTGTCCAACACGCTCTCTCTCCGGGAAATCCCCACTGCTTCCTCGTCGTGCACAGGGATTAGCTTTCAGCTTACATTGACTTGCGGGACTTCTAGCTTAAGGCGACTTCTAGTTGACGGATCTGAGATCAGGTTACAGCTTTGTGTACAGGAACTGGCACCACACATATATATATATATATATATATATATATATATATATATATATATATATATATATATATATATATATATATATATATACCCGTAGTATATATATATACTACGGGGTTAAACCTCATGCTCGCTGACACTTACCAACCGGGATGGTAACTTCACAATAATTACTGTTTCTTGTCTTAAAACAGTTGTAATTATTCAACTAGAAATATATGTATTAAAAAGAAGACTTGTCCCGCCACATCCCTAGGACTAAATATTTATCTTATGATACTATTAAGAGTTATTAGTGAAAAATAATAATTTTTCCAGGTAATCATTTTTCGAAATTACATTTAAAATTAAAAGCAATTTTTTTAGAATTATCGACTGTTAAATCTTTAACTTTGATAAAGTTCATAAAATTAAGTTTCTATGGTTACAGTTTGTTTTGCTGTTTTCAGCTTGTTCCTTCTCTTTTTGAGGAAAAGAAACAAAATGGCTTTGAGTTTATATTTATTTATTTTTTGATCATTAATATATTTACATTTAACCCCATTTTATATATTTAAGCATTTTGAGGTTTATTGATGAAGGTAGTATTTTATATTTTTGTAAATAGAACTGTAAAATAAATCATTTTGTGCGTTGTTAAGTTACTTATGATGGAACAAATCAAGAATGCTGACATCATTAACGAATCCTGATTAGAAGTTCAAAACGAAATACTATGTTATTATAACAAATTTGGCGAGTTCGTTCACAACTGTAATTTAATATTTTCGTTTACCAAACAAACGGATGTATATTTTAAGAACTATTTTTGCATTCATCTCTTTGTGCATGAAAGGGAAAGTTAAATTTGAAATCATTTAACGAATCCATATTTAACCAATATTATAATAACAATCCTTATAAATATCCTTATAAATCCTTATTAATATTAATAATAACAATCCTTATTAATTTTTAATTTAGAAAGCAAAAAAAATAAGAACCGTAATAATAACAGTACAGGCAAATACCTTTCAATTAGGGAAGCAAAAATATTTATTGGAAAGCAATACATTTATGATTTTTATCAATTTTATGCTGAAGACAATAAAACCAATATGAAATTTAATGTGAGAAAACTGACTCCTGCCATGTGAAACTATAATGCTGTAGAGCAGGGATGGCGAACCAATGGCACGCGTGCCATTTATGGCACGCAACACAATATTTTGGGCACGCCACCGATCACAATTATTATTGCACTATGAATTGTTATTACACAAATGTCACACACTATGAAGCATATGTAACAATTAAATTAAAATTCACAAAAAAAACAAAATAATAAACAATTATTAATAAAAAAATTAACAATTAATGCTAAAAAACAATTAATAACCATAAGAAACAAGCTAACAATAAATAACTAGCAAAAAAATCAACAGTCCTGTTTAAACTAATATCTTACGACCTATAAGTTATTTGTCATTTAATCTGCAATAACAGAAGTCCCACTGATGCTACTTTAAGTTGAATTACGCGTATAACTAAGACATTGCAAAATGCATTTTCTTTTCAATGTAAATAAAGAGTTTTGAGTTAATAGTATTTAGTATTACTATTTTCCCAATAATAATGAAGTCAAAATTATTTGATGGCACGTCTGTGATTTCATTAAACAATTTTTTAGAAAAAATGGCACGTTCGTGTATAAAGGTTCGCCACCCCTGCTGTAGAGTATCACCTGATAATTAAGATTTTACATAGAATCTTATATTGCGTTTAATAATTTACCCCAGAAACTGTAGTTTCATCAGTTAAATGTAATCAGTTAAAGTCGATTGCGATACAAAATGTCGAACTAGTTTTAAAACATTTGCTTATTTTCTCCCCAAACAGAAATGAAAAGCTTCTTTTCAAAACCAAATCTCATAACAAAAAAAAAGGGAATGAATTGTTGGCATAATGGACTCCGTATTAAATTGTCGACATTCAGACGATTAAGTCTTCGAATTGTGTGAGCAGAGCAGAAAAGCTTTTGTTAAACATTACGAACCAACTTAAGAATTTCTCATTTCATTTAATCACTTAGTCGCCAAATCTAGTAGGTGAATAATTAGTTTTCGCTGAAGCTATTTGCTAAATAATTAGTTTCAAAATTCTTTCAGCGCTAACTTTTGTTAACTGGGGAAATCACATTCATTTTCTACACGATTAGGAACATAAAAATGTGAAATAAACAAATACGAATTCACTAACGAAAATTAAATTTTAATGAAATTATAAAGGTTAAATGAATAAACAATAATATAAGAATTATTGAAAAGGAAATTTAAAATTTAATTTAAGTAATCTTAATACATTGGAATTAAGAAGAATTTTAATACCATCCATAAAATAAGCATATTTTAATTATTTAACCTTCACTGAAAAAGCTAAATAGCTCTCAATAGATTACATTTGACATAACTATTCACTTCTAAATTTTTTACAGATTTTGAATGAGACTATTAAGATGTCCCTAATTTCTAGAGTGAAAAAATTGGGACCGCATTATTGCGATCACTGGTTACCCATTAGTAATTTTTTTTCTTGGAAAAATTTTCGTGAACAGCATTTTAAATCATGAGTTTCAAAAACTGCATCAATTGATGATTGTTCTTTTGTCTTCCAATGGGCTCAATTAGTATTTAATTTTATCCAATATACTTTTATAAAGACGTCACGAAATAATTAAATTTCTTCAGTATTTATTTATATTTTTTTTTGAATGGCAGGCACTGAACTTTATTCGTTTCGCCTTAGAAGATGCCAGAGGAGTTACTCATTTCGCGTTACCCAGTGTGCCCTGTGAACCAAAGTCACGGAGGCGAGTAACATTGCCCACGCCACACTGCCACAAACCCGTTTATAGGGTGGGCCACATTCACACATCACACACAACAGAGGACAACATGCCCAGAGCGGGATTCGAACCCGCGGCCATTGGCTTCGCAGTCAGGAGCGCTAACCGCTCTGCCACCTGGCCTGCTTTTCAGTATTTATAGTCCCTGGCCTAATTATTCGACGCACTGTAGGATTCTATGTAAAATCTTAATTACAATGTAATACTATAGAGCTTTGATTGTTTTTATGTGACTGTGCACTTGTTCGTGTATCAAAGGTTTATATGAGACGATATGTAATATAAATTACACCATAAGATAAAATAGATGATATATAATTATAAATATGGAATATTTATTACATCAAGCATTGAATTGGTATACTTTAATATTTCGATCAAACTATTAGACACGCTGTAGTTTTTTAATAATGACATGATTTGCACGAGTTTATAGGCAATACTTTTATAGTTAAGCATACATGTAATGGATTTTTTTTTCAGGAGATTTTTTATATACTTCTAATTTGCATGTATTTTTAACGTATTGCATGACAATGTTAACTCATGGATACAGGATCGTAAACAAATGCATCCGAGTAAAAAAAAATGGAGCTGTATAGTATCCCATGATAATTGTAATATTACATAGAATCTTATAGTCCGTCTAATAATATGACCAGCTGTATATAAAAAACAATTTTGCCTCCAAAACAATAACGAATAGAAAATAAAATTACTTTAAGGGAATATTAGTTAAAAACTTAGTCTGGAAAGCAATCCATTTGAACACTGTATTCGTGCATCTGAACTCCATAAATGGCGGTATACCTAAGTGCTGTTCTACTACGATGAGACTCAATTATAATCCCTGATGATCTGAAACGTTTACTCTTTTACACTACTTGGTGAAAAGTCACCAACTACGATGTTTGTTGTGTAGTAACTCTAAAATGTTTAATTACAATGAGATATGATACACACAAGAATCAATAAACTTATTTTTACGAGACAATATAAAGTAAGAATCAGTCATTTAGTTTGCATACACACATAGACTAATTCATATGAGGCGTGTATAATTACCACTGTAAATATTAAATACCAATTCCACAGTATATACGAGGCAGTACCGTAACTTCACTCCTCCGGGCCCTGGGGCAAACATTTTTGGCGGGGGGCCCTTTCAAAAACTTTCAGTACTCCATCTCTAACTGTCATTTTAGCTATTTATGTATTATGTTAGTGAATATATTTATGAAAACAAGTTATTTGTTCGCATATAAATTGGATTACAAAACATTGTAAGTTTTAAACATGACAAAATGCAAAATTTCAGCGAAATCGATTAATCCTGAGAAATTAAATTTAAAAAAAGTCGTACTTATAAAACTCGATTTCTCAGGAACTAATGCACTATTCAACCAATTTCGCTCAAATTTGTATTTTCCATGTGGAATTAGATACTTTAAAATGATACAAAAAAAACTATATGCCTTACGATTCAAAAGTGTTCAGAATATTATTGTCCCAAAGGGGACTGATCGTTAAGACACGGTTCCCATCAGATCACCGAAGCCAAGCATCACTGGCTGCGGTCAGTGTGCGGATGGGTGACCACTTGGGTCAGTCTGCGTAGGGACCGAGGGTGTGCGGTATTAGTCTTCGTTAAACTGTTCTACGATAAAGTGATCGACTTCGGGTGCAGGTCACCGGGCTACCGAAGCGGGGGAGGGGGGGCATTCCCTCTACAAAGGATCAAACCTCAAGGGATGTTTCCCAGACCGTCGCCAATAGCCTATTGTGCAGCACTAGTGCGACGTAAATGATCAACATCAGACTATTATTAAATAAAAAATAATAAATATTTACTAAAAAGTTATTTCTTGAGAGGAATTATCTTTAGATAACAGAATTTTATAATCGTGTGCAAAAGTTTTTCAATTCCCTTAAAAAACTCTCGATCTGTAGTGAAATACAAAAAAAAAAAAATTAACTCTTGGGGGTCCAAACTTTGGATAGCTCACCCGACCCAACTATTGGGACCATATTCCCCTGATTACAGCTACCTCCTATATTACGGGGATTAGAAAATCGAATCTGTTGAACAAAGGTTATGCTTATTCATAGAAAGTATGTTTTTGCGTCTGATTGCGTAACTTAAAATAAAATATCGTGCACTAATTAATTTGCATATTTGATGTCACACCCTCGAATTATTAAGATGGAGTCCTAGAACGTGAAGATCCGATCATTAAATCAAAAGTTATTCAGGGTGGTACTTTTTTGGTTCACTGTACGTAAATGTTACCAATTTACGACATCTCACTGAGAAAATATGACTAGGGGGGAAATATTCATGCTGTCTACTCATGTCCCCCATGTCCACAGTAGCCTCCTTTTCCTCTAAATATAATGCTAATCATAAAATACCAATTTCTACTTCAATTTGGAAAATGGCTAGCAAATTGGAAAAAAAGTAGTTTCTTTTTCTGAAATTCTCAATTCTACTTTACTTTATTGTAGCGAATGTCAAATTTTCAGAAGGGATGGCGCACATTATCTTCCATCTCAATTAAATTTCAGAGGAAAATAAAGTTTTCGATTTGGAAAATAGCTTTAAAGTCGAAAATAAGAGTTAAATATAAATTTTACTTGACTTTATTCCTGCGAATGTCTGAATTTCAGAAGGGGCGAAGTATATTCTTCACCCCCTCACTTTAATTTAAGGGGAAAATAAAATTTTATTTTTGGAAAATAGATTCAAAGTTTGTTTTTTTTTTTAAAAAAAAAGAAAAAAATTACTAGACTTTATTATTTTAAATGTCTAAATTTCAGAAGATACAAAATACATTTTAGCCCCCCTTACTTTATCTCAGAAGAAAATAAAGTTTCCTATCCCCTTACTATAATTTAAGAGGAAAATTAAGTTTTCTATTAGGAAAATATCGTCGAAGTTATGAAACAAATCAATTTTCTTCTTCTAAAATTTCCTACTTTACTTGATTTTATTCTATTAATGTTAATGTCTAAATTTCAGAAGATGAGATGCAAATCCCCACCCCCTACACTTTTATTTCAGAAGAGAATAAAGTTTTCTATTTGGAAAATAGATTCAAAGATGAATTTTTTTTTTAGTTACCAATTTCTATTAGCACTTTGAAATTTCAAAAGGGGCGAAACACTATGTTCGCCCCCTCATTACTATTTCGGAAGAAAATAGAGTGAAAATCGGAATTAAAATATTTTTTCCACTTTCACTTTACTTTTCCAAAAGTCAAAAAACGCATTAATCGCCCATAACAAAATAAAGTTTCCTACTTGATGTATAACTTCAAAGCTGAGAAAGAATAGCTTTTTTTTCTTCTCTAAAATTACCTATTTTAATGGACTTCGTCTTGGCGAATAACTAAATATCAGAAGAGGCAAAGCACATAAATGTTAGTGGAATATAAAGTTTTCTTATTTCAAAAATAGCTTCAAAATTGAAAATTTTTTATTTTAAATTACCGATTTTACTTTATTTTTGTGAGTGTCTAAATTTCTGGAGGGGCGAAACGCATCGTTTGCCCCATCACTTAAATTTTAAAGCGGCCCTCTGCCTCCCCCTGGTTGGCACGCCACTGGGTCTGACGCTAGATAGTAGAGGAAACAATGTAAACCAGAAGTGCAATGTACAGAAAGTGTTAACAATCAACTACATGCAGCTGTGGCCTTTCCCCTTCTCTGCAAAGCTTGTTTGTTCTTATGAGAAAGGGAAATAATTCGCGAAAGCTGTTATACCGTTTTTTACCCTTTCCTTTATGTTATACAATAGTAGGTACGTAATTACAAAAAAGAAAATTTTCAGCAACTCTATCTTAACACAATTTCTTTCTTACATATATATAATTAGAGTACTGTATTTTGAAAAAACATAATGCGGTCTCTTCATATGGGGCCCCCTTGACCGTCAGGGCCCCGGAGCGGTGCCCCGGCTGCCCGGCGTAGTTACGGCCCTGATACGAGGGTTGCTATTTATATTTCTGGCCTTGGCAACAGTGAGTGTTGCTAGGCGACCGCAGACGATTTTAATCGAAAGTTTGATATTTTTAAACATAAATTCAGCAGACGATTTACCATTATAGCTTCATTTGTGTTGTTGACAGTAAATTGAAAAGTTCTTCTCTTTCAAAAAATGGAATTGAATCGTGAACATTTTCGTGCCATTATTTTTCATAACTTTCGACGTGGATTGTCAAGACAAGAGTGCTTCGAAGAACTTAATTCTTTATTCAGCGATAAAGCGCCATCCTACGGCACTGTAAAAAATTGGTATAACGAATTTAATCGTGGTCGATGTTCGATCCAGGACGAATTCCGTGCAGGTCGTCCAAAATCCGTTGTTGTGCCAGAAAAGATCGATGCTGTGCGTGAACTGATAAAGCAAGATCGTCATGTGACATACCGTGAGATAGAGGCGTCTTTGGACATTAGTATGACTATCATCAATAAAATATTGCATGAACATTTGAGCGTAAAAAAAAATTTGTTCGCGTTGGATACCGCATAATCTGACAAACGCTCAAGAAAAGGCTCGTGTCGATTGGTGCAAGGAAATGTTGGAAAAATGTGTTCAAGGTACATCAAAGGCTGTGTATAACATCTACACAAGTGATGAATCATGGATCTATGCATATGAGCCGGAAACAAAACAGCAATCAACTGTATGGGTCTTCCAAGACGAGGCAAAACCAACAAAAGTTGTTCGAGGAAGAAGCACATCGAAACAAATGATTGCCTGTTTCTTCGGCATTAAAGGTCATGTGGCAACAGTGGCGTTAGAGCAACGCAGGACGGTCAATTCTGAATGGTACACGACCATTTTGTTTGCCAGAAGTCATCGGAGAAATTCGAAAAAAGCAGAAGAACAGACGAATCATTCCTCATCATGACAATGCGAGCTCTCACACATCGACTCAAACAAAGGAATTTCTGACGGAGCGAAAGATCGAAATGATGGGTCATCCGCCGTACAGCCCTGATTTGGCACCCAATGACTTCTTCTTATTCCCACACATCAAAAATAAATTACGTGGACAACGATTTTCGACCCCCGAAGAAGCGGTTGATGCATTCGAAACGCATGTTTTGGAGTTACCTCAATCGGACTGGAAAAAGTGCTTTGAAAATTGGTTCAAACGCATGCAAAAGTGTATTGATCATCATGGAGAATATTTTGAAAAACAATAAAACTAATTTCGATCCTACATGTTTGTTTTTTCATTATTAGGCCAGAAATATAAATAGCAACCCTTGTATAAGACATGTTAACTTTTAGTTCTTATGAGGTACCTTTTGATAGATGAAGGTTGACATAGTCTATAAAAACAAAATAAGTCTGTTTATCAAACATGCGCGCAGCAACGAGAATGTTAAGACGAATTCGAACTATGCTTAAAAGAGCAGGAGTGGGTCAAAATTATACATTACAAAATTATTTAATACAGTATACAGACACTTGAAAATTAAAATATAAATATCATTATTACATATTTAAAAACATATTATCGTACTTTTAACTACGAACTTTAGTTTCCGCAGAATAAAAGCAACATTGGAGACAGCCGCAACAAACAATCACCAGTTCGTTATCGATTGTAAACAATTATTTTTGAAAACGCATCGCGTCAGCAATGGAGTTTTCGGAAGCAAAAATATTCAAAAAATTTTTTGACGTGGGATGTAAAGACAAGTGATCTTGCTGTAAACTTTTTACGTTTGCTGCGTTTAGAGCTTTCATATACTCTTAAAATTGTATACGAAAGCTCGTTTTGGTGTTAACTTGAAAAAAAAGCGTTCTTTTGCAGAACTTATAGGGTAGTTCAACATCAAATTCGGAGAAGAATTACACCACAGATTTTACATTGAAGAAATTTCGAAATTATAGTCTGCTTTATTTTATTTGATTTTGTTGTGCTGTTTTTTTATTAATGTTAATGTTAGCATGATTTTCATTGTTTCTTTCGAGCCTTGTGATTATGGTATTCATGCAGAACTAGTCGATGAAGATGATTTAGTCAAAAATTGTGAAAATATGCAAGATCTGGAAAAACACCCAATTTTCCAATATTAAAAAAATACGTAAAAAATAAATTATTTAATAAAAGCAGCACATTTCTATTCTTTTTATTTCATCTTTTACATTTTCTTGTTGTTCTTACTCTTCTTTTTCTTTTTAATTTTGCCGTTTTTCGTTTCACGATCATGTCATTTATAGTGAAGATTCAATGGGGAACATTAATTCTTTATTTTTAATGATCCAGTCTACAAGATAATCTACCCTTCAAGGTATCTTCGGGATTGGGAACTTAAACATGGAAATAAATAAATACTTATGTTGAAATTCATTAAAAAAATAATTTCTAATAAATTTATTTTAAATTTTAATCAAAAACAACAAGAGAGGAAAAAAAATCACACGTTCTGTTATAAGTTTTAATAAATAAAATGTTTGAGAGCACAATACCGAGTGAAGAATTGTTTTAAAAATATGTTGCAAGATTAGCATTTAGAAGATCTCAAGTAATAACGTCATTATCGACATCATTATGGAAAATAATATGTTAGCATGTGCTGTTTGAAAAACACTAAATAATGAATTGGTTTTTCAAAATAATTTCGAAAATATAGGAGGATGTTTGAATCACACCATTCGTTAGAAAATATTTTGAAAACATATCGTAAGGGAAGATTTTAAAGTATACCAACTAACTATTTCATTAAAAAAATATTTCGAAAACATATTTGTGTGAAAAGTGTTTAAAGGGTTCGAATCCCAATGATGACTGATCGATACGAATTCGGCACTCGGTTCACACCACAGAACTCACGAAAAAATATCTTCAGTGGTAGACGGATCATGGGTTAGAGTCCCCTTGGCTGTCAGGTTATCCGTAGGAGATTTCTGTGGTTACCCTGCCCATAAAACGCAAATGCGAGTTAGTTCCGTCAAAAAGTCCTGCTCGAAGGCACATTTTTTCCGATACTTGATCCGTGAGTTCCCTTGTCTTCTGGATTGGGTTCAAAATGACAAAGCTACGAAATTGAACCTTGATAGTCGTAAGTAAACTCAAAATTGGGTCGGCTGTTCAAGGATAGTTATAAGATAAAATATAACTTACAAATTAAATTGTAAAAAAGTTTTATGTTCCTCAACACCAAAAAAAAAAAACTATTTTACGCCAAAATAGCGTAAACCTTTTGAATTTAAGATTAGTATTGATTCATCGGCCTAATAATCGGTGTCCACGTCGTGAAACACCCTAGAATATTCTTTACACTTCTCGATATGAAGCCACCCTTTTTTGGTATTCAGCAACTCGAATATTTATGATGACAGTAGGATAGGAGACACATAAAAGTCAGCGCAATTATTTTTATGAGGCAATATAAAGGAAAAATCATTAAACTAGGATATGCACCATTAACTTGAAATGAAATTAGCTTGTAAATCAAACAAACAATTAGTACCGATAGGACATTAAGACGAATTCGAATTAACACTATCGAAGAGGATATGAATTACACATTATAAATTCACTTAATGCTTCAAAACTAAAATATAAATATCCTGATTTTTTTTACAATCATTGAAAAGCAGACCTAATTTTTGGGTTTACGACTACCAATGTTCAAATCCGTAGCCTTGTAACTTTGAACTCGATCCAGAAGACAAGGGAACTCCTGGATTAAGTATTGGGAGAAATTTGCTTTCGTGGAGGTCTTCTGTTGGAACTAATTCGCATTTGCGTTACACGGAAAGGAAGACCACAAAAAAACCCTTGTTTAGAGTGACAGTAAAGGGACTCTAACCCATGATCCGGCTACAACTGAAGGTATTTTTACGTGAGCTCTGTGATGTGAGCCGAGTGCTGAATTCGTATAGACCAGTCATCATTGGGATTCGAACCCGAGTCACCCCATTGGGAAGCGGACGCTTTATCCCCTGAGCCACCACCGCTCAAATAGCCTGATTGCAACTAAAATGTTCATACATATATCAATGGCGAACTTTTGTTTCATTAAATGTCTAACTGCACTGAAGACTCAGAGTAAATTCTCGACAACTTGTATTCAAATGTAAACAGTCTACAGGCGATATCCAAAATGTGCCGTTAGTGATTTCGGAAGCAAAAATATTTTACGTATGGTGTGAAGGCGTTATAGTTTAGAGTAAATTTTCCCTATTATAAGAGTTTTACATTTATTGACCCGTCTTTAAATTATATATGAAAGTTTGATTCGGTGTTAGACGATTCGTTACTTAAAAAAAGGGTTCCTTCACGCATTTTTATGGATTGTCCAACATCCAACTGGGAGAGATAAATAGACTGTCAGAACTATAGTGTATTAATTGAAATATTCAGCAATGAATATCTTATCTTTGCAACACTATTTATTTTAACGTTACAATAAAGTGTATTTAAAAGAGGACTTGCTGTTGTAACTAATCAATCTAATTTGTGAAAGTATTTGGTGTAGTTTTTAAAATTAAAAAAATAATGGTAAAACCATTGATTTCTATTATGTCACTATTTAAATAATTTCCTAAGTTTCTAATCCTTATTACACTACAGTCCCTATCCAAATTATTATACGCACTGTAAGATTCTAGGTAAAATCTGAATTATCAGGTCATACTAAACGGCATTATTGCTTTCACCCTGATGAAACCAGTTTTCACTTGTTTACTCTCCTGCATCAATGGGTTAACATTGTAATGCAATACGTTAAAAATAAATACAAATAGGAAGAATATAAAAGATCTCCTGACTAAAAACCCATTACATGTGTATTTAAATATAAAAGTACTAGGAGGCTCCGCCCCCTGCTCGCTAACGCTCGCCAACCCACGAGAATTGCTACGCAATCCTATGTGGTTCACGCCGTGAACCGTGGCTCGCTGCGCTCTCTCGCCAATGAACACAATGTTCTAGCACAAAGACATAGTATATTATAATCAAAGACATAGTATTTTATCATTAAAGACATAGTATTATAATGTAGAAGAATTCTATCAATGTTCTTATTGGCTTTTTAAAAAGTATATTAGCTATTTAGATTGTACATGGTGAAAAAATCAAAACATTAGCTAAATGAAAAACATAGTAGGTTATTGCTTCCGTTTATAAAAGCGCTATATGTTGAGCCACCTGAGCTAGATTTGCCATGCGACATTTTTAGCGGCAATCATTGGTCGATTTTCTAACGTTCCCATTCGGGGAGTTGTAATGAGGCTTTTTTTTGGTGCCGTGTAAGAGAAATATATATATATAGATTGCATATAAACTCGTGCAAAACATGTCATTATTAAAAAACTACAGTGGTTCTAATATATTGGTCCAATTATTATAATTAGCTGGTATAATACCTGATATAATAAATATTATATAATTAAATAATATGTCGTCTAATTTATACTATCGTCTAATTGATATTATATATCGTCTAGTTTTACCAATGGCTATACGAACCTAAACAAGTGCAAATCGCGTAAAAACAATAAAGCTGTTATAGTATTACCTGATAATTAAGATTTTACATAGAATTCTATAGTACGTCTAATAATTTGACAAGGGACTGTATTTGATTAAATTTAAAAAAAATATGATACGAAATTCCATAAATGCAAATATATTTATAATTTTCTAAATTAATAATCATTACTCTACACATAGATCACTTGTACCCTACAAAAAAGTTAATGCAATATGTTTTTTCTTTAATTTTAATTTGCCACTACTTACGAAGCCATTACTAAAATGATTGTTACAGAATTATAGCTGATTTCTGCAAATATTTGAGAGACATTCCTGAGTTTACTAATCAACAATCGAAGGCAAATCTCCCAATATTTAAATCATTAATCCAAGCTCATATTCTAAATTATTCCTGGAAGCTTATTAGGTAGCAGACTATCTCGAAGCTTATTAAAGGTGTAAATCCCCTTGCATTCACTCTTAATCAATTGAGAATATTTACAGTATATGTATCGAACAACACAAGTAATCGAACATAACAGGATTCTTAAGAAGACGCTATACCATGTGAAAACTTTGAATAACAAATTCTTGTTTTCGTGTGTGTTTAAAATAATAAAAAAGTTAGTAAGTTATAAGGGTTAAAAATAAATATCCACGACCTTATAAGGGTTAAAAAAATAAAATGTTTTGGAATCAACCCATATTTATGAATTTCGTGGTAAAATTCTGTTTATGGGAGTTTTTTGGTTTATGGGATGATTTAAGTTTCTGATTTAAGTTTCCTTTTTAATATATTCTCTTACGTTTTCTTTTTAATATTTTCAGCATTTAATGAATGTAATGATTTCCGGGTTTTATCACGACAGTTCTATTAAAAAAAATATTTTTATCTAGAATAATTATGAATAAACATATAAAACTGTCGACGAAGATGGCAGAGCAATAATGTACGGGGGCTGAGATTGCTCTCCATGCTGTAAAATTTGTAAGTTGTTGTTTATTTACGTTGCACTAGAACTGCACAATGGGATATTGGCGACGGTCTGGGAAACATCTCTGAGGATGATCCGAAGACATGCCATCACCATTTCGATTTTCTGCAGAGGGGGTGGCACCCCCGCTTCGGTAGCCCTATGAACAGTACGCGAAGTCGAGCACTTTACGATAGAATAGTTTAACGAGGACCCATACCGCACACCCTTGGTTCCTACACAGACTGATCCAAGTGGACACCCGCCCGCACACTGACCGCATCCAATGATGCTCGAGCTCGGTGTTCTATTGGTAACCGTGGCTTAACGGTCAGTCCACTGCTGGGCTTAATATCTGTAAGAGACGAGACCAAAAATAAACGATTACGTATGAGTGTATAGCTATGGCTAGAACCAAATGATTTTTTCACGTCGTGTTGCTGATTCGAAAAACCATGGCATCCATCATGTTGACAATCTCTAGGAATTCGTTGTGAAGATCACATTAGCCAGATAAATGGTGATTTCGACCAATTCTTTATCCTAATACTTTGGAGATAAGTTGTTGTTTCCAGTGTTGGCACCAACACATCTTTTCATGAATAGTCATTGTTGTTGACGTATGCCTGTAAAAGTAAAGGAGTGCAATTGTTCTTATTTTCCAGTGGCGCCATCCATGGCCAAGAACTCGACTTCTGCCACACGCATACGTCACTCCCGTTTATAGGGCGAACCCATTCATACATTCATCCATTTTATTCATCCACGCATCGTAATTTTTGACCTGAATCAGAGAACGATCCACCTCCAATCCAGTACCCCCAGTGGTATTGATTTGTTGTGGGAACATGGAGGACTTTGAGACTCGACAGATTTAAAGTGCATCAGTCACCATTTTACTTCACGGGGAGTCTTGGCCCGGCAGGGTTCGAACCCACGAACTATCGGACATGGGCCCAACAGACCAGGCTATCCCGGCCCAATAGTCATTTCTTTATATATAGGCCTGTTAGCTTCCTAAGCCAGAACCGCAGTATATGTTCGCCCAGGTATAGACTTATAAAACAAAGTATCAAAATGAGTAGCGATGGCTCAGGGGATAGAGCGTTCACCTTACAATGAACCGGGTGAACCAGGTTCCAATCCCAGTCGATACGAATTCCGCATCCGGCTTCCACCGACCCCAGTGCTGACGTGAAATACCCTCAGTGGTAGACGTATCATGGGTTAGAGTCAGGCAAACCGAGGGAGGTTCTCGTGGTCGTCCTCTCCATGTGACACAAATGGGGGTCAGTTCCATCTAAAAGTTCGCCAAGAAGGCAAAATTTCTCCCTAAGCTTGATCCCTTGTCTTCTGGATTGGGTTCAAAATGACATGACTACGGAGTTGAAGACTGGTAGTCGTAAACCCAAAAACTGGGTCTGCTGTTCAGCGACGGTTATATAAAAAGGTTACAAAATATGCAATAAAATATCGATATTTTGAACATTCTAGACCAGAAAACCCTCTTGAACAGTGAACGAAACGAGGAAAAGACTGAGTCCTCCAGTTAAAACTAAAATACGTTATAGCAAGAACAAGTTTCTCCGGTATGCGACAATTTTATTTGACTATAGCATATTTAGTAGTTTGTACCGTCCCTCTCCAAATTATTAGACGCCCTATAAAATTCTATGTAAAATCTCAATTATCAGATGTGATACTCTACACAGCTTTTACGAGACTGTTTACACTTGCTTCCGTTTGTTTATTAATGATTTAAATTATATATTGTATAAATCTAGAATATCATTTCAGGTATCATATAAGTGTATTACAATAATTGAACCAACTTATTAGACACATTGTAGTGTTTTTTTTCTTCATAATTGCATGTTTTGCACGAATTTATACGCAATACTTTTATATTTAAACAAGCATGTAATGAGTTTTAATTCAAGAGATTTTTCATATACTTCCTATTTATATTTATTTCTAACGCATTACAATTTTAACCAATGGATGCAGGAACATAAACAAGCGCAAACCGGTTTCAGCCACGTAGAGACAATAAGCACTGCAGCTAAAATGATCTTCAGAATTACATTGTAAATCAAACAAACACAGACAAAACCCATTTTGGCCTAGCATCCTTATAAAAGGCCAGTTACTTTTTCAAAAAAGTGGTATTATTAAGGGATTAGTGTTAAGATTTAATTTGCAGAAATGCTCTGTCCACTATAATATTATGTGATCTACTTCATAGGCTTATTAAAATGTAAGTGGTAAACAAAAATCCAATCGGCATAAACAAATGTGTACTACCACTTTTCTTGGTTTAGATGTGTTCGAAATAGGCTTAACAAATTGGAGAAAAATTATGTATCACTTAATGTAGTTCATCAATATTGAAATATAGAAATCTAAAATTTAAAATATTTTTATTACACTACTAAAAGCCTTTAATAGCAACATTTTGTTTGGCATAACAGCATTTAATACTTCCACTAGCCAACTCGAGGAAACGTCAACAATATGCTAGAAATATTCAAAGCTCGCCAACATGGGTGTTTTCGAGAGCAAAAATTATTATCGTTTGATGCGAATGAGTGAGATTTTGGTAAAGACTTATTCCAGTATAACAATTTAGATTACACGCTTTAAATTGTATATAAAAGCTCAATTCGGTGTTCACCTAAAATAAAGTTCACACAATTTTTTTTCCTTTGCTGGTTAGCATCATAATCAAAGAAATGATACACCACAGTTTTTATATTGCATAGAATGCGTAAGTTTAGTTATAGAAAACTCGATATGAGTTTGCTACTGCCTTAACCGTTTCCCTTAGCAATTTGTTTGAAGAAAAAAAAATGCAAAAAATCAACACAGTTTTTTATTCTATTAATAAATACTAGGATCTAAAACAAAACATAATACACAAATTTTAGGTTGAAATTTCAATTTTTCTGAGTGTAAAAACGTTTAATTTTTCATCAGTTTACTATCCGGAATGGGAAATGTAAAAAGTAAAATATAAGTATGATAGTTTTTAGAACAATAGACAACACAAACTGATATTTTCCAAAGGCCAATTAAATGATATGTCATTCTTTTTACTCTTTTTTTTTTCTAAGGAAATTCAGTAACCCCCACATATACAATCGCACAAAATACATGAGCAATCCCACAATCCAACATCAAAACTCTCAAACAAAACTTGGCAAACTTCCAATCACAGCAGATTATTATTATCATTATTATTATTGTTATTTGCTTCTGGCCGAGTAAAAACGTAATAAAACAAAACGTACTGACAAATTCTGCTACTCCCGAGTTTTCTCGGGATAATAAATATTTGCAATATATGCATGTCCGAGTTAACTCGCGATAATCAGGGAAGCCGTTAAGTGGTTAAAAAAAATCACCTGAGAAAATTCTCTTCAAGTACTTGCAAGTCGGTTATAGCACATAATCTACGTCTTTTGCTTGTTGATCTTTTGTTGTCTTTGTGTCCCTGAATTCGGAAGAGAGTCCCATTCTATAAGTAATTCAACTAACAATTAAGTGAAAGAAGCAAGTAAAGAAGACAGCAAAACAGTTTGGAACAAAAGAAAGAAATTGATTTTAACAAACTTCTCTTACATAAACGAATTAGTGAAAGGAAGAAAAGAAAAAAGAAAAGAAAGAGGAAAACACCGCAGGTAAGGGGTAAGATTACGCTAGCCTACGTTTGTTATCTTATCTACGTTTCTCTATGGATGATTTATTTCATAGAATAAAATGTGGTTTTCTTCAAATTGAATCGGGTGTGGAGTTCAACTGCTTACGTTCGTGTATCAATTGGTTAACACTGTAATACAATACATTAAGAATAAATACAAATAGGAGATACATGAAAAATATCCTGAATAAAAACCCATTACATGTATGTTTAAATATAAAAAGTATTGCTTGCAAACTCGTGCAAAACATGTCATTATTTAAAAAAAAATTCAGTATCTAATCGTTTGGTCTAATTATTATAATATACTGATATGATACCTGATATAATGAATATTCTATATTTATATAATATATCGTCTTAACTTATTCAATCGTCAAATTTATATTATATATCCAATCATTTAATCAATTGATACACGAACGTAAACAAATGCAAACCGGTTTCAGTCACGTAAAAACGATAAAGTTATATAGTACCACCTGATAAATAAGATTTTACACAGAATCTTACAGCCACGGACTGTATATAAACTGTTACCATTTCAGTGATTAGTGAGAAAAATGTTTTATTATATAAGCAAATTAGTAGGACAGTTTTAATCACATTTTTTTAGTGGATGGGATAAACAGTGAATAATGTCACCCGAGGTGTTTAAAAAGTATTTCAAAAATCATGCGACGTTAAATTTTCACCTTATCACTGAAAAATGCTCCTAAATCTTCAATTTTATCCCTTATCTGATCCTTCTTGAAATGTTTCTCTAATCATTCACCCGATAGCTCTTGGGGGAATCAAGGAGAGGATAAACTTTTTTTTTCCCCCTGTCGCAATGCGAAAAGTAATGAAAAGAAAGGGAAATAAATCCCTCACTGTTTCCTTTTCGATTTCAAGCTAATTCCATTTTCTTCCTGAGTGCAATTGTGCAAAAAAATACAGAATCATTGGTAAAGCTTGCTAAGGATCAATTTCGATCTTATATAGATAACTCGAGCAAACAGAATGAAGAAATCGAAAGAGGATTTCATGAGAAAACGAAAAGTAATATCTTTTATATCATATCATTTTATGTTGCCAATTATAATATAAAAGATAGCTATAATTATTGTCACATTTAAAAATTGTGGAAATAATCAGGTACTTCAAGAAATAAATATTAAAATAAAAATTTAAAAGTAAAATGGGAAATATTTTTTATAAAAATGTATTCACACAACTATTATAAATTTTAATCCAAGTCTCACGTTTTGGAGTAGTTTAATGACAAATCCAAAATTTTAAAGATGAACTTTAGATCTTTTTTTATTGCAAAATTTTGATTCTTCAGTAAAAAAAAAAGGTATCTTTTGTAAATTTCTTTAAAATTTAACGAAACCGTTTCATACGACCAGCATATTTTATTTAAGCAAAATACTAGTGTTCGATATATGCAACGAACCTTAACAAAATCAGCAGAAAAACCGTTAATTTACGATCTCTTCTTATAGAAATAAACTTGTGAATTAAGGTTTTTATAACCTTGTCTGCGTGTACACCATTACACAGCATTTGGTTTGAAGCTTTCTAGTACTTCTTTCATAATGAATCAATTTTTTCACTCCTCATCAGATGGCAGCACTACACAATATCGCATCGTTTGGCGGATCACATTGATTCGACAAGGTGAATCAAGATTCTTTGCTTCAAACAAATCGTATCTCACACATTATGTCAAGATCTCAATTGAAAATAACTATTGCAACTAACCATGCTATTTTGAACCCAATCCAGAAGACAGGGAAACTCCTGGATCAGTATCCCCAGATGTATTGATTTGTTATGGGAACATGTAAGACTTTGCGACCCCGACTGATTCATCCTGCATCAGTTTCCATTTACTACGAGGAGAATCTTCAGCTGGCGGGGATCAAACCCACGACCTCTTGGACATGGATCCAGTGCTCTACCAACCAGGCTATTCTGGAACTTCCATATTCCTTATTATTACCATCGATCCAAAAGCTGGGTAGGCTTCAAGCCATCACAAGGGATCGAACTCTAGTCTTCCAGTCGAACAGCTCCGTGCCTAAACCACTAAGCCTTATAGATACTTTATGTAAAGACAAATGCGAATAAATAAAATGCAGATAAAACCCTTACCTATTTATAAATATTTTTTCTTTACTAAAGTCAAATCCCGCTATAATGAACCTTCAAGGGACAGAAATTTCCGTTCACTATAACCGGGACTTCGCTATATCCGTTCCGCAAACAATTTTACCGAATAGTTCCAAACTCCCCCCTTTTATGAAGCATTACTTAAATAAATGATCCATAAAAGGAAATACAAAAATGACCGAAAAATAAAAAATAATAACAGAAAATGTGTTAACTTCTATTTTTCCTTACTATTCGTCTTGAGTACAAAAAAAAAAATTAGTCATCTTTAGCTGATGATCAATCCTCAACATCAGATATGGAAACACTTCCCGACTCTCCATTAATTTCTCCTGAATTTATGCCATTCCGCTCTTTTAACCTGTTCAACCTTCCATTCGAACACCTAAAAGTAGTCTCATAAAATCGCTTAGCAAATTCATCGACTTTGACTTGAAGCATTTGTTCAGATACTGGAAGATGGCGGCTTCTTTGAATGCTGAACCCATTCAATAATGAAGCAAATAAGAAAAAATGCTTGTAGCGACATTCCATGCTATAGATGGTTTTTGAAATCAATATATGTATTTATTTTGAAGCAGAAATTTCAAAATTATTACCAAAAGATAAAGAAAATAAATTAGCCGAAACCATAAAAAAGTTCATAATATTCAACTTTCTCTCTTTTTTTTGGTTCACTAATTCCACAAAAAATAACATTAAACGTGTGTAGCAAGGCACGGCAGCAAAGATTTCGCTCACTCTATCTGGGAGTTCACTATAAACCGTGTTCACTGTAGCGGGGTTTGACTGTATTCATATGACGTAAGAGATGTATGTACGCTTGACAATTAACAATACTTTGTTCAATTAAGGACATAACTTTCAGGTATATCAATTTTACTTACAGACCATTTAGTAAAAGGAATGTACACAAATTTGCAACAAAAATCTCTTTTCTACTTTAAAAAAAAAGACTCCCCTTTAGATAAGTATTGTGCTTGATGCAAAATAAATTGTATCAGAGCGGAAAAATGAAACACCGTCTCGCGAATTTAACTGCTTTGAGTCATAGGCAACAAAACAAAGACTATTTGTCATTCAAAATTATATTTTATTTTCCCGTAGGGAAGGAAAATATAACTATAAAGCTAAAAGAGATGGATGATGTATATTTCAGAAAATATAAAAGAGTCATTTTTTTTTGTTACTATACATTTTTTGCTGTCTGCTTTCGAGAGAATTGAATTCATTGCCCCTTTGAAAAACCTACGTTTTAAAATTCTTCTGGAAAGGAAAAAAAACTGTATTTTCTTGAAAAACGTTCAATTTATCTGCTTTGAAGTGTAGTTAACCGGAATTATAATAATTTGTCATCTTGGCTATAAATTACCCATCGGTGAATTGGCGAAGGGGGGGGGGCTCATCCTTGAAAGTAAAGAACATAATTTTTAGTGAAGAACATACTTTTTGGGGAGCTGTATTATTCATTTATAACTAAGTTTTCAAGAGCAGCGATTGCTTAGGGGATAGAGCGGTCGCCTTGCAATGAGGCAAACCGGGTTCGAATCCCAGTCGATACGAATTCGCGTCCGGCTTGCACCGACCATAGTGCTGACGTGAAATATTCTTAGTGGTAGACGGATCATGGGTTAGAGTCCCCTTGCCGTCAGGCTGAATGTGGGAGATTCTCGTGGTCTTCCTCTCCATGTAACGCAAATGAGGGTTAGCTCCATCAAAAAGTCCTCCAAGAAGGCAAAATTTTACCCAATACTCGATCCGGGAGTTCCCTTGTCTTCTGGATTGAGTTCAAAATGACTAGGTTACGGAGTTGAACATTAGTAGTCGTAAACCCAAAAAATTGGATCTGCTGTTCAACGACAGTTATAACATAAAATAAAGAGTAAGTCTTCAAATCTTTAAAATTTCTTTATTTTTTTCTTTCTTTTTGAAAAAAAAATGTTTTTAATTAAAAAAAAAAATATGCGATTGAGCCCGAATGAAAATGGAGCATTTTCAGTATGAATATGAACGCTACGTAGGAATAGCGTATGATTCTTGCACGAATTAAATAAAACAACGTGAATAAATCGAAAATAAATAAACCAAAATATATGAGTTCTATAAACCAGAACATTTGTCATTGTCTAAACCCTCACACACGCAAGAAAAAAATTAGTTTTTTTCCGCGTAAACATTAAAGATGGTTCTTGTTTTTTGTATCGAAACTATTTTCATTTTTAATGCCTTTATTTCTGCTTTATTCACTTTTTTTTTGCTTTATTTATAAGGTTGTGTTTTAAAATTAACATTCCAAAATAATTTTGAAGAAATAATTAATAACAAGCACTTTTCAAATAATTTTAAAAATAAATAATTAATAAAAGATAATTTTAAAATTATTTTAAATGAGAATGTCTATTTTTAGTCACCAAGATGATAAAAAGCTTTGAAAGAAAATAAAAATGACAAACATGAAGATAATGGATACATTAATATTAACAATTAAGAGTCATTATTGTGCCCCTCTATTGTTGATAATCAAATCGTTTCATGAACGAACTTAAATTGTATTGATTGTCGAATGAAGAAACAATCATCTCCCAATATTTCGTGCATATTTTTTGACAGCAGCAACGTAGGAGAGACGAATTGAGAAATGGTAAAAATCCTTAGCGCGCATCAAGTTGAATGGTTTGATTGAAATAAAAGAAATGATCATGATTCATTTCCGAAATGCACGTGACGAAATTAACAATTTGCCCTCTCCATTGTTTTGTGATAAAAAAAACCTCAGATTTATGGCCCTTCTATAACGAAAGTAATGATAAGAAAAATTTCCTGGACATTTTCGTTTCTGCAATAAAGTGCATTAACTAAAAATAAAATGGCTAATGGCTCTGACTAAGGCAGGGGCATACGGAGCAGTTGCCCCGAGCCCCACATCAGAGGGAGCCCCAAATCGAATAGAAAATTTAATTTTGGTTTCCTTTTTTAATTAACTTTTTTTAAGCAAATTGTCAGTATAGTGTCGAATTGGTCAGTTATGGTAGCTTCTTCATTAATCTATTGTATGAACACCAAAAATCTACATTTCGTAATTCCATGACCTTCTAGAGCGTAATTCAAGTTAAATTTTCGCAATGACGTTGGACACATTTGGCCAATTAAAAGCCTGTATTTTTACCAATCGCAAAATACTATATGTTTACAAAAATACAGGCTTCTGATTGGCTTAATTGAACCATCGGAGTTGCAAAAGTTTACCCGAATTCTGCCTTATAGTCAGCAAAGATATGAATTTTTCGCAGCTAGATGACTAAGTTAACAATCAGAAAAATGCATTCGGCATGATGGCATAGAATCATCAGAAAATCAATAAACTGGTCAGAATCATATTTCGTCTGACCATTGGAGGGTGTAGAAATACTTGTTGAACCACTGATAGATGGCAGCGTTTATTGTTAATTAAATTGTAACCGCAACTGTAAAAAGAAACTTGTTAAAAAGAGACATCTACGCTTTTTGAATGTAGTAGTAGTAGTAGTAGTTGTAGCAGTAGTAGTCTTTTGTCATGTATGTCTCATGTTATAATATATATTTTTGTTGTCACTTATCCCTTGGTAATTATTGAGTAGTTTTCCTGTTTCTCAAGAAAAAGAGAAAAATGATAAATTCACTAATAGTTTAGATAAATCTTCGGTGTATTTCATAACCCATTAGAATTAATTAAACTCGAAAAGAGGGAGGGGGGACCTAATACCTATTTTAGGTTCGAGTCAATTTTCTTGTCATATATCTATAGTGAGGTGAAAAATTTAAATATCTCCACAAAGTTCGGCTCTTCATTACTGAAGTAGTGAAGCAGAGGGGGGGCCCCCTCTCTTCTCTGGCCCCAACTCCAACAAGTTTTTGCTCTGGGCCCCAATTAAGCTAAGTCGGACCCTGCTCGAAGGGGAACAAATTCTAAATTATAGGAATTTATAAGGAGCCTGATGAGGTGAAATACTTAAAACTCAGAAAAATAAAATGAGATGAACATTTACTTAAAATGAAGGAAGTTCAAACTGCTGAAAACTCTTTCTAGCTAAGCTTATATGAATTGAAAAAGAGGCAAACTTCGCTACCTCAGATTAGTTGACTGTCTGAAAAAAAATACATGGATATTTTGAAAACCAAAGATTGGAGGGCAGTCGCTAAATGGAGAGAGGTGTAAAAAAGACTTCTGGAGAAGGCCAGGGCCCACCCAGAGCTGCCGTACTGCCGAAGAAGATAAAAATTCCCTAGAAATTTTAACGAAGCATATACAAAATTAACCCAATGTTCTATTTACCGTTTGCATGCCTATGTTCCAAAAATGGAACATGAGCATTGAGATGGAATTCAACGAATAATTAAAGATGGAAAAATATTGTTTTACATGTATTTAACATTTATATTATGAAATATTTAGATCAGACAAGAAATTGATGAGAATCGAACACGGGCATTTCATTGGGAAGCGAGCGCTCTAGCCCAAGAGCCACCACGGCTCTTAGTAGTGAATTTATCATATTTCAAGTCATTTGGATAATTTCTTAGTTCGGCCTTGAAATGGTTAAAGATTTATAAATAGATAATAGACCTATTGGCTTTTTGATGAAGAAAAAGATATCCGTGAAAATGTTTAGGAATGGAATATTTTATTGTGTTATTATTAAAACGTTTTATTGATAAAATTATTGCATATGTAACTTTTTTTCTTGAAATTATGTAATGGGAAGCCAGGGAAAAATGATAGCATGGCTAGATAATATTAAAAACAAAAGTCCTGTGAAATATTATATATTATCTATATTGTGCTCTGTTAATTTAAAAATAATATTTTTTGTTTCGATAAGAAACACTGAAAATTCGGTATAGTGAGGCAGACCCGATAATACATTCATTTTACGCTTTTAAAAAGTTTATATATATAAAAATAAAAATTATAAACGATATTCATTTGATACATATACTTTTACTTATTAATTACCTTCTTAATACGTTTTTTAAAAAGGCAATTTATTTACTAGAGTGCCTCACTAAATGTCTAATAAAATTTGAGTCTGTTTAAAAAAATTGCACTTTATCATTTAACACTAAACATAACAAATGATCATTTAAAAACATTTGCATCGAAAATGCACTTATGATTTTTGCACATTTAACTTCATGACTTTTTCTAACAATTATATACAGATCATGTTCTATTTTTATTATTTTTCGTATTTAAGTTGTTTCGAATAGTACGGAGATAGTAGACCGGGAGAACAATTTATTGCTGTATAAGGCTATCGAATCCAAAATTACGATGCAATGCGTGTTCAACGCCTTACATTCGATGAGTTGCACATTTCCACAAAGGCTCTTGAGTAGTGAGTTCAGTCACAATAACTGTGAAAACAAATTTTCAAGAAATTACCTAAAATTTTCGATTGGCATTTTTGTGTCAGAAAAAATGACAAAAATTAACTGTTTTGGTAAGTAACTTATATTTTATTTTGATAGCTTTACTTCAATTCTAACTAACTGTTAATTTTCCCCCAGAAAAATGTCGATACAATCAAGACGGCAGGAGTTCTTAGAAGAAATAATAGTAATTCTAGGAGTTATAATTTTTAACCTTGCATATGTACAAAATGCGTTGAGAAATGAATTAAAAATTCTTATTCTTTGTAATTGTAATACATAAAAATTGTCAATATACAATTTTGTTTAATTATAATAAAGTTTTTTTTTAAAGTTTATTTCCTTCCTAACATCCCTATTTCATACATTCAATCAAGAAACGTAACATCCGTTCTTTTGATCGGCTATGGTAGAAATTGGTATTTATTAAATGTTGGCATGTTTAATGTTAAATTAAAAATATAATATAATTTTTTGATAATTAATTGAAGAATTGCCAATACACCAACTCTTTAATTGTTCTGTCGCATTTCCTTATAACATACTTTAAATGCGGATGTTAATTTTGACAAAACCTAATACAACTAAATTGTTTCGTTGTACGTACATAAATTGGAGAAAAAAAAACACTTTAAATTGATTTCGATACTTTTTCTTTCTTTTGCTTTTAAAGTCCCTTAGGAACGATAGTTACTTTCCATTTTACACAAGATAAATAGGAAAAATGTTTTAAAAGCTAAAAATACTCGTAAGTCTGTATATCAAGAAATTTCTCTTTTAAGAGAGTACTTTTCAGCACGGGACAGAATTTATAGAATGTAGCGTTTTTCTTCTTGATAATTCCCAAAAGCACATTAAGGTACATTGCATTTGGAGGAATCTCTCGTTCGCTACATCGTTTTACTGTTAAACTGTGACTCTGTCGTAAATCGGCGCAATCATTTATTTGCTTTTGTAACGTTACAGATCACAGATCCCGTTAAGATTACAAGAATATCTCGTTATGGTGATGACAGGAAACGGAAACATTTTGATGTTCGTAAATATAACTAACCCTGGCAGTTAACATACATCGGTAATCACTTAAAAGCAGTAGTTCCATTTGGGCAATGATTTGAGATGCTCTGTTTGATTTACCTTCCATTTCGCATAGATCATCTTCAAGCGATTGTATTAGTTTTAATCTATGGGTTTCAAAAAAATAATTCTTTTTATTTGTCAAAAATTATAGTGAATATATGTACTACGAACAGAGTTGTTTAGCTTCAAAATTTCAACTGTTTTTTAAGTTGTGTCTTTTAAATATTTTGAAAGAGTCCTTATTTGTATATTTTACTGATTTTAAGACTGTCCTAATTTTCATGTTTTAAAGATTCTAAGAGTATCCTAATTTATACAGGTTAAAGATTTTGAGAATGTCCAATTTGAAAGGTTTGAAGATTCTAAGAGATTCCTGGATTGTATACGTTTAAAAATTCCGAAAGTGTCCTAATTTGCATGTTTTAAAGATTCTAAGAGTATCCTAATTTATACGGGTTAAAGACCTGAGAATGTCCAGATTTGGACGGTTTAAAGATTCTAGGAGATTCCTGGATTGTATACGTTTAAAAATTCCGAAAGTGTCCTTATTTGCATGTTTTAAAGATTCTAAGAGTATCCTAATTTATACGGGTTAAAGACCTGAGAATGTCCAGATTTGGACGGTTTAAAGATTCTAAGAGATTCCTGGATTGTATACGTTTAAAAATTCCGAAAGTGTCCTAATTTGCATGTTTTAAAGATTCTAAGAGTATCCTAATTTATACGGGTTAAAGACCTGAGAATGTCCAGATTTGGACGGTTTAAAGATTCTAAGAGATTCCTGGATTGTATACGTTTAAAAATTCCGAAAGTGTCCTAATTTGCATGTTTTAAAGATTCTAAGAGTATCCTAATTTATACGGGTTAAAGACCTGAGAATGTCCAGATTTGGACGGTTTAAAGATTCTAGGAGATTCCTGGATTGTATACGTTTAAAAATTCCGAAAGTGTCCTTATTTGCATGTTTTAAAGATTCTAAGAGTATCCTAATTTATACGGGTTAAAGACCTGAGAATGTCCAGATTTGGACGGTTTAAAGATTCTAAGAGATTCCTGGATTGTATACGTTTAAAAATTCCGAAAGTGTCCTAATTTGCATGTTTTAAAGATTCTAAGAGTATCCTAATTTATACGGGTTAAAGACCTGAGAATGTCCAGATTTGGACGGTTTAAAGATTCTAGGAGATTCCTGGATTGTATACGTTTAAAAATTCCGAAAGTGTCCTTATTTGCATGTTTTAAAGATTCTAAGAGTATCCTAATTTATACGGGTTAAAGACCTGAGAATGTCCAGATTTGGACGGTTTAAAGATTCTAAGAGATTCCTGGATTGTATACGTTTAAAAATTCCGAAAGTGTCCTAATTTGCATGTTTTAAAGATTCTAAGAGTATCCTAATTTATACGGGTTAAAGACCTGAGAATGTCCAGATTTGGACGGTTTAAAGATTCTAGGAGATTCCTGGATTGTATACGTTTAAAAATTCCGAAAGTGTCCTTATTTGCATGTTTTAAAGATTCTAAGAGTATCCTAATTTTTACGGGTTAAAAATTTTTTTAACGGTTTGAAGATTCCAAGAGGTTCCTAGATTAAATATTTTTAAAAATTCCAAGTGTATCCAAACTTGTATGCCCTAAAAATTCTTAAAATATCCATAGATGAATGCTTCAGAATTTTTGAAAGTGTCGTAATTTTGATTGTCCTAAAGATTCTGAGAAAAAGTCCTAAGTTGTTTGTTTTAAAGATTTCGAATACGTTCTAATTTGTATGTCTTAAAAAATTCTGTTTTTAAAACGGTTTTTATGTTTAGTCTGAGTCAGTCCTGATTTATATGTTTAGAAAATTCACGTTGTTTCTGATATGCATGTCTTAAAATGTTTGGAAGATTCATATTCATATTAATTAAGTTGTATATTTTAGGAATCAGAAGAACTTTGAGTATGTTCATATTTATAAATCCGTCGAGTGTCCCGATATGTACGTCTTAAAAATGCGAAAACAACATTTGATATGAACCTCTTTATCATTTTAGTTATAATAGGTAAAACGATTAACTATTCAGGTGTTAAAACGCTGTATTTGTGATGAAAAACAAAAAGAAAATACTTCATTATTTTTACACAACTATCTTTTTTTGTGAAATTTTACGATTGAAATATATTTCAGAAACTGCTGAAATTTAAGAGCAATTTATAAAAATTTCGAAAACGTTTCATCAGTTTTAAAGTAAAATTCAGATTACATCTTAGGGAAGTTATTTATAAATAAGTAAATACGTCATTTATATTTAAATTTTTTAAAATTTGCTTTGAAGTAAGATTAAATTTTTTTAAGCAAAAATATTTAGCAAACTATATAAATTTAAATAACTGGACTCGACCTTTTGTAAAGATTCTTATGAATTGTTCAATCGCATGACAGTTCTTTTGAAAGCTTAATTTAAAGTTGCTAAAACATAGAATTTCGATCCCATATATGATATCCGCCATCTAAATATCAATATCAAAGTGAATTTTAACTAGGTGTTTTTTATCATTCACTTTTAAAAATTTACATTGTTTGTTATGAAAATTCTTGAAAATTTTTTAATCATTTATATAAATAACATTGTGAACGTTTGTTAACAGTCACAAAATCGAGATAGCAGCATTTTTATGAATTTTTAGAACTTTACATTAGATGTAAACTAAATTAAAAGTGATTTCTGAAAATAATTATAAAGAGTAAAATTATACTTAACTATTTAAACAATAAAACTTGCTCTCAAAAAATATTTTAATTTTCATTAACTAAATTTTAAAAGAAATACATTATAGTCAAATAATTTTTTTAATAAATTCCTGAAATTTACGTTGCACAAATCAAAAGTGTGCGAACTATTTTCATCTGCTCTCTAAAGGAAATTCGCATAGTAACAAGTCTGAAGATAAAAATATTTTCTATGAAACGAAAAAGCATAATTTTGATCTCTTATGTGTATACAATCAACCAACACATAGCTGAATGGTTTTTATATTTCTCTTTTAAAAACTTACATTGAAGACAGCTAAAGTAAAAAAAAAAAAAGATAAATATTAAAAGTATGAGGGGCATTTAAATGAAACCTGGTCACTAGTGTAAAGTAACGGTAGCGATTTTGATAACTTACAAATGTAGATATACACAGTAACCATACTCAAAAATAGTGGCCAAAACTGTTGGCACATTTATCCCATTGCGACACTAGCAGGTCTATTCCACCTTTGAAGAAGATAGTACGCATCTGTCCGATCCAGGTCTGGATCCAGTCACACACGTCATCGTCCGTTCTGAATGGATGTCTGCGAATAGCTTGGTCTAGAGGTACAAAAACATGAAAGTCCCACGGTGAAAGGTCTGGACTGTACGGTGGATGCTCCAGCGTTTCCCACCGAAACTCGTTGTTTCTGCTTACTCGCCTGCATGTTCCGTAGTGGAAGATAACTTGTGTGACCACGTTCTCTTCGGCGGGCAACCACACTGTCATTATGCATCGTCAAACGTTGCGCATGCGTTAGTCTCTCTACCAATAGATAGTTCCGCCATACACGCAGTTGCGTGGCTGGCCATTACGTCTACTGCAAAGTTAGACGCACTGACTAGGCTTCATTTGAATGACCCTCCAATATCGAAAAGAACCCAAATGCATGTGAATAATTTTTTTCACATGCGTGGGACATGAATTTCACATTGCTAAAACTACTGAGATTGATAACATGGGACACAATTTCGCTATCTTAAAAAATATTAAAGTATCCACGTTAAACAACTTTTATAAAGATTATTAAAATTTGTACAATTTTATTACAAAATGTTGATCAATTTTTTGATTACCTATATGCATGAAGTGCAAATTTAATAACATTTAATCAAACTTTTTAATGACAAACCTAAGCTTTTCGTTGTTAAAGATACTTAAAAAGAGATGAAATGCATTAACTTATTAAAAAAAAATGGATTTTAGCAAAATTAATTTTAAAACCAATTTTTTTAAAAATATACATTAATATACATTAAAGTCAACTACTTTTAAATATATTTCAGAAAAATAAGTCGCACAAAGGAAAAACACGTGACCTATTTTCGTCACATGTCTGGAAAAACAATTCATACAGTCAAATATATAAAAAAAATAATTTCGATTTCCTATAACACGAAATAGCATTTCGATCTCTTATATAATATCAACCAACAAATGTATATCTGAGCGATTCTTATAAATTGTTAGATTTCATGACAACATCAGGAAATTGAATTCGTTCTCTTCAAATTGCCTACTTCAGAGATATATTTTTGAAGATCAATAATGTGTTTTGAATTTTTTACTTCGAACACGTAAGCAAAAGTTTATTTTCTCAATCGCGTAAGCAAATTCTCTTGTTTTGAATAAATTTATTAATTTTAAATATAATAAATGAATTCATATAAAGTTTCACGCTTCATTACAAGGAGAAAGAAAATTCTGGCAAAAATACCAAATGTACGGTTATGACATTCCAGTTAAAAACAATTTTTAAAAAAACAACATAAATCTGGTTAATAAAACCAACATAAACGATATTTAAACCATTCATTTCGTAACTTTTCCTTCCATATTCTAACGATTTACCAGAAATTCCGGTTTTCAAAATTATAGTTTTTATAATTGCACATTTAGTAAGAGAATCAAGAAGGGAAAAGCAAGTTTAACAGTATAAATGGGTATTATGCCCAGCTTTAAGGTATCTTAATAAAAATACCAAATTGTATCACATAATGTAAATTTATATTACCCATTGGCAAAATGGGTGTTGTTTTGTGTTTGATGGCGTGCGCAACTTATTTGGACGTCATCACACTTATCAGCTGCGTTCAAGAGTAATAGTAAACAGTGCGCATGCGTCGCCAGCGATCACTATTGGAAATGGGTCTGTTTGAGCGCCTGCGGACCAACTACTCTGGATGCCCCTTATGGAGGGCGGGACAGGATTAAAGCCGAGCTATTTCGATCGCTGGTGTTAGATCATTCTTTTATAATTCTTTTTTTCACTTTTATTTTTGTTATGCATTAAGTTTGGTGAGTTTATTTTTGAGACAGGGGACCAGAGAGATCCCATAAATACTTCTTGAGTTGTGAATAAAAGAGAATTTCATTATGTGAACGAACGTTTTTGTTTTTATTGCTTTAATTAATAATCAGAAATTCTAAGCTAGAGTTCAGTATTGTTAGCTTCTTATATTTATTAACGAAATAAAAAAATATGTTGATTCTTTGAATTTTTTTCTTCAAAGAAATCGGTAACGGAAGCGATTAACAATAGAACAAAAATAATCTATTTCAAAAAAATAAGTAATTAAAATCTAGCAGTGCTAAGCCAATATATTGGTAAAAAAATATTAAAATCGCACAGCCAACAAGTTGAGTATTTTAATGTAATACATGAACAAACTTTTCATCGGTCTTGCGGTACGAGATTAATGAATATAAAAGTATTATAGTTTTTAATTTTAGTTCTATAAATCTCTATAGATGCAGCTAACAAGGGAAACTAGGGAAGTGTGACTCGCCAATTTTGAAATAAACTAGTGGGATGTATACCTTATGAGGAATAGTTTTAGGGGGCAACATTTGTTTCGGCCCATAGAATGTCCTGTGAGAGATAAAAAATAATTCAATATATAGAAAAATCGGTCTTTTATTACTTCAATGCAGACTATTAGTTATTGTAATTATCTCATACTCCAATTAATTTGTAATTAATTGGATAATTAATTAATTTGCTAATTAATGAATTAATTAACATTCGTTTTGGCCCATAGAAGGTCCTGTGAGAGATAAAAAATAATTCAATATATAGAAAAATCGGTCTTTTATTACTTCAATGCAGACTATTAGTTATTGTAATTGTCTCATAATCCAATTAATTTGTAATTAATTGATTTGCTAATTAATAAATTAATCAGAAAATTAATTACTAATTAATTATTAATTAATTATTAATTAATTATTAATTAATTATTAATTAATTATTAATTAATTATTAATTTAATTATTGATTAATTATTAATTAATTAATTGATTTGCAATTACATACTCCAATTCATTTGGAAAGTTTTTTGGAAAAAAAAAATTTAAAAAATTTGATGTAATTTTTTTTTTTTTTTTTAAATTAACCTAACAGGTTTTTCTGAAAAACTACAGATATATAAAATTTTCGAAATCAATTTTGACAATAAATGTGCATTATATAGTACGTGAAAGTACCACAAAATTAATGGGAGTATGAGACAATTACAATAACTAATAGTCTGCACTGAAGTAATAAAATACCGATTTTTCCATATATTGAATTATTTTTAATCTCTCATAGGACCTTCTATGGGCCGAAACGAATGTTGCCCCCTAAAATTATTTCTCATAAGGCATACATCCCACTAGTTTATTTCAAAATTGGCGAGTCACACTTCCTTAGTTTCCCTTGTAAGACAAATGACAGCTTATACAAATTTACTTCTAATATTAGTTTTTCAATCAATTTATATAGTTCATCCACATTAATACAGGTGACCCATTTATAGTATTTATTTGAAGCTAGTTTAAAAATAAAGTAAAGAAAATTATCTCGGGCAAATGAAAAAAGATAAATATTTGTCTTTTTATTTGTTCACATTTTCATAATCTGACCTTCATTACTTTTATTCTCGCTCGCGAACGCCATTTTTTTTACTCTTTTTTCTGTGTAAATTCATGAAGCATCGTCTTTGCACAAAACACGTCTGCAGCCCCACAAACAGCAAACTTTTAATCAAAGCAGATCATTATTATTATTTGTTTTACTATCCCGAGATTACTCGGCATAATAAATATTTGCAATATATACATACCCGAGTTAACTCGGTAAGCACGTTGTAAACATGGATACGTCATGAAATTATGAAGATTAATTAAAATATATTGTAAGCTTTAAATTTTACATGAATTTCGGAATATTTTAACGGTAATAAAAATAGCATCGATAAAAAAAATAAATAGAACCATTAGTGTTCCTGTTTTTTCAAAAATTGAGTGATTTTCTGACGAAATGTGCGACAACAATATATACAGCTCAAAGTTTGCTAAATCGACAAAAGTAATATTTTAAATTTTAGAATGTGTTCATGAATACCATTTTCAAAATTCAATTTTATTTATAAATAATTTAATATTTTAAAGCATTATTCAGTTTTCGTACTTTTTTTTCCCTTTAAATTATTAAAAGAAGCAAAATAATAAAAAAAAGGGAACGCTTTTATTTATTCCACCATAATTTATTCAGTCACTCTCTTGAAAAAAACATTTATTTTACGGTCACATGATTAAGTATCCTTCTCTTTAATAACTTTTTGCACATTAGATAACAATAACAATTTGACCACAAAGGATTTTTTTTAATCTAATTAATGCACTTTCTCAGAAAAGAAGAGCATTACACCGTAAACAAGAAAGATAAATGGGTCGGCCATTTGTTCTATTCCCCCGTATCTGTCCAATAACTATTATTGTGTTTCTAATTCTAGAACAAATAATCGACACAATGTGAAGTGAAATATCGCCTACCTCTAAAAAGAACGTTATTATGTCACTAAGGTTTTATTGATTTTTATTTTTATAAAAAAAGTATTTGCTATACACTGTTAGAGGTTTCTCGAAAAAATATTTAAATAACAATTCATTTCATTATTATTTTACCATATTCAAGCGAAACAGTCATATAACCATAAATAAGATGGTATTCAGGCTGCTAACTATGTGAAAAACCGTTTATTAATTGCTTTCACCTAATACTGTTAAACAACCAGAATTTTATCGCAGCCACTAATCCCACCTAATGAAGCTACTTAGTTCCTTGCGGTTGAGCATATGTAATAGCCCCGAGAGAGCTAATCTGTCAGTTTCGGACAGACAGAACGGGAGTTCGAGTCCTAGCGTTGACACCGCAATATTTCCTCCATTCCCTTCAACACATGAAAAGAATTTCCAGTGTCCCGGCACTTCCCAAAGCCCATTACTTAACGTAAAACCTAGCTCCACTGTCCAGTTAAATTTCTGTTTCAAGGTTTTGAAACCATGCTAGTTGTGAATGGTTAAAAAAAACGCACAATTTTATATTCATGGTTTTGTAAACATACTAGTTGTAAACGGTTTGAAAACTGTAAAGATAAAAAATGCTCTTTACTGTAAACTTTTCTGTAAATTGGATGGGTAGACTGCTGCCGGTTAATTAACCATAATTTCAGAATGAAAATTCTAACAGCGTTGTCGCTATTTAATTTTAAAAGTGAACTTTAACATTTCTCTATGTTGAACATGTATTACTATGTGACGTGTTGTTCAACTTTAATTTTATTGCTGAACCCCGTCCCGCCCCCAAAGGGGGCATCCGGGTAATGTTGTTCAACTTTAACATAATCACTACAAACCAGAAAAATTCAACTTATGAAACGCAAGAAAAAATATTAAGGAAATAAATCTATAGTATAAAAATGTTCGCCCTTTAAGGACTCCTAAAACATCAGACCGAAAGCGATGAAATTTGATATACTGATAAGTTTAAGCACGAGGACGGTCACTGTCTACTTAAAAGACTTTTACGACGAACTGCTCGACGGACTAGGTCGCAAAATTAATATATGATATCACGCGTTTATTTTGTTTACATTCTTTTAAAACGTGTTTCAATAAAAGTTAATAATTAGAAATTAACTGTAATTAAAATGAAAAGAAATATAGTCTTACAATGAAAGGCAAAATTAAGAGGAAAAGTGGCATTCATTCTTTAAACAGAAACATATTATATCCGTCGTTGAACAGCCTACAAAATTTTTTGGGTTTACGACTACTAATGTTCAACTTCGTAACCTTGTCATTTTGAACCAATCCAGAAGACAAGGAAACTCCAGGATCAGTACCCCCAGAGGAAATGATTTGTTTGTATGGGAACATGGAGGACTTTGCGACTCGACAGATTTAACATGCATCAGTCACCATTTTGCTACACGGAGAGTCTTCGGCCGGCGGGGATCGAACCCATGGACTCTTGGACTTGGACCCAGTGCCCTACCCACCAGGCTATCGCGGCCTAGGTGAAACATAATTAAAAAAAATCGCAATACTATTATTATCACTAATGATTCTTAATTAATGTTGGTAAAATTGGAATAATTTAAATAAAAAATAACCTACGCATTAAAAGGAGAAAAGATACTTAAAACTCTTAAAAAATCGCCGTATAATATTATTATTTAAGCTAATGCTTAATTCATATTGGTAAAATATACTACCTGAAATAAAAAAAGCTACTGACTAAAAAGAAAAGTAAATGGAGAAAAGGTGAATAGGAAATTTATTTAGGGGAACCGTAGAAAATTGCCATATGCAGATGATGCTAATTTAATTTCCGTAATATTTACTATTGGTATTATGGTAATTGGTGTAATTTTAATAAGAATTCTACAACGGATTTTCGCTGGTTTCAAAGTGTGGAAGCAAATATAGTGTATTAATATTTTAATGAATTAGAATTGAAAGAAATTGTTCGGCAGCTACTTATATAGTCCCTCACCATATTATTAGACGCATTATAAGATTCTATGTTAAATATTAATTATTAGGTGATACTGTACATCTTTATTATTTTTATGCGGCTCAAAACGGTTTGCACTAGTTTACGTTTGTGTATCAATGGGATAACATTGTAAAGCAATACGTTAAAAATAAATACAAATAGGAAGTATGTAAAAAATCTCCTGAATAAAAACCCATTACATGTATGTTTAAATACAGAAGTATTGCTTATAAACTCGTGCAAGACATGCAATTATTAAAACAATTCAATGAGTCTAATTATTTGGTCTAATCATTATAATATACTAATATAAAACCTGATATAATAAATATTCTGTATTTATATAATATATCGTCTCATGCTTCCAATCATCGAATTTATATTATATATCGTCTCATTTAACCCATTGATGCACCGTCGTCAGCAAGTGCAAACCGGTTTCATCCGACAAAAAATAATAAAGCTGCATAGTATTACGAGATAATTAAGATTTTACATAGAATCTTATAGTGCACCTAATAATTTGCCCAGGAACCATTAATCTTCTAAACAGTGAATTAAAGGTCAGATGGAAAAATTGTCATGCTCCAAAGTGCTTATCAAGGTCTTATAAAAATTACATTTGTTTCTAAAATTTCGGATATAGCTCCTGATAAATGTATTTCGCGCTAAACTCAAATGTTGAAAGGTTATACAATAAATACCAAATATACTATACTCTGCTGCTAGCAAAGAAAAAAACCATTATCTTTATGGAGAGAGCCTGTTTGCATCTAAGTGTACGCTAAATGTAGGACAAATCAGTGCCTTCTACAACTGAGCCACCGTGACTCCCGTATAAGCTATTGGGAACACATTTTCTATCTAACGATATTCAGAGGGTGGGTGAAAAATAAAATGGTTGGATTTATTGAGAGGAAGCTTAGAGCATTTGAGTTTTATAGTGTGACTTGAATTATTGCCTGCACTCATTAATTAGCATATTTTAGTAAAGATCTTTAAAACTTGATGATCATTTTTGTACCTTATCTTTCGATCACCTGGCTAATTTTCATTCGGGAGTTATATCCTTGATTAATTTTCTATCTATAAAATTAATTCGGTATATTTATAGTAATTTTATCCAGTTAAGACACACACACATATAAAATCTATCTATATTAAACATACATATACTATCCGGTATGTAGAACTGTCAAGATATTAACTATTATTTATTATTTCTTTCGATTTTGTTATTAAGATTATTTTGATGCAACTATATTGCTATTATTGATGTAGGTTTTTTCATAAATTTTCTTCTCATCCTACTTACTGAAGCAACGAATTTTTTTCCCCGTATTTTTTAAACCATTTATTTTAATAACATAAATCGCAATTTTCATAAATATAAATGAATATTTCGCGCACTTTTCTTCTTATTGCAGTGTTAAAATTTTCACTCTAAAACTTGCATACCCATTTGAGAATGCAAGTTTTCGAGTGCAAATGGTAGATATGGGAAAGAAAGCTTCTGAGGGTAAGCATTGGATTTGTGAAAATAAGGTTCTAGAGTGTTTGTTTCAGCTTCAAGAAATTAAGCTTCTGTGTGTAAGCTGGAGACTTCAGAATGTAAGGTTTATCATTAAAAAAATAGATTTTAGAAATTTATCTTTAAAAGTGTATAGAAAATTAATTTTAAATTAACGTTTCAAAAAAAATAGTTTTTTATTGGAGGCTATTTTTTTCAAATCTGATAAAAAGACCATTGAAATTTAAAAGCTTAACTCCCAACCCCTTATTTTATGGAATAACTAATTATTATTTTTTTTGCAGACGTGGAATATTTTTTTTTTTTTTGTTTTTAGTTAAAACATTTTTGTAAATCCATTTCGCGAAAAAAAAGGCTTTTCAGGTCTAAACCAAATAAATCATTCAACATAATTAAACGCGAAGACTATTTGAAATTGGAGCTTTGATAACCAACGAAAGATTATTTATTGCGAAAAGCAAATAGACATTCACTACGAATACTAGAAGTAGAAAATCCAATAAATTACAGCGTTTCAAAAAGATAACAAAGAGAAACAAAGATATCGAATGACTTAACAAAGTCAGCTTCATAATAAATTGTCTACGATCACATGCGTATGGGAATAATCAAACAAAAGCGGCTATTCAATATCAACAAAAACAACAACAATAAAATAATTTGATTGTACTCAGATATAGAAAAAGGAAGAAAAAAAGTCGATCCAATAAAGGTTTTTTCAAGCTTCACATTCAAACAATGTTTACTTTTTTCCTTTCCATTAAATCCTAATTTAAAACAAAGAAATTTTTTTCGAAAGATTAATAGAGCGCGCATAGAAATTCGGTATAATTTCTGTGAAATGTTTGAAACAATATGAAAATAAGCCAATTCTCATGATAAAATTGGGCTTTTGAAAATGAAAGACAAATATTACTGATGGGTTACAAATAAATTTAACTTGTTTGAGCCAATATAACCATTATACATTTTAAAAAACAAATCATCCTTCATTATAATATCAGCTGCGTTCTTCGTGAGAGGAGAATAAAAAAAAATTAGTTTATCAGTATTGAAAAACACTTCGAAATCATATACAAAACTGAAAGGCATCTATCGACGCAATTAAAAAGCTTAGTGGAAGAACCAGTAAAGTAAATTTTAGGTATATTTATGAATCAGAGAAAATAACATTGCTTTTTGATGACTCTTTAATTTTAAGTTTACTAATCAGCATTAGTTTTCAGTAGGTTCGCATGATTTTAATTTTCAAATCAGGCAGTGGTAAATAAAATAAAGCAAACAAGTATTAGTCCCTCCTTTTAATAAATCGGTCATTAAATAATTTGGATATAACTTTATTTCTTGTTTCTCTGATTATAACGACCTCTCAGAAAATGCCACTTGCCTGGTTTTTCCACTAAGTTCTTCAGCTAATAAATCTGAAATATTTTTCTTACCGGTGGCTTTACCTTAATATATTAATCAAAACAATTAAGAATAACTGATTGCAGCATCATTTGGTGGAATGACATTACTCTCAGCAAACTATATATTTTGACTATTATCCCATATGTTCCATGATTTTACAACGTGTAAAAATTATGATTTAATTTTTTCGTGATATTTGAAAAAAGTGAGTAAACATCTCAGAAATTGATGAGGAAATTTATTTAGACGATTTCACAAATAAAAATTAAGAGGAATTCGGTCGATGTTTTTTTTTATTTCCTTGAAACTACGTGAAATCTTAATTTCTGTTTTATTTACTTCTAAAAGATTTATTAGCAAAACTCAGACACTATTGTCATTTTGTCTGAAAAATTAATTTACAGATAACATTCATTCCATCACAGATTATTGGAATGCTGCGTTTAAAATCAGAAGATTTAATAAGTGATATTTTTAAATATGTTATATCAAATTACAATGCGTTCATTTAGCAACAATTAGATTAAAAATAAATAAATAAAATCATCCCATATTTTTGTTCTTGGAATCGGGAACAAAATATCCAAAAATATTTCTACGAAATGACAATCTCTCAGTAATAATGCAATTAGGAAAGAATGCAGTGCTACCACAAAACGAATCGTTCAGTTTTCAACCCTCCTTTCTTAATTAACATATTTGTGTCGGATATTTACATTGCATAACATTTCGGATTTTGATGTTTTAGCTCGCCTGAATTATTTTCCCTGTTTTGTTGAAAATATTAGCTGAGAGACCTTTCGCATATTGAATTGGATTATAGAGGCGAAGTTTGAATTTAAGAAAAAATCGAATAATTGAACAACGTTAAAACAAACCCCCTAACTGAATTTTGAAATTAGAAGACGGAATTAATGCTCATAATGCAACATGAATCATTCTTAATTAGCATTCCCCTGACGTTTATATTTATGGTAGCTTAAGCATTCCTTCACACGTAAGTTAATTTTTGACGTTTTCTCCCTGGAAGCTCTTGATAAATTATGAATAACACAAAAGAAGATGGATTTCGTTGTGGAAGAGAAAATGTTTAAATATTCTTCAATATCTATTTAAGATGTAAAAGGTGAGTTTCACCCCCCCCCCCCCAGTTCGATGGCACTCCCCAATTCATGAAGATTGCCATGCAATCTTACATGTAAGTTAAACTCATTTGAAACGTGACCTTATTTTAATTTAAATTAATTATTAATATCTTAAAAAATAATTCCTCTTTTATAATGAAACTTTTTTATCAACAATAAATTATGGAAATAAAAATTTTAAAGTGAATTAAATGACTTGCAATGCAAGAAACTTGCAGAAGCAAAACAATAATTCTGGTTTTTTTTTTTAAAAAAAGCAGCATGTATAAGGGCGCGATTTTTACGCTTTCATCCATGTTCCGTTATATATAACTTGTATCAATACCTTCTTCGGCTTTTCGAGCATGTTTTCTTTTATACTTAAAAATCATAGCAGCACGACAATACTAATTTTTTAATGAATAATAATAACAATAAATGAATTTATTATTATTGAACCCGTTCTAGTATGCGTAAAACAAATTTTTACCACGTGCAAATCCATTTCGGGAAAATCCGTGGCTGAAGATATGAGCAAAAGGGGCAGTTTATGCTTCTCATTTTTTTTCATAAATAAATTTTAATTTTCTAAAATCATTGATATTGTATAATTAAAATCAACCTTATTAATTATAAACTTTTTTAAGTTATCCAGTATAATGTTTCCTTGCACACGTCCTTTTTCAGGCCAATCCTTGTAAACTAACAAATCGAACGCGCTTCAGTACTGCAGTTTGAACGTGCTATTAAGTAAAATCCCTCTTTTTTACGCTTTTACCTCAATTTGCGCTTCGGTTTTCATATTTTGTAATCTGGCAATCTTATTACGAAAATATTTGAAATCATTCTTGAAAATTTTCCCGTACGTGTAAGTTCCTTTAAATACGCTCCTCGCTTTAAGAACTTCGTTTTCTGTTTTGTTCCGTTTTTTCTTTACATTTTATTTTCTGTTTTTATACGTGATCTTACTTAATATGTTCTATTTTGTTTCAAAACAATTTTGTAAGTGCTCCTCAGACTATTGCATTCATATATTTTGCTTTGGACAATATTAGGAAGCACTTCTTTTCACAGATATAATAGTGTGAGATGATGAAGAGATTAAATCCTTTTTGTCCCGGTTTTTTATAGATTTTTTCCCTCTCTTTTTATTATTCTGTGATTTTTCCAAGTTTTCTCTACATTTTGAACAAGTGCGGCCGATTCTGAGATGATTTAGCTTTACATCTATAATAAATAGATGTGTAGACGCAATACGAATATTAGTGACGATGAGAAGTGAATAGTTGTTTATAAATAAAGTGAATAGTTATTGATGTCGAATGTTTGTATGAGTTAACACGCACGAGCATGAAATCGTTGGATGTTCATACAATCTTTCCACGCTTGATAAAATAACATCATATTTTATTGGATGAGATTTACAGGACATGAGAAATAAATCAGAGACAATTGCATACGACGTAATCGGGAGATAATTAGTGACAAATTACGTACCAACTGGTACTAGTTTTTTTCTTCTTCTCATGATTGATGCATCAATCAAAAACTAGGTACAGTTTCCCATTAAATTAGATTTTTAAATATTGCTCTCAATCAATTTTTTTTAAATAAACTATTTTAATATTATTTTTTCGTGCGATACCTAGCCAAACTATTATTTTAATTCATCAGACTGTATCAGCATCAAAAAAATTTGAACAGATATATAATTTTACTTAATCATTAATTTTTAAAATAAATAATTTTATTTTATAAACGTCGCTGAGTAACCGACACAAATTTGAGTTTACAGCTACCAATGGTTAATTCTGATGCCTTGTCATTTTAAACCCAATTCAGAAGACAAGGGAATTCCTGAATCGAATATTGGGAGAAGAAAAGGAAAATGGTACATGGAGAGGAAAACCTCCCACGGTGAGTCTGACGTCAAGGGGACTCTAGTCCATGATCCATCTACTACTGAGGATATCTTAAGTCAGCACTGCTGTCAGTGCGAACTGGGTGCGGAATTCTCATCGATCAGCCACCGCTGGGATTTGAACCCGGTTTGAGGAGAACGCTCTAACCCTAAGCCACCACAACTCAAAAATAAATAATTAAAAAAATGAAATAATTGATAAATAAAATAATCTTTACAATTGCAGTTACATAAGCATTGTGGAGATTATTAGGGTATAACAATGCATCGTCCATTTAATAAGTCAAGATTGTTAAAATATATCTTTTAATACACTTAAAGAGTTACTATATAACTATATTACTTTGTAACATTAAAGTTTATTTTTTTAATCATAAAATACGGAATAAAACAAAAACAATCCATGTGTTTCGATGTATAAATTATTGCTAATGAGATATCTGTTTATGTATTGGTAAAAACTCACGTAAGACATTTTTTGTAAAAATTATTACAACAAAAAAGAGAGGAAAAAATATACAAAACTAATGCGCGTCATTAATGGAGGATGAAAAACTGATTCGTATGCAAAAAAAAAAATTAAAAAAAGTCATCAGCTCGAGTGAAACGTGCGTTGTGAATAATCTACATTTAATGCTAATGAGCTTCAGTGTCAGCAGGATTTTCTCTTTTGCCCCCAAACTTTAATAAAGTGACTTTATAAAAATAAATCCCCTTTCTCTGAAGTTCCTTTTCACTGTTGAAAAAAAGGAACTTTACTAGTAGTTAAGATTGTTTAATTTTGTATCTCCGATGTTAATCCCTGTCCTTTGAAGCTTAGTTGCAATTTTATTTTGATTTTGTGACATCGTTATGTTACGCTATTACTATTTTCAATATTTAAAGAAGTAATCGAGTAATCGCTTTTATATGTCATTATTTATACCGTTAAACCCCGTTATAGTGGACCCTCAAGGGACTAAAATTTCGGTTCACCATAACCGGGGAGTCCACTATATCCGTACCGCAAACAATTTTAACTCATTTTTCCGAACTGATCCCTTTTATGACACATTATTGAAATAAATGACCCGTAAAAAGAAATAGAAAAATGATTTAACAATACGTAATCATAAAAAAGCGTGTTCACTTTTATTTTTATTACTCTTCGTCTTGCCTACAAAAAATTTAGGGATGACCTTTAATTAGGGAAGGGAAACTGAAACAGAAGAAGCAAACAAGAAAAAATGCTTATGGCTACATTCCACGCAATAGGTTTTAAAAATCGGTGTATTTTATGTAAAAATTTCAAAATGACCAAAAAATGAAGACAAACTGTGGAAGACAGAAAAAAGTTCATAATATCCAAATTTCCTCTCTTCTTTTGGTTCACTATATCCACAAAAAATAATATTATTTATGCATACACGGGAGCGAACATTTCGTTCATTATATCCGGGAGTTCACTATAAACCATGTTTACTATAGCGAGGTTTGACTGTATTTTTAAGAATTCGTCTGAAAAAAGAAAATTAAAAACAGAACCCATGAATAACTTTTTTATAAATGTTCATATTATTTTTTACACACTAAAATCTTAAAAACGTATTGTTCTAACCTTGTGTATTAGGCAGAAGAAAGTTCTTAAATTCCTAAATCAGACAAAAAGAAACGTGCTTTTACGGAATCAAAAATAAAAATATCGGCAGATTTGACTTTCTGATCCTGGAAGGGGGGACACAGCCAAAATCCTGAAAATAAGATCCCAATAATCAAGTCAGAAGAGCAGTTCAAAATGTATGTCCTTTTCGGTTAGTTTTACCTTCCTGCGTATTTTCTATTTTATTTTATAACCGTCGTTGAACAGCCGACCCAATTTTTAGCTTTACGACTACTTATGTTAAACTCCGTACCCTTGTCATTTTGAACCCAATCCAGAAGACAAGGAACTCCTGGATCAAGTATTGGGAGAAGTTTGCCTTCGTGGAGGGCATTTTGATGGAACTAACCCGCATTTGCGTTACAATGAGAGGAAGACCACTAGAGCCTCCAACGGTTAGCCTGACGGTAAAGGGACTCTAACTCATGATCCGTCTTCCACTGAGGATATTTCACGTCACTACTGCAGTCGGTGCATGCCGGATGTGGGTTCGTATCGACCAACCTTCGCTGGGATTCGAACCCGGTTCACCTCATTGGAAGGCGAACGCTCTATCCCCTGAGCCATCGCGGCTCTCTTCCTGCGTATTGTATCATACCACTTTGACATTTTTTGGCAATAGTTGCAGAACTTATTTTCCAAATGATTAATTTCATGCAATACCTATGTTGGCGCCGTTAGCGATTTTGAGTTTTCAGCTCACTTTTCACTTTGCCCTCTTGCTTATAGTTTTTTTTCGTTTATAATCTTTGATTTATTACACATTGTTTTATGGTAAGGTCGGGATAACCTGTTTGGTAGGGCACTGGGCCCACGTCCAAGCGTTCGTGGGTTCGATCCAAGCCGGCCGAAGACTCCCCGTGAAGTAAATGGTGACAGATGCAAGTTAAATCAGTCAAGTCGCAAAGCCCTCCATGTTCCCATAACAAATCAACACCTCTGGGGGTACTGATCCAGGAGTATCCTTGTCTTCCGGATAGGTTCAAAATGACAAGGCTACGGAATTGAACATTAGCAGTCGTTAACCCAAAAATTGAATCGGCTGTTCAACGACGGATATATATTGTTTTATGGTTAACATTAATCATATTTTGGAATATCATGAGTCATTCGGATTCATTTATTGGATTAACTGTTTTCGTTATTTTCTATAAAAACAGTTATTGTTTATGAGCCATTTCCTTCAGTTATATTAATTGTTACTTATGGATATTTACCTATTAAGGTAGGTTGGACCCTCCAATTTAATATATATATATACATACACGCTTTCTCCTCACTTTCTATTATTCTTTAAATACTTCCAATCTATTGTTTCCTATTGTAGAAAAAAATTCCGCCCCACCCTTCGTTTATAAGATCCTATGTGAAGATAAAGGATTTCTTAGCATACATCAAAATTTCATCGAAACCCCCATAGAAATCCACTCATTGTTCAGTAATAATGACAACACGGTTCAAATTCATTTGAACCATATTCCCGTTCAAGATGAAGTATTGTCTTCTTCTTCTTTGTCAGCGCAAGAGCTCCTTGCAGGCCTTGGCTGCCTAGACAACTGACCAGCGCCACCTATTCAAGAAAACTCCTTTCCGATTTCTAATCTTTAGGGTTTTCAAATCATTTTCGATGTCATTGAGTTATTTAGTAGGGGGTCTGCCTCTGGGGCGTGACACCTCGGGGTTCCTCAAAATAACGATTCTCATGGTGCTATTTTCAGAGCTTCTCCATAGATGGTTCTGCCTGTGACTGCTGATTATTTTTGAAATTTGGGACTGCTTATAGAGCTCGAAGTGATATCTGGTTCGCCAGCATCCCCTTTCTTGACTTGTGCCGAAGATGGCTCTGAGGATCTTTCTTTCGAAGGTGACCGCTGAGTTTAGGGTCCAAGTTTCGCTTCTATAAAGTAGCAGAGGAAGTATGAGGGTTTTATAGAGTTTCAACTTTGTTTTTCGGCTGAGAAGATTCGATCTTAGCTGCCTCTTCAGTCCAAAGAAACACTTATTAACACATAGCGTATTAACATTATTACAAAGAAACACTTAATGAAGTATAGTGTAGTGTAAAAGAATTGCAATATAGTATATCAACTTAGTATCATATGAAGCGTACAACAAGTTTGAACAATATTACAGCTCAATGCACTTTAGAATAATTTGCATTTCATAAAAGAACTGATAAGAAATAAAATAACTATTTAAACAATGTTGTCTTCTTATTTTCATTTAATATTTTGAAAAATAGAAACTGAACCTAATTTATTGCTACGATTAGATAGGTATTTTAGTTAAGGTTTCTTTATTACCGACTATCTAATCAACTTTTATTGTGTTCACAAGTATTAGATAATAAAGTAGCATAAAAAAATAAATATACGCAACATATTTAGTTAATGTTATAGAGCTTTGACGATAGAACGGTTGAGTAAATATTTGGCTATTCTTGTTACATTACATATTATTTTCTGAATTGATATATATTGAAAGAATTTGCTCCGTATTACTCTCTGATAACATTTAGGCGAGCTGAAGCATCACAAAAATACCTTTATATGGAAATGATGAGAAGAAATCTTGAAGTGGACTTGTTATATTGACTAACGATTAAATCTCCGTCCTCAAAACATTGTACTTTTTTAATACTACGTACCAATTAAACTCCTTATAACTTATAAATTATGAGCTGATTTATTACAAATGCCCATAAAATCAATTTTGACGTAATTAGTTTCCTTGTCCAATCATCTGCCCGAGACATGATAGGGATGATTTGAAATAAAAATCGATTCTTGTTTTTGGATTTTCTATGCGTTAACATACTCATGGAGCTGTTACAGCCTATTGGCAAGACCGGTTATGATAAATTAAGAAACAGCGACAACAATTAGTTCGATTCACTAGATTTTGTTGTCATTCGATTCAGGGAGAGAAATGTCTAAGAAACAATGTATAAGTATTTGATCGCCAAACCGTCGATCTCGAGCTACTAGTAGCTTGCGGGGGCATGTTCTATAAATCGCGTTAAAGCTCCGGTTGGCAACTCCAGTGCTCCAAACTTCTCCAAATACTTGATCCAGGAGTTCCCTTGTCTTTTGGATTGGGTTAAAAATTACAAGGTAAGCCCTAAAATTGAGTCTGCTTTTGACCGACAGTTTTAAAATAAAAAATTCTTTTTCTTTACGTTTAACGTTGCACAGTAAGCAAAAAATTAAACGGACTACACTGAGTAACTTTTGATTTAATGATGGGATTAGGATCAATCGTAATGGTTGAATGAGATAACCTCAAATATGCCATTTAATTAGCGCATACGATGTTTCAAATTACAAAATCAGACACAAAACCGTACTTTCTCTGAAAAAGTATACTTTTTTATGAGGAATTCGGATTTCTTACCCCTAAAATCTTGAGAGTAACCGCAATCTGGGAAATACGGTTCCTATTGTTTGGTCTGGAGATTGGACCAAACTTTGGACAGCTCTTCCATTTTCCATACTTTTCTCGTCTCCCTTATCATAGTTTTAAAAAATCTTAATGTGTCTTTATACAAGTATATTTCAGAGCAGTAGTGGCTCACCTCTCAAAGAGGTGACCCAGGTTCCAATCCCAGTGATGGCTGGTCAATGCGAATACTGCACCCGACTCAGGCTAAACGTGGGAGGTTTTCCTCGTCATGCATTTGCTTAATTTCATCAAAAACACCTCCAAAAAGACAAATTTATCCTGATTTAAAATTACTTGATCCATTTGTTTCCTCGTCTTCTGGATTAGGATTAGAGTTACGTGACGACGGAGTTGAACATTGGTAGTCGTACACTCAAAATTTGTTCTGCTGTTTGACGACGGTTATAAAATAAATAATAAAAAATAATACTCCAATTTTTTAATGGAACATACTGCTCTAAAATTTGCCATGGTTACAGAGGAGGAAGTTTGAAGAGAGTGAAGCCTTAATCTACTTACAGAGTGCATAAAGTGTGATAATGACGCTTGGCGAAATAATTGGCGCTGATAACTTCTAAATTTATCACAAACTGGAGTATGATATTATTTAATAAAATACTGTGTAAAATAGTTGTTTCAATAGATAGAATTGCCTTAATATTAGAGTCCGAGAAAAAAAAGTTTTAACAGCTGTCATTTTAGAAATCAAACATTTTCTTCACTAAATAGTTTCTTCGTTAAAAACTTTAAAAGGCTTTGACAAAGTCTAAAAAAATGTATCAAATGTTAGCATTATAAGTTTCAATGCTCCGTTTTAACACTACTGAAGTGGAAAACACTTATTTCTCAACAGCTGTTCCTAAAACTCACCTTTTTCTACAAAATTGCTAAATGAAGTGTACTTTCGATACGCAACACGAGTTTATTCTATTAATCTTCGTTTTAATATATATTTGCCAGATTTCTTTAACAATTTTGTTCTTTTAGTACATAAAATAATTTTGCAAGATCTATAACTACAGATTATTTCTACCTAAATGCATTCTCTAGCCAAACAAATAATTGCTTGTAATATTCCTAAAACACATTTTACTTAATATTGCAAGAATTAAATATATATATATATATATGATTCTAAAAAATGAATTTCGATGCAATTTGAATTATACGATTAATAAAATAACGACGCAATAATCAAATATTCATGTTTTTAAAGTCGTTAAAGTTATTTAAAATTCCTAACAGTTCAGAGATTTGCTGGTACATTTACTAAATACCTTAACAGTCCAACCTTGGACTAAGCAGGCGCGTCTTAACACTGATTGTGTCCGTTATCAAGAATACGTTAAATCTATTTCCGCATATTACTGAAGTCTTGTAGGTAAATTCTATTTCGATGATACCGAAAATCTTTCCAACCCTTTCACGTCAGCTCATCTGGATGCCTTAGAATCTTGCTTCATTCATCTGAATACTTATTCAAATGTTAACGGCATGAAGTCCTCACCACTTCACCATATTACAGGAAAATGCATTTTGCTCTAATTTGACTCTCTCGACTACTGCTGTTCTCTTTTTTTTCTAACCTTGTTTAATTTTTTATTCATATTTTTATTTATTCATATTTTTCTGTTTTTTTATTTTTATTTATATACGTAATTTGATTTTGTTTTCTGTACTCTCAGCTTCCCCTATTTTTCCAGGTTGGTTTTTGGCGTTATTTTTTATTTTCGTAGTCAACTTCACCTTTCCTGTTTCATTCACACTCACTTCCATTGCCTCATTCGCGTCTTGAAAATAAACACTGAATGAACGCTTTTGATTTAAATGAAGTTCGTAAATCATCAAGTATAACTTTTCACGACTTGTTTTGGGGATTATTCATTGAACTACGTTTATTATTCTCACAGACCGATGCGTAACAATACAGTATTAAACTATATTTAAAAAAAATTATATTTAGCATTTATTTGAGTCCAAAAACTATTTTATTATAATCTTAGCTTTGAAGAAGAAAATTTTACGCTTTAAGAGCTTTTTGAAATATAGGTTCAAACAGCTCAGTATTGAGTTTTTTTAATGCAAATCTAGTAATATTTCAGTAATAACTTCGGTATTTTGCACCACTAGTATCAAGATAATTGATCCGGTTTGTACAGGTATCAAATATATTAATATAGGTTTAGTGTATTAAATTAGTATATTTAATATATTATATGGTAAAACCCCATCAATACTTGGAGCTTTAATAAAGATACTGCCGAAAGAGGCTTTTTTTATGCACCATCCCCCCCCCCCCACTAAAGGAAGGGAGAAGGTCACTTGATTGTGACTATCATCAGTCAGCTGCTGCATCATGACAAATCATATTTAATTCAGTTGATACTGAAGGGGTGAACTCTTAAAAACTCGTTTTGCTTCACACTTGAAAGTCTGATGCGTAGTATATACCTATATTGCCTTAAATCAGTCAAAATGACTGCATTATGAAAGAATAACTAATGTGCAAAAAAAAAATTTAAAAATAATTTTTAATATTTTTTATTTTTTTATTGTTATTTACAGTTATATAAGAACTTATTTTCGCGCGCAGGTCGTTGGGCTACCGAAGCGGGGGTGCCATCCCCTCCGCAGAGGATCAAAATTGTGATGGCATGTCTTCGGATCATCCTCCGGGATGTTTCCCAGACCGTCGCCAATAGCCCAATGTGCAGCTCTAGTGCGACGTAAATTAACAACAACAACAACAAGAACTTATTAGTAAACATTAACAATAAAAAACTATAAATTGTAGAAGAAGCTGAATTGCCTGCATCATGAAAGTTTTCCTCCTTGACCTTTTTTTTACCTAGATTCGCGTGTCATATTGGATAACAGACATGTCGTATTATTAAAGAAGATTCTATCTTAAAGATAAATAATCCGAAAAAAATATTAAAACTTTAATTTATTTTAACTAATAATCTATAAAGATTTATTATCCGTTTAAAAAAAAAATATTTTTTTTCTACACAGTTAAATATCATAACTAATATCACCAAGAAAAAAAAAAACTCACTGCAAAGACTACTTCAACAACTAAGTATAAACCATTCGAAAACATTGATTATGTTTCTAACTAGTTAGACTAACAAGTTCAATATTTCTTCTTTTCAGAAGAAATATTGAACTTGTTAGTCTAAATAATGTTTAACCTTAGTTCGAAAATATATTTAGAAGAGAAACATTTAAATGCTTATTGGAAAATGAATGCAAGTTTTTCAGTGATTTATAGTGAAGTTGCATTGATGCATTTTAAAATACATATTTAATAAGAGCGGAAATATGAAATTGGAATTTTTTAACAATAACAGTACAGAAATCATTAGCATGAAAATAGAATAATCTTATTTAAAAATGGTATAAAATAGGAAAGTCATAATAAATAGTGTTGCAAAAATGGGAAAGTAATATTTTAGAGTACTAACTGGACTAAACTTACTAAGCTAAACTCAGTGGCGTGACAGCCCATAGAGAGCCAAGGCCTACTGTGCCCATCTCAGTTTTCTTGACCTTGGGCTCTAGAGTGCAGGAGGTGGTCAGCCGGTTAGGTGGTCAGCCGAACGCGGAACCCCCAGAGTTTAGTTCCCAAGCATGCTTGGTACTCATATATCGACCGACTGAAGGGATGAAAGGCTGACTCAACCTTGCCCGGCCCGAGGATCGAACCCAGGACCACTCAGCCACCGGGAGTCTTTTAGAGTATGTTATTTTAATATTTTTTTGAAATTGAAAAAATTAACATTGGAATTCAACTACCTATTTTTCAAAGTAAGACATACAACAACACATCAGCATGGAAACGAAAGATATTTTGAAATTCTTCGCGCCAAAAAAGTACAATAATTGTCTGAAATATTTGGATTTAGTTCAGTCACTTCAGTTTTAACCAATTCAACTTTTTTAGAATCTACAATTCTAAAATGTGTTGCGATAATTTCTGATTGGGTTTGTTTTATAAAGACAACCTAATGACTCATAATTCAACAAAAATCATCCCAGAGTGTTTCGAGTTCGAAGTTTGAGTGAATCAAACTGGGTTGGTTTTAAAATTATAACCACATTACTGAAGTTGTTAATTTACGTCGCACTAGAGCTGCACAATGGGCTATTGGCGACGGTCTGGGAAACATCCCTGAGGATGATCCGAAGACATGCCATCACAATTTTGATCCTCTGCGGAGGGGGTGGCACCCCCGCTTCGGTAGCCCGACGACCTGCGCGCGAAGTCGAGCACTTTACGGTAGCACAGTTTAGCAAGGACCCATACCGCACACCCTCGGTCCCTACGCAGACTGATCCAAGTGATCATCCACCCGCACACTGACCGCAGCCAGTGATGCTTGACTTGGGTGATCTGCTGGGAACCGTGTCTTAACGATCAGTCCACTGCGGGACACCACATTACTGAAAGTTCAAGGATCTTAGAACGGTTAGAATAGTATATAGTTTACCCCAGAACTCTTTTTTTATTCAATTCCTATTAATTAGTTCACACTCTCCCAATAACTCGTTCAAATTTTTAATCGTTCATAAATTACTTTTTTATTCACCCATTCAAATGTTCAAATACAAAGGTGTAGCGGATGATATTTGATGTCAATACAGTTTTTCCAAATATGAATTCATTTATTAGATTTAATTAATTTATTTTAGTTTTATATGGGAGAAAAAATTGTAATTATTTAATAAAAAGTAACTAAAATTTTGTTTGTTTGTAAAATTAAAAGCTTAATAACACAATTGCGACCGAGATGTCAGCTGATTGCGAAGCAAATGGTTGTCAGTTCGAATCCCTCTCAGAGCATGGATGTTTTCATCACGAATCTATGGCAATGTGACGTGGATCATTTTTCTCGCCACCGTGACTTAGGTTCATACGTCCCCATCGAGTATCGTTAATGCCGGAAGTATTGATCATTTGAACAACACTTCCGGTTCTTCCGAAATGTAGAAGTTCAGTGCCCGCCGATAAGAAAGTAAAAGTGAAATTTACAAAAAGGTATCACAAAAAGAAAAGAGAATAAAATATACATCTATACTGAGTTGACTAGTAGTTGGAAAATCTTGATTTACTTTGATATTGCATCAAGTTGTCAAGACTCTCTGGTCTGCTGCATGTAGGTTGGAAGTTCGAACACTTCCAAGACCCTAAGGGCGCTTTTTCATTACACGACACGATAACGACAAAACGGATCCGATTGTCGGTGAACGACATAGAGTCAAGTAAAATACATGGTCAGCAACAGAGTGCTTTTTCACTCACCGATACGATAACGATTATGTCGTATCCGACAAGGCGATATCGTTTGTCGGAATCAAATGTCGGTTAGGCAAGCAAGTTTCTCCTCAAATCGTGGCCATTTTATTTGTTGTTGTGTATCGTTTCTGCTTTATCTCCTCTTTTGATATCATTATTTTATTCCTTTAATCAATTTTATTCGTTTATTTGATCATGTCAAATGTAAAATTTGAAAATAAAAGTTTCATTAACTTATTCTCATATCTGGTTATAATTTTTTAATTTTACGATGTAGCATTTTTTACATTATAATGAGGTTGAAAGACTTGAACAAGCATAAAAGTTTTATTGAAAATTTTTATAAATTCATTATATGCTTTAATGAAAAGATAATATTTTTTATAATAGTAATGGTTTGATAAGAAGGCAAATAAGGACCCTTATGTATTTCAGACAGAACTCGATCTAACTACTGGTTTCTGCTTAATTGAACAATAAAAAGTCTGTTCCCTGATTCAACTGAAACATTTTTTTGAAACATGATAGAGCGGCTTCATAAGATATATTTGATAAAACTCATTTAAAAAATCATCTAAAAAGATTACTCTAAATGAAACTAATATTTTAATTCGATTTAAAAAAACGTTAATACTTTAAAACATTTAAAGAATTTAAGTGATGTTAAGTGATTACAGACATAAATTAGCGAGCAGACGCCAACTCAAAAGCTGTTTAAGATTTTAAGTCATTAGCGTATGTATATTTGACCGAAGCGCCACCTTTAATTTTCTTTAGATTTATTTGTTTTAATATTTCACTTTAGGTTGCGTGGCAACTTGAGATAGTTTTGTTGTTGTTCTTTTTTTGTTGTAATTTAGAATTATAATTTTTAGAATCCGTTTTTGATGCTAAATTATTTGTTATTAAAAGATTAAAGTTTTATAATTGTTGTCATTCATCTGTAGAACTTGTAGTTCATTTGATTGATTTTATTTAAAAGGCGTCCGCATTATTTATTTTCACTTATTAACGACATTTTGTGGCGTCCGCGACAGGACGGTTGATACGCTACTTCTGATTTGAAAAATGTTTTTAGCATCAAAAGGATTTAAAAAGGAAGATCTTATTATTGTTGCCCAAGAAATTGGCGAAGTATTACCTCAAAAAGCTACTGTAGCGGATCTGAAAACGATCATTTTGAAAAGTAAAGAATATTTTGCTGATCCAGATTTTGTAACAAGTGTATTGGTAGCTACTGTCAATGATCGACGACAAAAGGAGGAATATGAAGAAAAAGAGAGACGAAGAGAATATGAAGAAAAAGAGAGACAAAGAAAATATAAAGAAACAGAGAAACAAAGAGAATATGAAGAGAGAGAAAGTATAAGAAAACATGAACTGGAGTTGGCGAGAATTCAAGCTACATCGCAAAGAACCGGTGAGTCTCCGCCAAATATTATTAGTGCCAGTGCCAGAAAGCAATTTAATTTGCCAAAATTAGAACTTAGGCAATTTAGTGGAGATTTAAAAGATTGGCTACCATTTTGGGGACAATTTGAACAAATTAATAACGATACAGATATTGCCCCTGAAAACAAATTTCAATACCTGATTCAGGCTACAACTGTTGGATCTAGAGCTAGAGAAGTTGTAGAAAGCTTTCCTCCAACAGCTGCAAACTATACCAAAGCAGTAGATAGCCTCAAAGCCCGATTTGGCAAGGATGACCTTTTGGTCGAAGTTTATGTTAGGGAATTGTTGAAGCTCATAGTTTCCGTTCAAAAGCATGAAAAGATATCTATGACGTCCCTTTATGACAAACTAGAGTCATATCTTAGAGCTTTAGAAACGTTAGGTGTTACGACCGAGAAATGCGCTTCAATACTATTCCCTATGGTAGAATCTTGTTTCCAAGAAGAGTTTCTAAAAGCCTGGAACCGAAGTTCTTCCCGCGTTGCTTCAGTTGACGCCAAAGAGCGATTAACGAACATCATGGCTTTTCTGAAGGCAGAAACGGAAGGTGAAGAAAGAATTAATTTGGCCATGTCAGGTTTTGGCTTGGGATCTGATGAAAAACGCCAGCCCTTTAAAAAGAAAGCAAGAGATTTGCCAACAAAAAGATTTCCAACAGCGGCAAATCTATTGACTACAGATGTAAAAGATTTGAAGAAAGTGTGTGTGTTTTGTTCAGGGAAACATAAAAGTTCAGATTGCTTTTCCGCTCGAAATATGACTTTAGCTGAAAGAGAGAACATAGTAAGAGAAAGTCAATGTTGTTTTGCCTGTTTAATGCAAGGACATCCAATTCGTAAGTGCAAAGCTTTTATAAAATGCGTCATATGCGGTAAAAGACATGTGGTACTAATGTGTGAATCTTTAGCGGCAAAAAATCGTGAACCCGATAAATCTGGGCAGAAAAGTGAAAGTTCCGAAATAAACATGTCCAACATCACGTACGGTCCGAAAGTGTTCCTTCAAACTATGAAACTAAAGCTGATATCTGATAGAAAAGAAATTGTGGTGAGAGCAGTTTTAGATTCTGGATCACAAAGAACATATATTTTAAAAAATTTGGCTGAAAAGATGGAATATGTTCCTTTGAGAAAAGAAACTCTCATACACTCTCTGTTTGGTGGTCATAAATCAGATAAATTTGAACACACGTGTTATAGAATTAGATTAAGGAATCCAGAGAATAACTTGACTTGTAACATGGAAGCTTTAGATCAAGCATCTATTTGTGATACTATAACACCTGTTAGCTTTGGACCCTGGTTAAAAGAGCTTGAAGAAATTAATATAAAGTTGTCAGACGTCGGAAATGAGTCACAACCAGTTCAAATTCTGCTTGGAGCTGACGTAATAGGAAAACTTATGACAGGAAAACGAAGAGTTTTGGCAAGTGGATTAGTAGCAATAGAGACACTATTGGGATGGACTTTAACAGGGAAAGCACCTGAAAATGATTTACCGTCAAGCAACGCAATGTTGGTTACTTCCCTTTTAGTAAAAGAAATGGATATTTCTGAGCTGTGGAGATTAGATTCTTTAGGAATAAAAGATCCTTCAGAACAAAAATCTAGAGAGGAACTGCAAGAAGCCTCAATGGAACATTTCTTAAATACAGTGAAAGTTGAAGGAGACGGCCGTTTTATAGTTAGTCTGCCATGGCTTGATGGGCATTTGCCTTTGCCAGATAATTATGATTTGGCGTTAAAGAGATTGCAAATGACAACACGCAAGTTGAAAACCGACAGATTGTATGATGCCTATGGAGAAGTGTTCAAGGACTGGGAGAAAGAGGAAATAATTGAAGAGGTTCCAAAAGAAGACATGGGGATACCTTGTCATTACTTACCTCATCGACCTGTGATAAAGGAGAGCAGCACAACTAAAATCAGGCCCGTGTTCAATGCTTCTTCTAAGAGAAAAGGAGTTCCTAGTTTAAATGATTGTGTAGAAAAAGGGTTAAATTTGATAGAAGTAATTCCCTCAATGATAAATAAATTTCGAAGATATCAATTTGGCGTAACAGCTGATATACGTAAGGCTTTTTTGCAAATAAGTCTTTATGAAAATGATAGAAATTTCTTACGATTCTTATGGTATGGAGAAGATGGACAGATGAAACATTTTCGTCATCGAAGAGTTGTGTTTGGCATTTCCTGTAGTCCGTTTTTGCTAGGAGCCACTATTCAATACCATTTAAATAATAAACTAGAAAAAGCAATGGGAGGGAATGAAAAATACCCTAAAGAGATTATACAGGAACTAATATGCAGTTTTTATGTAGATAATTGCCTCACAAGAGTGAAAACTGAATCAGAGCTGAAACAATTTATAGAAGTTGCTACTAATATTATGGCTGAAAGACAATTTGATTTACGAGGGTGGGAGTCTACTAACCCATCAGAGCCTAATTCTAGAGAGACCAATATTCTGGGAATGAAGTGGAATAGACAAAGTGATACTCTGTTAATTAATATTCCTGATATGAAAGACACAAAACATGAAAAAATCACCAAAAGAAGCATTTTAGCTGCCTCACACAGAGTTTTTGATCCTATGGGGATAACTAGCCCGGTATCGTTACGACCAAAATTATGGTTACAAAATTTGTGGAAAGCTAAAATTGGTTGGGACGATGAAGTTGACACAAAAACACGAGAAGATTTTACAAAGTGGCTAAGTCAGCTTGAATATCTGAAGCACATAGAAATCCCAAGGTGGTTACATTGTGACAAAGGTTACGAACGCATTTCATTACATTTCTTTTGTGATGCCAGTAAATTTGAGTATTCCACAGTAGTTTTCCTGAGAATAGAAGATGAAAGCAATGTTCAAGTCCACCTGATACAGAGTAAAGCAAGAATAGCACCTAGCGGGAAAAAGGAAACAACGATTGCTCGACTTGAACTTCTTGGTGCCACAATTGCAGCTCGTCTGTCTATTGAAATAGTAAAACAGTTTCCGACGGATAAAGTTCATTTCTGGACAGACTCAACAACTGTATTAGCTTGGCTTAAAAGAGAAGACACATGGGGTGTATTTGTGGAAAATCGAGTTCAGGAAATCAGGAAATTGACTCCAGTAAAAGCATGGAGGCATTTGCCCGGATCTATGAATCCCGCAGACTTACCAAGTAGAGGTTGCTCTGCTCAACAACTTGGCAATTCGAAGTGGTGGGAGGGCCCCAGCTGGCTATATCTTTCCCACACGCAATGGCCTGTAGCAGCTGACGAAATTTCCGTTAATGAAGAGGAAGTAAATTTGGAAAAAAGAAAACAAGTAGTTATTTCCATGGTAAATATTGAAGTAACGGAAATATGGTGTAATTACTTTTCAACATATAGCAGAAATGTAAGAGTAGTCGCTTGGATCTTACGTTTTGTCCACAACGTTTCACATCAGGATAAGTTAAAGGGAAATTTAATCTGTGAGGAGTTAACAAAGGCAGAAAGTGTGATTTTTAAGTCAATGCAAACAACGCATTTCCAAGATGATAAATTTCTCGCCAAAATGCAAGCTTTTCGAGATAAAAGTGGTATTCTGAGAGTCAAGACCAAACTGGTACATAGTGATGAGAATGAGAATTTCAGATGTCCAATCCTTTTACCTGCTAACAGTGTTGTGTTAGAATTAATCCGTGAAGAGCATATAAAAGCGATGCATGCAGGTCGTTCAATCTTACTCTCAAGACTCAGAGAGCGATACTGGATTCTTAAAGCTAAAAAGTTAGTAAATAAAGTTATTTCCAAGTATGTGACTTGTAAGCGTCATCAAGCTAAACCAGTAGAAGTTCCGTTTGCGCCCCTTCCAAGAGAAAGAGTTACTCAGACAAAAGTTTTCCAAGTGTCTGGTGTGGACTATGCCGGTCCTCTGTTTCTAAAATCGAATGAAAAAGCTTGGAGCGTTTTGTTTGCCTGTGCTGTGTACCGAGCAGTTCACTTTGAATTAGTACGGTCTCTCACTACAGATGCTTTCATTCAAGCATTCAGACGATTTATCGCAAGAAGAGGTAGAATATCGGTCATTTACTCGGATAATGGTAAGAATTTTGTAGGAGCAAACAATTATTTAAAGAATTTAGATTGGGACAAGATTGCTGTGTACTCAACCGCTCAGAAAATAATTTGGAAATTTATTCCACCCACAGCAGCATGGTGGGGTGGATGGTGGGAGCGGATAGTTGGAATGCTTAAGACTCTTCTGCGTCGTGTGTTAGGTAAATCTGTTGTAGATTATGAAGAACTAACTACAATTTTATGTGACTGTGAATCGGTTATAAATAGCAGACCATTGACCTACATTCACGATAATCCATCTGAATTAGTACCTTTAACTCCGGCAACGTTTATATACGGGGAAGGTAGCAACAGCAACGAAACTCCCGATCTAGACCTTGTGAATCGAACCTCTATGTTGAAACGTGTAAAATTTTTGCAAAAATTACGTGAAGATCTCAAACAAAGATTTAGAAATGAATATCTTGCTCAGCTAGTGCACAAGGGAATAAGAAGGAATGATGTAATAAACATCGGTGATATTGTTTTAATAGGACAAGATAATGCTCGACGCATAGATTGGCCTCTTGGAATTGTCTTGGAGCTTTATCCTGGAAAGGACAGTATTCCTAGAGTAGCCAGATTAAGAACCTCTCAAGGAGAAAGGATCCGACCTTTCCAAAGACTTTATCCTTTAGAGCTATCAGCAAAGAACGATATGGATGTTCTGGAAAAGTCTTCGAAGAAAATTAACTTGGAAGTTCATAATATTCCCAAGTCCGTTGATGTGCCTGATAATTTGGAAGTGAATTCTCTTGGGAAGAATCATAAAAATTCCACAACGTTTAGATTTATGAACATTTTGTTATTTATATAATGACTGAATATTTTTTTATTAGTTTCATATAAAGATGACCAATATACATGAGTTAGTTTGTATTTTAAAGAAATGCTAACTGTTTGTTCCAAAGTGCTATTTATAATATCACTTTGCAAGGTGGGAGTATGTTTAAGATTTTAAGTCATTAGCGTATGTATATTTGACCGAAGCGCCACCTTTAATTTTCTTTAGATTTATTTGTTTTAATATTTCACTTTAGGTTGCGTGGCAACTTGAGATAGTTTTGTTGTTGTTCTTTTTTTGTTGTAATTTAGAATTATAATTTTTAGAATCCGTTTTTGATGCTAAATTATTTGTTATTAAAAGATTAAAGTTTTATAATTGTTGTCATTCATCTGTAGAACTTGTAGTTCATTTGATTGATTTTATTTAAAAGGCGTCCGCATTATTTATTTTCACTTATTAACGACAAAAGCCATATAAAAATTATTCCTCATTAACTTCACTCTTGTTCTTGGTTTCTCTTATTCAGACGTAATTAAAAAATTTATTTGGGACTTTTTGTAGCTTATGGAAAAGCACATAAAAATCTTCTACAACATATCTTGCCTAATTTATTTTGTGGGTACTTACGTTGTTGCAGAAGTTGTGCTAATGCACCAATAAAGAACAATCCTGTTGTTCGCACACAGCAACTCCGTTTTCGCACGCAGTTATCTTTTGGATTCCTTGTTGCCTTGTTTGCTCATTTCTGACGCCATTTTTTAGTGCTACGAAAATGCATCTTTGGGATTTGCCAAAAACAGAACAAGATGCAATTTTATTTTTTCAGTAGCGAAATATTTTACCCCAAAAAAAACGAAAATGTACCGATTCCCATGACATGAAACTTTAATTTAGTAAACGTACGTTTTGGAAATGTAATTTAAGACAGTGTGATCAGCAAGTGGGGCATAGATGGTAGCACAATTTATTCTGACAGTTGTTGGAAAGGTTATCAAACAAAGAGAATAGAAGAATTCCTACTTGCTAAGGTTTATCATAAATACAAATACCTTAGCAAGTAGGTATTTGTATACATTTTATTAATCCTGATACAGAAGTTCATAATACACAAACAGTTGAGAGAATAAGGGGCAGTGTTAAATGGAGGGACAATAGACATAGGGGGACAGTGAGACATCATTTGGAATCTTATATATCAGAGTTCATATCGTTACTTTGAAACTAAACCGTGGTAACTAAAAAAAGCAAGTTTCTCAGGATAGCGATTTCTAATTTTTCAGGAACTTCCATTGCAAGTTGACTCAAAGCTATGGCGACTATTACAAAATATTTTAATTTAAAAAACCCTGCTGAACCAGGCCAGATTCTTGTAGCATTTCTAATTTTGTGGTAATTTCGAAATAAGTTAAGGTACTCGAATATTACATATTTCATTTCAAATTTTGACATACAACAGTGTAGGAAAAAAATCGCTCTCCTGAAAAACTTGCTTTTTTGAGTTACCACGGTTTAGTTTCAAAGCGACGTTAACTCCTCCAAGGTTTTGTTGCAACTGGCACACGGCTACAGTATTCCCTAAAACTAAAATGGCGAATCGCGCCAATGCGATAACGATTTATCTGCTTTCTAAATTAATTTTATGGAACTATGAAGATAACACGTTGCTTCTCTAAAAGGGTGATTTTTTTACACAAAATGACCTAAATATCTCATTTTTCGATTTTTTTGAGTTACTACGGTTTAGTTTCAAAGCGACGATATGGCGACAGCATCTGATGAAAGAAAAGAGACTGTTTTGAATATATGTTAAACACTATATAGAACCATTTTCCACCGAAATCCGATGACTACTTTGATTATATAAATAAAGTATTTTGAATTTTTATATTTTAAAAGAAGTGCTTTATTTCATGATTTGTCTCAAAAATTTTAGGTGTAGATTGGCGGCACTTAAAAACAGCCAAATCTGTAGCTGCGGTAGCGTTAATACGTAAGTACCATTTTGTGCACCCAAAAACGTTTCTGCACTGCTAGCTTTTTTCTTCTAAAAGAAAGTAAGAAGTTTGAGACGACTATTATCATATGGCATATTTAAATTTTGCAGAAAAAAATCACAACAGAAAACAATCAACTGCTCACTCAAACTCAAAACATTGAATGAACAAGAATTTCTACTTCTCGGACGAACGATATCGGACAAGTGAAAAAACAATTGCTTGAACGATCCGGCAACGACATTGTCGTTCACACATTTGTCGTCCGATTTTGTCGGTATCGTGTCGTGTAATGAAAAAGCGCCCTAAATGTACCTCTGTGATGCACATCTGAAATATGCCCGATCTAATCTATTTTTCACCTTTACAAGGACCTATAAGACGTCTGTGTAATTACATGCGTATCTACAATAATATAAAAACTTCTGAAACAAAGAATAGTTGTTATCTGAAGATAAAAAAAATATATATTTAATATAAAATACCCATATTGTGAGCCATTAAAAAAAAAAAAAGGTGAATAGAGAAAAATACCCTGCAAAAAAACTCTGGTAAACTTTATAAATTGTATGGTTAATGACGTTTCTGGTTTAAAAAAAAAAACAGAATTTTGATTAAAAAGACTAAAACTATACGGTATTTAAACCATTTGTTGTTGTAGTAGTTCATTTACGTCGCACTAGAGCTGCACAATGGGCTATTGGCGACGGTCTGGGAAACATCCCTGAGGATGATCCGAAAATATGCCATCACAATATTGATCCTCAGCAGAGGGGAGTGTACCCTCGCTTCGGTAGTCCGACCACTGTACGCAGGTAGTCCTGCACGCGAAGTCGAGCACTTTACGGTAGAACAGTTTAACGAGGACCCATACCGCACACCTTCGGTCCCTACGCAGACTAATCCACGTGGTCACCCACCCGCACACTGCTTGACTTCGGTGATCTGCTGTGAACCGTGTCTTAATGATCAGTCCACTGCGGGACTTTAAACCATTTAAATAAATTGCCTAAAATGGTATTTAAACCATTACCAACTACCAAAAATTATCTAAAAACTAACAACTGGTAATTTTTCCGTCCATATGGTAAGGATTTAGCAGAAATTCTGTTTTTAAGGAAATACAAAACTGAAAAGTAAATTTAACCGAATAAATGGATTTCATGCCATGCTCTAAAATATCATGCTAAAATTATCAAATCTTGCGAGATTTCCAATTTTCAGCATACATAATAAAACCATATTTTTATTTTACCAAAGTCATTACCAAAGCGCTTCGGTAAAAATTTCCGATCTTTTTTGTGTTTTCAAAGAGCCCGAAACATAATTTTATGATATACACGCAGGATTTTTTTCTCAGTGTTTTAAATACATAAACATAAATAATGGGTCGAAGTTTCAGAAAATACCGCTAATGCGTTGGTCTATAATTATTTTTATAACTCCAGACAAGATATTTTTAACATTATTTTTTATTTTATTTTAAAGTGTTCTTGAACCAGTGAATTTAAGTAATTAAGGAGAAAAGAAGTTTATTTATGCTCAAACTTTTTTTTTTTATAAATCTGTAATTTTCGCAATCTTTTAACACTTGATCAAGAATGAAAAAGATTTAAGCATTATTTTATAGACTGGGGTAATCTTTTTCTCGTAATGAAATTCAAGGTTGAAGATTTAAGATTTCTTTCTAAACATAGAAAATTAGGGATTTTTCAAAAACGTAATCAAAAACTCATTAGAGCATTTTCCCTTGAAAGAATAAAAAATAATAAATAGCTTAAACAAGATGAAATTGAACGAAAAACACGCGTAAAATCATTATTTTTTCCTACGATTTGATTTAAAACTCCAAAAAATGGATTTACAAAATTATCGCCCTACTTTAATTTTTTTCCAGCAGCAGTGTAAAAATTTATTTATCATTTTATTTTTTTAGAGGATCTTATACATTTTTAACCAGATTAGAAAATGAAAAATATATCAGTATCTATTCATTTTTATTTTTCAAATTCGTAATTTTAGAAACGGAGATTATAGGCAAAAAAAAAAACTATTTATTTTCTTAATAGTGATTATTATTTTTCATGCGTTTATATGATTTTTTTGTGTATTTTATTAATGCAAAAAGTGTTTTTTTCCATCTTATAGTACTTAAAGTTTTAAAGCAATCAGTTAGAAAAAATATCCATAAATAAATTTTAAATAAAAAAAAAATTCTTTAAATGCATCGTAAAAATTGGTATTTCTTTATCACATATAGTTAGAGCCCCATAAAAGGATTTAATTAAGATTATAGGATGGTGATTAAAATAGTAACTAAAAAATTATTTACTACTTGATAAAAGGTATTTGATAAGAAAATTTTTTCAAGAATGCAGACACAATTTTTCAATCTTGGTGGATTATTGAGTAAAAAACATCTTAATCAAAATATCAATAGCGATTTCTTCGATTAAAAAAGATACTCTATTCGATTTATACAATTTTTTCATGTTTTCCTTTAAAGTAAATAAAAAAAAAACAATTATTTTTAAATAATATAAGTTTAACTGAATTTACTGATTTTTACATAACAAACTGCTACAGTAGATTGCAAAAATGCAAGTACAAAAATCACTTGCCGAAACAAATAATTTAATAAATGTAATAAATGTAAGTAAATTTACTAACATTTACTCAACGGGCGGCCATTTGGCCGAGCAATCAGTGTACCTGACTGTGAAGCCAGTGGCTGCGGGCTCGAATCCAGCGCAGGGCATGGATGTTTTCCTCCCTGTGTGCTGTTCTCTGTTGTGTAATGTGTGAATGTGGCACGCCCTATGAACGGGTATCTGTGGCAGTGTGGCGTATGTAATGTTGCTCGCCTTCGTGACTTAGTTTCATAGGTGCCCACTGGGGTATCGATAAATGAGCAACACTTCCGGCATCTTCCTAGGTGATGAACGAAAGCCTGTCGTCAAAAAAATTATATATATATATATATATATATATATATATATATATATATATATATATATATATATATATATATATATATATATATATATATATATATATATATATATATATATATATATATATATATATATATATATATATATTATTCCACTAGGTCACACTTAAAGAAAGTGAGGTTCAGATAGATACTAATGGGAATCGAATCCAAGCCGAAAATAATAAATCCACACTACCGACTGGATTGCTGATGAATTTAGTCTCTTTTTAACTATCTTAAATCTAATTTATTTGCCTCTCGCATTTAGCTATATATGTGTGTGTTGCTTTACAATTTTATGACAAGTTACTTTACATACGTCCGACTTTTTTCAATAAAATTATATTTCCATTACCAAAGAGTTAGGTAAATTGCATAAAAAAGGGGAAAAAATATAAAATGCTTGCCTTCTTCTAAGGCAGTGGTCGGCAAACTTATTAGCCAAAGAGCCAAATATGAACATTACAACAATTTTTAAAAAAGTTAGGAGCCAAATCTGCTTGTTTAATAAACTTTTATTACATTAAATAAGTAGTACACTAAATAAAACTAAATTTCATACTTAATAAATATTTATTAATGCGAACAATGTGCTTGCATCTCCTTGGAAAGTTTGAGTAAGTCAGGTCTGTATGTTGTTTTTAATTTTAGGCCAATTTGTACCCCCACTACTTTAGAAAAAGTATGCGCGCATGTTTGTGGTACCTTTGTATCACACCGGAGTACGCCGAAAACATACGAACAATTTAAGCCGGTAGCTTGTACATGGTTTGTGTTAACGTTTACGAAAACTAAAAAAATTAAACTCGATGTTCGTTACGTATTTTCACAACAATATAAAATTCTAATTACCTATCTATCTTTTAACTTAAACAAAAAATTATACATGTTCTCGATTTATAGAAGAATTTTAATTTATCAAAATAAGATGTAATTTTTTCCTTACTAAGTTTTTTTTTTAATGGAAATATTAATGCGCCTTCCGTGGATATTTGTGCCAGAGCCGCACTTAAGGAGCCAAGGAGCCACATGCGGCTCTGGAGCCGCACTTTGCCGACCACTGTTCTAAGGTAATCGAATCCTTGCAATAACTGTTCATTTCGACTAATGCAAACGATCCGCAGAGGCACGTGGATCATGAGTTCGAATCACTTGTAAATGTAACATCAGACTAAACATGAGAGGCGGTTTTGTCTGCCTGTAATGCAAAAATCAGGTTGTTAGTTGAAACAAAATCTCCTTCACAACAGTAAGTTCGCCCGGGAATTTTCTGGTTTTCTGATATGAATTCATCAAAAAATGTTAGGATGCGGCATTGATATAGCTACAAATACATCTACAGATGAGAGAACAGTGTTTTCAGAGAATGTTGAAACAGTGCTCACAATGATATAACGATCAAAGGGACAAACTAACTTAAACTATTGAAGAACAATTTGGAGATTAGCTTAGAAAATAATTATGCAAATGGAAAAAAAAAATTTGCCAAAATAAATTTAGATTTCAAGTGTCTAGACATTATTACTGTATATATTTCACAATATTTCTTATTGGAGCTGTTGATAGAGTGCTATCTTCACAATAAGGTAACTCAGGTTTGAACTCCAGCAATGACAGATTGATACAAATTCTGCTCTCGGCTACAATATCTACCACGGTGCTGACGTAAAATATCCTCAATGGTTGACGGAAAATACATTAGAAACTCTTTGATGTCAGGTTTTCCTCTCCGTGTAAATTAAATACGAGATAGTTTCATCAAAACGTTTTCCATGAAAGCAATTTTGCGCCCATGCTTTAACCTAAATCTCTCTTTTTTTAACTTTATAACCGTCATTGAGCAGACGATCCAATTTTGGATTTATGACTACCAATGTTCTGCTCTGTAGCCATGTAATTTTGAACCAATCCAGAAGACCAGTAAAATCTTGAATCAATACCCCCAAAGGTATGATTTGTAATGGGAACATGAAGGACTTGGTGACTCGACAGATTTAAGGCTGAGAGAAGATAGGCAGTCACCATTTACAGCACAGGGCCGGCGGGGATCGAACCCGCGACCTCTTGGACATAGGCCCCATGCTCTATCTACCAGGCCATCCCGGTCCCTCTTATAACTCTCGTGTCTATTAGGCTAATTTTAAGATTACAATTCGACGGTTTTGAACATTGATAGTCGTAAGCACAAAAATGGATCAGCTGTTCAATGCTGGTTGTAAAATGTATACTATTAAATAATAAGGATAATATGACAGTTATATAACTGTAGTGAAATTAACTTAACATTCAGAAAATCCATGCAAGATAAAATATATTCTAATATTATTATATATATATATATATATTTACGTATATAAATTTAAAAAAAAAATATTTAATTTAAAATATAAAATATTTGCGAGCTAGCACAATAATGATTTATCTAAAACAATTCTAATCAAATTAAATTCATTTGTAAAATGACTCGTGGTTTTCCTTTGATAAAATGAAACGCCCACTGGTAATATTATCACGATGGATTTGGTTAGATTGGTTTTAGTCTCCCTGGTTTGAATGGTGAATTCAGATTTCATTTACGAAAACATTCTAAAACGAATGATTTATCAGCTTATTTAACACCGTGTCTACATTAATTCGACGCCCTTGTATGGATATTTCATCCAAGTTTACGCTTAATTAATTATAGCTCTGAGACTTAGATTTGTTGTCAGAATACAGAAGGGAGATTTAAAGTAAATATTTGTAAACAACACAGGAGATTCAATAGAGTATTGTAGGTGATCAAACAAAGTATCTATCTGTAAAGTAAAGTGGTTAGGGTTATTTTAGATCTTAAGGAAGCATTTTCAAGGATTTTTTTTTAATTAATGCTAGCATAAAAATTATATTAAATGATAAATAATTTTTATAAATAAATAAAACAGTTTAGCTTTACAAAATATATGTGGCTCCACATATAGAAAAGTATGTCTATGTAAAAAAGGGAGAAAAAAATTTAATATGAAAGATATAACAAAACATGTCAAAACTGTTACTCCTTGTAAGTTTCATAATAAGCTTTGCTCAATATTATTAGCTTCAATAGCTTAATAAATAGATTAGGTAATGCAAAGCAGAACTTTTCAAAAATGTTTTTATTTTAAACATTACGTGCTTAGAATGAAATAAACGAATTTCAACTAGATTGTAGTTATCATAATTGTATAACGTATGTTTAAAAAAGGATTATCATTTTAATTTAGGGTCATTCTATTATTTTTTTCCTAGAGTAACCGCCTTTTCCGAAAAGTCAGACCCGGCCTATTGAAACCAACACAGTAAAAACTATGTCCTCATAATCCCTCCCCTCCGTATTTGATGTATTTTGTACTTAGACACAAGCCTTAAAAGTTGAGTCAAGTAATCGTGTTGTGTTTAATTAATGACAGGTAAACTCAAAATCGACCGTTCAGTGAAAGGATTAAAATGTATAATTTAAATCTAAACATTTAAAATTGAATAATCTTACACCAAACTCACACATACAAGAACACCAATGTTGGTGTGCTCTGAGCGATCTGTCCTCTTTTTCTCTCTCCTTTCTCTCTCATTTTACCTTTTCTTATTTCTCATGACTTACAGAGCTGCCAAATACGCACACAATTTAACCTGTATTCCTCTTATATTATCAGATATCTAAAATACTAAAGAATATAAGTTACTTTCACATCGGCAAAATGAGTGGAGTACTGAAGCAAATAACAAAAAATCCTTTAATGAGGCGCCTCTTCCACTTAAATATGAAATAATACTGCCCAGTGGTCACACGCGTTTAACGCTCAAGCATCTTCTATTAAAATGAACCAACTTGCAACGAGCCTTTATTGTATTATGTATTTTCTCACACAATGCAAAAAAGAAAAGAAAAACATTTATCAAAGACGACGCCATTTTGGTTGTGAATATCCGTCCACTTTTATCAGATTGAATCGGTTTTCAAACCCTATATCTTCTTTTATCTTCAAGACGTTAAATTTTATTCCAGAATATAAACCTCCTTTTAAATGCAAACCATTCTGCTTTTTACCAAATACATCAAATCCAATTTGCTTCAATTTCGATTTGCCAATTACATCAAATTCAATTTGCATGATTCTGAACAGGTTATACTTGGGAATCGTCTCTAGTCGCATAAAACAACAATTCCGGACATGGGGTTTAGATGCAATTTTAATCCTGATGACGTGCTCTTACTTCCCTAGAAGTTCATCGTTACATGTATGAGATAATATATAGATAATAGATATGAGATAATGTGATGTATGTAGCGTTTTTTAGCTCGTCAAAAAATACTATTAACGTCATTTAAAAACATGTGTAGAGTAGTAGGAGCAAGAATAGTTTTAGATTTAAAATCCCCATTACCAAATTATGAAAGATTAAATATCTGAATAAATGCAGCAAAAAATTTGTTCAATTCATATTTTTTTTCATTAAATGTTAAAATTCCTTTAATATGTTTGCTTAAAAGTTAAGACACGTTTAGGTAGTAGGCTTTGTCGTTTGTGTTCTATACTGTAAAAAAAATGTGGTATACTACCTATCCAAATATGGAGTTGAACAACTCTAAAATCTCTGAGGATTTTTATTTTAAAATTAGCTTTAAGTCTAGTACAAAAAAGTTACTTTTAGCTGATTACCAAAGTAATGATAAGAGAAATGAACTAGATACTCTATGTTTTTTTTTCCTTTACAAAAACAGTCAATTGAATAATTTAGACAAGCAACAGTATATAATTTTATTTACGCAATGCATGATGTTCATTATCTTTTAAATATTTGATGAAAAATCATCTTCAAATAATCTGGCAGATCGCCAAACAGCGGTAAAACGCAATTCAGAGGTTCCCCATGGTTGGTTTAAACAGAAGTATATCCATTAAAATTCAATCCAGAATGTTTAGTAAAATATCCTCGAAAGTATGTCACCAAAAACAAAGATGTCATTAAGTTACAAATGAACATCGTATGTTGGCATCCTACCGAAAGATATTAACATACAATTTTGAAATAATTACAAACTAATAAATCAAAAATGTCAAGACATTCCTTTTAAACAAGATTGTTTGTTAAATAAAAACTTAATAAACGTTTGCTGTTATGAAACAGTCAACGTTAATGAAACCCTTTCACATGATTATAACTCGAAAGTATTTTTTGGTATCTCTTTCTTCATGAGTTGCTATTTTTGGATACTTAACAAACACATATTGGAAGCTTAGAATTAAACTACGAGTTTGTTTAAATATTCTTTATATTCAAGCAATTTGTTCTGCGTGGGTGTTTTAAGTAATAGCAAGATTTAATTTTCCACATATTTGAAACGTTATTTATTATTGCATTTTTTTTTTGTTTGCGTTCGAATAGTGTTGTCAGACTAATTCTATTTAAACTAGTTTAATTAAGTGCCGTTGATATTAGTAGTTTCATAAAAACATCTTTAGTTCTTTTATAGCATTATTGGATATTATTTACAATGTGTGGGTAGATCAATAGTTATAGTTTTGTTTCAAACGTGTAGTTTAAAACGATGTAAACATTATTTTTAGTTTTTAATTAATTATTTTTCGGCAAAAAAACAAGGAATAAGGTGTTGCCTTTAAAAAGTGGAAGCAACTTTTATTGTCAAGAAAAGAAAATTTAATCTATTTTAATAAGTAATTAAATTAATAAAATTTCATGAGGAATCTAATCTTAAACATAAAACCTTGATTGTATGAAAATAACGAAACATTTAATTATTTATAATTTTAAATTAGTAAAAAAAAATATTTCTAATATAGCTTAATTAAAATGTGTGAATGAACTCATTCTTGAGGTCATTTACATCATTCACACCCGCACATTATGCACACACACCCATACACTCATTCATATACACGCGCATCAACTAAATTAAGGGGTCGCAGTACCCAAAAAATGACCGAAATATCGATATTTTTTTATTGCTTATAATAAAACTTCGAACTATAACAAATGCACTGAAAAATCATCTCTCTATCTACATTTTAGAAAAAAGTTATGAATGATTTTAGATTGCCCTAAAACAGAAACTTGATCAGCAGACAAACTTTAAAGTGCTTTTTCTCACAGATGATAATCTTGTTCTTTAATCTTAATTAAATACCTTAGAATTTTTTTTCTATTTAAGATAAAGCTTTGAATTAAACTTTTTTATCTTAAGTATAAATACACTTATTTAAACTGTGCATGAAATAAATATTTTATGCGGTATTACAATTTTTACTGCATGTTATATAACCTAACAGGAATTTTTAACCTTTTTTTTCTACTACTACTACAAAATAATCTATAAAATATTTTCTAACAGATAGATCAACAAATGAATGCACAAAATTGTTGAAATAAATACTGTAAGCACTAAGAAATATGTAAATATGTAAAATAAAAAAGCCCTAAGGATTTAAAAATTTTGAATCTTTTTAATTTTTTTTACATTTTAAAAAAATTAATCAGTTTAACTATTTTTTACGATAAATTATTGATTATAAGTTAAATGAGCTTGTAAAGCATCCACAAAACGAATGATTATACCTATTTTTTAAAAAAAAATGTTGCAAGGATACTGTGAACCCTTAAGAACTTAAAACTAACACGGAAATATATAACTTAAGAATAGCTTAATAAAACTACTTTAAATTTTATAAATTGAGATTAATGATACTAATATCATACTTTTCTAAATAAAATGCAGTTCGCGGAAACATTAAACCCTATTAAACTGCATCAACAAGCTTTTCTATTGTTGTATATATTATTTCCTTAATTATTCAGCAGAAATGATTGATGACTCCTTAAATATGGGTAACACGACCTTCTTTTTACAAAGCTAGGCATGCATGCAAAATAACTTTCCTGAATTTTAAACATAATATATTTTGCGATAAAATGCTCTAATTTCGAATGAAAGTAATAATTTAGTTACATAAAAAAGATAGTGGTTTCCTGGTATTGCAATGTCTGAATAATCCATAAAAATGAACAACTTTGCTTTTTTATCCTTACGCCTAGTTAAAACCAACAACCCTCTATTGCATAGTTACATAACGTAGAGTGCGGAAAATTAAATAATAAAATCCCAGAATATCTTTTAAAATAATAATTGGATTTTCACATAATGGAACTTAATGGCTCAATTTTTTTCCTGAAATATGTTAATTAACATATGTATTATTGCATATGATGTTACATAGTATGTTAACATATTTGGTTTACATATTACGATAAAGGATCTCAGTTATGAACATTATAGGCCATTTATTATTCCTGAAAGAAACCTTTGGAAGAAATTCATTCTTCCATACTTGGATGAAGTCCGGAAGTGCTGCCAATAATTTAAAATTAATTCTTTTTCATTATTTTAATATACGATCCCAGATATGTTGACGTAAGATTGGTGTCTATGATAGCCTCTTTTACTGCCTTCATTGCCCATGTGCCCTATTGTTAGAAGTTCGTCTTCGTGGATATTTTTTTTTATGGAACTCACCCGCATTTGCGTTACATGGAGAGGAAAACCACGAAAACCTCCCTCGGTGAGTTTGACGTCAAGGGGACTCTAGCCCATGATCCGTTTACCAGTGAGGATATTTTACGCCAGCATTGCGGTCGGTGCGAGCTGGGTGCGGAATTCGTATCGACCAGTCATGTCTGGGATTTGAACCCGGATCGCCTCATTGGGAGGCGAACCCTCTATCCTTAAACCACCACGGCTCGAAAATATATAATTTTAAAAAAAATTATATAATTGATAAATAAAATAATCTTTACAATTGTATTTATGTAAACCTTGCCAAGATTATTAAAATATAACAATGTAACGCACATTTAATAAATATAGAATGTTAAATTATAATTTTTAATACACTTACCATATAACTATATTAGAATTACAATATAACTATATTACTTTATAATATTAAGGTTTATTTTCTAATCATAAAATACAAAATAAAACAAAAACAATTCATGCGTTTCCAATTTTGATTTAATGTTGATGTGGTATCTGTTTATGTTTTGGTAAAAACTCACGTAAGACATTTTTTATAAAAATTAATTCAAATAGTGGTTATTTGTTAAAAGAAAAACGATGTGATGCAGTTTGAAGTGGTACGACGCTATTTATCTAATTATACGTGCACACAAAAAATTGAAACACTGGATTATTTGTTAAACAAAAATGCCTCAAATGCAAGGACAAAACAACTACTTCTCTCACACACAGATTAGTGTAGGAGTAGTTAGTAGATGTAAATCTGGTCAAATTCAAAGGACCGAGTAAATTGATGTTGCGAGCCTAAGATCATTAACACTACAACCGCTGACCATAACATAACATAATGCAGTTATAAATTATGCAATCTTTTTTTTTTCTTTCTCCTTCCCAGCATACGCCCATTATTTCGTATCGATTGCCTTTTGCGTGCAGGAATCTTAACACATGTTCTTAGCATATTCTTAAAAATAAAACAAATAAATCGTTGCGAAGTTAATAAGATGTAGTAAGTTGGGTGTTTTTCATTTACTTTTTTGAAATTACTAGATAATAAAACGAAGAAATGGGAAATATCTTTACTTTTGAATAAACAAATAATTTTGTTCTCTATGTACAAAGATGCGTTATGGTAATCATAATCTAAAAGTATAGAATGGAAAAGTGTTATTTCCAAATGTTGTGTGTTTTGAGTCAAAAACACTCATTTCAATGTTTTTTTTTAATTAGATTGTTTAACCAATTTAACAAAAGCAAACAAAAAGATATATAGTCAAAGATAAATATTTTTCATGTGGGGGAATGCAAATGTATATCATTTATACATAGGTTACAAATAACAATCGAAAGCAGATTATCTAGATAATCTGCATACTTACTAGCTTATCTGCAGATTTACTAGCTTATCTGCAGATTAACTAGGTCTATCCATTAAAGTGCAAAAAAAGTGGTTTCCGCAATTTTCGTTTGTAAATTGCAATAAAAATAATTTTAAAAAAATTAAAAAATTTTAAATTTTGCAGATTTCGTAAATTTTGCAAATAAAAATATTAATTTTATAATTTTTTTTCCTACCCCATAGGATACTTTACATCAGCTCTGTTAGCAGTGCGAGTCAAAACCAGAATGCGTATGGTCAAGCCATCACGGGATTTGAACCTGGGATACCTCATTGTGAACTCTATACCTCGAGCCGCTGTGACTCTAAGAGATTCATTTTTCTCAACTTGTGTGTTAATGGAAGCCATGTTTTCCATGCTTCGAAAACGGAGCCCTTACAATTTTTAGGTTTCCTGCACTGAGAAAAAAAGTATGATTATAAACTATCAAAATAGGGTCGTCCCATAGAGGAAATGCCAAAAAACACGGTCATTTTTACCGAAACGCTTTGGTAATGATTTCGCTAAATTTAACAATAAAATATTGTTTTATAATTTGCTCTAAAATTTGGTAAAAGTGGTAAAGTTTGATAATTTTAGCATGATACCTTAGAGCAGTGTTTCCCAAACTTATGACTTTTATGTACCTTTTCTAAATTTTTTGTAACACTGTGTACCACACATAAAAAAAATGAATGTATTTTTTACTATAAAAATTGCACAAAAGTTAAAAATCACAACTGGCTGTTGACTCCACCAATTATTTACTGTTAACTCTGCAAAAAATAGCCAATAGAAAAATACGTAATCATACATTTTCATGGTTATCTTTGTTTTTGAATACAATTTTTTGAAATTTCCGTTTGTTGCAAGATATTTCGCATAAGAACGCGTATCCTCGCTTTTTCAGTACCCCTGGAGGTACACGTACCACATTTTGGGAAACACTGCCTTAGAGATTCCATAAAAACCCTTTATTCGATTAAATTTACTTTTTCAGTTGAGTAATTTTACCAAATGTTTGGTTATAAGAATTATAATTTTAGAAATTCTGGTAAATAGTTGCCATATGAATAATTTAAATACCGTATATTTTGCTTTTTTTTCCTAAATTATTGTGTGTTTTTTTTAAATAAAACAAGAAACGTTATTAAATAATAATTACGTTAAAGTTAATAATTATGTTAATTACTATACAATCCGGTAATTTTACCGGTTTATCTATGTGGGAATTCTCTAAATGTACTGAGTTAAAATTAATAGTTTATGTGAATATGTCATTTCATGGAATGACGAGAAACGAAGTGTCAAATTCATGAAAGTCATAGAAGACAATTATTTAATTTATAAATATCTGAAATCGTAATTATTACTCAAATCAAAGTCTGAATGATGTGTTCGCTTGACAGAATAAATCTTTAATGCTTTGATCTGAAATCTCTAATGAAAATATATATTCTTAGCATTCATTTGAAAGTATGTAAAAAAAATATGAATTGTTCTGTCAGAAGCGTTTTAATTTTATAGATTCTTATTTTTCTTTACATTTCAGCTTTTTTTTCTCTTGATTCAAAGGAATCTTCATGTATTTTCTGGCTGTTTATAATAACTTTAACAGCTTCTATGATTATCCCGTGTTAACTCGGGTATGGATAGATTGCAAATATTTATTATCCCGAATAAACTCGGGCGTAGCAGAATTCGTCAATCCGTTTTTTTTATCACGTTTTTACTCGTTTTTTTATCACGTTTCTACTTTCTACAAAACAAAAAATAATAATAATCTGAAGTTATTGGAAGTTGGCAATTTTTTTTTGGGGAGTTTTGCTATTTGTGGTACTGCAGACGTGTTTCGTACAATTGTATATACGATGATCATTGAATTTACATAGAAGAAAAGAGTTTAAAAAAAAATGGCGTTCGCTAGCGAAAGTAAGGCAGATGATTTTTCAGATTATAAAGATGTGAACATATACAAAAACGGGTATTTAATTTTTTTTTTCATTTGCCCGAGATAATTTGGGATAGTAAACTGATGGTAAATTAAATATTTTTTACGCATAAAAAAATTAAAATTTCAACTTAGAACTCGTATATTATGTTTCATTCCTTGTGCCTAACTGGTGGCCCAGAGGTTAGCGTGCCTGACTGCGGTGCCGCTGGTCGCGGGTTCGACTCCTGCTCAGGGCATGGGTGTTTCTTTCTCTCTGTGTCTTATGTCCTTTCTCCTTTGTGTGTGGTTGTGTGAATGTGATCCGCCCTATAAACGGGTTTGTGGTTGTGTGACGTGGGCGACGCTGCTCCACCGTCGTGATTTCGCCACAGGTGCGAGAAGAGAGTAGCAGTTCTGGCATTTCTGTGGCCAATAGGACCCCCCCCCAAAGTCCCCGCCATTAAAAAAAAAAGTTCATTGTATTATTAATGAAATAAAAAAATAGGTTGATTTTTTGCATTTTTTTCCCAACAAATTGGTAAGTTGGTTGAAAAGATTATTTTTGTTATAATCCATATTCTCCATTATGTTATAATCTGTTTCATTCACGATTTGTTGATACATTTCCTTCGCTATCTATTAATATCACATATACCGTTTGTTAATATTAATAATTTATAACCCCAACTCCGTTTCGGTTAGTAATCTCAAATCATCAAAACTGATGAGATTCAGATATTTTAATGACAAAGCATCAAACATTTACGAACCAACTAATTTATAATCAGGAACACTGAGTTTAAAGCTTTTAACCGATCTCATTAAAAGAGATATGCTTACTGTTTACCCAATATATTTGCTTGTTCTAAACAATTAGTATTCTCAAACATTTGACAGAACCTTAACGAGTCCACACTCGAAAGCAGAATGAAATCATTAATTAATTTCTTGTTATTTGCATTTAGTGCCGTTGTAGACTGTAACAGTCTCAGAACTCTTGGTGAAAGACCTGAAGAATTTTTATTTTAAGCAGATAATATTAGCAGAAAGTAAAGACAACTATTTCTTTTTAATTTGAAATTAAGTAGCATGCAATTAGTAAATGAAGCAAGTATTTTAAGCAATTTCAAATGGGCACATTGAAACTTATTTAAAAGTATTTAATAATGCTGTATAAATTCATCAGATATCTATTCTTTCATTTTTAAAGGTATTGTATCATATGGAGCCTCCTCTTCGTCTTCCCGATCTCTGCAATAATTTTTTGTTCAACTCTAGATGAAATTAAAGAAAAATATTTTTTTTTGTATTTTATTTAAAAATAATAATTGTTGTTGACGTATGCCTGTTTAGGCAGAGGGTGTGTGATTGTTCTTGTTTTCCAGTGGCGCCATCTATGGCCAAGAATTCGATTTCTTCCACATCATACGTCTCACCCGTTTATAAGGAGGATCCATTCATACATCCACAGATAGTCATTTTGACCTGAATCAGAGAACGATCGATCTCCAATCCAGTACCCCCAGAGGTTTTGATTTGTTATGGGAACATGGAGGACTTTCGCGACTCGAGAGATTTAACGTGTATCAGTTACTTTACTACACGGGGAGTATTCGGCCGGCAGGGGTTCGAACCCACGAACTCTCGGACATGGGCCCAGCACCATACCCACCAGGCTATCTCGACCCAAAAATAATAGTTATTCGTGCAAAGGGTTGAGAAAATATTTTTTTGTTCAGCTAACCAATTGATTTTAGAGTGCCGCTTCGCATAAAAAAAACATCTACAAAATCTCTGGTTGCAGACATTATTTTTAGCACCCATTTTTAACCGCTTCCCAGATGATCCCGAGTTAACTCGGGTATCTATGTATTGCAAATATCACGAGAATACTCGGGCGTAGCAGAATTTGCCAGTACGTTTTGTTTTATCACGGGCTGGAAACAAAAACAATAAATAAAAAACATAATCTGCAATTGAAAGTTTACCAAGTTCTGTTGGATTGTGGAACTAACTGTTCACTGTTTTGTGTGATTGGATTTACGATGCTTGCTGAATTTACATGAAAAAAAAAGAGTAAAACAATGATGTTCGCGTATAAAATAAAAGTAATGTAGATGGTTTTTCAGATTATGAAGATGTGAACATATGCAAAGACTAATATTTAACTTTTTTCATTTGCCCGAAATAATTCGGTATGGTAAACTGATAGTAAATTAAATGTTTTTTTTTTTTTTTTTACGCATAAAAGAAATAAATTTTCAACTTAGAACTTGTGTATTAGGTTTTGTTTCAGTTCCTTGTATTTATTAATGAAATAAAGGTTGATTTTTTGAATTTTGTTTTTCAAAAGAATTGGTAAGGGAAGCAGTTAATAAACAGCAATTCTTGAAGCCAAGAACAAAGTCAAACAGAATTTCTCTCTAATCATTAGAGAAGTGCACGAAATTTTAATAAAAGTATGAAACTGACTTGAGTGAGTATTCTCAGCTCACGTTACAATTACAACTGTGGAATAGTTTAATGACACAATCTGTTTCAAGCCAAGGTGAATGGAACAAAATGGCGGAATTCTTTCATTTAAATAAATTCAGTCATTAGGTATGAAATTTGTATAGAAAAAAAAAGTTGATTGATAGCTTTCACATTTGTAAGAAACTACTTCATTTATCATAATCTGAATAAATAAATTTTTTTTCTTCACTTTGGGGTGAGAGTTTGTTCGGACAAGTGCAATAAAACTCTGATTGACGACAGTCAACTAATTGCTGGAAGGCCAGTTTTAAAGCACTTTGGGAATTGTTTTTGTTTCTTTTTAAAATCTTACGGAATTTACGGTCCCTGGCCATATTATTAGACCTACTATCAGATTCTGTGTAAAATTATAATTATCAGGTAATACTATACAGTTGTATTGCTTTTAATGCGACTGATACCGATTTACACTTGTTTATGTTTGAGTTTCAATGGGTTAACGTTATATAACGCAACACGGTGAAAACAAATACAAATAGAAAGTAGATGAATGCTTCAATACAAAAGTAGTGCTTATAAACTCGTGCAAAACATGTCATTATTAAAACACTACCGCGTGTTTAATAATGGGGCCTAATCATTATAATATCTATATATATATTTCTCTTACACGGCGACAAAAAAAAGCCTCATTACTACTCCCCGAATGGCAACGCTAGGAAATCGACCCATGATTGTCGCTAAAAATGTCGCATGCCAAATCTAGCTTAGGTGGCTCAACATATAGCGCTTTTATAAACGGAAACTGAAATAACCAGAGAGAGCATTATCAGTTGCGGCTATCTCATACTATTAAGCTAGACAGAAGTGAGTAGTCTTTGTCGATAGATCTCTGTTTTAGTATTTTGTCGAGAACGCTTTTTTTCACGACTTTATATATTACGAATTTATTTGACGATTTTTGATTTATTTGTTTTATTATTGTTATTAGTTATTCATTGAAAAATGAGTCTCAGTCGTGCTGTTAAGCTTTAAGATTTTATACTATAGCACATTTCTAATAGGTTTAACGAATTACATGTCATTTATTTGAACTCAAATTTATTTTAATGACTTAGTATTTACTAAAATGATGTAATATTTTTTTTAAAAAAAAAGTTGTTATATGGATTTGAATAATTGTTTTGAATTCTTAGAATTTTGTGCATTTGAAATGTACCTAAGGTAGGAGCGAGCGAAGTGAGCTTGGTTGGCGAAGCTAACCATATAGGAATGCGTAGCAATTTTACGGGGTTGGCGAGGGTCAGCGAGCAGGGAGCACAGCCCACTAGTACTAATATAATGCTTGATATAATAAATATTCTATATTTCTAAAATATATCGTCTAATGTATCCAATCGTCGAATACATATTATATATCGTCCAATTTAACTCATTCTTACACTAACGTAAGCAAATGCAAACCGGTTTCAGTCGCACAAAAACAATAAAGCTGTATAGTATCACCTAGTAATTATAATTTTGCATAGAATCTTACAGTGCATCTAATCAATAGGGCCAGGAACTGTAAGATCTAAAAATTGATGAATCCAACCTACACATTTCATACTTGGCCTTATAATTGGCATCTTTCTAACATCAAATAAAAAGGTAGACGGCAAATTTGTTTTTATACTTACTAGAAGAATAAAAATTTAAGAAAACGCGATCCAATATCCTATACAGATTTCAATTTCCTCTAAACTGAACTGCTGGGATTGATTCGGAATTAAACAAGCGCTCTCGAGTAAAGGTATTCAAGGTGAAAAAAAGTGGCTGTAGTTGCGTATCGAAAACTACTGCTTGGAGAGAGATTAATGATTGTACAATATATCGTTGTCGCCTGTCAATACACAAAAAGAGGCTGTCACCTGCCTCCTTTATTTATGATGGAACCAATAATCAATGGAATGCGCAATTTTCTAGTCTCAAAAGAAAATCTGATACATTAATAACAGGTAATTTTGATAGCTGCCGATAACCAATGCAACTTCTTTTTGACTATGGAGGATGTTTTAAAGAAAGTGGTGCGTTATTTTTTTTGTTAAAAAAAAAGTTTGTTTTGAAAAAAGGAGTTTTTTTTTAAAGAAAATGAATAATTACTTCGCACATTAGAAAGAAAGTACTGAAAAAAGTAAAAGATTTCTCCCTATTATTGTTAATTAATTCTTAATTAATTACGGTCGTAATAATTATGCACTTTTATTACTTATCAAGCTTACTATTAAGTTCATAATCTACGAAATTCCTATCAGGCCAGTTTTGACTTACGCTTCTGAGGCTTGGACAAATTTCTCTTTTCGAGTTTAATTAATTCTAATGGGTTATGAAATACACCGAAGATTTATCTAAACTATTAGTGAATTTATAATTTTTCTCGTTTTCTTGAGAAACAGGAAAACTACTCAATAATTACAAAGTGATGAGTGACAACAAAAATATATATTACAACGTGAGATATACAGGACAAAAGGCTACTACAGCTGCAACTACTACTACATTCAAAAAGCTTAGATGTCTCTTTTTAACAAGACCTTTTTACAGTTACGGTTACAATTTAATTGACAAAAAGCGCTGCCATCTATCGGTGGTTCAACAAGTATTTCCACAACAATCACAAAACTGGTTGTTCCAGCTGAAGTTCATTTACGTCGCACTAGAACTTCCCAATGGACTATTGGCGACGGTCTGGGAAACATAACTGAGGATGATCCGAAGACATGCTATCACAACTTTGATCTTATGCAGAGGGGATGGCACCCACGCTTCGGTAGACAAACGACCTACTTGCGAAGTCGAGCAATTTACGGTAGAGCAGTTTAACGAGGACTCATACCACACACCCTCCGTCCCTAAGCAGACTGATCAAAGTGGTCACCCATCCACACTCTGACAGCAGCCAGTGATGCTTGACTTCGGTGATCTGCTGAGAACCGTGTTTTAACGATCAGTCCACTACGAGACTCACAAAACTGGAGGAAAATTGTATCGCACTATTTGTGAGAAAGATTTTGCGGAGAATACTTGGTGGTGCAAATGAAAACTGGAGAAGGAGATTTAACTTTGAACTGTACAAGATTGATAAACAACCCCATATTATTAAATGCATAAAAATAAATAGAATGAATTGGATGGCCCACGTGATTCGAATGAGTGATGACAATACAATAAAAAAAGATACTGCTTTTTAAACCCACTGGAACAAGAAAGCGGGGAAGATGGGCTGACGCGGTGGAGATTCACTGCAATGAATGAAAAGAATTGGAGATCAAAGATAAATCGGAAGTCATTCAGAGGAAAGCATTGGCCCAGGCTGGGCTGTCTGGCTAACTATGATGATGATGAATTGTTAATTAATTACAGTCGTATTAATCATGCACTAGTTATACTAATCGAAACAAAATCGATTGCACCATTTCTTTTGTTTGTCTGACAAATGTATCCAACACAAATTCGTATTTATTTAAAAATATTAAAACTTTAAAAAAAAACTTGTCTAAGTCTAAATAAACCTCTAATGAATTATTCATTAAGTCAGTTAAAAGGATATTTTAGATGGTGTTATTTAAAGGTACAAACACGATATCATAATAATTCATATAAATTGAGCTCTAACGGTGACAGTTACAGCGAAAACCTATCCGACATTTTCGATTGACACTACTCACTTTATTGACATACCATCCATACAGTAAAATATAAAGCTGTGACGAAATGAAACGCGTTATTTTTAGTAACATGAACGGCAGCGCTCGGCAGAGATAAAGAAAAGTGTATATAAGTTCTCGAAATGTCGGGGTTCTGCTTAACATGATCTGACGAAGATGGAAAGAAAAAAGAACGCACGGTGATTTGCATGCATGATTTGAGTGCTTTTTAGTGTGAAATCATGTACAAAAAGAAATTTTGCCGTATGAAAATTTAGAAATTTTTTTACATCGCAACCCTAATCACTAGAGTCCAATTGCTATGAATCATCACAATCTCGTTACGAATCATTTTTTAAAATTTATACTATATATATATATATATATATTAAATATTTATTTTATCTTTATGGGAGATTTCGAGGGAGGGTGGTTTGTATATCGATTACTTTGGTATGTCTAAAAAACTTCTTTCTATTCATAGTCTAGAAATAAAGTTGCACATTTCAACCTAACTTAAGAAGAAGCCAGAGAAGCTGAAAACAGAGTAAAGATAGTAAGAATTTTTTTTAAAAAAAAGGAAAGAACCAATAAATACATAAACTTCACATCTGTTTATGTTTACCATGGGAATTAAATATTTTGAAAACTGCAACTTCTTGCGTAAGTTTTGTAAGATTTATAAGCATTTTTGAAATGGCAACATCTTCTTGCAAAATACTCGTAAAGTTTCTGAAATATGGCGGTTAAAAATGTTATCACAGATGAATATTATATTTAAGAAATTTGAAATGGTTTTGTAATCGATCTCTGGGGGACAATAATTTTACTTTTTTTATTTCTATTTAAACCTAGGATCTTGAAATCTCCTAGGATCTTTAATTGATCTTGAAATAGAAAAGTATAAAATTTCATTTCACAAAATTCTCTTTCCCCGCGCCGATGTTAAATTATTCGATTGTTTGTAAGCATGTGTGGTTTTTAATATTTAACTCCTTAATCTAATTTTTTCGTAAAACTCAAAAGACGAGGGAACTCTAGCCATGTATATGAATTGACTTGAGTACAAGGTGGAATTTTCGTTAGGGATAAACTGCAGTACCATTACATGATAAACGGTTAGTCTAACGGCAGAGGACGTTGTCTACAGCTAAAAAGAATGTATTTTATTTTATAACCGTCGTTGAACAGCCGTCCTAATTTTCAGGATTTGCGACGACTCATGTTCAAATACATAACCTTGTCATTTTGAACCAAATCCAGAAGACAAGGAAACTCCTGAATCAAATATTAAGAGAAATTTGCCTTCGTGGAGGACTTTTTGATGAAACTAATCCGCATTTGCGTCTCTTGGAGAAGAAGACCACGAGAATCTCCCATGATTAGCCAGACGGCGAAGGGACCCATGATCCGTCTTCCACTGAGGATATTTCACTGTGGTCGATGCAAGCCTGATGCGGTATCGACCAGCCATCGCCGGGATCGAACTCGAACCCTCCTGAGTCTTTGCTGCTCAAAACGCGAAGTCCTTAGCTGTTGTTACATAATATTCCGCTTTAAATTATTTATCTCTTTTAGCCTTACTCCTTTTTCTAAATGCTCAAATAAAACATATTTCCATTAAATTGTGCATTTCAAAAGAATTAAAGAGCTGATAATAAAATAAGGATTAATCGAAAATAAAGTATAGTTGTAATCGAGCATTACATTCGCAAAATTATTTGTTGTCTGTTATTCTTGTGGGGGATAGGGTAGGTATTTTTTTTAATGATGTTTACGACTACTACGTGTTCTAAACCTTCAGTGAAATTAGATAAAATTATAGGCAATCCGGATTTAAATGAAGCAATAGAAAATGGAAAAAGTAAAATGAATGTTTATTTAAGGAAAAATATTTTTAAACCTTAATATTGTTCAAAATCCTACTATTTTTTTTTTTAATTCGAAAGCACAGAGCGTAGGCAAAATTTATATTTTAAACAAAGATGTGGCTTTTAACAATAACTATAATAATTTAAGTTGTGAGATACTAAAGTTTACCAAACCAATATCTGCTCAACAGCATCATATTACAAAATGTTACCATAGCATCAATAACTACCGTATTACAATATTACTTTATTTTTTATTTGCTTATGGAATGAAATAAGAGAACAAATGTTATTTTAATAACAAAAATAGCTCCAGCCAGATATTTTTCACTGACCCCTAGTGGCTAAATTTGGAATTAAATATTCCGTATCGTTAACAATATGGGTTACGAATTGATACGCCCAATTTAGTTCGCTAATACTGAGTGTACAATAACACTGACTCATAAGACACTGATTTTCATCGCTGTGTTGCCACAGAAAAATATTGTTATTTCTAATAGCTCATGGAATGATTATTATTTATTAATATTTATTTATTAATATTTATTTATTAACTTTTTATTTTTGAGTTTCCGTTATTATTCCTTGATCATATTTAATTCAATTGAAGCAGGTTTTCAGATTCAATTAAATTAGTAAACAATGTAAGTTATTTCTGTTACTAAAAAATAAAGCAAAAAAACAAATCGAAACAGAACAATTAGCTAAGAATTCTCAAATGAGCTTAATTACCGCTTCATTTAACTTCTTAGATTCATTTATTTATGTATTAAAACAAAAACAGATTAAAAAAAAATATTTCTAAACCCTAATTTGTTTATCGAAATATTCTTAATATTTTATGCCGGTGATATAAAGTTTTTTTTTTTTTTTTTACAAATGTATTTTTGTTTCAACTCAATTCCGACCATCGGAGACAAAGATATTAGTGATACCGCTTAATTAAGCAATTAAGTAGTCAAATTAGTTTACTTTCCTAAAAATTGTTAATAAAATACGAAAACTAAAAAAAACATGACTTTCATGTAGAAAAATAATGTAGCTTATTTAAAAATGTAGACATTTTCCCCTTTAAGATTCGCTTGCATTCATTAAGTATTTCAAATAATATTTTTGATCTTTCTCTATTTCAGCAATGGGTTTTAGAAAACATTTCCGAATTTTGAGTCTTTTATTATTTTCTGAAAAAGAGCTGCCAACGAACGTTCTGTATTTTGACGTCTTTGTCATTTTTGTGGAAAAACTGAAAACTATTGCACAACTATATCCAATTGTTTTAAATTAATATTTGCAAAAAAAATATTTATTTCATATAATCGACTGAAATATCTGGTTAAAATATCTGGAACACAGTCTTAAAAGTTTTTCTTCTTTTTTTATTGAACGTCGATTCGAAAGTACATTTGATAAATCGAGTAAACGCTTCCTTAACAATTAGAGGGTCGGTGAGGGAAGCGAGCTGGAACAATTTTAATTTAAACTAAACAGTTTCATATAGCTTATTTCTATTAAGATTTTAAAACACAACAAAATAGGAAGAAACTTGGGAGTATGCATGGATAACTTTACATAATAGTTTATTTTAAGATTACATTTTTGTACCTGATAATTAAGATTTTACATAGAATATTTTAGTGCGTCTAATAACTTGATCAGAGACTGTAAATTAAAAGAAAAAGCTATCGATAAAATTGGATCAAACTGAAATTTAAAAAAAAGTTTTTTTTTCTTGGTTTATAGTCCTTTGAAATCGTTATAGTCCCAGTGCATCGAATTTTCTTTTATACTTAAGTGAAAGGAAGAAAAAAATGGCTATAGTGCTTGCAAATTCTAACTTATAGCAAACCAACGCGTTCTTCTAAAGTTAAATGTTATTTCCAAATAGATGGCTACTTACTCTCTATTTCTGGAACTTAGCATCTCTAAAAATCGATATGAAAGCTATTACAAACGAAGACATTTTTCTTTCTAGTTTGCGTAATGACTTTTCAAAATCACACCCATGGTCCTCGTGATATTTCAAACATTTTTCTGTCATTACTTTAAGTGAAAACAGAGTTCCTTTTGGCTTTAGGAAATTTTCGCCTTGCTTTCACACTTTATTTTTATGTTAATACTTTATCTGAAAAGTATGTTAATACTTTATCTAAAGGAACATATATGATGTAACAAAATGCTTTCTTTAAAAGATGTACCATTTTTTTTTAATATTTGCTCTTTTTAATATATAGAATGAATAAATTTTTAATGTTCCAATATTTTCCTGTTACATTTTAAAGTTACTTACTGCAAACTGATATGAATTTTTAAGGGGAAACTTTTTAAACTATTTTACCAAATATATTTCGAAACTTTAATTTTGTTTTAAAATTAAAATAAAATTCAGAAAGCAATATAAATTATACGTTACTTTATTTTGGAAAAAAAATTAATAGGAACAGAATTTTCGTTTTTTTTCTCGTTTAATTTTTAGAGCGCTGTTTTATTTAAATGTTTTATATTTTTTTTTGGTTTTATTATGTTGCTTCCTTACAAAATCTAATTATTTCATCTTCAGAAATACTATTTTTAGAACATTTCCTTTTCCTTCTAATATTTTAAAGCTGGAATTTAAAATTTAGACGACGAAAAATTTTCGTAAAAATGAGGTCATTTTTTTTTTAAAAAAAAAAAGAGAGCTTGAACCTACAAAATTTAAAATTCTATTGTATCATTACAAAATTGCTTTTCTTGGGGGTGAGTTGGGCAAGTTGCAAACTCTAATGGGAACATTTGTCCTAAAATTCTCTAGCATTGGGTTATGAAGTTAGTTATTTGGTTATGGAATCTAGTGAAGGGTTAGGAAGTATAGTATTAGTATATGAATTCTAGTTTAGAGTTATGGAGTCTAGCTTAGGGTTAATGGAGTTTAGTGAAGGGTTATGAGGTCTGGTATAGGGGTTACGAAGTTTAATGTTGTGAAGTTATGAAGTTTAATATTGGAATATGGAGTCTAGTGTAGGTTTATGAAGTCAAATACAGGGAAATGGCATTTAGTGTTGAGTTGTGCTATCTGATGTAGTGTTATGGAGTCTAGCAAAGGGTTATAAAGTCTAGTATCGCGTTATAAACTCCAGTATAGAGTTTATGAAGTCTAGTCTATGTTTCATGAAGTTCTGGTATTGAGGTATGAAACCTGGTATTGGGCTATGAAGTTTTATTTGGGCTATGAAATCTAGTATATTTGGTTATGAATACGAATAACTTTGTGAGACAATATTGTGAATTCTCCGGGCAAAAAGTACGGTAAAATGGTCATTATTCTTTTCATAACCAGAAAATAATCTTAGTTGTAACACAACAAATCTCGTGTATGTTACAGTTTTCTACGATAGTTTGAATCCGAATGGGCGAAGTGGGCTTAAATGAGTTCGCATAATCCTTAACCCTTACCAAATTTTTTGGAAAAAAAATGCAAAAAATCAACATATTTTTCTTTTATTTATAAATACAAGGAACTAAAACGAGCATAATACACAAGTTCTACGTTGAAATTTTAATTTTTTATGGGTAGAAAATATTTAATTGAGCATCAGTTTACTATCCCGAGTTATATCGGGGGAGTTAAATAAGTTAAATTATTAGTCTTTGTATATGTTCTTAGTCTTCATCATCTGAAAAATCATCTGCTTTACTTTCGCTCTCGAACACCATTTTTTACTCCATTTTTTCTATGTCAATTCATCCCACCATCGTCTATACCAGGGATGGTGAACCAATGGCACGCGTGCCATTTATGGCACATGACACAATATTCTGGGCATGCCACCGATCACAAAGTTCACTATAAAGCATATTAACAATTAAATTGAAATTCACAAAAAACAAACAAAAAAATATTATTAACAAAAAAATTTACAATTAATTCCAAAAAACAATTAATAACCATAAAAAACAAGCCAACAATAAATAACTAGCAAAAAAAAATTTAAAGTCCTGCTTAAACTAACATCTTACCTAATCTATATATATATTTCTCTTACACGGCACCAAAAAAAAAGCCTCATTACAACTCCCCGAATGGCAACGTTGGAAAATCGGCCAATGATTGCTGCTGAAAATGTCACATGGCAAATGTCACATGAGGTGGCTCAACATATAGCGCTTTTAAAAACGGAAACAATAACCAGAGTGAGCATTATCAGGTTGTTCAATTCAGATTCATGCCCTAAAAACATGATAATAGTTAATTTAAACTCAGTTAGGAATTAATTAATTAATTGAAGTGAGAATGCTTTAAAAGGCCGCTGTTGAATTGATATTTTTCTACTGGGAGCTACCTAAACGTCTAAAAAACGTCTAAGTGTTTGTATTGAATGCATTGAGTTTTTTTATATTTCGCGTTTATTTATGCATTGAATTTTCACGCTTTAAAATGCAGAATATTAGTGAAGCTGCTAGGGCTTTTAAACGTAATGAAAGAAAACGTGTTCGAAGTGTCCCCTCTGATAACAACATGCCGTTTTCTTTTAAGAGAAAACAATTTCCTATTAGGCTGGCCTTCTTCATGACTATAAATAAGTCACAAGGTCAGACTCTTGAGAAAATCAGTTTAGTATTGACTAAACAAGATTTTAGTCATGGACAACTTTGTGTTGGCCTGTCAAGAGAGTCATTTGACAGCCTTTCAGTAATTGCTCCAAGATGCCAAATCTATAATTGTGTTTTCAAAGTAATTCTAAATGCTTAGTGTTAATTTCTGAGAGCTTTGCAGAAAAAAATGTTTTTTGGAAAAAATTTAATTGAAACTTCTATTGGCAGTAGGCAAGGAGAACTGCCAAAATCAAAACTCCCTGATTAGAAATACAGCATGGCGACCTCCACGTGGTATTTCTTGGGTAATGCTAACAGCCATGCATTTTAATTTATTGTATGTAAAACATCCTTATTTTGTTCTAAAATGTTATGTACTTTATCACAAATGTTAATTAATATAGAAATTGATTTCAATAATGCTGATCACCAAAAAATATTACGTTTGGCGATAAAACAAATTTTTGTGTTCTTGAAAATGAAAGACTTTTTGAGGGTTATTATCTCACTAGGAAAAGTTAGGATTTAAAGTTTATATTTTTAAATAATAAAATTTTTTTCTAAAACTTTCAGAATTTCTAGCATTAACTAATTTATTATACACATTTAGTTGAATTTAAGTGAATAACTGCAATATTTGATAATTTATTTTGCTAATATGTTTCTCATTTAGCTAATGTTTTGATTTTTTCACCATGTACAATCTAAATAGCTAATATACTTTTTTAAAAGCCAATAAGAACATTGATAGAATTCTTCTACATAAGTACAATACTATGTCTTTGATGATAAAATACTATGACTTTGATAATAATATACTATGTCTTTGTGCTAGAACATTGTGTTCATTGGCGAGCGAGCACAGCGAGCCATTGTTCACGGCGTGAACCACATAGTATTGCGTAGAAATTCTCGGGGGTTGGCGAGCGTTAGCGAGCAGGGGGCGGAGCCTCCTAGTATAAGTTATTTGTCATCTAATCTGTAACAATAGAAGTCACACTGATGTTACTTGAAAGTTGAATTACGCGTATAACAGAGAGATTGCAAAATGTTTTTTTTTTTCATAGTAAATAAAGAGTTTTGAGTTGATAGTATTTAGTATTATCATTTTCCCAATAATCACGAAGTCAAAATTATTTGACGGCACGTCTACTCCGCGTCACAATTTTTTGAAAAAATGGCACGTTGGTGCATAAAGGTTCGCCACCCCTGGTATATACAATTGCACAAAACACGTCTGCTGTCCCTCAAATAGCAAAACTCCGAAACAAAAATGGGCAAACTTCCAATCACAGCAGATTATTATTATCTTTTGTTTCGCTTCCGACCGAATAAAAACGTGATGAAACGAAACGTATGGACGCATTCTGCTAATGCCCGAGTTTACTCGGGATACTAAATATTTACAATTCCCGAGTTAACTCGGGATAATTAGGGAAGCGGTTAAATTAACCTTTATTGTTTATCTTGGTATCACAGTGCGTCTAGGAATCTTGTAAGCAGGTTCAACTCTTCTGATGATGAAGAAAAGGGAAGACTCTGGAAATGCAACTTCTTATGTCGTATTTCGCATAAATAGCAAGGGTGACGAATTGAGTGGTGAGAATATATTTCCAGATTTTTAAAAGAAATTAAAACTTTTTTATTGGTTTTATTATTATTAACTAATAATAATATAAGTTTTTTATTATTAACTATATCAACCTCCACCATTGCTTAACATTCGTTATTGTCGTTTTATTTCACAAAATTTGTTATTTGATGAAATTTTGGGAATTTGGTTGTGTTATGAATCATTACAAAATGAATCATTACCTGCATTTTTAAAGTATTCAACTATAGCGGAAGAAATTTAGAAACTTTTTTTTACTCGTTATACTGAAACATATATATTAATATACAGTTCATATAGGAAATGGTTTTGCTTTCTCCTGAGCTAAGTTTTTTGTGTTTACAAAAATTTCAATATAAATGTTAAGATTTATAGCTGGAAAACACCTGAACAATCTCTCTTTGTTATTTTGGCGAAGTGCGAACTTATAACATAAAGATCTTGAGAGAGAGGAATGAGGGATGTAAATGTTTGGTTCAAGAGCCATGCCTTGGCAACAATGTGCCTAAAAGTAGGTTGAAATTAAAATAACTAGGTTTATATCAATATAATTCAGTTAAACTTATAACTAAATAGAATTTTAAAAACTGATGCCTTTGAACTTTGCAAAAAGTAGACTAGTTTGCATTTAAAAGAGGAACAATTTTAACCACAACAATGGAGAATAATTCAAAGGAAAGAAAAGGTGAAAAGATCCCGAAAAAGAAAATTTAAATTGCAATGAGTTCCGAAAAATTTAAATTTTGAAGGGGAAAAGAAATTGGTCTAAATGGGTAAAATTGTTACATTAAAAAAAACTCCTTTCAGGCCGTCGAACTTCAATTTTGCAGTTCTATTTCTATTGCAATTGTAGGATTTCAATTCTATGTAATTCTATTGTGGGGTGCATAGCGTCTCGCAGATTGTTTCTCTACTAAATAATTAACAGATAAATATCCTCTACCTAACTATCTAAATTTAAATTTTTTATTCCATCTTACATCATTTGCACTTTTCAACACGTCTACGTCATTACAAGTTTATAAGGCCTATCATTTTCGAGCAGCAAAGCAAAATGTAATGTAGTGTAATAATCAAATGTAAAGTAAAGAAACAAAGCACCGAATCTAACGATTGCTTACTATAAAAGTTGTTTACTTTTCTCAGATTTTAAAAGCACTTTTCTAAATTCACGAAAATTCCTTCCCCTATCTAAATGAACTGATAAGCTGCGAATACATAAAACTCATAAAATAAGTTAAAAATAAAGCGAAAACATGGAAAAAAATATGAAGATTTCTTAAAGGGGAAGAAACAATTATAAAAAGAAGTATATGCATACATATTTAAAAATATTTAAAATTTTAAAGAAATATTGTATTGAAATATTTTGCTTTGTCTATATTAATACGATGTTAGAAAGCACTTTCTTTTGAGCATATAATTGTTTGAGCTGATGACGAGATTACATCTTTTCCATAATTTGTTTTACTTCTTTTTTAATTATTTTAAATTATAAATATTTTAATAATCATTCCTTTTCTCCTTAAAGAGAGAAAAACTTTCTCTTTAAAAAAAAATATTTTTCTATATTTTCTCTATAATCTTAAATGGAATATGATAAATACCGTAGAACTATAAATTTTTAAACTTCTTTTTCCCACAAAAAAAAAAAAATTATATTTGTGTCTTAAGAAATAATTAAAACTTTTTATTTTTAAATTCTGTACACACTTTGAAATTTGCATGATTTTACAGGTTTTTTTTTACATCGAAACTCTTTTATTCGAAAATGAGAAAACGAAAAATTAAATTTTGAAATTTTATAAAATTTATTTTTATGTTACAAGCAATAAATCGCCCTGCACGATGATGTACGGCGATTTATTGCTTTATGGTGAGTTATTGCACGATGATGCATTGATTTATGGAAAAATTTGTTTATTTCTTTCTGTTTCACTTTTTGCAGCTTTTCTCATTCGGGGAAATGCTTTTATTCCGAAAATAAATAATTTTGCTCTTTTTGTCCCTTTGTTAAATGAGACGTACTACGAAATTGGTTCCGTAGAAGTATACTCATCGCACAATAATTCAGCAGCAAACAGCATTTAAAAGGAACTACAAACGTAATTATCATTAAACTAATGGTCGTTGAAATTGCATCATTAATTCGGCTAACATAAAAATACTAATTATCTGAAAAATTATCTTGCATGAATAGGGTTCATGGTCGTTATTCGGAGCGACTTTTATTTAATCATCATTAAAACACCACCAAAGTTTTGAGGTGAGACTATCTTTCTCAGCTACAATTAAGGTTATCCACTTTTTCTAATACAGTCAAACCCCGCTATAGTGAACACGGTTTATAGTGAACTCCCGGATAGAGTGAAGGAAAAGTTCGATCCCGTGCCTCGATATGCACTTATAATGTTATTTATTATACATCTATTTAACCGAAAAAAGAGAGGAAGTTGGATATTATGAACTTTCTTCTGACTTCGACTGATTTATTTTCTTCATTTTTTTTCCAATAATTTTGAAATTTCTACTTCAAAATAAATACATATACCGATTTTTAAAACCATCTATACCATGGAATGCAGCAACAAGCAATTATTCGTGTTCGCTTCATGTTGTTGTAGTTGTTGTTGCACGCCCCCTTTGACCAGCAGTGATAGACCAGATCCATGACGTTATACACCCTTAAAAATCCAACACCGTCAATGGATCATCTGCTAAATCCTGTTTGGTGAGCTCCGGGCACGTGAGGATGTGGTGAGGCGAAGCCTGGTCTGACGAACAGTTGGTACAAATTTCAAAGTTCTTGGATCCTTCCGAAAATTTCATTGATTTAAGGTGACCACTTCGAAAGCGGGCAAGAATAGTTTGTTCCTGTCTATTAAAACCTTGGACCAGGGAGCCTAGCAGTAGTTTGTTTCATTACTGAATAGCATTGATCAATTGGTTCAGCATTCTTAGAAGCCGCCATCTTCCAGCATCTGGACAAATGTTTCAAGTCAAAGCCGATGAATTTGCGAAGCGATTTCAGGAGACCATTTTTATGTGCTCGAATGACTGGCTATACAGGTTTAAAAAGCGGATTACCATAAATTCAGGTAAAAATTATGGGAGAGTGGGGAAGAGTGTTTCCATATCTGACGTTGAGGATTGCCCATCAGCTAAAGATTTAAAAAAAAATTGTACGCAAGTCGAAGAGTAATAAAAAATATAAGTTAATACATTTTTTGTTACTACTTACAATGTTTCAGTCATTTTTGTATTTCATTTTATCGGTCATTTATTTGAATAATGTGTAATACAAGGGGGGAGTTTGGAAGCATTAGTTAAAATTTCGGAACGGATATAGTGAAGTCCCAGTTATAGTGAACCAAAATTTCGGTCACTTGAAGGTTCACTATAGCGAGGTTTGAGTGTAATAACAAAATAGAGCAAAGAAACATGTACTAGACCCCATCTTAACACTTAAGGTATTTATGCAGAGGAATTGTGCATAAAAATCTGCTCCTGATAAAAACTTTTATAACTAAGTATTCGTGTTTAGCAAAGAAAACTACTGTTAATATAAAATTTTGGAATACTCGTAAGAAATAATGATGACAACAGCATACTGCAGATCGCAATCGGTGAAATAAAGCATTAAAGACAAATCTCCATAAATCATGCAGATGTTCTCGTCTGTTTGCTGTTTCCAGTGAACGTCTTTTAGATTCTCCATCAACCAAACCAGTTTTATTTTATTTTATAACAGCCTACCCTGTTTGGAGTCAACTTTCCATGTTAAAAAAACCTTGCAATTTTGAATCCAATCCAGAAGAAAATCCTAGATCAAGCATGGAGACAAACAAGCCTTCGTGGATTATTTTTGAGGCAATTAACCCATAAGAAGGAGAGTGAAACCGCACGGTTAGCCAGACGGTAATGAGATCCAACTGCCGCTAAGCATGATTTACGTCAGCACTGTGGCAGTCGGTAACAGAATTCGTACTGACCCGCCATCGCTGAGATTCAAACCATGATCGAAGGGCGAGCGCTGTATCCCTTCAACTACTGAGGCTCCTTCAAACCAGGTGTTTTATACTGCCGTCTTTTATCAACTGTGTATTGCTATATTTAATTAACGTTTTTGTTCTTAATTTAAATATATACGCGGCAAAGTACTTACACTTTTTTTTTCTCCTCAGATTTTGTGATGATTCTAAAAATATCGCAGCGTTTCAATATTTGACATACAAACTGTGAGATGCGATTAAATGCGTCAAAGAGATCCAAGTAAGATATAGGGTCCACAAATCTCGTTCAGTGCGTGAGTATTTAATAGGGCGGATTGTCACTATTTCAGCAGACATCTTCGAGCAGTTCTTTTTTATGTCGTTGTAGACAGTGTAATGATGTTAACGAAAGTAATTTCGAGCATTTCTTATAATAATTTATCAACTGAATCTTTTTTGTAAGTATCTTATGTATATTTTTCAACGTGACGTTTGGGACTCGCAAGAGATTTTTGTTTATCTTGATTATTTCTCCCTTAACGTAGTTTGCGCCCAATTGCTTTGAGAAAAAATGTCCTTCTCTACATGCCTTTTTCTACCTCACCGAATTTCTCGATTGAATTTCAGAACTCCCTGTACGTGTTAAAGGTGGTCTTTACGAAACACCCTGTATATATCTTGGCTGCTTTACAGTCCCTGGCCAAAATATTAGACGCGCTATAAGATTCTACGTAAAATCTTAATTATACAGGTGATACTATACAATTTTATTGTTCTGACGCTGCTGGAACCGGTTTGCATTTGTTTACGTCCGTGTATCAATCCAGAAAATATTGCGTACAAACTCGTGCAAAACATGCAATTATTAAAACACTACAATGAGTTTAATAATTGGATCTAATTATTATAATATACTAATATAATACCTGATATAATAAATATTTTATATTTATGTAATATATTGTCTCATTTATCCAATCGTTGAATTTATATTATATATCGTGTCATTTAACCAATGGACCACCGTAAACAAGTGCAAACGGGTTTCAGTAAGGTGAAAACAATAAAGTTGTACAGTATCACCTGATAATAGGAATTTAAATAAAATATTATAATGTGGGCAGAGACTTTATATAGATGCAAATTTTTATATCCCAATGGAATAAATGACATAAAGTTTATTAAGTAAAATTAAAATATTTAAATATATTTGTTTTCCTTACTATAGTTGGATTATAAATATAAACCAAAACAACTGCTATTATTTACAAGTCACGTTAGATTTATTTTTTACTCTTTTTTTTCTTTAAATGTTTCCGTCATCATAACATTGAAACTTTAGCAGTCATGCGCTTAGCTCTGCAATTACTCGAACTCACTGTTTGGGTTGTTTTATTTTTGATTTATTCTTAGAGAAAACGTAATGATGTCGGGAGTAGGAATTCCCGTCAGGAAAATAATTAGACGCCTCTTGATTAAGTTTCTGCCCACGCCTTTTTAATTTTCAGGATTACAGAAACATTTTCTGTAACATAAGAAGACAATATTTTACTAAAAATTAAAGTAGTAAGATTTATACACGTAATTAAGGCTGTTTTCTCTTAGTTTTAAATTACATGTAAAATGTAAATTTTTTTTTTTTTTTTTTGGTAGACGTAGGTTAAAAAAAAGCTTTGATTTTGTCTGGTGTATTGGTAATAAATTAGAAAAGTATATGTAACAATTTTGAAATACCGTGGAATTAAAAGTGTCAATTTACATTGATTGAGTAAACCTATCTAAAACTGACACCATTTGTGAATTATTTTCAATTTTCAATCTTTCTTTATGATTGAATTATGTATTATTCAATTATTTTTCGGACTATTAACTACTCACCGTGTAGCCTTTATAATTAACGCAATTGCATTAAAATGAACTTCTATGACACCTTATAGTTCTAAGAATCATGTATTAAAAAACAACTAATCCAGATACGGAATTATAGTATTTTTCTAACGATATAATGTTTCGATATAATTCAGGATATCTCCTACATTATAGATTTTCAAATTCATAACTCATACCAAGAATTTTTTATGACTTAACGAAGTTACTATTTTCTCCGACAAAAACACAGCAATAAATTGAAAAAAAACATTATAATAACATTCATTGAAATGATAGGTATAACCAAAACTGTTATACTCTGCATCTTCATATTTATAGATTTTAAATTTTAAAGAGTAAAGAAAGAGTTGAAGCAATAAAAAGAGCTGAAAAAAATACAAAAGCAAATCATTTTTTTCTTCTTTTTTCTGCAGAATTATATTCTTAAGATACTTTTCTTGTTCATCGGAAAGGAAAGAAATACTCCCGATTTTTCTGTTCTCATTTCAGAATAACAAAAATTTGGCAATGACTAGCTTGCTTCAGCTGGAATTTTAAATTGATAAAATAAAAATAAATAAAAAAAATAACAGAAATTCTGAAATCACAGAAGTTTAACAGATAATTTGCTCATGAAATGATGTTATTTTTTCCTCATTTTTTGAAAGAACACAATAATTTCTAAAAAAAACATGATATAAACATTTTATATTTTACTAAAATATGACTGTGAGAGAGGAATTTGCTACAAATTCAGATATTCGGAACACCACGATTTTGGGGGGAGCTGTAAATTCCATTTTGAAATTTAGATTTTGCATAATTTTTTTTTTTTAAAAATAGTTAAATTTTGCTCAATACTGAAATTCATGACATTTTCAGGTGCGCAGATATCCTATTTATTGGCCTATGTTGGCAAATAGGAGAAACTCATATTTAAGTGAATAAATATTATAAATAGTAAGATAAATATTAATAAATAGTTAAGATATGAGTAAGAAGAGAAACGAATTAGAAAAAGAGATAATAGAACAATAAATCAGTTAGCTAGATAATAGACGAATCAACGAGCAAACAATTGACTGAATCAAATATTTAAGAGTGAATTAATTCATAAATGACTCGGTTAATTCACGAATTAGTTCATAAACGACTCGGTTAATTCACGAATTAGTTTGTAAACGTAATATGTAAAACTTATTCTCTTATAAAATTGTAATTTATTAGTAGCATTGCAGCCAATGGCTACTTTTTAATACATGTGTTCTTTAATTATTATTATGGTTGTAAATAAAGTTATCTTTATTCGTAAATAAGTTATCTTTACTCATGAATGCCATTAGAAAGTATGGCATTTGAAAGCAAAGCTGCCAGAAAAGCAAATGGATGAATTCATGCGGAATTTCCCTCTACTGTAAAAAAAAAATGCTGTTTCCGTGAAAAAATATTATCAAGTAGGTATCTTTGTTCGAAGTTTTCATTTTTAAAATAAGACAACTTTTCTTGTACCGGAAAACCAATAATTCTTATTTGTCAGGTTTTTTTTTTCGCAAACAGCAGCAGAATGTGTTCTTTTTCTTTCATAATACTCCTGTTATGATGGATCAAAAAGTAGGAAAAATGTGCAATTGTTATTGATCAACCTAAAAACGGTTATCATCATAACATGAAACAACATAAAAACTGTTTTAATCATCTTTAATTTATTTTTTAACTGACGTTGAATAGTTAATCTTTTCGGAAGTATTCTTCGCGAGATGCAAAATAAAATGCCCAACCTTCTAACAAAACTTATGTTTTCTTAAAATTACGCTATTCTGCATTTTTAATGGTATTTAAGTATTATTTATTTTATTATATTTCATAACCGTTCTTAAAACGCTGATCATTTTTTCGTTTACAACTATCAGTGTTTAACTTCGAAACACTGTAATTGTGAATCCAACCTAGAAGACAACAGAACTTCTGCATCAAGAATTCGAACTACTACTACGGACTTTATGATAAAACTTACTGAAATTTATGTTATTTGGAGAGGATAACCACGAAACTCTAACGCAGTTAGTGATATGGTAAAGGGATTCTAACCCATGATTCCTTTCCCACTCAAGATTAAAGATATTTTACGTCAACACTGTGATTGGTGCAAACCAGAAAAGTATTCATATGCGCCAGCCATCGCTGGGGTTCGAACCTGGGTAACATCATTGAGAGGCAAGTACGCTATCCTCTGAGTTACAGCGGTTCAGCATTATTCGTTTCTCTGATTTCATATTATTGAAAAATAGCTGTTTTTGCTTAATTTTTAAGAATAGAAATTAATTTAAGAATCACGGCATCTCAATCGGTTTTCGCCAATTTAAGCAATTAGAAAAGTTAATTTAGCAAAAGAATCCAGAACCAGGCAAAATTTCAGTATTTAATTACTTTACTCAAAATAAATAAATATCATAATTTTATCAACAACATTTTTAAGATAAAAAAGCATATAAGTTTTAAATAAAAAATCTCCATGTTTAAATAAAAATGACATTTTTTATATAAATTGCTTCTTCCAACAAAAAAAAATATTCAAAAGGAACATGTCTTTTCGAATGAATATCACTCGTGATTTGGTAGAAAGAAAAATGTGAACAAAATAATTATATTCCCCAAAATAGAAAAAAAAAATGGTTACTACATTTTTATAACATTTCAGCATTATTAGATTCCGTATTAGAACATTGTTTTAATTAGGAGACAGATGCTGTGTCTTTAATAAGTGGATGAGTTCTTGCAAAAATATCATGAAATGAGGATGCGAAAATTGTTCTAAAAAATTACATTATCAAACTGTTTTTTTTTTTTCTTTAATTGTTTGATTTCCCAAGTTTGTGTTTAATTTTAGAAATAAATTATTTGAAAAACGAAAATTTCGAACTTCAAACTGCGTAAAACACAAGTTTTTCTACTATGTGTCTTGCATGTTTTTGAAACAAGAGATTTTGTTTTTAAATCAGTAGCTAAGCTAATACGAAAGAAAAAACTATTACTGAGAATATAAAAATAAATATTAAATAATATTAAAATAAATACCGGAATATAAAAATAAATATTAAATAATATTAAAATAAATACCGGAATATAAAAATAAATATTTTTAATATAGAAAACATCGCTTTGTAACGAAGTGTTTCATAAACTTGTTATGTTTATTAACATGTTGCAATTAATAAAAATATTCAGACATTTAAAAAGTGCCATACAGAAAGGCCGAAAACAATTTACCCACTACAAAAAAAATAGTCACTTTTTATTTTTACCAAAGCATAAGAATTATTTTTCTACTTTTCCAGTTTAAATCATTCTTACTTTATGTTTGCTTTTAAATTTCGTTTTCATCTACGCATCATCAAGTATTTAGTCGATAACAAGGATTATTTTTATTCTCATTCCAAATCGAAAGTGGTACTTCGCAATGAAAGAAAAAAAGAAGTGGCAAGTTTGTTTTTGATTTATAAATTTATATTTTTCACATATTTTTGTACGTTACTAGCTTTTCTAACTTTTTGTAAACTTCTTTCTTGTAATCAGACATATTTTTATGTACTTGGCGGCTAATGTTTTGGCCCCTGGTGAATCGATAAATTGGCTATTTTTGAGCCAATTTTCTTGAAAGCGAAGTTCAACAAAAACTTCTCGAGAACATAAAATGAAGACAGTTTAAATCAACAAAATTCTCAGTTTAACCGCTTTCCTTTCCAATTTATTTGGAAAAAAATGCAAGAAGTCAATATATTTTTTTATTTCATTAATAAATACAAGGAACTAGAACAAAACATAAAACACAAATTTTAGGTTGAAATTTTTATTTTTTTTATGTGTAAGAAACCTTTAATTTAAAATCAGTTTATCCCGAGTTATTTCGGGCAAAAGAAATAAGTTAAATATGAGTCTTTGTAGGATAGTTCTTAAAACAAGGAACAACACAAAATGATACTTTTCAAACGTCAGTGAAGGAATACGCGACTTATTTTTTACTATTATTGCTATGTAAATACAGCAGCCATCGTATATACATTCACACAAAACACGTGTGCAGTCTCACAGTTCAACAGCATAACTTCCAATCACAGTAGATTATGTATTTTTTTCTTCCGACCGAGCAAAAACGTGATAAAACAAAACGTATTGACTATGCCCGAGTTTACTCGGGATAATAAAAATTTGCAATATATACATACCCGAGTTAATTCGGGATAATCAGGGAACCGGTTAAGGCTAACAGTCATAACCAATTATTTAAAAAAAACGGCATACTACAAAAACAGCATATCAAAAGACAACACACTGAAGTAGCATACTAAAAGAGAGCACACTGAAATAGCATATAAAAAAGCGTACTAAAAAGAGAATTAAAATAACACACTAAAAATAGAACACTAAAAAATAGCACAATAAAAAGTAGCATACTGAAACAGCATACTAAAAAATAGCATTATCCAAGAGTTGAAATAGCATATTCAAAATTAGAGCCTTAAAATAGCATGATGAAATAATCATATAGTAATGAATAACTGTTAAAATGCATAGAAAAAGAGAACAGTTAAAAAATTGCATGTCATTCACTAAAATACCATGAAGATTCAGTTTTCGAAGAACAGTTTTAAAAAAGATTTACATACGTGGGATACGAAATCTGATAATTCAAAATTATTTTGTATTGAAATAAAAAATAATATGTATAAGTCATTCCTCAAGAAAAAGGAATAAATTAAGAATAAAATATACAGTTCATATCTTTATTAGTTAACTTACGAAACGAAATGCATGCAAGTATTCTGTTTGAGTGTGAAATTAATACATTCCAAATGTACTAACTCCCCGAAAGGAACACATTAGGCCGCAACACATTCAAGATCCGGCTAACATAATTCAGAGGCATTTCAATAATCAAGCAACCATGAAGTATTCACACAGATTCCCTGTTATACAAATTGAAATGTATACATCACTTTCCTTAGTTACATTTTCAAGACTTATATGTCTCACTTTGATGTACAATGGATGCTCATAAGGAAATTATGCGGCCGCCTTACATTTAATCAAGACTTTTATTACATGCATGAAAACATCCATTCATTCAATTTTATCTTCGTGTTTTTAAATTATATTTAATATCATTGTTGGAGTTCCATTTTGATTACAAATAACGTCAGCAAATTAACTTACTCTCATTCACTGAAATATAACATTTACACTTGCTCTTATAGTGAGTCTTATAACATGACCACAGACTATGTTAAGACTTAGGAATTTTGAGACAGTTCTCTATAGATTGGAACATAACACAGATTTAAACTGGCAACAACTAGACAACAATTATTCTTTCGACAACTAGGTTTTTTTTTAAACTTAATTAAATTAATGTTTTACCGAATGAATGAAATTAATTTTAGAGTTTATTCGTCTCGCGCGTGACAGGAATTAGCAAACGACATTTCAAAATATTTCTTTAAGAAAAATTGCTTTAAGAAAATGACTCTTTTCCAGGAAAAAAAGCAAATTCTAGATTTTGGGATCTGAACTGAGTCAACGCAAAACTGTTATCTATTTTTTTTTAATTGTGTATAGATATATTTACAAATAAAATTAGATTATGTAGTAGAAAGAGAACGGTTTTTGATAATATTTTTAGTAAGGGGCAGCAAATGTTGTGAATTAAATGTAGAGTTTAACGCCACAGGTTCCAAAATAATGCGACATGCTGCGCAAAAGAAGAAAAAATAATGGTTGTAAAAACAAATCATTTCTAACTTCATTTGCTGAAGACAGTCTAATTAAAAATGAATGAAATCAGACGATGTTGTAAATAAGTGAAAAAGTTAAAACAAGTATTTAGAATATTTTTTTTCTTCCAATGGCAGGCACTGAATTTAAATCTTTTGCCTATACTATGCCAGAATTGTTGCTCATTTCGCGTTACCCAGTGGGCCCCTATGAACCATAGTCACGGAGGCGAGCAACATTGCCCACGCCACACTGCCACAAACCCGTTTATAGGGTGGGCCACATTCACACACACAACAGAGGACAGCACAAAGAGAGATAGAGACATCCATGCCCAGAGCGGGATTCGAACCCGCAGTCTATGGCTTCACAGTCAGGCACGCTAACCGCTCGGCCACCTGGCCGGGAGTATTTAGAATATAAAACTGCGCATATAAAAGTAAATATGTTAGGAATAAGAGTTTCATCTAACAAATCTTGTATACATATAAAATTCATTTATCAAAAAAAAAAAAAAAAGGTATACTGATGTTGATTAAAAGAGGGTCAATCGATTGAAATGCGATTGAATCGTGAATTAAACTCTGACCTTAATGGGAGGATTGAGTATGTGTATGATATTGACACTTAACATTAATAAACATCAACCGTTAAGTTTTAATAGTCAGAAAAACGGTGTAAGTATTACGTAAATTAAACATAAGTAAAACCACCCAATAATTTCGATTACTCAATAGATTTTTCTTTGAAGAATGTAACGAACAATTCTACAGTTATTTTTAAAAAAAATTATTTAAAAAATATTTCGTCTATTATTTTATATACGAAACTTGAATTTAAAGAATTATTAAAAGTATGGAACCGAAACACGGGTTTTAACAACTTTACAGGTGTGTGTTTTTTTCGTAAAAATAGTAAGATTTTTAGAACTTGATGATAGTGTGTTTCTTAGTTATAGAATTCAATGAATTATTTAATGTATTTATTAAGTGTTTCAAAAAGTTTTTTGAGTTTGCAACTAGCATATTGTAAAAAATCGCTGTAATTTTTGCAGAAAATTTCCATGCATTTCTTACAGTACCGGTGTTGTAACGATAAATGAACCTGGTTGGTAGGGCGCTGGACCCACGTTCATGAGAACGGCAAGTCGAATTTAGCCATCCGAAGACTCTCTGTGTGGTAAATGGTGACTGGTGCACGTTAAATCTATCGAGTCACAAAGTCCTCCAAGTTCCCATAACAAATTATACCTCTCGGGGTACTGAATTGGAGATGGATCGTTCTCTGGCTCAGGTGAAAATTACGATCTGTGAAAGAATGAATGAATGTATGAATGGGTCCACCCTGTATACGGGTGGGACGTATGGGTGTGGCAGAAGTCGAATTCTTTGCCTTATATGGCGCCACTGAAAAACAAGAACAATCTCAACCCTTTGCCTTAATAGCCTACGACAACAGCAACAACGATAAATGAAAATCGATTGTTTTCATCACGTGTGCCAGATGTGCCCACGTGTGCCCATCAGTGCCGACTGAAATCACGTGTCGCCATTTTCAGTTGGTTGAAAAGCATCCGATGTGCACTTGTCTTTTTTTTCATACTATTCATTAAATTTTATGTTATTTTCTTAAAATGTTTTAGGACGAAATGCACAAAAAGTAAAATTAGCAATAAGGGGATCAAACTTATGACCTCTCTCCTCACCAAACTTTAGGACCCTATCTTACAGATTGCGGCAAGCCCCTTTATTTTGGGAGTCAAGAATCATAATCGGTAGAAAAAATTGTTATTCAGAGAAAATACGTTTATGTATCTGATTTCGTAACTGAAAGTGTCATCTGCACTAACTAATTAACACCCCACCCCCTTAAACTATTAAGTACAAGAACTTAAAAAGGATGTCATTAGATCAAAAGTATTTTGCTTATTTATTTTTTTGCGCGCTGTTCATTACTTTAGTTCTACTATAATCTATCGCAAGATGTTCAAAAATAACAGAGAAAACGTGTGAAACCGAAAAACGTAACACGCATAGCCACTTGTTTCTTCTGTATGGATGTCCGCATGAAGAAAGCTTCCTAATTTTTTCTTTTAGAGCGTTTTGTTTAAATGTATTTCTATAGAAAAAGAAAGGATTTGGGAGAGGTTGTCAACTTTATCTCAATGCAACTATTATAAAAATATTTATCTATTAGAATTGATAGATAAATATTTTATGTATGGTTGTTGTAGTCGGCCATATAGGCAGAGGGGGTATGATTGTTATTGTTTTCCAATGGCGCCATCTATGGCCAAGAATTTGACTTCTACCACACCCATATATAGGGCGGACCCATTCATACATCCACAGATCATAATTTTGACCTGAACCGGAGAACCATCCATCTCCAATTGAATACCCCCAGAGGTAAGGATTTTTTAAGAGAACATGGTGATCCGACAGATTTAACGTGCAACAGTCACCATTTTACTACACGGGGAGTCTTCGGCCAGCTTGGTTCGAACACCTGGATTCATAAACGTGAGTCCAGCGCCCTACATACCAAGCTATCCCGGCCTTATATAATATGTACTATCTACTATTGCTGTGGAAAGTTCCCCAATCGGTGCTCGGAGGTAATTTTAAAGTTGACAGTTTGGTCCGGCGGGAGTGTCTTCTAACGTTTGAACTTTAAATTTGGAGTGGATTGGTTCATAACAGCAAAAATTGGTGGAAATTATCGGAATTCTCCTTACACTGTTTTGAGACGTGATGGCTCACTCAGAGGCTAAGGCAATAAGCTGTCTTTCAGAAGAGCTAAGGTCCGATTCCCAGAGGCGGTTTGAAACCCACTCAGCTTTAGATCAATAGGTATCAGTGGGTGGGTAAAGGAAAGGGGGCCTGTGCGCAGTTCTTACCACATTGCTGCAATCATGCCGTTGGTCACGAAATTGTGCAGTCATATCCCCCAAGACCCAATACAGGCTGTTGCGGGAACTCTTTACTTGACCACTGATTTATTTTTATACAACACTGCAACCACCAATCTTAGGAATTTTAATGAATGATGCATTTAAAATATAATATAAAACATGGCGTGAAATTGAGAAAATAAGTACTGAAAAACTACTAATATTTGACCTATCGGTAGTTTTAAGCAATGCAGATGTGTAAATAATTACATTTTCCACAGAATTGATAAATAGAAAAATATTTTTCTGAAATTATTTAAATGTTTAAATTAATGCTAAATTTAGTAAATAACTAAAACTACATCCTTTGACAATATATTATGATTCAATGTAATGAAAAAGTTATGGGAGGAATAAAATTAACAATTAGCGGTTGAAGCACTCAAATTAACAAAATTGTTGGATAGTATTTTTAAAATTTTGTTATTCCTTATAATGCGAGTCAAAAATTCGTCGCAAAAAAGACATGTTTCTCTAGAACACCGGTTCCCTAAAAGTGTTCCGTGGAAGGCCGAGAGTTAAGACAATACAATTAAATTGAGTCGTGATTCATCAGGGGATAGAGCCTTCCAATGAGGTGAACCGGGTTCGAATCCCATCGATGGCTGGTCGATACGTATTCCACATTCTGCTTACTGACGTAAAATATCCTCAATTGTGGACGAGTCATGGGTTAGACTCCCCTTGCAGTCAGGCTAACCGTGGGAGGTTTTCCTCTCCATGTAACGCAAATGTGGGTTAGTTCCATAGAAAAGTCCTTCATAAAGGCAAATTTCTCCCAATACTTGATCCAGGAGTTCTCATGTCTTCTGGATTGGGTTCAAAATGACAGGGCTAAGGGATTGAACATTAGCAGTCGTAAACCCAAATAATTGTGCCGGCTGTTCAACGACGGTTATAAAATGAAATAAAATTGTATGTTTCTTTTTCTTTTCTAGAAGAGGAAAATGAAGAATGGTGTCCCCTGTTAATGACATGTGTCAACTATTATGATACACCTGAAGTATGTAAAGACGTTTTTTTTAACTTTTTCTCTATTTAACCAACCATTTTAATTACACATTTTATGTTTACACTAAATTCTGTGGCAATTTTTAAATTTTGTCTCGAACGTTTATTATCAAAACAGGATTTTTGGACACATTTTGCTCTTATTTTATTGTCAATGTTTTTTGTGATAAAGGGGAGAAAATAACGATTATACGAATATTACATCTGAATTCGAATTTATTAATTTAAATAAAAAAAATTTTGAGATAAAATAAAAAAAAAAAGTTATTACCTCATAAGAGAACTGAAAATATTACCGAAACAGGATAAAACCGAAAAATAGTAGCGAAAAAAAACATAATAAATATCAAAAAGGAAAAACTCTAATAAGAGATTAATATGGAGGTGGAGGCACTGATATGCATGTCAGCTGTGACAGGAGGGCATTACCATGCATTCAGTGCTGGAGCAGTTTCTGCTGTTGGTGGTAAATTATAGCAAACAAGAAAAACAAAGGAATCCAACAGCAGGTTAGGCGTAGACTATATACCGTAATCTTGAAAATCGAAATGGAAGTGCATAAATTACCAGATGGGAAAAGTAGCATCAGGGACTAATGTAGGGGCCTAATGTACTGCCTTTTCATCTATGCGCAGTATATATCTATATTTCTTTCGAATATAGTTCTTTTCTTTAAGTTTCATTAACTGCGGATAAGTTGTAAGTACATAGAACTCATAATATAAGAAAATATAAGTAGAAAACAAGGATAGAATTAAAAATAAGGAAAAAAAAAGATTTTACAACGGTTAAAGTTTTTTTTATTATAAATTATTGAAAACATTTATTAAAAATTTTAATATAAATAGTTAAAGTTAGAAAAAAAAAGTAAAATATTGTCATCAACTTAGACGATTATAGTCGCAAAAATAGTGCTTTCTAATACTGTGCTAACATACTTTTTACCAAACACTAAATTGTTTCTTTTTGAATCCATATTAAAATGTTTTGGATCAAAGACTTTATTTACGCTTCAATTTCAAGTTTTATAATCTGGTAAATTAGCTATGAAAATATTTTAAAATCATTTTTGCAAGTTATTTGTAAATACACGACATCTGTTCCCAGTTCTTGTTTTATATGTTGCTATTTGTGTTTTATTTTGTCTTTTTCTTGGATTTTTTGTTGATTTTTTACTTTTGATTTTGTCTGCGAATCGATTTTCCTTAATGTTTGGTTATCCTAGCACTATTGTATAGATATATTTTGTTTTGGCTAATATTTTGCTTTGGCTAATACAATATTAAAAAGCACTGTTTTTGCTGATGCAATCGTGTGAGCTGATGAGGCGATATCTTTTCATTGCTATTTTTTTAAATTTAAATTAAAATTTTTCTTTGTTAATAATTTATATAATTTTCATTGTTTTTTCTCTTCACATATATATATATATATATATATATATATATATATATATATATATATATATATATATATATATATATATATATATATATATATATATATATATATATATATATATATATATATATATATATATATATAATAAAGAAAACTATGCGTAATCATTATCAGAACCTACACCAGACTGCTCCTTGTTTCTTTGTCCACAGTTACATTTATTTAACTGTGAAACACATTCTAACACAATACCGGAAACTATTTTGGCTACTATTATCCTACTTTGCATTTATTCATTGCTACTAAACCTCACGTTTTATCTTTCATTTTATTTGAAGAACATTAGATTTCATAGTTTGATTTAGTATAGATAAAAAAAATTGTTAAATAAATCAAGGGGCTTGATTATAAAATGTAGGATTCTGTTATTTATACCAAGTTAAGAATGCTATTTTTGGCTTTTGCGCCAAAATTGCAAATTAATTAAATAAAATGAAAAAGAAAGCAGATTTTCAACGTTATAAAGTAAAGTTCGGACATTGGTTTTGTCCCCATGTCCGAACTTAAAATTCAAGAGATGTTCGTTATTTTAATTGTGGTATTTATAATTTGTCTCTTCATCAAAATATATCATTAATCCCTCCCTTCTATTTTTTATTGGATTCTTATAATTTTCTTAATCTTCGGCCACTTTTGGCTCTTGCACTAGAAACAAAAACTTTATAAATATTAATTATTTTGAACTAAATTACTTTTAGAGGTGTTTTCGTTTCTTCAAATATTCTGATTTCGAATGAATGTGTGACAATTCTATTTCAGATGACAGACATTACTAAGTCCTGCTATAATGACTATAACAAAGGAGTCAACAACACTGATCGCTACATTAAATACACATGCGAGCACGAGTCTTCAGAAAACTTTCAAAGAATTTTTTTTCCCATTTTTTTCATGCCCTATGTAGGGGGGGTGGGCAAAATAATAGCAATTATTATATTTACATAAAATTGAATATATTCGAGACAATTAACCAAGCTTTAAACTTCAGTCGGACATTAACAGAAGAAATTCCTCTTTATCGATACAGTACGTAAAGCAACTACAGATGAATATGGATTCCCGATTCTACGTACTGTCTGACCATGCAATTGACACAGATTCTACATTAATTCTAACACAGCTGATAAAAGTTTTTTTTAAAAATATTTTTTTCTCCTGGGGTTAGTGCCATCAAACCACATATTCAGTTCAATTTTTAAGTGCGCCATTGTGCCTAAAAATATAAAAATCATTAAATAAAAAGTAGTTGGTCGTCGGTGAGCTTTTTGTTTTTGGACATAGCTCAAAATACATATTTAAGAAAATGGATACAGCAAAAAAGGCATCTTTTTTAAAGTTTAACCTAAATTTAACAACTAAACGGGTAATTTCTGCGCTTACTTTTCCTTACTTATTTGTTCACCAAGCATAAACATTATGGGACAAAGTCCCCTATTTCGGAGTTGGGATAGCTGGGTGTTATGTAAGTGTTCAGACGATCTCTTCATATTCAGATCTCTAAACGACAAAAGGAGTTTTAAAAATGTATTAAAAGATTTCTGTTAACATAAATTTACCATCACATTTACAGGATACATATAGCACTAGTTTAAAAACTTTTACTTTTAAAATACTAAAAGAATCTAATTTAATAAAATATAGATTAGAGATTTACACAAACGGACGCTAACACATGATGATGAATATATTTAAATTCATTAGTTTATTCCTCAAAACAAAAATGCTCGTAAAATAAAAACTGGTTCAAATGCTCATTTTTAGAATACATATTTTGAGTCGTGTCCGCATAGATAGCTTTTGTGCCAATAAACACTTGATTCATTAAAAGCTTTAAAAATGTATCTGGGCTTAATATTGAGATTCTGGGACAACTCATCAGTTTCTATCATTCCCATTCTAAAACCTATTCCTAGAAAAGTAAACTAGATTTTTCAGATTAGATAAGTATAACTAACTAGGGTGATAAATAATTTAGAGGTATGACGTTTCGTAAATAGTTATCTGGTTTAGTATTTAATCGATTGGTTAACATTTATGTATCGATGGTATATCGATTGGTTAACATTGTAATGTAATACGTTAAAAATAAATACAAATTGGAATTATACAGGGTGGTCCCGAATTCATGGTACAAACTTTAATGGTAGGTACAGGACATTGTAACAATGATTTATTGTATAGGAATGTATAGTCGCAAGTGACGCGGTGAGGCGTAAACAGGGGAAATAAAAGAAAAGAGAAATGGAGTGATCGGTTGGTATCATTGCCGATAGAGGGCAGTAGATGTCTAGCCGCCGTTGAAAATGATGCATCGCAGTAGGGAAAAGTGCCATTCACAATTGTGCTGCCGTAGACGATGGGTGACTTTACGTATGCAGAAAAAGCAGACATGCATTACATGTACGGCCGTGCAAATGGTAACGGCAGAGCTGCGTTACGAATGTATCGCGCGGAGTATCCTGATCGACGAATGCCGGATCATTGAATTTTTCAACGGTTACATCGTCAACTTTGTGAAACAGGTGCGTTCGACGTCAACAGACATGACGCTGGTCGATTATGAGCTGTACGTACTCCAAGGCTGGAAGAAAGCATCTTGAACATTGTGGTTGATAGACCCGAGTCAAGCACAAGAACTGTTGAGCGTGTGGTAGGTGTGAGTCATCAAACTGTATGCAGAGTGTTAAACGAAAATCGCTTACACCCCTTCCATTTTCAGAAAGTACAAGCATTGAATTCGGCAGATTATCCTCTTCGCGTGAACTTCTGCCTGTGGGTGATGCAGCAATGTGCGTTGCAGCCGGATTTCGTAGGTGATGTGCTATTTACAGATGAAGCGACATTTTCACGCGAGGGTGTCTTTAATGCGCACAATTCCCATGTGTGGGCAGATAATCCACATGCAACGCGTCCACATGCGTTTCAACAACGTTTCTGTTTTAATGTGTGGGCTGGTATTGTGAACGACTTTTTGATTGGCCCATACTTACTACCCACGAGAATCAGTGGCGGAAGCTATCTTATTTTTCTGAAAGAAGTGTTACCACAACTGCTGCATGATGTTCCGATCGCCATTCGCAACCACATGTGGTTTCAGCACGATGGGGGGCCAGCATACTTCAGCATTGATGTACGGAATTACCTGAATGCCACGTTTGGTGCTCGATGGATTGGGCGTGGTGGACCAATCCCTTGGCCACCCCGATCTCCCGATTTATCGAGCCTCGATTACTTTTTATGGGGACATCTCTTGGCTAAGGGACATCTAAAGCATCTTGTTTATGAGACTCCAGTTGACTCAGATGAGGATCTTGTCGCTCGCATATCTGTAGCTGCTGCAGGTGTGCGTGAAATACCAGGCATCTTTGAACGTGTACGCCAATCGCTCCACCGACGCTGTCAAGCATGTATCGCTTCTGGTGGAAGCAACTTTGAACACTTACTGTAAACATGACACTTGTCAACAACGCTTTCAATAAAATCTTTGTTTTTCCTTTCGGCTGTTATTTCTCCTGTTTACGCCTCACCGTGTCACTTGCGACTATACATTGCTATACAATAAATCATTGTTACAATGTCCTGTACCTACCATTAAAGTTTGTACCATGAATTCGGGACCACCCTGTATAAAAGATCTGAATAAAAAAAACCATTACATATATGTTTAAATATAAGAGTTATTGCCTATAAACTCGTGCAAAACAAGCAATTATTAAAACACTACAGTGCGTCGAATAATTGGGTCTAATTATTATAATATACTAATATAATGCCTGATATAATAAATATTCTATATATTTATATAATATATCGTCTAATTTAACCAATTGTCGAATTTATATTATATATCGTCTAATTTCACCAATTTATACGTGAAAGTAAACATGGGCAAACCGAGTAAAAACAATAAAGCCGTATAGAATCATCTGATAATTAAGATTTTGCATAGAATATTATAGAGCGTCTAATAATTTGACTGTAGTTTTCTGGAGGGATTCATAAGGCCAGAGAGGTCCAGGTCGCAACTTGACTCATTGTTGCCAATATATTTTTTGTGTATTTTTCCTTGAGATTGTCGGTTAGAATCATCAGATAGCAAAGTTTGAAATAAATACAAGCACGCATTTACAAACATAGTATATGCTTATGTTATAAAAAGTTTAAAAGTATTGCGTAAATAAACGATATATAAATTTAAAGACCCATGGGACGCCCCCCCCCCAAAAAAAAAAAAACTTCTGTATCTAGGGCTTAGAGGAGATCTAGGGTCACTGGATTTCTGAATCAGATCTTGGTTTTCGATGTCAGAGAGGTGAATGTTGTAGAATGTTTTATTTATAGTGTCAGTCATTGCTGTTCAAATTGAAACATTCCTTTGGGCATATTTCAATATTACCTTTTATTGTTTCTGTACCAATTTATCAATGTTTAATGTTTGTTTTTTTTTTAATTTTTTATTTACGGGGTATCTGCTACATTTTAGAGTTTCAAATTTATGACTCATTTCAAGAATTTTTCTTGACTTAACGAAGTTACTATTTTCTCCGACAAACACACAACAATTCATTTAAAAAAGAATTACAATAACATTAATTGAAATGATAGGTATAACCAAAACTGTTTTACTCTGCCTCTTCATTTTTATTGATTTTAAATTTAAAAACCAGAGTAAAAGAGTTAAAGCAATAAAATAGCTGAAAAAATACAAAAGCAAAGAATTTCTTTTCTTCTTTTTTTTCTGCAGAATTATATTCTAAAGATACTTTTCTTGTTTATCGAAAAAGAAAGAAAGACTCCCGATTTTTCTGTTCTCATTTCGGAATAAATAAAATAAAAAATTCGCAAATGACTGACTTGCTTCAGCTAGAATTTGAAACTGATAAAATCAAAAATAAAATAAATAATAACAAAAATTCTGAAATCACAGAAGTTTAAAAGATAATTCGCTCAAGAAATGAGGTTTTTTTTCTTTCATTTTTTGAAAGAACACTGTAACTTTTTAAAGAACATGATAAACACATTTTATATCTTAATAAAATAGTATAACTGTGAGAGGGGATTTTGTTACAAATTCAGACATTTCATTTTAAAAATTAGATTTTTCGGCAACCTAAATCCATGATTTATTTTAAGAAATAGTTAAAATCATATGACATTTCATGATAAATTTTGTTCAATACCGAAATTCATGCCTTTCCATGAGTTCTTATGACTTTCCAGGAGGTGAATTTTTATATTTTTTTTTTATTTATGAGAATAAGTGTTGTATGCATTTCGTCTTTTGACCTGTAAAAAACGTGCTGTTTGTCCCAGCATTTGAATCTGTGTCATTGAACTCGCGATTCAATTCGTTTTCCAGTTGAAGCATAACCATTACAAAAAAGAAACTTTTAATTATTATTACAGGTTTCTTTAAAAATATATTTCAACTAAAATGTTTTTATTTTTTTTAGCTTGTTCGTTGCTTTAATGAGAAGCTTTCCAATTCTGAAAACGTAAGTAATAATTTCCTCGATAATTTGATAAAACATGCTATTTTTAAAATTTTTGCAAAATTTTGGAAAATTTAATATATTTTAATTCTTATTCGTTTTAGGGTGAGGACTGGAAAAAACGAATTCAGGATAGTGCGGTAAGTGTGCAAACAACAAAGTTACATTAAAAAAAAAACTATTGTTACTATTCGTTTTTAAAAGCCGAAATGACCACTCTTGATCGATTATTCTATTTCGTCACGGAATAATATATCAAGATGTTCCCTTTCTAGAACTTTAAGACGCGGTTCGAATCTTTGTTGTCTCTTTCGATTTTAGTGGAAATTTATTTCTATCTTTCGATTCAGTATTAATTTGAATGGCCGCGTAAGTATTTATTCTTCGCGAGGCTCAGTTAACACTATAGGTAGCTTTCCAGAGTTATACTAAGAAGATTTTATGCAAAGCGGAATAATCCCAGAAAACATGTAAACCTTACGGCAACCTTGTATCAGAATTTTCTTTCTAGTGTCACGAAAATGTTTGTGCTAAAAACCTTTTTTTTTCAATGAAGCGAAAATAGTGCAGTTTCAAACCTTTCATCCTAAAAGGATAAAAAAACTATTTTTTGAAAGTTTTTTTAAAAAGTATTTTTTTTTTATTTATTATAAACTGCTTTAAAACTGTTTGCTTGGGGTGTCCTTTTTCACCACATTTAATTTCAAAGATTCATCAGAAGTTGATAACTTCATTTGGAGTGTTACCGAGGTTTATTGGCATTAATACAAATGTGTTCAAATTGTGGAACAAAAACTAGAATCAGCATCAAACTTGAAATCAAAATACCTTTAATATATTTTTTGGTCAATATGTACAGTTTTTTTGATTGCTTGATCTCAGATGAACCCTTTTATTTCAAAAGTTGCCATTAAATCATCCTTAGAGTCCTTTTCAACAAAGAAAATTTCATTTTAAGTTAAATAGAAAATGTATTTTACTATGATTTATCCAAAAAATTGACAAACACTCTTTTAATTTTTCAGGAATGCCATGATTCCGTGGTAGAGAAATATAATAACAAAACACAAGAACTGAAGAAGGAAGATTAATGTATTCAAATGAAATAATAGAATTATTTTTGTTGCAGCAAATCGTGCATCTATTTATCACCATTATTTCACATGATTGTTATTTTAATATTTAAATTTGATATAATGTTTGTCATTGATTTAATGTGTTTTAAGCATTGCTAAACACACAATGGTTGAAAAGAATCGATCGCTGTAACTGTTGACACTGTAATAAAGTAATTCTAGAATAAAGTATTTTTTTCAGTTTTGAAATAATTTCACTATCTGAACTTTAATCCATCAGCTTTAACGTAGTAACCCTGATTTTAGATGAATTGCTTCAGTTTTAACATAGTCATTTTAATTCTTAGATTTAGAAAAGTTTTAATAAACAGGTCACGTATTGGAACACTTTTACTGAATGTAGCAGCTCTTATTTGCAGAGGAATCTAATAATAAAACAGTGTTTAAATGTAAAACTCAAGAGACATTTCAATTATCCCATTTATGATTTTTAATTGATAACAATCCGCCTTGTGCTACTAAACCCAACATTCAATGCCTCTCAGGCCCTTTAGGGGGTCTACTTCTGTCTTGTCCATACCTTTTTTCTGACATAAAACTCTCTACGTGTTCAAAAATTTATGACATCATTATGGCAACAACAATGGAATTTGAAAGTTTTTAAAAAACTGCATAGCATTAAATACAATTTGGGCCATTTGCCAGCACTGCGCTTGCGAAGAGCAAACGTAAAATTAATTCGTTTTCGAATCGGTCACATCCGGTGGATACACCTTCAATTGTTGCTTCGAGAACGATTTGAATTTTAATGCAGCTTGCTTTATTTTTATTAAATTCGATTAAGAAATACTTTATCGACAATGCAATTGAGTGGATTTTTAGTGTTTAGTTTCTGATGAAGGAATTGTCCCGCAGTGGACTGATCGTTAAGACACGGTTCGCAGCAGATCACCGAAGTCATGCATCACTGGCTACGGTCAGTGTGCGGGTGGGTGACCACTTGGATCAGTCTGCGTAGGGACCGAGGGTGTGCGGTATGGGTCCTCGTTAAACTGTGCTACCGTAAAATGCTCGACTTCGCGGGCAGGTCGTCGGGTTACCGAAGCGGGGGTGCCATCCCCTCCGCAGAGGATCTAAATTGTTAGGGCATGTCTTCGGATCATCCTCCGGGATGTTTCCCAGACCGTCACCAATAGCCCATTGTGCAGCTCTAGTGCGACGTAAATTAACAACAACAGAAATTGATATTAAATTTTTCGCCGTTGATCAAGTGGAGTATAAATGCATGCTTTAAACACTCAGTTTAAAATGACTTCCTCATTACATAAAAAAAAAATATACATAAGAATTATACATAAAGTGACCTTTTAAGTTCTGAAATAAATATAAAAGCAAAAAGAAAAATTTATATTCCTAGTACTTTATTAAATTTGGATTCGTAGCTCTGATTAAGTGGTTTAATTTAGTTATTTTAATGTCAGCCAAGTTGTCTAAATTTTAATATAATTACATTGATTATAGTCAAGTTTTAATCTTGATATAATTTATGACAATTTAATAGAATTAATCCTAACTTTATAACAATCGCCTACTTTGAGACATTCAAATTTATTTCTCTACATTGGATTACATAATTTGATCTAGTTCTGATTTTAAGACCGAGTTGTTTAAATTTTAATCTGATTGACTTGACTGATTTGTTCAATTACGTCGCACTAGAGCTGCACAATGGGCTATTGGCGACGGTCTGGGAAACATCCCGGAGGATGATCCGAAGACATGCCATCACAATTTTGATCCTCTGCAGAGGGGATGGCACCCCCGCTTCGGTAGCCCGACGACCTGCACGCGAAGTCGAGCACTTTACGGTAGAACAGTTTAACGAGGACCAATACCGCACACCCTCGGTCCCTACGCAGACTGATCCAAGTGGTCACCCACCCGCACACTGACCGCAGTCAGTGATGCTTGACTTCGGTGATCTGCTGGGAAAATTTTTATCTAGTTTATAAACTAAACTAAACTCAGTGGTGCGACAGCCAATAGAGGGCCTACTGTGTCCATCTCAGTGTTCTTGACCTTTGGGCACTGGGGTGCAAGGGCAGATGTTCCGGTTGGATGGTCAGCCCAACGCCAAATCCCCAGTGCTTAGTTTCCAAGCTTGCTTGGCACTCATTTTATCAGCCTTTCATCACTGAAGGGATGAGTCAACCTTGCCTGGCCAGATCATCGAACCAAGGACCTGTGGCACGACACAGCCACCGGGCGTTTCAGTTACGGTAATCTAGTTTCAGGTAGCTAAAAACTCTTTCGTCACAATTTATACTAAAGATTTCGATCATTTGGTAGGAAACTCCATATTTAATTATTTAGGTAATAATAAAAAAAATTATTTTACGGTAGAGATTTGACCCATGCAGAAGAAAAAATTAAACGGAACGTTTTAGAAGTTTCCGTGAGTTGAACTCATCGCATTTGAGGTTCCTTAAATGAAAAATATTGTTCTAACCCTTTATTGTTAACAGTATCAGAGTAAAAAATTCTAGATCAAATCACGACACTTACAAGGGAAACTAGGGAAGTGTGACTCGCCAATTTTGAAATAAACTAGTGGGATGTATGCCTTATGAGGAATAATTTTAGAAGGTGACATTCGTTTCGGCCCATACAAGGTCCTATGAGAGATGAAAAATAATTCAATGTATAGAAAAAACGGTATTCGGAAAAATCGGTATCGGTAATAATCGGAATGTAATTGTCTCAAACTCCAATTAATTTGTAGTTAATTGTTAATTAATAAATTAGTTAATTAATAAATTGGTTAATTAATAAATTAATTCATTATTAATAAATTATTAATTATTTATTTATTAATTATTACGTATTTATTAATCATTAATTAATTATTATTTATTTATTAATTAATTATTAATTAATTAATTGATTTGCAATTACATACTCCAATTAATTTGGAAAATTTTAAAAAAAAATCAAAAGAATTTTATGTCAATTTTTTTTTAAAATTACCCTAACAGGCTTTTCTGAAAAACTACAGATATATAAAATTTTCGAAATCAATTTTGACATTACATGCATTATATAGTACGCGAAAGTACCACAAAATTAATTGGAGTATGAAACAATTACAATAACTAATAGTCTGCATTGAAGTAATAAAATACCGATTTTTCTATACATTGAATTATTTTTTATCTCTCATAGGACCTTCTATGGGCCGAAACGAATGTTGCCCCATAAAATTATTCCTCATAAGGCATACATCCCGCTAATTTATTTCAAAATTGGCGAGTCACACTTCCCTAGTTTCTTTTGTTAGTGTGGTTGTACATATTATAGTTAAATTTTACCTAACAAAAAATCTTATACGCTGTAATTTTTACTGTAAAATCACTTAATCACAGTAATTAAATAAATATTACTGCAAAAACTACGTATAAAATTTTACAGTAAAAATGAATATTATGGTAAAATTTCATGGATGTTGCTCCCAGGGTGCCAGGACTTTTTACCGTAATTCGATCTGCAATTCTTACAGCATGCTCATATTTTCTAAGTATCGTTGACGCAGAAAAATTATTAATACTTTAAGCAACAAATTGTTTTTATACCAATTTTATTCCTAATTGTTACGATTGAAGATTAAAATTAATATTTTGTTTTCTTGCTTAGAGCGACAAGAGTTGTACAATTTGGCCCTCTCGAAGATTTCATCAGAATTAATATATTTAATGGTTCAATCTATGAGGCACAACTTTTAAATGAATTTCCTAGTTAAATAGTTTTCGTAAACAATAGATTTTAACTCATCCATTATGTTTGATTAAGCCTTTTGTTTAGTAAAGGTTAATGATGGACCCGTTAAGTATTTGTCAAAATTCCTTTAACTAATAGGTTGCTTATTTTTTATTAAGTTGTTTTGATGAGCATTTAATGATTTTTCAATGCTTTATTTGTATTTTAATAAGCTATGCATTAGGAGATAATATGAATTATTTTGTTCCGTAACGTTTCGTTACAAGCATAAAGACTATTGGGTTAAAAACTGTAGTATTTCATCAGAAAAAGTCCTAGTATTGTAGCAAAAAAATGGTTTGTGTAGCAAAAAAATGATTAAAAACCGTAATTTAGGTTGCTGACAAAAGTGGCAACGGACATAAGTTAGAGCAATTTTTTATTTATTTTTTATATTCGTCGTTAAACAGCCGACCCAAATTTGGGTTTACGACTACTAACGTTCAACTCTGTTGCCTTGCCATTTTGAAACAATCCAGAAGACAAGGAAATTTCTAGACTTCCAGAGGTATTGATTTGCTATGGGAACATGGAGGACTTTGAGACTCGACAGATTTAACGTGCATCAGTCAGCATTTACCACACGGTGAGTCTTTGGCCGAACCCACGACCTCTTGAACATGCACCCAGAGTTCTACTAACCTGGCTATCCCGACTCTATTGAAAACTACTGCCGTAAAAAAAGTAAGATTCGCGGTTACCATGATAACGCAAAGGGGAAAGTGTGGGGAGTAGAGAAATCGTATGAACTAGAGACGCTTATATTTAAATTACAAACAATAATAATAGTATTTTACAGACTGAAATGTTTTGTAAACCGTTTGTTTTCTTTGTAGGTGTCTTTACATTATCAGATGTAAAGTAATTTGATTCATAAGAAATCCTCTAAAGGAAAAATCCTAAAGAAATCCTCTAAAGACTCCTCTGAAGAAAAATTAAATTTATTTAGTATTATTAAAGCAATGCTAGTCAAGATTTATCACAATCAATGAATCAGCATTTAGCACATAAATTAAATTTTTCTTTTATTCACGTGTTTTTTTTTAAATCAATAGTAACTTGATATAATTTTAGTTAATAAAAATGAGTTTTAAAAGCGTTAATATCAACAAGCGAAAGCGTTTGTACTTGTACTTTTAAGAATGCTTATTATTCGATAATGTAACACATCACAAAATGAAATGATTCATATTAATTATATTTTTTCTAAGCGGACTTAGAGAATGAGACAGTTAAATAATTAAAAAAACAACCTGCTATAAATTACTTATGAAACTCTTTTTTGATTCAATAAGGCTGAAAGTCGGAAAAATATATTTACTTAAACCTACGGAAAACTATTTTGTTTCTTCTTTACAGTGGATAATATTCCACAAACTGGTGGTTTGAGAGAGGTATAAGTCAGAAAGTGTCGAACGACGCAACGCGTTCTCGAACAAACGTATATCAAATTTGCTGCGAATCTTTTGAGGATCGCCCATTTGTATTTACAAGAAAAAGCAAGGTATAAATCTGCTCTAATAGAAAATTTATTTTGCCCCTGTGTGCATTAACAGCAGATCACCGAAGTCAAGCATCACTGTCTGCGGTCAGTGTGCAGGTGGGTGAACAGATGGATCAGTCTGCGAAGGGACCGAGGGTGTGCGGTATGGGTCCTCGTTAAACTGTTCCATCGTAAAGTGCTCGCTCGACTTCGTGTGCAGGTCATCGGGTTACCGATGCGGGGGCGCCATCCCCTCAGCGGAGGATCAAAATTACGATGGCATATCCTCGGATCATCCTCGGGAATGTTTCCCAAACCGTCGCCAATAGCGCATTGTGCAACTCTAGTGCGACGAATTCTAGATGGATATTTTTGTGTAAGAAAAAGTGACAAAAACTAAATGTTTCGGTAAGTAGCTTATATTACATTTCGATAGCTTTACTTCATTTCTAATTAACTGTTAGTTTTTACCCAGAAAAATGTTAGTTGAAGCATCCAGAAATCAGCTAAAATTTATATTTATTTTTGCATTATTCTAAATACTTTAAATTTCTGAATGAAGCATATTATGCGAATCAAGTACCTGATTTCGGGCGTTAATGGAAGACTTTAACACACCTTAAAATTTTGCAGCATGTCAACGTATTTATGTACTTTTTTTTTAATTTTCTGTACATGCTATATTCTTTGATAATATGCGTCTCAAAATCACATGATTTTCCTCTTCTGTTACCATGGTTACGAATACTTCCCCCTATAAAACTTCCTTCCTCCTTAAAATTATAATTTACACTATACCTCACTCCACAATTCAAAATTATAGCAAAAGGTCTTATAGGCCTTACTACTTCTCACAACGTAAATTTATTTTATTTACTTATTCACAAGTATATGCAGGTTTGAGTGCTATATGCAAAGACTCACCTCAAATAGGAGAACAGATACCACAAACGATAAAGGGACAGCACAACGATATACCCAAAGGTGGAGGCCAACCTGGACGAGCAGTTTCATCCACCAAACGCTGTGCAAAGCGTTGAGGTAGCGGGTTCGAATCCCGCTGTTACCCTGGATGTATCTTCACGCTGTCCCTCTGAGTATTGTGCTATCTGCTCTTCCAGTTGACAAAAGTTTAGAAGCTTAAATTGAGCACACAGGCCTGCAAATTTATGTAAAACCAATAATCGATGTGTTGGGATTTGAACTCTGTACCTCAACGCTTCTGATCATTTCTTAATACTCTTCGCAGACTAATTTAGCATCTCTTTATTATTGCTTTATTGAACTTAAATTAATAAATTAATAAATTTTCAGACTTATTTGCTCGATTTAGGCTTGTAAACCTTTGTCAAGTAGAAGGATAGATAGAACAATATAGAGAGAACAATATAAAGGTTACGACAGGACTCGACCCCGTTACCTCCACGCTTCACACTGCGTTTGAAAGGCGATACCGGTCCCGCAGTGGACTGATCGTTAAGACACGGTTCCCAGCAGATCACCGAATTCAAGCATCACTATCTGCGGTCAGTGTGCGGATGGGTGACCACTTGGATCAGTCTGCGTAGGGACCGAGGGTGTGCGGTATGGGTCCTCGTTAAACTGTGCTACCGTAAAGTGCGCGACTTCGCGTGCAGGTCGTCGGGCTACCGAAGCGGGGGTGCCATCCCCTCTGCAAAGGATCAAAATTGTGGTGGCATGTCTTCGGATGATCCTCAGGGATGTTTCCCAGACCGTCGCCAATAGCCCATTGTGCAGCTCTAGTGCGACGTAAATGAACAACAACAACGACAGGCGATACCGCTCGGCCAGGGAGATCCCTTAGCGTTTCTGCAAATTTGAAAGTAAAGAAGAAAAAAAGCAGTGGACGGAAGCGTTCTCACGTGAAGTAGTCGTTCTATAAAAGCGATTCATTTTGTGTTTCTTTTCTTTCTGTACAAAACACTGTATCTTCTAAGCATACGGGAAAGTGTGTTGTGTTTCTAGGTTTATAATCAAACTTTGGATGGGCGTTTTCGCTTCGTCGTAGTTTATTTCTCTTGTAAGTTTGTTTTCTTTTATACTCTTGGTTATTTAGTAGTAGTTGGTTATTTAGTAACTCAAAATTTGAATAAGCATTATGTTAGTATTGCAAAATTGCGAATGAAAAAAATACAGAATTACTTCCCCCATTTTTTTATAAATGGTGTTTGATTTTGATATATTGAGGTCATATTATTCTTTTTGTATAATTCATAGGATTTAAGTCATGGATTAGCCAAATGCTTTAATATAGTAAATTTGGTGGCAGGTTTAGCTTGCTTCTGTGTGAAGTGTCAATAACAATACATAAACTAATCTTGCAGGTTTTGAAAACTGTTATTAATTCTTTCCAAATATTTTGAGTAGCCAGCTTAGACTCTGTTGATAATGAACATTTGAAGTGCAAATATTCATATACAATTTGCATCAATTATCAAAAATTTACAAAGTATATATGTATAGATAATTTAGTTCAATGTTAATTTTAATATTATGTAAAAGCTTATTGAAATAATTAAATATTCTGAAGAAAATCGTTATAAGAAAGAAATTGTGAATTTTTGAATATTCGTTTTGATTGAAACATTGCAGTTTAACAATTCTCCTGTGTTTTATAGCTATCTAGAGATGCATCATGTATATTCTAAAATATTAAAAATATCTAATAAATGTTATATTTGATGCTTTATTTGAGAATTTGACATTTTCGGATTTCAAAACCTGTTTTCTTAATTGAATACTTTTGAATGAAAATTGAATACTTTTTTGGTTTAATTTTTTGTTTTAAAGATATTTTCATAATAAAATCCACTAAAATGAATACCAAATTTAAACCAACTAATAAAATAGTTGAAAATTACCTGGTATTTCCTTCAGAAATGGAAGAAACTGAAATAAATTCGAACATTTGTTCAGTAATAAACCAACCACGTTTATCAATTTATTAAATTGTTTATAATTATTCTGTAATTTGTGAATAAAAATTCAGTAATTAGTGAAAAAATGCAGCAGGTTGTTTTCTTGGGTCTACATCATAAAGTTAATTGACTAACAGTATGCAATAATAAAATTTATATTAAACGTATTTATTTTGAAATCTTTTCACCCTATTATCTGAAAGTTATTTAGAACATTTATACTTAAAAGTATTTAGTAATGAATTGAAGGTTAACATTGTGAATACAATATGATCTTCCGTAATTGTGACTATGATTAATATGTAATGTGACTATGATAAGACTAAGATGTATGATAAAGCTTGATGTAATGTGACTACAAGATATGATAGAAATGTTCTGACATTTCTTTGCATAAATATATAAATGAGTTCTACTGTGCTTTTTTACATAAAACATTGGAGGAAACTATATATTTTTAATTTTTCTTTTAAGAAACTCGTAAATTTTTCCAAGTCGGTGCTCTCTCATGTTCTCTTATTTCATAATGAGGTATTAAATACCTTGGAAATTTAATCACTTTATTAAACTAGATAGCTATTAAGAAGTCATATATAGATATTAAGAAAAATATCTGAGTGTTTAATACATCTTTCACAATAAACAGCTCTGCATCTTTCAAAATAAAAAATTCATTACGATCCTAAAAAAATTGACAGTTTCTAGAAAATTCAGCAACATTGTGATAAATTTTAAGTTCGAATAAATTTCTGTTTTTCGGACAGGAAAATATGTTAATTTAAGTCAATTAGCTTCGCATTCAACATCAACCATGCACCTCCTAGACCAGGGATGGGCAAATTACGGCCCGCGGGCAAACTGTGGCCAGCCAGAATGTTTTATTCAGCCCGCGGGTGCAATTTTAACTTGCCAATTCATTTTCTTGTCTACTTTGTTTAAAGTTATTTTTGTTATTTCTATTTTAACAAAGTACTGATGACCTTTTATTTTCTCTATTTTTGTTCTACGAAACATAAATTGATTAAAATAGTTAGCTCAGAAAGCTTCAATTGGTAAAACGTCGAAAGCAGATGTTCTTTATAGAGTAGATTGGCGCCCTCTGAAGCAGTTGTTTCTAAGTATGCCAAATTATGAATTTTACAAGTCATTTCCTAAAGCTAGTTTCCCAAATTTAATATTTCATGCCCAGAAAGTGAGTGCCATGTTTGCTTCATTTTATATATGTGAACAAGTGTTTTCAACTATGAACCTTAGTAAAAATCATTTCACAAGTAGACTAGCAGACAAAAATTTGACCTCGTGCCTTAAAATAAATAAATCTCACTTGGGACCTCAATATTAGGATCTTTTAAAAATGAAATCTCAATTTCATTCATCTCATTAAATATTTAAATTAAAACTTGTATATAGTTTTTTTAGATGTTTTTACTTGGCCCACCAAACTTTTCTCTCTCGATTTTTTGCCCTCGACCAAAAAAGTGTGCCCACACCTGTCCCAGACCAACAAAACAAGGTTGCACGCTGCTGTAAGATAAGATATGACGCATTAATAGGTAGGATTACCATATTTAAGGTTTTCAAAGCGTTTATTCTTGACCGCCCCAAGCGGTGCCTAAAGCGTGAGTCTTTCCTGGAGTGCAGCCGGCCCACAAAGCGGGTTTGCGGCTTTTCGTGGCAACTGCGTAAAACTGCATCCTCCACTGGAGGTCCGAACGACATAAACCCCTGTCACGGAAACCGCAAAGCAGACACCCAGAAGACGCGTGTGCGGTCCAGCGCACCTAGTGCCCAATCCTACAACCATACAGACCCACTAAGCCCGTCTGTCTAGGCTTGCTGTAAGGGGAAAAGGTTAATGCATGGAAAACAATTAAAGCGAGCGTTTAGAGATTTTGAATTTTGTTCCGTTTTTTAATTTTCTGTTCACTACTGAGGTCTGGTTTTTATACTATAGCCTTTTTTTTTCTCATGTTGCTAAAGTAATTCTGAGATTGAGGTTAATTTAAGAAAATTGATTTAGCATTTTACATAGAACTATTTGTTAAAACCATTTTTTTAAACTGGAATTTGAAAAGAATGTCTTATTGTAAAGAATTGGTATTAAACATGAACCGATAAATAAGTTTATAAATTATGTGATGAAAACTAGAAATAAGCTGGATGAATGACAAAATGAAGAACTAGTTAGTGAAAATAGTCCCCCCTCCCTCTTTGACAAACGTAAACTTTACTATTATCCACATTTATGTAAATAAAGCCCTTCAATTGGTATGTTTAGAAGGCACCTGAAGGTAGCCATACGAATAATTAGGTAAGATAATAGTTGACCATTTAAAAATGAACGAAGTAGTCCTACGGCCCTGCATCAAATGTTAAATTGGTTTTATTATTCTAAAAATATTATAAATATACGGCAGCTCCATACAGTGCGTTGGTTGTTATCAGTTTAGTTAACTTCAGTTATACAGGGTGTTTATAAAGTCGCGGACCCATTTTGTTGTTTAATAACTCATAAAATAATATAGATCGATTAAAATAAATAACATAAATGGTTTGATAGACTCGAAAAATTTCATGACCCTTGTCAATGAACTTCCACGTGTGCCCCCTTCGTCGCACGGAGAATATCAAGTCGATAGTCAATTTCACGTAGCGGCAAGCCTGGTCATTCAAGGAACTACGAACGATGAAACCCCAATGAGGTGGTGCACCATCTTGTTGCAAAAAAACACGTGGCTAAAGCTCTTCTAGTTCTGGAAATATGAAGCTTTCCAACATGTCTAAGTATACGACTGATGAGACCGTCTTTTCTGTAAAAAAGGCCCAATGACTCGGTCGTGCATTAGTCCACACCACACATTAACCTTTGGGGAATCCCTTTGTGTCTCACGGTATTCATGGGGGTTTTCAGATCCCCATATGCGCACATTATAGCGATTAACAATGCCAGAAACATGAAAGGATGCTTCGTCGGAGAACATTATGCGCTTCAGAAAATTAGCATCTTCTATCCTTCCTACTTTAACTGTTGCAAACGCCATCCTCCTAGGCCAGGGATGGCGAACCAATGGCACGCGTGCCATTTATGGCACCCCACACAATATTTCGGGCACGCCACCGATCATATTTGTTATTACACAAATGTTATTACATTATGAAGCATTTGTAACAATTAAAATTCACAAACACACAAAATAATAAACAATTATTAATAAAAAATTAACAATTAATGTTAAAAAAACAATTAATAACCATAAAAAATAAGCTAACAATAAATAACTAGCGAAAAAATTAACAGTCCTGCTTAAACTAACATTTTACCACCTAATATAAGTTATTTGTCATCTAATCTGCAACAGCAAAAGTCACACTGATGTTACTTTAAGTTGAATTACGCGTATAACTGCGACAATGCAAAATGTTTTTTTTGAAATGTGAATAAAGAGTTTTGAGTTGATAGTATTTAGTATTAATATTCTCCCAATAATCACGAAATCAAAATTATTTGACGGCACGTCTATGACCTCATCAAACAATTTTTTAGAAAAAATGGCACGTTGGTGTACAAAGGTTCGCCACCCCTCTCCTAGGACTGTCGTCAGTTTCCAAACTTTGAACAATTTGAACTTTGTACGCATGTAGTCTTAATTTTTTCTTAACCTTATGCACCGTCGAAATTGACACATTCAATTCTCTTGCCGCCGATCTCACAGATCTTCTAGGATTGTCTAAAAATGTCTGTCTGACACGCTTAGCGTCAAAATCACTTCTGCAGGGACGTCCGGAACTTTTCTTATCTGCGATACTTCCAGTTTCTAGAAAATTCATTTTCCATCGCAAGATGCTGCTTTTAGATGGAGAATCTTTTTAGTAAATTCTTCTGCAATTTCTTTGTGCTTGCACGATCTATTTCGTTTCTATGAACCATCATAAAATCTGTGCTTTCTCTTGAGGTGTATGCATTCTCCTTAATATCTGCTCGAATAAAACATCACATAGAAAAGTAGTACATAGAACAAACACATCAAAAGTAAACATAACATTACAATAGTTGCTAAAAACAAAAGAGAAAAATTCAATTAATAAGTAGGTGTTATTTAGAAAAGTACAGATATTTAGACTGGAAAATGAAATTTTCTGAAATTAACCACACGCGCAGACGATATTTACAAAAGTAAAAATATTCAAACCTGAAAATGAGTTATTCCATCAATAAATGCCATAACTTTGTTTATATCTTCATTATTTTATGAGTTATTCAGCATCAAAATGGGTCCGGGAATTTACAAACACCCTGTATTATACTCCAGAAAATGAGGATATTTAAATTTTTTAATTTTTGTTACTAGCACTTGTTAAGCATTTCACGAATAAAAATAAATTCAATAACGAAAAACTACAAATGTTTCGGTGAATTTTTCTTCGTAAATCGCTCGTTCTATTTTAAATTAAATATTTTGACATGATATGTAAAAATTATGCGTTCCCTAACTAAGTTATTTCGAATTTCGTAGGCAAATGAGTATCCTTCCTCCATTAATTTTGCCTGTAATTACGAGAATTCTTTTTATTTCAATTAGCTCAGATTTTAAACTATTTAGTTTAATAAATGCGCCTTCAAGAGCGTTACTTAAAGTCGTGGATTCAGATACTTTCGTTTCCTCTATCCATTTTGAGTTTGTCTGACATAATCAATAGAGATTAAAAAATAGTTAAAAAACAGGCAATTAACTACATTTTTTAATATACACTGTTAGCAAGCAAATATATTTTAAACATTTGAGAAATAAATCGTCAGCAGCTAAATTTATAAAGTGGCTAAGGCAGGGAGAAGTAAATTTAAACTCCAAATTTCACTGCCAAACAATGTAATTAAAAAATTTTAAACTATTTAGGATTGGTGACTGAAACTATTCCTTTTTGTCGATTTAAAAATTTCAGGTTGCTAATAAATTTCACTTAAGAACTTATTAACCTTTGTCAATTAGGCTCAAAGCTCCAGTTTAAATGTGAGCATTCTAAGGTACTCGTAATGTGGTAAGAATATAGATTTACCATAATTATATTTGTCGACAAAATTGTGCCATAATTGGTTCTGAAGTTACGAAACTCTCTTCGATTTACCTAAATGCATAGTGAGCCTTACGATTGTGCCATCCTTTGGCCATTACGGCCTTAGAACAGTGTTTTCCAAACTTATGAATTTTGTGTACCCTTTCTAAATTTTTCGCAACGCTGTGTACCACCGATAAAAAATGAATGTATTTTTTAAAAAATATGTTTATTTTTCTTTGGTACGAAGTTTTGTTAATAAGTTTATTTCAGAGTTTCTGTTATTTGCATCAGTGAGAACGTTGATATTGTTTTTGCTGTGATGAAAAAATCCCAAGAAACTTAAAACTCGCAACTGGCTGTTGACACCATTCATTATTAACTGTTAACTCATCAAAAAATAGCTAATACAAAGATACGTAATTGTAAATTTTCACGGCTAGATTTGTTTTTAAATAAAAAATTTTTGAGATTTTCGTTTGTTGCAAGATATTTGGCATGAGAAAGCGTACCCCCGCTAAACTGCTCCCGTACCCCTGGGAGTACGCGTACCACACTTTGGAAAACACTGCCTTAGAATAATGGTCACTTCTAAGGCTGTAAATTTGAGCCTTCCTTTATCTCTTTATCGAATGAATCCTGAACTTGCGTGCAATGCTTGCGTATAGAGCATTTTTATTTTAATTTCCCGTCCACAATTGAGGTTAGATTTTTACTTTAACATTTCATAAGGGCTTTTTTCCTAATGCTGCTAAAACAGTTTTGGGATATTTCTTTTATTTACTATTGAGATTAATTTAAAAGAATTAATTTAGAAGAATTACCTAAAATTTGATTAATAGAACAATTTTTGTGGTGGAGAGGTGAAATTTTAAATGCACCTACTGTAAAGAATTCGCTTTCAATACGAACTTTAGTGCTATATTGGGCACCCCTTTTTGACCACATGCTAACCTTTACTGATACATACATTTCTGTAAAACACTTTTTCTTGTATTTTCTGTAGGTATGAACAGGTCGCCATAGAAATAATAATTAAAATTATAGTTTCGCACAGGCATTTAAAGAATGAGCAAAATTGTCGGTTAAATTGGACTTAATATTCTAAAAATGTGATAAACATGCTCCATCCCGTACGTAGGTTGTTATCGGTTTAGTTATATTATACACTAAAAAATAAAAGAAGGTAAATTTTCAAAAATTACGTTACAAGCATTTGTTTTTTGCATTTTAGGAATAAATTAAGGAAAAACATTTAGTCTCAGTGAATGTTGTTTAAATTTTATTTTTTTGCTCGTGTAATTTTAAATGAAATTTTGCGAGATATAATATTGGGTTAATGCATAAGTTCTCGCATTTTTTTCTAAATTTTATAACTTTTTTTGGACATAAAAAAACAATTTAATCAATGTTTTCTTCGTTGCTGTTTACGACTTCTTCACAACGTTCAACGAGTTTTTGATGCCTCTTCCGTAGAAATCACACAAAAGCGTCTCGAAAAGTCGTCCAACCAAGCTCGTAATTAGACGTCATTATTGAACAAAACTCAGCGTAAAGCACTTGAGCAGCTCTGCGCTTGCTCTCTCTCTAGCTGCTTTGGCACCTTAATTAAACGCAAAAGGAAATTGCTGTCGGAAATGCTCGTTTTTGTCGACTTGACGCTCCAATTAAATGCTCTAAAAATTAACAAAATTAAGGTCAGCAAAAAGTGAAATACACTATTTTATAGAGCGAAAAATTCTCTTTTGAATAACACGAACAATCCTGCCAAAACATTTCATTTTCAACGCAAATTTTTTAAATTAAAAAAAACGCGATAATTTAGGCATCAACCCAATATATAAAAATCATGCGTTGCCTAACTAGAAGTTAATTACGATAACAACCACATTTTCTAGAAGTGGCTCAAAATTAATTTTAGCATTAAAATACATTCAATTCTTATAAATATTTAATACGAATTTTTTATTCACCTCTCCAAATTGATTTAAAAAAACTGTTTTATTAAATACGATAGTAAAACAAAGTTAGCATATTTTCTGTACGAATTTGTTTTACACAGTACAAAGTAATTTTCATATGACAAAGCATGAAGCCAACTTTCCTTAATTCAAAAGTAGATAGATAACATAAGCTTTTTTAAAACTTAATCTAGAGATAGTTGTTTTAAAGATTATTACTATACTTTGAAATCCGAATTAGCTTAGAGAACAGATTTCTGATTTTGTTTCAGCTTCATAACCTTAATTTTTATGCAAGACAAGATTTCTCTTAAAGAGAAGTTTTTGTTTAAAACTAATCTGCAATGTGTTAGGCTCATATAATTTAAGAATATAAATTTTAATCAAAATAAAGCTATTACTTTCTACTACAATACTTTTCGTAATTTGAATAGACTTCTAGGGTTACGTTGTTTCTCCCACAAGTTTTCGAAAGTAACAAAAAAAATGATACACTATGAACGTTCTGAGATAAGATTTCAAATGTTTGAAAGATTTTCCAAAAAATTGAAGAAATGAAAGTTTATTGAAAACAGGCTTGAAAAAAGGTTCCGAAATGGTTGGGCGAGCCCGAATGGGTAGCGGTAAACGGCCGTTCTGCTCCCTCTTCGAACTCGTCCATCCTTTTTGGGACTTGAATTTTCAAGTTGGTGTAGTACGGTGGAGTAAGGGCCAGAGTTTCTTCTAATGACAGGGTGGACCTGGACTGCTATTCTAGACCGCATGTTCGTGACCCCAAGTCTCTGAAGAACCCTAGCGCTTACAAATGATTAATATATGCTTTCGTGATGCTTAGAATTCTAAAGATAGCAGCATCGTTGCATTAGTGATACATTAAGAGCTGGTTGGTCAATAGTAAGGGCCTGGACTGTGACATTAGGTTGCAAGTGCGTGCCCTGAAAAACCCAAATAGCTTTAAATGTTTGCACAACTTGGACGTTCATAGTGCTTAGTGCCGTTCATTTCGATGACTACAATAATTTTAACGATATTAAATTTCAAAGAGTGCTGTAACTTGTTTAAAGTTAAGAAATAATTCAAAATTTGTTAATTCAAATTAGTATTTAGGACTTCATGATTCGGTTTTAAAATTTCAAAGTATCTAAGAATAAAATTTTTATGCAACAGATTTGAATGACAAAAAAGGAGTCGGGGCCATTTCTATATAATTCGTCTGAAGTACAGCGAGAAAACGAATATTTTTCTGAACTCAACGTTTCGTAGAAAAGTATTTTATCTCACAGGAGGCTGTGGCAAGAAAAGAAAATAATCAAATAACTCAGTATTTAAATTACATTTTGTAACTTAAGTGCTTTAAAGTCGGTTCGTTTAGTTATAGCAACATCTTAAGTATTAGATCCCTTTTTAAATAACCCATTTAATCTATTTCAATTCTAGCAATTAACATCCCAAGTTAATTGGTTTTATTTTCTCATTTTAATTTTTAATGTTGCTCTAACCCCCTTCTCGAACTGCAAGCCTAGAGATGGGCTTCAGTAAGTGTGTAGGATTGGGTTCTAGGTGTAAGGGACGGCAAGAATTGCTTCTGAGTGGCAGGTTTTGCTACCCGATTGGCCTAGACTTGTCAACTCTCCAGAATACTAGTGATTTTTTACCTTAACGACGCTCAAAGCCTTAAAACTGCTTCGTGGGTCAGCACGCCACTTACGGTCACATCCCAGTTTAACTAAAGCATGTTTATACGATTATATCTCTGAGAATCATTCTTTAATTAGTTTTATATGAGAAACATTTATTTGCATATTTTAATTTTAAAATTATTTACTTTTAATTTTATAATGGTTGAACATAATTGATTGCTTAATGTAAATAAGAATATGTAATGTAGAATAATTAAAGGAACATAACTAAAAAATCTAGATTTGTTGAACCTGTAGCTGGCAAATTTTTAAATTTACGGCAAGTTAATCATAGTTTCTATTAATCAGAAAATACCATGAAACAAATATTTCATACTGGTACTTGTTCAATAGTGTTATTGTCAAACTTTTTCTATTTTACGCATTGTGACTCTAGCAATCAGTTTACTACATTAATGATAGTTTCTATTAAGCAAATTAATGATGTTTTCTATTAAGCAGAAAGTACCACGGAAAAAATATTTCATACTGATACTTGTTCAATAGTCTTATTGTCAAACTATTTCTATTTTACGCATTGTGAATCTAGCAATTAATTTAGTACATTAATGATAGTTTCTATTAAACAAATTAATTATAGTTTCTATGAAGCAGAAAATACCACGAAACAAATATTTCATTCTGGTACTTGTTCAATATTGTTATTGTCAAACTTTTTCTATTTTACGTATTGTGAATCTAGCAATCAGCTTAGTACATTAGTGATATTTTCTATTAAGGAAATTAATGATAATTTCTATTAAGCAGAAAACACCATGCAACAAATATTTCATACTGGTACTTGTTCAATAGTGTTATTGTCAAACTTTTTCTATTTTACGCATTGTGACTCTAGCAATCAGTTTACTACATTAATGATAGTTTCTATTAAGCAAATTAATGATGTTTTCTATTAAGCAGAAAGTACCACGGAAAAAATATTTCATACTGGTACTTGTTCAATAGTCTTATTGTCAAACTATTTCTATTTTACGCATTGTGAATCTAGCAATTAATTTAGTACATTAATGATAGTTTCTATTAAACAAATTATAGTTTCTATGAAGCAGAAAATACCACGAAACAAATATTTCATTCTGGTACTTGTTCAATATTGTTATTGTCAAACTTTTTCTATTTTACGCATTGTGACTCTAGCAATCAGCTTAGTACATTAATGATAGTTTCTATTAAGCAAATTAATGATGTTTTCTATTAAGCAGAAAGTACCACGGAAAAAATATTTCATACTGGTACTTGTTCAATAGTCTTATTGTCAAACTTTTTCTATTTTACGCATTGTGAATCTAGCAATTAATTTAGGACATTAATAGCTTCTATTAAGCAAATTAATTATAGTTTCTATTAAGCAGAAAATACCACGAAACAAATATTTCATACTGGTACCTGTTCAATAGTCTTATTGTCAAACTTTTTCTATTTTACGCATTGTGAATCTAGCAATTAATTTAGTACATTAATTAATTTGCTTAATAGAAACTATCATTATAGTTTCTATTAAGCAGAAAATACCACGAAGCAAATATTTCATACTGGTACTTGTTCAATAGTGTTATTGTCAAACTTTTTCTATTTTACGCATTGTGACTCTAGCAATCAGTTTACTACATTAATGATAGTTTCAATTAAGCAAATTATTTATAGTTTCTATGAAGCAGAAAATACCACGAAACAAATATTTCATTCTGGTACTTGTTCAATAGTGTTATTGTCAAACTTTTTCTATTTTACGCATTGTGAATCTAGCATTCAATTTAGTACATTAATGATAGTTTCTATTAAGCAAATTAATGATGTTTTCTATTAAGCAGAAAGTACCACGGAAAAAATATTCATACTGGTACTTGTTCAATAGTGTTATTGTCAAACTTTTTCTATTTTACGCATTGTGAATCTAGCATTCAATTTAGTACATTAATGATAGTTTCTATTAAGCAAATTAATTATAGTTTCTATTAAGCAGAAATTACCACGGAAAAAATATTTCATACTGGTGTTTGTTCAATAGTGTTATTGTCAAACTTTTTCTATTTTACGCATTGTGAATCTAGCATTCAATTTAGTACATTAATGATAGTTTCTATTAAGCAAATTAATTATAGTTTCTATTAAGCAGAAATTACCACGGAAAAAATATTTCATACTGGTGTTTGTTCAATAGTGTTATTGTCAAACTTTTTCTATTTTACGCATTGTGAATCTAGCAGTCAGTTTACTACATTGATACGCTTGAGTTTGTGACAATTGAAACCTGCATTTAAAAACTCAGACTAGTTAGAGCATTGATAGCTCTAGGGCTCAGTGTCCAATGACAATGTAATTCTAAATAGTTTCTTGACCTATGCAAGGAGAATTTATCGCCCTATAATCACGAAAGCGATTTAATCTTCAGTGTACATTTGACTCTATTTCTACATGAGCTAGAGTGCTTAACTAAATCACAGTGCTTGTTGACAATACAGAAATTTCTAGGGTTTCAGGACTATCAAATTGTTGACAATTTTTTTCACCAAATTAAAATTATGTTTAATCGAAATTTAGAACACATTGCGAACACCTGGAGTGCTCAAATTTCAACTGTGTCTAATAAAAAGCTGACCTTTCCTGTCCTATTGTTCAAATCAAATAGTTCCTTCAATTTATTTCTATTTGTACTGATTAACCCTAACAAAGTACACATCAATCAGCACCCGTTCTTTCCTTTTATGCAATTACATCAGTTGAATATTATCGTAAATTAAAGTTATGTAGCTTAAATTATTTTTACAAATCAATATCTGTGTTCTATATCTGTGTTCTATATCTGTGTTACAATATCTGTGTTCTATGGTACAAAGAACAAATATGTAGAAATTTTCAAATAAAAATTACCCCAAGTCTTAAATTAGAATCTTATAAATGTCTGCATTAATTTTTTTAAATATCTTATTTCTGCAATAGAAAACCTCAATGGATTAGCATTAACTCCACTTTTTACACTATTTGAGAATTGTCATTAACAACTTTTATTTTGCATGGTTTGGATACCGCTAATAGTTTCCTTACATTAAAGTAGGACATAGCTTAAATTTCTTCCATGCTGCTGAAATTCTAAGAAAAAAATTCACTGTTTCAAAATGAGTGTTTTCAGTTACATAATAAGGATAATTATAATTTTCGAACAGCTGTAAATTTTATTCATTATATAACTTCCTGTTAAGCTTAATTCGAATTCATATCTGTACTATGTAGGCCTCATTTCTAAAATTGTCAATTTTTAAATTGTGTGTTTGCCTCCTATGCTCATATTTTAAGTTGATAAATTTATTGACTCTAATGTGCATCTTATCATACTCTCGTAAATTTTAGTGTTTACTTAACAGCTAAGTTGGTGTCAACTATTTTACATCAAAAGTAGAATATCGGAACATTCAAAGTGCTTCTTTTAGTAACTTTTAGTGTTGAGATTTTATGAGGCGTTAAATGGGTTATAACTATTCAGATTAGCTCCTCGAAACAATCAACGGGAACTCACTGTGAGGCGTTAAAGTGTTTTAGATGTCTAATAGATGTCCTCTTTCTCGCCAAGATGTTGTAGCTGTTCACTTCTAGTGTTTTGAAATTTCCATTAATGCAGCCAACCCACGTGAGTCTGGTTCATGTTTCAATCTGTTTAAAATGAGACTCTGGATATTCTCAAACTATATTTAATTTTTTTTGTAGCAGCACTTTTGTGTGCCCCCAAATTTTAGAAATGTTATAGTAAAAAATTATAATACTTTTTTTTTTATTGCAAGTGCAGTTCAAATTAAAGTAAATATACTTTTCCACGCTTTAAAGGCGTAAGCATCTTCGTCGGCGATAGTTCCGTCTCTGCCAATCTTAAAATATTCAAATAAGTAGGAAAGTTAATAAATATTAAAATTATAAATAAATAAAATCAAGATAAATATTAACTCAAAAGGAAATAAATGCTAACCATTGAAATAAACTATGCAATTAATAGTTATGAACAGGATAACCAACAAAAAAGCTAACAATTAATAATTAGAAAAAAAAACAAGTTAACATGGAATCACAAAAAATAATATAAAAAAACTAACAATAACTATTAAAAACAAGCTAATCTGTAAATAGCAAAAAAATATAACAGTTAACCTGTAATTAATCCTTTAATAAACGCACTGTTTGAGTAGTACATATTTCATTTCACATTCAAAATTATAATTATAGTATTCAAAATTATATTCAAAATTATAATTATAGTATTTAAGTAAGCAAATTATAAACTTTTTTTTCCTTGTGTGCCGTCAAATTTCGAAATAGTTGAAAGTGTACCGTAACAAAAGGTTGAGAATTTTACTGCTCTAAATGTTATGGGAGATAAATCAGATGTACGATTGTTACTTAATGTGCACAGAATCCAACTTATCTCTCGAATATGACTAGCTTACTTTGATTTTCACATAGCCCAGGTTTTTGAGTCACATGCGAGCACATGTCTAATGATAGTTTAATATAACACGATTTCTGTTTTTCAATCATTTGATAAAAAAAATTCTTGTGGTGGCTCAGGGGATGTAATTCAAATGAGGTGATCGATACGAATTATCCGTATCCGGCATGCACCAACCCCTGTGCTGACGTTAAATATTCTCAGTGGTAGACGGATCGTGGTTTAGAGCGTCTTTGCAGTCAAGCTAACCGCAGAAGGTTTTCGTGGTTTTCCGCTTGACTTAACGCAAATGCGGGTTAGTTCCATTTAAAAAGTCCTCCACGAAGGCAAATTTCACCCGTTGATTGATCCAGGAGTTCCCTTGTCTTCTGGATTGGGTACAAAATTACAAGGATACGGAGTTGAAAATTAGTTGTCGTAAACCCAAAATTAGGTTTACTGTTCAACGACGGTTAAGATGTAAAAAGTTATAAAATCCATTTAGAGAACGATTAGCAGAATGCGTTGCTTTATCTCAATATTTTACTTTCGCAAATTTTGATTGGTCAGTAAATAGTTGAAGTGCCCGACTACTTAAGTCTGTATCTTGTATCATGATGATAATTAAGTAGCAATTATCGGAGTAGCAAATACACAACTCACTTTTTAAGCATTAAGGATTTTTAACACTATAAACGTTTACAATTAAGACTTTCGTGTCTTGCGTTTTCGTCTGATATTTTCTAAAAACTCCTGACTTGGCGATGTCGTTGTAAAACATAGATGAACGTGTTATGAAACGGAAATATTCAATGGAGTGGTCTGAACAAGTGTGAAATCCGAATTGGGAGTGGTAGACGGCCGTTCTGCTCCCTCTTCGAGCTTCACACTTGTTCAGCCGTTTCGGAACTTTTCCGTTCTTTCGACTACGGTGCAGTAAGAACCAGGGTGTCAAAAGAACTGGGTGGTCCTGGACAGTGATGCTAGCCCACATGTCCGTGACCCTAAGTCACTGAAGAACTCTGGTGCTTACAGCTAAATATATTTGGCTTTAAAATTATCTAAATTATTGTCCCGCTCAAATTAGGTAGGTCTTAAGAGCTGAGGTAGGATAGAGTAAGGTCCTGGATTGTAACTGAAGGTTGCCAATCCGTGCCCTGAAAAACCACCCGGCCCATTACTAACGTTTAATCTTAGAGAAAAAGAACGTTTATAGGTGCTTGGAATTCATTAATTTCGACGTTCACACTATTTTCCGGTCGAAAGGGATATTTATTGTTCTTAGATGAGATTAGATAACGGATAGGATGTAACATTTTGAAAATATTAATTATGATTACATTCCAATTTTGAGCTCAACTTGAATCGGGCTCTTAAGATTAGCTTTTAAAGGCTTCAGATTTTTATGTACGGACCACACTTTCTTAATAACGAAATGTTCTTAATTTAATGTTAGAAAATATAAATATTGAAGATTAAAATTTTAAAAAAAAACTTCTATACCCTGTTCTTGTATAGGGTTCAAAATCTTGGGCTATATCAAAATTGTCTGAAAATGTACTAGCTTTTTTTTAAAAAAAAAAAAATAGTTGTGAGGATTCTGGACGTAATATTAAATGAAATCACGTATACAATGAGCTGTACATGCTGTACAGAGCTGAGTATTCACAACCACGATAAATTGCATACCATTTGCTGGACACATCTGCCGAATGGACAAATTCTTAATATCCGGAATCTTTGAACAAATTGTGTCCCGCACTCGACTGATCGTGAAGACGTGTTCACTTTGAACAACCTGCAAAAGGATCGAAGGTGCACGGTATCAGTCCTCGTTATGCTGTTCTACCGCAAAGTGCTCGACTTCACGTACAGGTAGTTGGTCTACCAAAAGCAGGGGAGCCATCCCCACTGCAGAGGATCAAAATTGCGATGACATGTCTTTTGATTATCATCAGGGATTTTCCCCAGTTCGTCGCCATTGTGCAGCTCTAGTGCTACGTAAATAAAGTACCTACCTTTAAAGGAACCCGAACAAGAGGCAGGCCCAGAGAATAAGGTGAGTTGATTGCATTAATGAGGATTTCAAACCACTTAGAAGAAGGAAGAGTAGAACTAAAATGAAATTCGTAAATACTCGATTCACAAAAAGCTGTCAAAGAATTTCACAATAGATTCACGTTGAAGCAAAACAAACTTTGATTAATTTTTACGGAAAAGTTCATTTCTGATTTGTTTCGGGAGACATTTTAGTTTGCCAAGGATTACCGTAAATTACATTTGCTAGAACTCACTATTTCACGTAGGTCTTCAAAAAAATTTTTTCCCTTTTCCATTGATCAAAAGAATGCATCCAATTTTTATTAGTAATTTTGTAAAAGTTGAATTTTTAATGTTAAACCATTATATGCCATCAAAATTTTTCAGTTCTGTTAGTGTTCTACTGAACTTAATTTCTTCGTTTCTCATTTTTGTTATTTTATAAAGCATGAAAACATAGTGTAATAATGTGTAGTTTATTTTAAAACTTGTCATATTTACATTTTTAGCATAATATTGGAAGACTTTTGCCTGTGATGAATATAAATTAATCCTAAATTTCTAGATTTATACTAAATATGTATCTAATTAGATTTTATGTAAAATTTCGACTTTTTACGAAAGGAAAAATAAATTTAAAAACTCCATTTTTCTCGCATTACAATAAAATATATGAATACTGTTTACATAGAAAGCATTTAGATCTGGTATAAAATTCAAACTTTTAAATCTAATTTAGTATTTTATTTTCAAAACTTGCTCACATATAGCTGAAGTTAATCAAATTTCTTTTTAGTATCACCTTAGAATATTATTTTAAACTTAATTTTTTACTTTTCGCATGTTAGTACAAAGATACGCATGTTGGCACAAGCAATACTTCATCAGGGGACTATTTTATTTTTAATTTAGCCATCTGACTAAAAAAAAGGCTTCAGCATGTTAGCATGGCAGTCTCCCCTGAGGAAGTACTGTTTTTGCTAACATGCGTATCTTTAAAATTTGTTTGGTTTTAAGCTAAATTCTCCCTTTTTTTATTAAAATTGTGCACTTTATTTCAAACTATTGGTTTAAATATCTGCAAATTCTGCGTGATCCGATTGGATGATCTCGATTAATATTTCCGGAATCTTGAATCTATGATTTTTGTTATGTGCTTAGGTGCTGTTTTTTTCTCTTGTATTTTTCAGAATTTTCTTACTACTTGATATGCTTCTGATGAAATTTCAGATAGCTAGAACTGCACGGGATCAATTTTTTGATAATGCCAAGAGCTTGCAGCGCTCCCTAGTGTAGAGAACACGATCCATATTATCTGCTTTAAATATACTCGTTTATTCTACCATATTGGTTTATATTGTTTAATTTGTCCTTTTGTTTTGTGCATGGGTACTGCTTTTGTGTCTTGTATTTTTCAGAATTGATTTGACAGTCTACTTGATATCCTGATGATGGACACTTATTGGGAAGCTAAAACTGTATAGGAATAAAGAATCAGACGAGTCTAGGAAAGGCTGCACTAATTAAAGATATGAATGACTTTTCACAAAAATCTTTTGTTTCCTTGCTGGTCTAGTAGGTGAGACTGTAACCTTTATTTTTATCTTATCCAAAGCCATTTCTATTTAAACTGGAAATTTGACTAAATCCTTGGCTTCATGTAAGATTGATATTCATTGTGCACAGAATTCTAAGCTTCTCTCGAATAGGACTAATCTATTTGGCTTTGACGTAGTCCAGGCTTCTGAGCCACACAATAACAAAAGTCTAATGATGATTTTATGAAACATTTCCGTTTTTCTTTTTTATTCACTTCGTTTACAGAAAAATTGTTAATCCTTTAAGGGAACGATTTCCAGCAACAATGCGTCGTTTTATTTCCAGTAATGTTTAATGCACGCACAATTTTTGAGGGGTCACACTGATAACAGTAAATAGTCGAAGAACCTTCTTAAATTGGTTTATTAAATAGTGCATAGCTTTAAAATTAATGTGAGCATGTTAAACTTTTTAAGCATCAAGGATTGTTAACACTATGAACGTTCACAATTAAAACTTTCGTGTCTTGCGTTTTTGTCTGATATTTACTAAAACCTCCTGACTTTTCGCAATTACGTTGCGATGTCGTTGTAAAACACAGATGAACGTGTTATGAAACGGAAAATTTCAGAGGACATGACTGAACAAGTGTGAAATCCGAATTGGGAGTGGTAAACGGCCGTTCTTCTCCCTCTTCGAGCTTCATACTTGTTCAGCCGTTTCGGAACTTTTCCGTTCTTTCGACTACGGTGCAGTAAGAACCAGGGTGTCAAAAGAACTGGGTGGTCCTGGACTGTGCTGCTAGCCCACATGTCCGTGACCCTAAGTCACTGAAGAATTCTGGTGCTTACAGCTAAATATATTTGGCTTTAAAATTATTTAAATTATTATCCCGCTCAAATTAAAATCTAAAGGGCTGAGGTAGGATAGAGTAAGGTCCTGGAATGTAACTAAAGCTTGCAAGTCCGTGCCCTGAAAAACCACCCAGCCCTTTACTAACGTTTAATCTTAGAACAAGAACGTTTATAGTGCTTGTAATTTATCAATTTAGACTTTCATAATATTTTTCTAGCTAAGGGGAAAAGCGTTTCTCTTGTGTTAGATTAGTTAAGTGATAGTTGCATTGTGAGAATGTTAACGATGTTATTTTAAATTTGAACTAAACTTTAATCGGTTTCTTAAGATTAGCTTCTAAAGTCTTGATATCTGTACGAATAAGAATTTTTTGACACAGAAATTATTAATTTAAAATATAGTTTTGAAGATTCTGGGAGCAATGTAAAGCAACCATTCATGAAAGCACATGTGTACAATGAACTTCGTAAGCTGTATAAATCTGTTATGAACAGCTGTATAAAGCTGTATAAGCTGTATAAATCTGTATCGAATTTGAACTGTATCGAAGAGAACAAATCCTCCTTAATGTTCAGAATATTAAAATAAATTGGAACCTGAACAAGAATTTTCAACAATTTTTTTCAACAAAGAATTTTTTTCCTGAACAGAATCAATTTTTTAACGGATGAAAACACCGATGTCAAGATAGGAAAATGCTGCAAAATATATAGTTAAATTTAAAACTTGTTCGATTTAAGGAGTATTCAAAGTGTTTACCATTATTTTTATAGATTGATTTATACTTCTGATCGTTTCATTTCTAAATTAAAACTGAACTGGATTTCTATCTTTGTTTGCTTTCTTTTGATTTTTGTTAAAATCAACATCTTTTAGAATTGATAAAAGAGTTAAAATATGGATAAAAAGCGCAAAATAAAAATTAATAATATGTAAGCCAATGAAGCATTTTCTCATATTCTGATAACATAAAAAGTACTTCTTATTATACATATTTAATATTGTATATATATACTAATATATAATATATACTAACTATACTATCACTTGTATTTAACTAAACTACTGTGATACTTTTATTACTTCAGATATTCTAATATTGTTCAATGATTTAATTTATCTCAAACAATATTAGTTTTGAATATAGTTTTTATCTGCCTTATTATTGGATTAAATTATGCTTAATTCAGCCTTTTTTGTGTGCATCGGTACTGCTTCTGTCTCTGGTATTTTTCAGAATCTTCTTCTTGATATGCTGCTGATGTGAACACGCTTTGGGGAGCTGAAATTGCAAAAGATGGAAAGTTTCGAAGAAAGCATCTGACTAATCTCTGAAAAGCGGAAGTTGTTTTCTGATGTGTTGCTGCCTACTTTCAATTAACTTGCTGGCCTAGTAGGTGAGATGAACTTTTATTTTTTCTATTGTTCCTCCAAGCCCTTTTTACTTATAATAAATTTAATTTAGCAGAGAATAAAGTTTGCGCCATTCTCCAGATTCAAGTGTTGCCGAGATTTAAAAGGAAATTGAAAGGGCCATTTTGTATTTGTCAAATGAGATGAGACTGATCTGTTCCTCGAAGATGATTTCATTCCCAAAGATGTGGCTCAAGTAAGAATCTCAGAACTTTCTGGTCTACGTAAAATATCCTGATTCGTGCGTTAAAAATCCCCATACCGTCGAGCTAACCGTGGAAGGTTTTCATGGTTCCCTCTCCATGTAACGCAAATGCGGGTTAGTTGCAGCGTAAGTCCTCCATGAAGGCTATTTCGATCCAGGAGTTCTCTCGTCTTCTGGTTTCAAGTGTGCGATCTTATGGAGCAGAACAGTCATAATCGAAACCCAGAAATGGGTCTGCCATCCAACCCTGGTTGAGCAATAAATTAAATTCAGTTGGATATCGCTTTTTGCACTAAGCAAACTTGTTGAAAGTTTTCGAGAACAGACTTCCGTGGTTCCTACTCTAAACCCTGCAGTGACAATTAACGTTTTTCGAATTAAGTGTTTACATAGTTGTCATACTGACAGTAACCTATTTTTATTGAAGGAAAGTAAAATTATTTTTTAAAGAAATGTAAACATAATCTTGTCAAATGTTTCCAAGTTTATGCATTTCCAGAGATTTTATTTTGTTTTATTCAATGTAATAGCTGTTTTTTACTGTTTAAAAAATTTGAATACATCATTTTCACTTAAATTTGTGAGAGCATGAAGGTTATGGTAAATTTATCGCAAGTATGCTTATTAAACTAAAAAATGAAAGAGATTGATTTTTTAAAAAAATACGAAATGAGAACAATTGATGCCGTTGTGATTTACCAAAGCTTTTACTGTTCCAGTTTTTTGTCTGTTCTTCCTAAAAAGTTTCAAGATTTGAATTTCATTTACTGTAATATACTTCCATTCAGAACTAAGCTTTTTAAATCCTTACTTTGTCATTTAAACTTTACAGTTTTTTAAAAATACTTTATTAGTAAACGAGTTGTGTATAAAACCAAAGGTTATAGCTATGTGAAATTTCTAAAAGTGTGGTGTTTTTTTCTTCATAGTTTGCTGTTTTACTTATTCTACTTTAAAGTGGTAGTAAATATTTGTATTGTATGATGATACTTTAGATATTGTGTTAATTTTTTCGATCGTGCATTGTAGATGTTGTTCCCTTTTGTTACTTATGTAAGACTTCTTTTACATAATGCATAGTTACATGCAATTCTGTGTCTTGTTCTACTCTTATTAGCCATAAATAAATAGCTTATTCCTGATATTTGGGTTTTGTCTTTTTCGTTGGTTGTCAATTTCTAGGATGAATTAAAAGTTGTATTAAAGTTACCCAGTAAGGGTATATAATTAGTTTTCAATAATATTATTGCTTTCAGATTAACCAGATTTCGGAGGTCTTCCATGTTAAGACTCTTACCCAAACACTAGCTTTTCATATTTTGTGAACGGCGCTAAAAGTATTTCTACCGTATCTGTTTCAATGCTGTACAGTGCGCCAAATAAACTAAATCACATTGAGTAACTTTTTGTTCCAGTGTCCGGATTTTCACAAACTGAGTAACAATCTTAATTTTTCAAAAGAATGACTTCTTTAGCTAGCAATAATTAATAACTAAGTATTTGTGACAAATTCTGTAGCTGAATAGTTAGCTCCAATTCTCTTATCTGAGGCTTCCCGTTTGAACCGCTACGTTTGGCACTTAGTAAAAATCTGATCATTAGAAAAAGATATTCAGGGCTTTATTTTGAGTATTGCTTACACTTTTCTTTCTTAGTTAAAAGTACCATTTGAGACAAAATTATAATTTTCATTGGCATCAAATACAGAGATCTAGTTAAAATTTAAGCAATATAGCTAGTCTGAAATTAGTCTAATTTTGATTGGAAATAAAGTTTTTCTTTTGCAGCATACAAGAAAATGGCAAATTTTATGGTCGCAAGGTAAAGAATACTAGTTGAAAATTAATTGCTACTCCCTAAGTTGCTAGAAATGCGATCGGCGATAAGTTCTATTTAGCGACGCTATTTTTTTTAGTGGAAAGGAATTAGAATTTCTTTTGCATAAAGCTTTAGTGAAATGATATTCGTTGAAGTCGCTAAATTAAATTGCAATAAGTGAAAGTTTAAGCACTTGGGCTGCGGCGATAATGTAGGACAGATACAATTAGATTCTTGAAATTGTTATTCGTTTTTTGGTGATGCTTAACTTGAGATTTTTTTTTCACTATTTTAATTTTTTCCATTAAAAATGTATAATACATTAACTTTGCTGTTTTAGAATTTATCTTTTCAAGCACAGACAAAATAAAGTGCCGAAATAAGGAGACAATTAGCAACAACCATACTTTGTAAATTCTATATTGCAGAAAAAGGAATTAAAATTAATACATTTAAAATAAACAGAAAGCTATTTACTCAAAATAATAAAGTACTAGAAAAGAATAATAATGAGAATAGATATGGGAATTGAAATATTTAATATATAGAAAAAAACGATGAAATAAACTTGAACTAGTAAATATTACTTAATGTAAATATTTACTTGAAAGAAAAATCATTCAACTCTTAATTTTTTTTAACTGAAGGTTACCCTGAATTTTTGAGCATTAGCACACTGTAACGATATTGAAAAAATATTTTTAAATAGACTGTATTTGAGAAAACAGATTTTTATGATGTAATATAGGGTAAACCAACCAGTGAAGGAACATTTCATATATGCTGATTGGAAATAAGAATTTGAAAGTTTTTCTGTAGATTGATTGGTAACGATAGCTTACTGCCAAACAATAGGAAGTCATCTAGCAATGTTTTGGATTACCTGGTCACATAGACATCTCTGAAAAAATTTTTAAGTTTGCTATTATCTCTGCAACACCTTGTTTCTTTGAAAAAATTATAAGATGAGTGTTTGCATGTATATGTTTGAAATGGAATTAATTGCATGGAATAGTTTTATTTTTCTCACTGTGAAAGAGAGAATTCAAAATATACTTATTGAAGTTACGTTTTATTTTTTTAAGCATCATAGCACAATAAAGTACTGAGATAAGGGGGTGTTTATTCAATGGATCACCAAACTATGAAAAACCAGTGAAGGAACAGGTATGTTTCTTTACTGGGCATAGATTTTCCAGTGAACAGTATGTGTTAATATGGTGACACTTTAATTTTCAATTCATAATTGCAAAGAAAAAGTTAACATTTTCCAAGTATTTGTATGTTATAATTTCAAGAATAGGCTTGTTTTTAGATATTTGTATGGCATATAAATTCATAAAGAGTATTAAAAAATAACCAAAATTAAGTGTTCCTTTACTGGGTGTTCATTCACTGGTAAGAACTGTTGCTTCACTTGGTCTTCTTACTACTTGTTATTTGAACCTCCAAAACTTTAAAACAATATTATGTAAGTTCTCTACAATTTTTTTCACATAATTTGCAATTAGTAGTAAATATGTTGACACTGTCATTTAACTTAAATTACGAATTTTGAAATTAATATGATTTTTTAAAAGGCAAGCGAAGCTTAAGTGTTCCTTCACTGGTTAGATTACCCTTGAATAATAAAACCATCCCCTCTATATCTTGATGTATACTATTTCTATCCAATCTGTTACTGATTTCAATTAAGTTTTAGACTGTAATTGAGCATTATTTAAACTTAAACTTGATGCGTAGCGTTTTTAAAGTGCTTATCCATTTTAATTTTTTTTCCTTTTTGATAGTTAGGCTGTTACTTCCAGTTGTGCTTTCACAAGGTGATGTGTGGTTCGTTATTTCATGTTAATGCTTTTGGTTTTGCTGTGCTAGTACTTTTAGTAATCTTAAGAGGTTATAAAGTATTTTATTTCATCTTAAAATATTTTTCTTCAAATATTCTTCCAGTTATGACATTAGCAGTTGGTCGCTGTCGCAACCAACGTTTAAACTCAAAAATAAACCACACAGAGGAATTGACTTTTTTTTGTCATGGAAGGGTTACTATAATAGGGGTCATATTAATAAAAATTAGAATATAACAATTATGCGAATTCAATATAGCATTTAGTCATATAATTAAACAAATTTAGAATTTTGCAATATTTATAGAAAATATCGAATATGGTTTAGTTTTTCTTCATACTTAGAATATTTTCTTGTTTTATCTTTACAGCTGTGGAATTAAATTCAGCATTTGTTTTAATAAGTCTTCTCTTTTTCCCGATCCAATGTTCGAAACATTTCCTCGTGGTGATCAATGCTAGCTATCTTTGCTGCTAATTCTTGTTCAACAGTCTTTTTATCTTCTAAATAAAAACAATAAAGAATGTATAAATACACTTCTCACATTTTTTAAGAACAAGATATTACAAATTGTTTAAGTAAGCAAATGGCTACCTTAGAATAAAAAAAAGCCTTATTAACCATACTCAAGGACAACCTGAACTGAGATTAAGTGAATCAATTTAATGTAAAATTAATAATACACCAAGGAAATTTTTATTTTAGGAGACTATAGATTTTACGATCCCAAAAACAAAATATAATAAATAAGAATAATTTAAGAATTTGAAAGTTTTTCTTTAGATTGATTGGTAACAATAGCTTACTGCCAAACAATAGGAAGTCATCTAGCAATGTTTTGGATTACCTGGTCACATAGACTTCTCTGAAAAAATTTTTAAGTTTGTTATTATCTCTGCAACACCTTGTTTCTTTGAAAAAATTATAAGGTGAGTGTTTGTATTTACATGTTTGAAGTGGAATTACTTGCATGTAATAGTTATATTTTTCTCACTGTGAAAATAAGAATTCAAATTATAGTTATTGAAGTTACGTTTTATTTTTTTAAGCATCATAGCATAATAAAGTACTGAGATAAGGGCGTGTTTATTCACTGGATCACCAAACGATGAAAAACCAGTGAAGAACAAGTGTTCCTTTACTGGTTTTTTTTCTAAGTTAATGAAAATGAAAGAAAAATTTAAATTTTCTTGTACCTTTAGTGATGTTTTGCATCAAAAGTATGTTGAAAATACAAAAAACAACTTCTAACCAGTAAGGGAACAGGTATGTTCCTTTACTGGGCATAGATTTCTCAGTGAATGAACTGTATGTGTTAATATGTTGAGACTTTAATTTTCAATTCATGATTACGAAAAAAAGTTAACAATTTCCTAGTATTTACATGTTATAATTTCAAGAATAGGCTTGTTTTTAAATATTTGTACGACCATTCATAAAGAGCATTAAAAAATAACCAAAATTAAGTGTTCCTTTACTGGCTGTTCATTCACTGGTAAGAGCTGTTCCTTCACTTGGTCTTCTTGCTACTTGTTATTTGAACCGCCAAAACTTTAAAACAATATTATGTAAGTTCACTACAATTAATTTACATAATTTGCAATTAGTAACAAATATGTTGACACTGTCATTTAACTAAAATTACGAATTTTGAATTTAATATGATTTTTTTGAAAGGCAAGCGAAGTGTTCCTTCACTGGTTAGTTTAACCTACGACGTTTCGTAAACAGTTATCTGTTTTAGTATTTACTCGATTGGTTAACATCTATGTATCGATGGTATATCGATTGGTTAACACTGTAATGCAATACGTTAAAAATAAATACAAATTGGAATTATATAAGAAATCACCTTTATAAAAACCCATTACATGTGTGTTTAAGTATAAGAGTAATGCATGTAAACACGTGCAAAACATGTCATTATTAAAACCCTACAGTGCGTCGAATAATTTGGTCTAATTATTATAATATACTAATATAATGCCTGATATAATAAATATTCTATATATTTATATAATATATCGTCTAGTTTAACCAATTGTCGAATTTATATTATATATCTACTCATTTCATCAATTTATACGCGAACGTAAACATGGGCAAACCGAGTGAAAACAATAAAGCCGTATAGAATCATCTGATAATTAAGATTTTACATAGAATATTATAGAGCGTATAATAATTTGACTGTAGCTTTCGGCAAGGATTCATAAGGCCAGAGAGGTCCAGGTCGCAACTTGACTCATTGTTGCCAATATATTTTTTGTGTATTTTTCCTTGAGATTGTCGGTTAGAATCATCAGATAGCAAAGTTTGAAATAAATACAAGCACGCATTTACAAATATAGTATATGCTTATGTTATAAAAAGTTTAAAAGCATTGCGTAAATAAACGATATGTAAATTTAAAGACCAATGGGACACCCCCCCCCCCAAAAAAAAGAAAAAACTTCTGTATCTAGGGCTTAGAGGAGATCTAGGGCCACTTGATTTCTGAATCAGATGTTGGTTTTTGGTGTCAGTGAGGTGAATGTTGTAGAATGTTTCATTTATAGTGTCAGTCATTGCTGTTTAAATTTAAACATTCCTTTGGGCATATTTCAATATTACCTTTCATTGTTTCTGTACCAATTTATCAATATTTAATGTTTTATTTTTTAAATTTTTTATTTACAGGGTATCTGCTACATTTTAGATTTTCAAATTCATGACTCATTTCAAAAATTTTTGATATCAAGTCCTCGTATTGTAGCAAAAAAATGGCTTAAAGATTAAACACCGTAATTTATGATTTATGTTGCTGATAAAAATGGCAAAAGGACATAAGTTAGAGCAATTTTTTATTTATTTTTTATATTCGTCGTTAAACAGCCGACCCAATTTTGGGTTTACGACTTCTAACGTTCAACTCCGTAGCCTTGTCATTTTGAACCAATGAAGAAGACAAGGGAACTACTGGATCAGTACCCCCAGAGGTGTTGATTTGTTATGGGAACATGAAGGAATTTGCGACTAGACAGATTTAACGTGCATCAGTCACCATTTACTGCACGGGGAGTCTTCGGTCGGCCTGGGATCGAACCCACGAACTCCTGGACATGGGTCCAGTGCCCTACCAACCAGGCTATCCCGGTCCTAACGCAATTACTTTGGCTTTAATGCATAATAAGTTATTTGTAATGAACCAAGTGCAACAGCAACAACATGCAACTTAGCCATAAACTGCTTTTACGCCAATAACTTTTAACTGCCGGGAAGCCTGGTAGGTAGGGCACCTTGTCCAAGAGGTCTTGGGTTCGATCGCCACCGACTGAAGACTCCCTGTGTAGTAAACGGTGACTGCTGCACGTTAATGCTGTCGAGTCACAAAGTCCTCCATGTTCCCATAATAAATCATACTTCTGGGAGTTACTGATCCAGGAGCTTCCTTGTCTTCTGGATCGGTTCAAAATGACATAGCTACAGAGTTGAAAATAAATAGTCGTAAGCTCAAAAACTGGGTCGGCAGTTGAAAGACGGATATAAAAAATAAAATTTCAACCAATTAAACCAAAAATAGATGAGTGCTAATTCATTTATATTAGTTAATTTTCTTTTTTTTTAAATTAATTTTGTTAAACTTATCTCTAAAATTATTTTTAATTGCTTTCAATATTTCGTTTTCCATGGTTTTACAAAGATAATTCTTATGAACGAGGGAAACAAAGGGAGACTACTCACAATGAAGTTCTTAAGTTAAATGAAATAATCAATTTTTGCATAAATGCTTTTAACTACTGTACTGTACGAATTATTGACTAGATCAACGTAGAAAAAGGATTTTCAAGCTACTTGAAAAATGAATAACAATGATGAAAGCATAATTGTTATTTTTTCTATTCAACACCTGCTAGAAATGTGTGGGTCACATTCCTGGTGTCACATTCTTAACATATGGATTCACATATGGATTATACAATAATTCGAATATTGAAATATTTTGTTGGCATTACTAAAAAGCATTATTTATGACCAGTTTTTTTTGGGGAGGAGGGGGGTTTCAGCTAGTTTTTTTTAGTGCCAATCACTGGGATACAAATAAATGGTGCAAAGTTTTTTTACGATGGTTTTAATTTAAGATGTTAAAAGCTTAATTTATAATTATGATGCTACGATTTATCGATATTTTGCATGCGCACATTAGCCTTCTGTTAATTTCATGAAACTATTTTTGAAAATAAATAAAAAAAGGTGCATTTATTACTCTCAGAAAATGTTTTTCAAAAATATCTTTAAACTCAATCCGAAATACTTTTTCAATAGTCGCCGGGCAAACAAGCCACTAAAGTGAGATGTTACCGGATGATTTATATCGTCATACAACAGACACCTTGTTAACTTGTGTCCAGAAATAGTAAGTTTAGGGATATAAAACGTGAAATAGATTTCGGAATAGGCTCTTTTCTTTGTGAAGAAGAAATAGCCTGTCTGTGTTTATTTTTTTTCTTCGCACTCTGCACTGTTTTTATTTTCCATTTACTGACAGGTGTCTGTGCTCATACACTTTATTAATTTTGACCTTTATTTAAAACTGTCTTATGTTTACTAAAACTTGAAAAATGCAATATTTCAATTTAAGTGATTAGAAACTTAACTTAAAATATTTTTAAAAAAATATAAATATTTTAATCGAACTTCTAAAGTATGTATAAATTTTTCCCGATGCAATATTTAATCGTAGTCGCTTGTTATTCTTCGTAGTTTGTAGTGTAGTGTGCTATTTTTTAAATGAAGTAGTTTAGTTTGTTGTGCGATACAAAAAACAGCAGTTTGTAGCGATTGCTGGCAACTACTTTTAAGGTTTACTAAAGAAACGAAGTTTAAACGACGCTAAATATTTTTCGAATCTGATTGGTGCAAATCCTTCAAGAGGACGCAATGAGAATGCCGCTGTGACAAAGCGTTTATAAGATCAACGTCTAATGCTCCTGAGCAGCAATTATTTCTTATTATATTCTTAAGTTATTTCATTTTTTTCTTTTATATATGTGTATATAAATTATTAAATAAAAATACTTCAAGAAAAAGGAAATAATATTTAAATAAAAATCAATAGTTCTATTTTTCTATCTATAAAACGTTTTGAATTTAGAGCTAATGGATAAATTAGAATTCTTTAATTCTTAATTCTAACAGTTCAGATTTTCTAAAAAAGTGAATTAGGGTATTTGAAAATGTTTAGTTAAACGAATTGTTAAAATAACGAAAGATTTAACTTTAAATACGGATTTCAACTCTCAAGAAAAGTTGGATTTCTGTTACCAATGATTTAAAAATACCTGAAAATTTTTAAGAAAAACAACTTTTAAGCTCAAAGTAGTTCAAAATATTAAATGAAACTTCTTCAAGAAAAGAATTTAAATAACTTCGCACGTACCAAAATAAAAAAAGAACTAGGATAAAGGAACCTTTTCCACTTAAATAGCTTTAAGATTAAATGAAACGAAACACTTGTTCAACTTTCTAAGCCCAGAAAAATTTTCTCCATCATAAGAAACGTTAAGTTTAAGCTAATACCACACAAAAAAATTTTCAAATAAATAAATCATTGCTCAACTTTCAAAAGCAGGGTTGAACATAAAACTTTGTTTTATTCTTAGTGCTGTGTAAAATTTTAAAGGAAAGGTTTGAAAAAATATAGTCCCATTTAAGTCGCAAAATGTATTTTACGCTAGATGGTAAATGAGTCATTTTTTCTTTAATTTCGCAGATTGCAAGAAAAAGTTATTTTATTAAAACTTTTAGCTTTACTTTTTAATAAATCTTAAAGAAATGAACTCGTGAAAGTTTTGAGAAATGGATGAAATAGTGAACCATGTTTATCTGAAAATTGCGCAAGGCTTTAAAAAAAGAATTCGTTTCGAGAAAAATAATTTTCTTTTATTCGGGAATCTTCAAATAACGCTTAAAAACTGGAAAAATCCCGGAAAATTAGTTTCTTTATAATATATTAATTTTTTTAAACTCGTTTTACAATATTTTCACGATAGTTTAGCACACGAAAGGCGTTCTATGTATAGAATCAATTGTCTTTCTTTGTGAAAGAACGCACAATGGAATAAGAAATAAAATAAAATAAAATGGCGGGAAACAGCTTTAAATTTCAAGACCGACTAACTCCCTTTAATATTAAGTTATAATTTTAAAACTCGGACTCAAGGTGGGCCTCTACTAGCCGAAACTCCCTTCCAAAGTATACTTTTTTAGATCAATTAGGGGGGTCACTATGGCTAAATAAATCTTTTGTTTAGCTAGCCAGGAGAGGGTACTTGAAGCTATGTAGTAGCACGATCGCCGTCTAAGCGTGCTCCAACGGCTAAGACCATGTGCTAGTGACTTACGCCTGGAGGGAGGGGGCAAGGATTCGAACCCCGGCTGAAGTTAATTTTTAAAATAATTTCTTTTTTTTTCTCTTTTGTTTATTTTACATTATATTATTTATTTAATGTGTTCTTCAATATGTAAAAGGATCCTATATAAAAAAAATAATTTTCTTTCGTTCGGGAATTTTCAAATAACGCTTAGAAACTGGAAAAATCCCAGAAAGTTATTGTCTTCATAATATATTATTTTTTTAAAACTCGTTGATAGTTTAGTCATACTAGTTTTCTATGTATAAAATCAATTGTCTTTCTTTGTGAAAGAACGCATAATGGAATAAAAAATTAAATAAAACAAATTGGCGGGAAACAGTTTGAAATTTCAGGACCGACTAACTCCCTTTAATATTAAGTTATAATTTTATATCTCGGACTCAAGGTGGGCCTCTACAAGCCGAAACATCTCTCAAAAGTATATTTTTATAGATCAATTAGGGGGTGGGGTCGCTATGGCTCCTTAAATCTTTTGTTTAGCTGGCCGGGAAAGGGTACTTGAAGCTATGTAGTAGCACGATGGCCGTATAAGCGTGGTCCAACGGCTAAGACCATGTGCTTGTGAATTACGCTTGGAGCCAGAGGGGAAGGGTTCGAACCCCGGCTGTGGTGAAATTTTAAAATTTTTTCTTTTTTTTTTGTTTATTTTACATCTTATTTTACATCATATTATTTATTTAATCGATATATTAAGGGATCCTATATAAAAAAAATAATTTTCTTTTATTCGGAAATCTTCAAATAACGCTTAAAACTGGAAAAATCCCTTAAAATTAGTTTATTTATAATATATATTTTTTTTTAAACTCGTTTTACAATATTTTCACTATAGTTTATCATACGAAAGTGTTCTATGTATAAAATCAATTGTCTTTCTTTGTGAAAGAACGCATAATTAGAAAAAAAAAAAATAAATAAAATGGCGGGAAGCAGTTTGAAATTCCAAGACCGACTAACTCCCTTTAATATTAAGTTACAATTTTAAAACTCGGACTCAAGGTAGGCCTCTACAAGCCGAAACACCCCTTCAAAGTATATTTTTATAGATCAATTAGTGCGGTCGCTATGGCTCCATAAATCTTTTGTTTAGCTTGCCGGGAGAGGGTACTTGAAGCTATGTAGTAGCACGATCGCCGTATAAGCGTGGTCCAACGGCTAAGACCATGTGCTTGTGACTTACGCCTGGAGGGAGGGGGCAAGGTTTCGAACCCCGGCTGTGGTCAATTTTTGAAATTTTTTCTTTTTTTTTTCTCTTTTGTATATTTTACATTATATTATTTATTTAATGTGTACTTCGATATATTAAATTTGAAGTGGATTGGCTCATAACATCGAAAATTGGTGGAAATTATCGGAATTCTCCTTTCACAGTTTTGAGACGTGATGGCTCAGAGGCTAAGGCAATAAGCTGTCATTGAGAAGAGCCATGGTTCGATTCCCAGAGGCGGTTTGAAGCCCACTCAACTTTACATCGATAGGTATCAGTTGGTGTGTAAAGTAAAGGGGGCCTGTGCGCAGTTCTTACCACATTGTCACAATCATGCCGTTGGTCACGAAATTGTGCAGTCATACCCCCCATGACCCAACACAGGTTGTTGCGGGAACTCTTTACTTGACCACTGATTTATTTCTATACAACACTGCGACCACCAATCTTGGGAATTTTAATGACCGATGCATTTAACATATAATATAAAACAATGCGTAAAATTAAAAATATAAGTACTGAAAAACTATTAATAATTGACCTATCGGTAGTTTTAAGCAATGCAGATGTGCAAATAATTACATTTTCCACACAAGGTAATGAAAAAAAAATCCTATTCGAATATGCTTAAAACAGGGTTTCTTAACTTGTGGTTCATGAACCCCTAAGGGGTCCATAAGTCACATTTTGGGGGTCCGCTAACTACTCCTAATTTTTAAAACGTTTGGAAGCCTACCCATTGGATGTAGAGCAATCTATGGCAGCTATAATTCCGTTTGCTACGGTGTATCTTTGCGAATCCGGATTTTCCACACTGGTGACAATAAAAACAAAGCATCGAAATCGATTGAATGTTGAACATGACATGCGCGTTGCTTTGTCGAAAACTATACCCTAAATCAATTTGTTAATTAAGGAAAAGCAGCAGCAACCTTCACATTAAAAATTTTAATTATAAAAAATTTTTATACTATTAAAATGATAAAAATAAATGTTTTCTAATTATGGATGCCTTTTTGCAATTATTTTTTTTCACAGGGGGGTGGTGCGTGACGACTTAAAAAATTTTAAAAGGGGTTCATTATACCAAAAAGGTTAAGAAACACTGGCTTAAAATATCAAAAGTAATTGATAAATAGAAAAATATTTCTCTGAAATTATTTAAATGTTTAAATTAATGCTAAATTTAGTAAATAACTAAAACTACATCCTTTGACAATATATTATGATTCAATGTAATGAAAAAGTTATGCAAAGAATAAAATTAACAATTAGCGGTTCAAGCACTCAAATTAACAAAATTGTTGGATAGTATTTTGAAAATTTTGTTATTCCTTATAATGCGAGTCAAAAATTCGTCACAAAAAAGACATGTTTCTCTAGAACACCGGTTCCCTAAAAGTGTTCCGTGGAAGGCCGAGAGTTAAGACAATTAAATTGAGTCGTGATTCGTCAGGGGATAGAGCCTTCCAATGAGGTGAACCGGGTTCGAATCCCATCGATGGCTGGTCGATACGTATTCCACATTCTGCTTGCTGACGTAAAATATCCTCAATTGTGGACGAGTCATGGGTTAGACTCCCCTTGTAGTCAGGCTAACCATGGGAGGTTTTCCTCTCCATGTAACGCAAATGTGGGTTAGTTCCATAGAAAAGTCCTTCATGAAGGCAAATTTCTGGCAATACTTGATCCAGGAGTTCTTATGTCTTTTGGATAGGGTTCATAATTACAAGGCTACGGCGTTGAACATTAGAAGTGAGGTACAAATGGGTCGGCTATTCAACGACTGTTATAAAATAAAATTCAATTAAAGTAGTAACAATTTCAGAAACCTAATATTATATTTATATCGAATCGCTATTTATTTAATATTTTAATTATTTCCATTGAATTATTAAAGCAAAATGTCACTGAAAACGTTCGCAGTTTTAAAAAATATCTCGTTAATAAAAAAAAAAGGCTTTTAGTTTTGCTTCTCACCTATATTTTCCCATTTCACGTTGGACCCAGAACGTTTCATAATTCCAATTGCCTTTGTTACGTATCATTTACGTCTGGCAAGTCTTGAAAATGAGCGCTAATTTTGAGTGCGTGAAACATGTCAAATGTTATTTCAAATCAGATGTCATTTGAACCTAAAAATTATAAAACATTATTAAAGTGTCCACCAAATAATCCCCTTAAAACGAGTTATTAATAATAATTTGAAAGCAATGGAGAGGAATGCCTATAAGCGAAGTAGACAATAGTATACATGAAATGTAGGCTACATATAAAAATTTTTAACCCACCCCATTTCGTATTTTACACCATCATCGATCTCAGCGACACCTGTGCTAGCTGTTATAGCGTGACAAGGACAAAATAAAATATTTTTTGAAAAGACTTTATAGATATTTCTTAGTATATTTATATATTTTTCGAAATTTTGATACCTATCCTTTGATTTGGTATTAATATGAAAGTTGTCATTTGAACCCAAAAATTATAAAAAATTATTAAAGTGTAAACCAAATAATCCCCTTAAAACGAGCTATTGATAATAATTCGTAAGCAATGGAGAGGAATGCCTATAAGCGAAGTTTTGTTGTCAGTCAAGTACTGGCAAAAAAATGAAACCCTTTGAGGATGGAGAGATGATAAAAGAATGTCTGACTGCTGTGCCAGAAATAGCATTTCCTGATAAAATAAGTATTATTTCAAACATTAGTTTCTCAAGATTCACCATTGCAAGGAGAATTGAAGACTTGTCCGAGAACATAGCAACAACGCTTCGTGAACGCATTGCAAAATTCGATTACTGTTCTTTGGCACTTGATGAGAGTTGCGATATTAGCGATACAGCACAACTGGCTATATTTTTACGTGGTATTGACAACAAATTTAATATTACCGAAGAATTGTGTTCACTGATTCCAATGCAAGGGACTACAACCGGCTACGATGAACTATAGTCTGTGTTGGAAAATTTTTCAATTTCATTAGAAAAGATTATTGGTATATCGACCGATAGAGCACGAGCTATGTCAAGCATGCAGGTAGGAGTATCGGGAAGGCTATTTCTAGACATTAAGAAGGTCACAGGAAGGGAAATATTCGTTAACGCACTGGCGTCGGAACCATAGGGGTCGGAGGGGTCCGGACCCCCCCAATAATTGGGAAGCCAGAGTCCATTATTTTGAGAAAATATTTCTGTTTTGTTTCCATAACTTTTACTTTTTTTTCTCTCTCTCTTTTAACATAGTGCAACTTATTATATTATATAATTAAAAGAAAATTAATAAAAAGTAAAATGCACACAAAAAAATGTACTGTATAAAAAAATAAAACAGGTGTTTAGAGAACTACAAGAAATGTCACTGCCACCCTTTCCTTCAATAAGCAATAAAACACTCTTCCCACCATTCCTTTTCTTCACAGTGTTAACTGATAAGGATGATTCTCCCTCAACATCACACACGTAGTCATTTGATACCCCAAAAATAGCCGCCTTTTATGGGAAAGGATGCGGGAAAATGGTCTTAGCATTTTAAAATTATCTTTATCGTATTTATGGCCCTGGGCTCTTTTGTCCTCTTTTTTAAAATGTCAAATATCAACAGACCCCTTCCCTACCTATTCATAAATTGTCTCAAACTGGCAATTATCTAGAATTTCTAGGGGGGATTTCAGTAGGGGGTAATTCTTGTAGACATTTTCTATTTTTCTTTCTTTTTTTTTTGGTGGTGGTTTTGTCAAGAAAATTTCTGTGACGTACAATCATTCTAAATCTTTTCTTACGTATAAGCGCTCACGTGTTATTCCATCATTATTTAAACTAGACACTTCCAGTTTTTTTACATAAATAGTGATTATTTATGCCCTAATATAACTAATTAACATTAACTTGCACTTTAATTAATTAAAACAATGAAGAATTATTTTAAATGCAAAAAGTTTCATAAAAAAATTCATATGATTTTATTATGGTCAGTAATACAAAACTAATAAAATTATTTTTTTTTAAGAATAGGATAATTTGTTAAACTTAATTTATTGTATGAGTGTTCAATGCTTACTTCATGTAATTTTATTTATTCCGTTTTTATCAAAATAATATGGGATTTTTAAAGTAATTATTTTGTGCTAATTAGCATTTTCATAATTTGGTATTTTCAACAAATATTTTCTCTGAATTAGAAGTATTAATTTTTTAAATTTTAATACTGAAACTATAAATACTGCCGCTAGAGGAAGGAAAATAAAAGTTCTATGTGTTGTCTTTTTTATTTCCTCGTGTACATTTATATGAAGTTTTTATGGTTACCAAAATGGATCTTGCGATCCATGAAAACAAAAATATCTCATCTTGCCTGTTTCTTTGCTTGAAAATAGTAAAAAGGTAAATACATTAAATGAAATGTGTATAAAAATTATTCCCATCACAATTATTATAATTAATCATTTCTTCAAAATATGAATACTAGTTCTACCGATCAACTGAATAATATTATTATCGTTCTTAAACACAACAATTTCGATTTTTAAAACTATATAAGTTGAACCGGAACAAGATGAGAAAATAGCTAAAATTAAAACTGCCTTAATATTCTTGAGTTTCTAACTTTTTTCCTTCTTTTTTTTTGCAATTTAGGGTTTTATGAATATTTTTATTTTAATCATGATAATCTCTACTGTAACCAATATTAAAGATAGTTTCTCTAGTATTATTTTTAATGTTGTATCTTTCATCTCAGAAATTCAGGACATTTCAAGTTCATAGTAAAGAAGAAGAAAAAAAATTTTTTTTTCTTTAGCAAAACGTTTTATGACCTTTTTCTTATATTTCTTTAAAAATTCGACTACGATTTAAAATGTTAAAATATGTCCCAAAAAATTTATCTCATTCGTGATTGTTTTATCACGTAGATTACATGACATAATATTATGCATTTATAAATTTCATGTCATTCTCATCAAAAACTTTAGCAGACAAAATGTTCTTTTCAAAATAAAACTATATTTTTAAGACGCTGTACATATTGGATTTAAGTAACTTTGCTGTTACTTCAATGTATTATTTAAAGAAATTATGCTTATTTTTCAATTAAGACTTTTTAAAAAGGTGGACATACGTGATACATAAAAATGATATGTGATACATGATTACTTCATATATTTTTAATACTTTATATGTTTTAAGTTTTACATATTTTTAATTATTTAATATATAGTATTGTTGTAAATAATGTATCAATCAACAGTCTCTCAGGGGCTAAATCTTTTAATTAGTTAAAAATATAAACAAAATTTAAAGTATTTTAATTTAACAGAATCTTTAAAGCAATACCTAGTCGAAAAAGCATTGTTTGATATTATTACATCGCCATAAGTGTGTTTTAGAGAATTTAAGAACAATTTTAAAACTATTTAATCCTTTACTGCACATTTTCCATGTCTACAAACCTACAATTTGAATTGGATTTTTTCATAAAATATGTATATATAAACCTCTACTCGTTCTTCATAAACTTGCACATCCCGACAAAAAAAAATTAAAATAAATAAATAAATAAACTGTACCGAAAATACTGGTTCGGGAAAAAAAATCTAACTTTTCTAACATTACTAATCTCAGATTTGAAATCCCCTTATCCGAATTCGCTAAGATCAAGCACTCGTATAAATGCAGCAAAAAATTTGGTCCCCAGTGTTATTCTTCTATTTTAAGGAAATGCGTAGTGAAGGGGTCAAGAACAGTAATCATTTTCCTAAATACTATGAAGTGTTTAAACTAATCCTCATGTATTAAAATTTTTAAAAAATATTTATAATTTCATTTGAATAAATATTTTATTACTTTTAATTGTGGTTTATCGGGCCCATTGAGTAGGCTATTAAATTCATCTAGTTACTTATGAGGTGTTTTTTCTGTATCTTTTCTTCAAGTGTTTATTTTTCATCCACCGTCAAAACAATGGGGAGGGCATACCTAATTATTAATTAATATCAATTTGTTTAGTTTTAGTCGTTTCTATGATACAATTCCTTTTATAATCATAGAATAAATTTGCAGTATTTCATACATTATATAGTAATTAAGCATAGAATACAAAAATATGAAAGGTTCAAAAGTTAAAAAATAAAATTGATGAAATTTTGTTTTTAAATAATGCTATTTTATAAAAAATTTATTAGAAAAAGAAGAAATAATCATTTAATCAAAAAATGGAAAGTGAAAATAGTAATTATCAATAAATAAAATATTAATTTGTCAAAATTTTGTTATCATACACTATTCTGCGGTTTCTGCCTATACAGCAAAAATTTGAGTTACTGAACTCTGTCTGTAATATATATATATATATATATATATATATATATATATATATATATATATATATATATATATATATATATATATATATATATATATATATATATATATATATATATATATATATATATATATATATATATATATATATATATATATATATATATATATATATATATATATATATATATATATACAGTCGAACCCCGCTATAGTGAACCATCTGCGGACTCAGTAATGTGTCCACTATAACCGATGGTTCACTATATCCAAATTTTTTGAAGAATATTTTTTGCATAAGACAGTTGAATGATTGAAAATTGGCTTTGCAATTTTGCATAAGTGATTTAAAAAATTATTACCTAATTAACAGATAATAAAGCAAAAATTGATGGAAAAAGTAATTACGTCGCTAAATATTAGTTTTATTTTCACTTTTTATGAAAAAAATTTGTGATTTTTGATTGAACACAATTTGATTTTAAATTGAGTTCATCAATTTTCTTATCTACAATGTGCAAAGAATGCAAGATTTTTACATTTTGAACAAGATTTCGAACCATCTTAACAAAGCATCTTCTACGTTTTCTCTTTCAGCTCCACGCAGTTTTTTCGATGAAACCATGTTTTTGTCGTATGCCGCAAGAATTGCACTTCGATTTTTCCAAATGTTTGAAACTGTAGATTTTGACAAGGAAAATTCCATACACAGTGTCAATTGATTGGTTCCATCATCAATACGCTTTACAATTTTAACTTTGTCCTCTATCGAAAACGCTTTTCTCTTTAGAGAATTTGCCATTTTCACTGCTTTTGAAATAAAAATGTTGTCTGAAATAGATAATGTAAGAATATGAAGAGAGCAGCTGTAGAATGAGTTAAATTGTTGCCCTTCTTGATTGTTAAAGGGTGATTTGTAAAGAATATGGTTTGAACAGATAAGAAAATTCCAAAAATTCAGCAGGTGGCCAAGTTAACTAGTTGTAGAGCAAGCTTGGGGAAAAGAGATAAAGCGAGGCTTGGCAGGGAGGGAGGAGTATAAGATAAATGATCTGTTTGACATTTATTACAGTATAGTTAAAAGTGATAAGCATAAAGGAGAGTAATATGACACATTTTATAGGAATGCATTCATTTTCAGTCCCAACACCTACAAGTTTAAAGATGGAGGACTGAAAAAGATATTTAAAGAAATGAAATTTGAGTCCACTATAACCGAGTTTCCAAGTTCTAAGCTGTTCACTATAAGCGTTAAAAATAACATTATTTAAATAGGAATACGGACGGGACCGCTAAAAAAGTTCACTACATCCGAGTGTTCACTATAGCGGGGTTCGACTATATATATATATATATATATATATATATATATACATATATATATATATATATATATATATATATATATATATATATATATATATATATATATATATATATATATACATATATATATATATATATATATATATATATATATATATATATATATATATATATATATATATACATATATATATACACAAATTAACATGAAAAACATGAATAAAATAAAAATAAAAAACTAAATGGTAGAGAAACAAGAATGGTATAAGCAAATAGTCGTTGTCAAGACACATCTAATTGCCATAAATAATGCGATATTTCTGAATAAAGAATAATTATCCTAAGATAAAAATTATTCTTTATATGTGTCGATATCGCAAAAAACCTTATTTCATATTACATATATATATATATATATATATATATATACATATATATATATATATATATATATATATATATATATATATATATATATATATATATATATATATATATATATATATATATATATATATATATATATATATATATATATATATATATATATATATATATATATATATATATATATATATATATATATACATATATATATATATATATATATATATATATATATATATATATATATATATATATATATATATACATATATATATACATAATAAGGGCAAGGGTAATGGCAATATTTTTCTCTTTTTCTCAAGAAACTTGAAAATAACAATCTTAAGTATGGTCCCCCCCCCCCCCAATAAATTTTATCTGACGACGTCAATGAACTATTGTATAATTCACCAAGAAAATTTGTGTGAGAAAAGATTGAGTTTGCTAAATGTCACAGTACCAATAATTAAACTAATCAATTTTATGAAGTCGCGAGCGTTAAATCACCGTAAATTTAAAGAATTCCTGAAAGATTTAGAAACTGAATATGGCGACGTGCGTTGTACGTTGGCTTGTAGAGGTGTAATGCTAAAAAGAGTATACAACTTAAAAAGCGAAATACAATTGTACTTGGATAAGCCTTTCCTCATTTTAGTAATAAAAAATGGATGCGAGATTTTGGGTTTCTTATCGACACGACTCAGCATCGAATGTGGAACTTCAAGGCAAAGGACAGTTTATTCACAATTCAGGGCTTTGAACGCAAATTAAAATTGTGGAAACAGCAGCTTTTGCAGAATAATATGTCTCACCTTCCATATATACAAAAAGAAAACGTTACCACTTCTCAAAAATACGCACAATATATAGACATTTTAATCAACGAATTTCTATTACGCTTCCAAATGTTCAAAGCTGAGAAGACAGCGGTTTCCACGAAAATGTTTTTCTCGCCATCGGTGTGGATACAGTTCCCGAAGACTTTCAAATGGAAGTGATTGACATGCAGAATAATACAGATTTAAAAAATGTATTTTTCTCAGTAAACATCGAAAATTTTTATAAATCTCGAGCCATGAGAAATTTCCGCTTTTGACGAAAAATGCGAAGCAAATGAAGTCTCTGTTCGGAAGTACGTATGTTTGCGAACAATTATTTTCAGCCATGAAATTAATCAAAAATGACCACCGATCAAGACTGAATGATGCACGATTAGAAAGCTGCGTACGTGTAGCTACCTCATCAATTCCGACTGATATTGATCAACTTGTATCGAAAAAACAGTGCCAAATTTCTCATTAAAAATTTCAAGTAAATTCGTTTTATTGTTCTTTTCTGGTTTGTTTTTTATTTTGCATTAAAATTTGCATGTAAAATCTTTATTTTTTTTAAATTTTATATTTTTTTATTCTAATGTTTACTATAAATAAAGTTTGGTAAATTATTAATGAGTGTTACTTTATGTGCGGCCGGTGAAAAATTTTTAAACTCTTAATTGCCCCGTTGATTAAAAAGGTTGCTCACCCCTGCTTTAGAACATTTAATAAATGCATTCATTAATTCAGAGAATTCCATAAATATAAAACATACTCTTAACGAGCTGCTGAAATCTTTTTTACGAAGGAACCTTTAAAGTTTTTATTTTATTTTTATTACATTAATCTAAGATTATATTTGTTTTATTTATACCGTCTCTGGACAGCCGACCCAATTTTATGGGTTTACGACCACTCGTCATTTTGAACCCAATCCAGAAGACAAGGGAACTCCTGGATCAGTACTCCCCGAGTTATGATTTGTTATGGGAACACGGAGGACTTTGCGACTCGACAGATTTAACGTTCATCAGTCACCATTTACTACACGGGGAGCCTTCGTTCGACAGGGATCGAACCCACGCCCCTTGGGACTTGGGCTCAGTTCCCTACCAACCAGGCTATCCCGGTATATTAAAATTTTTTACCAAAAACGCTTTTCCCAAAACTGTGACTTTCCACCCCCATTGACGTTTTGCGCCATTTTTCTATTAAGCATAGACAGCGCTGGCTTTAGATAAGCTAAACTTAACCTGACAGTCGTGAGTGACAGTTTCAAACTTACAGCAGTTATAAAAATAGCATTCTATGCGGGGGGAAAAAAAATTTTATATGACGACAGAACTTTCAAAAATGACGTTAATATGCAATCGCTACATAATATAATATGCCATTTATCGTCTACATCAGCGGTTCCCAAATAATATTTCGTGGAACCCTGGGGCACCGTGGAAGCGTCACAGGAGTTCCAAGAGTTTAAATTTTTTTGAAACTTGAAATTATATTTATACCTAAACAATAGACCCTAGTTTCTTTGAAAGTTTGGCTATTTTTATGAAAGTATTTAAGTGGAAAAGAAATGGCAAAATTTATAAAATATTGCATCCATATTCCTCGTCGAACATTTAAATTCAAAATGAAATGACCCAAATTAAGAATAACGAGTTATGTTTCTCTAATAAATATTCTTAATGTTTATGAGAGTTATTTTTTTCGAAAACGCAATTATTCGTTTTTAGCTAATGTATGCAACAAAAACAAATTCAAAATTAAACTAGATACTATTCCCGACTTGAAAATTTTGACATAAAATCAATAATTTTAAGAGTTTTATTGATAAAACGGTTACTGTACAAATTTTATCTTTCGCATTAAATGTTACCAAATTAATTGTAGTCCTTCTTTGGTCAATACACTGCAAATAAATTTTATTTAAATATATTTGAGGTTCTCCTAAAATAATGCTCCATCATTTTAGGGTTCTGTAGCCGTAAAACGTTGGTCTAAATTGCCACTGTAACGATTTCGTTACTTGTTCAGGTTGAACTAAAACACTTATAAAAAACAAACAAAACTTTTAATAAAGTTTTATGGGTAAATTTTGTATGTACAAGGTTGTATTACAATTATATACATCGTTATTTACAATTATCATCACTTCTACCGAACACAAAATTATATAATAAAAAGTTCTCTAATCGAGACGGCACAAGGTCAGCTCTTACAGAGTCCAGTCTTTCTCCTCTTTTTGCAGGTGCATCCAGTTCTTAGAATTTCGTGGGGAGACGCCGGATGCCAGAGGGGAATGTACTCGGGGGTCAGCTGTCCAAGATGTTACACCACTCTCGAACCTGAATAATCCGATCATAACTTTAAACATTTTTGTTTTATTGTATTAACATTTTTGTTGTATCGTGGTACAAAGTAGTATAAAGTAATAATATAAAGTACTATAAAGTAGTAGTAGTATGTAGTAATAATAGTATTAGTTTCTCATAGTACAAAGTATTATTCAAATTAATTAACTTTTGAGAACTTTTTTCTTGAATAATTTTTCTGAGTTTAAAGTATTTATTTTTGAAAATTTTAATACAGAAATTATAAATACTGCACATCTAGAGGAAAAAATTATCCAACCATCAAGATATAATTCATTATTTATTTTAAAATGCGAACATTTCTGTTTATTAATTAAATAATATTAATTTCTCTTCCAACTTAATAATTTCGATTTAAAACCATGAAAATCAAAGTAGACCAAGTTGAGAAATTATATAATATTTAAGATTAAAAAACTTTCCACTTTTTTTATTTCTTTTCCTACAGTTATGAGATTTACATATATATATTTTTAATTATGAAGATAATCTTTACTGTAACCAATGTTTGAGATATTCATTGAAATATTTTTTTTTCAAAGTTATTCCTTTTTTCAGCTTAGAAATAAGAAAAAATTAAAATTCATTGTCAAGAAAAACCTTTAAATACACTTTTTTTTCAATTAGCATAAAAGCTTTTACTCATATTCCATTTTGAAATATTAAGAATTAAATAAATTAAATTAGTCTTGGGTCATAACTGTTTTGCCACAGTTGTTTCGTCATTATATGATTACACGACATCAAATTCCTTTCAAAACATAGCTATATTTATTAGGACCCTTAACATAATTGGGAGAAGGCAATTTCATTTTTTAATCAATGTAACTAAAAAAATAATTTCTGGATAATTCTTCAATTATGATATTTTGAAACGTGGGCATATGCGATGATTAAAATCCTATAATTTTAATTCAATTTCATAAGAAGTGTTAAAACTTTTAGATTTAAAACTAATGAGTATTCATCTTTTTAAGGGTTTGTCTTGAAAAAACCTTCCCAACGATATTTTAACCGAATTCAAGAGGTTTTATGAAATTGGCATTTTATGATTAGTATTAAATTTAGAGAAGAAGAGGAACAACTGTGGACTTAGGCAAAAGTGAAAAACATGAGTAATTTTTTTTTTCTGTCAAATATCCTCTTTAAGATATTGTAAACTGATATCATTGATGTTTTGCACTTTCATGTGCAGTTCCATTGTCATAATGTCAATACGTAAGTAGGAATTTGTAAAAAAAAAAAAAAAAAAGGTTTTTCAGGTGCAAAAGTAACTTTTTTTCTTTACTCTTATTTAACATTCTCATATTCAGAGTTTGTACCGCAGTGGACTGATCATAAGGACACGGTTCCCTGCAGATCACCGAAGTCAAGCATCACTGGCTGTAGTCAGTGTGCGGGTTTGTTTCGTAGGGACCGAGGGTGTGCGGTATGGGTCCTCGTTAAACTGTTCTACCGTAAAGTGTTAGACTTCGCGTGCAGGTCGTCGTACTACCAAAGCAGGGGAGCTATCCCTTCCGCCGAGGATCAAAATTGTGATGGCATGACTTCGGATCATCCTCCGGGATGTTTCCCAGACCGTCGCCAATAGCCCATTGTGCAGCTCTAGTGCGACGTTAATGAACTAATACAACAACACTATATTCAGAATATCAACAAAGAGTGAGAATACGTTATAAAAAATATGATTTTTTTACCTAGTTTAAAATCAGCTGTTTTGCGTAATTTCAATTAGCATGCATTAAGCATGAACGTCATCGTGGGGCTAGTATAGACGCATGATGGAGGGACTAGTGTGGATGTACTCATACTGACATCATTCATTGTCCAATGGAAGAAATATTAATCGGAAACAAATGCAATGTTATTTATTTTCTAAATTAGAATGATTTTGTACAATAATATATACCTTTACAATGGGGGGGTTTAAATTTCAAATTACAAATTTGGCACAAAAGCTTTCTATTAATTCACTCTTTAAGGGTTTTAAAAAAATTTAAATATTTTTAATTAAGCTTGTTCTATGAAAGAAATCCAATATTGAATTGAAGAAGAATTTTCGTCACGTAGTTAACTAAAACAGAATATCCGCGAACCGTCTTCTTTTGAGCGAGTTGTTTTTATTGCTCCGGTGCGGAAGAAAATCGCTAAGCAACTCACTTTCCATTCGGAATATTCTATCATCAAACTATGTTTATTAAAATTGATTCAGCTTAAAAGTGGTTCTGTTCTTTTAAATTAATAAAATTGAATAATATTTTCTAAATCTAGTATATCTTTCTTTAGTAAAGTGAAATGCTCTATGACCAATTAATTAAAATATGTCGATTCTCCAATCAAGCTTATGTTAAAACTGATTCCCTTTCGACTTTAGATATGCATTTCTGAGGTGTAATAAGCGCTTAATATGTCGCTTCAGTTTGTCTACGTGCAGATGGGATAATGTAGATATAAACATCCTTTAAAAAAATATTATGGAAAAACTAAACAACCTTTTATTTCCGATATACCAAAATGCAGTCATACATTCAAATTATTGTTTAAAAAAACACTGAAGGGGTAAAAGATTCTATTGTTGTTGTTGACGTATGCCTGTTAAGGCAGACGGGTGCGATTGTTCTTGTTTTCCAGTGGCGCAATCCATGGCCAAGAGTTCGACTTCTGCCACACCCATACGTCACACCAGTTTATAGGGCGGGCCCATTCATTCATCCATAGATCGTAATTTTGACCTGAATCAGAGAACGATTCATCTCCAATTCAGGGCCGGGATAGCCAGGTTGGTAGGGCACTGGGCTCATGTTCAATAGTTCGTGGGTTCGATTCCCGGCCGGCCGGCCGGCCGAAGACTCCCAGTGCAGTAAATGGTGACTGATGCACGTTAAATCTGTCGAGTCACAAAGTCCTCCATGTTCCTATAATAAATCAATACCTGTGGGGGTACTTATCCAGGAGTTTCCTTGTCTTCTGGATTGGGTCAGCTGTTCAACGACTGATATAAAAATAAATCTTCAATTCAGTACCATCAGAGGTGTCGATTTGTAATGGGAAAATAGAAGACTTTGTGACTCGACAGACGTGCATCAGTAACCATTTACTACACGGGGAGTCTGCCCCTGCGGGGTTCGATCCCACGAGCTCTCGTAGATGGACCCAGTGCCCTACCGACCAGGCTATCCCGACCCAACTGATTCTATAATTTCCTTTTTTGTCAAATTAGTAAAAAGTGTCCTCTTTAGCCCCACTCTCCTCATATCTTGATGAGTACTGATACTTTGCTTATGACTTCTTAGGGGCCGTTCAAAAAGTACGTACACAAAAATGGAGAAATTTTAAACCCCTCCCCCCCCTTCGTACATTACCGTACATAAGGTCTTACCCTTAGAGTATAGCACATTTTATTAGTCTACCCCCCTTTTTCATAAAATTAAAGTTATTATGTTTTAAATAAAATTAAATATTTATTTAAGGATTGTGTAGGAAAAAGTCAAATTTAAATTTGGTGTATGCTTATAATGTACGTACTTTATATAATACCTCCCCCCTCCCCATCGTACGAAACCGTACAAAATAGCAAATCCCCTTTCCCCGCTTTCGGGATGTACGTACTTTTTGAACAGCCCCTTATGTAATAACTAAAAATATTATATTTTAAGTTTAATGCTTCCATTGCACACAAGTAATATAAGCACCACTTTTACGTACTTCAGAATCAATGTAGCAGTGCAAATATTAACTGAAAATGTCTGAAATATTGCTAAGTTTAAAGAAAAAAATAACAAGAAATAAATACATTTCAGAATGGAATGAATCAGCTCCAATTGTTATTATTATTATTCAATTTTGCTGTCCTATTTTTACTCATATGGTAACCCTACTAAACGCAGATAGCGCTATAATTTCATCTAAGTCTTATTCTTATATGAAATCCCTTTTTTTTTTGATGTTATGAACCCTTTGAAAAACAGTTTTCAACGCCTGACTGTTAATTTTAACAACAAAGCAATTGAAACAGGAAACAACATGAAAATCTCTACAATTGTCTGAATTAATGCTGGGCCAACAGGTCAGCTCGCTTCTCGAAATTTGATATTCTTGAGAGCTGGAAGGCTGCAAAAGGGGAAACACATCTGGTATTTACCATACTTCAGTACACGACACTTCAGTTCAATTTATTTACTAATAAGTCAGAAAACCACACCTTCTTCGCCACTATCAACCCCATCCGCCACTCCACCCTTCTTTTTTTAAACCATATCTCACGCTCTCCATTAATCAGTTCAATATGAATTGCCATTACTTCAGAATAACCAGATGAAGCCAAATATAAATAGAGTCAAACCCCGCTATAGTGAACACGGTTTGTAGTGAACTCCCGGATAGAGTGTTCGATCCCATGCCTTGCTATACACGTATAATGTTATTTTTTGTGGGTATAGTGAAATAAAAAAAGTGAGAAAGAGTGATATTATGAACTTTTTCTGTCTTCTACTGATTGTTTTTAATACTTTTGAAATATCTACATCAAAATAAATACTTATACAGATTTTTTAAAACCATTTATACAGTGGAATGTAACGATAAGCATTTTTTCTTGTTTGCTTCTTTTATCTCACTTTTCCATCCCTAAGCAAAGGCCGACAGATGTATGGAAATTTTTCCCTGCATCAGCTAAAGATTTCTGATTCTTTTTGTACACAAGACGAAGAGTAATAAAAAATAAAAACGAGTTAACACATTTTTTGTTACTACGTATTTTCAGTCAGTTTTGTATTTCATTTTATGGGTCAAATGATGTATAATGCATTTTATGGGTATTTAAATGATGTATAATGAAAAGAAGAAGATCGGAAAGAACCATTAGTTTAAATTGTTTGAGGAACGGCTAGAATGAACTCCCGGTTATAGTGAAATGAAATTTCGGTCCACTATAGCGGGGTTTGACTGTAAAATTATATTTCATAGGAAATGTTTCTTCTTTTTTCCCGTTAAATTTATGATGGCAGCCTTCTTATGAATGTTGTGTAAAGTAATCTTTGTAGCTCTAAAATAAAATAAAAAATGCTTTACAAATAAAACGAGTAATTTACCAGCCAAAATATCTATACATAACAAAAATTCTCAATGTTATTCTTAATTTAAAACTGCAATGCATAAATTATCTTGACAATTATTTATTTATTTTTTACTGCGACTATTCTTTTTAAAATTACATCGATATTGTTTTATAATGAAATATTCTACAACGATTGCGTTTACTTATTAAGTGTAATAATATTTATATATAGTATATATACAGTGTTTTCATCATAGAAAAAAAATGGGTGAGAATTTCTCACCCTTTCTCAAAAACAGGGTGAGATTTCAGAAAGTTAAGTGAGATTTCTAAAAACTGAAAAAATACAAATAGACTTGGAAAAAAAATTTCTTTTGTTATAATACATTTTTAACGTCTTCTATTTTTTAAAGCATTGAATATTTTTGCTGCATCATCATAGAAGATTTTGCCTTTACTAGGTATTTGTCCATCTTACATTAGCGCATAAAAAAAATTGAACGTCTTACATGAAAAACCATACCTACAGTAAACACGTGGTTGCAGAGAAATGTGTTCTGAAAGGGGTTCCGTGGTTCGGAGGGGTTGTGTTCTGTTGTTCAAAAAGGTTCTGAACAATGCCTACTGGTAAATAGAGAAGCTGGATAACGGGGCAAGTGTTGAAAATAATGAAGATCCAGGAAGAAAAGTGAAACGGATTTTATTCTAAATGACGTAATTCGAAGCTTTTTCCAAAATGAGAGAAATTCGCGAATTTTGAAATTGATTTATAGAATGCGCGAATTTCTCGCGGTAATCATTTTTTAATGCGAGAAAAGAAAAAAATATGCGAGATTCTCGCGTTCTCGCGCTGTAGTGAAAACACTGATATATATATATATACATAATTTCGTACTCTGATAATGTTATTTTAAAAAAATACAGTATTTTAATCTCAAATCCAAACACAAAACAAAGTTAAATTCTAAAAAATCATGTAGCTCTAAAAAATCTCTTAAATTAATTCGATTCAAAAGGATTTGATGTCACTTTCATTTTTGAAAAGAAAAGATATTAATTAAGTTTTATTTTAGCTTAATTTTCAGCTAAAGTATATAAACTAAATGCAATTTACCTTACACTTTAACGAAATCTACATAACTGTAGTTTTTAAGAAAATTCAAATGAAACTACAATTTTTTCAATTTCTGGGAGTCTCCTTACTCTATTTCCGTTGTTGTTGTAGTTAATTTGCGACGCACTAGAGCTGCACAATGGGCTATTGGCGACGGTCTGGGAAACATCCCTGAGGATGCTCCGAAGACATGCCATCACAATTTTGATCCTCTGCAGAGGGGATGGCCCCCCCGCTTCGGTAGCCCGACGACCTGCTAGCGAAGTCGAGCACTAGCACAGTTTAACGAGGACCAATACCGCACACCCTCGGTCCCTACGCAGACTAATCCAAGTCTCTATTTCCGTAATCCTTGTAATTGTTTCTAAATCATTGTAATTCGTTACTCTTTTAAGCACATTTTGTTAACATACAAAATATACGGAAAACAAGATTGTGAAAATTATTCAACTTGGAAATAATGATTAATGTTACTTGATAAAAATTTATAACGTTTACCTTCTATCATAAAACAGTTAAAATTAGAAATTTTAATAATATCCTTTGAGCCTTTTATGTTTTTATAAATTTCGATAAAATTAGCTACTTTATCGAAACATCAAGTATTGCTTTCTTATTTTGTTTTATTAATTTTTTATTTTATTTATACGTTTATTTATTTATCTAACAACTTTAAGACATGGAGAGAAACGAGAATTCGAGAGAGAAAAAGAATGGATAAATAGGCATTATTTCAATCAAAAAAAAGTAAAAGAAATTACGGGAAAAAATGGTAATGATTTAACGTGCATCAATCACCATTTACTACACGGGGAGTTTTCTGCCAGCCTGGGATCAAACGCACGAACTCTTGGACATGGGTCCAATGTCCTACCAACCAGGCTATCCCGGCTCTACATTCACACAATAGAGAACAACACACTGAGGCAAACATACATGCTCAGAGCGGGGCTCGAACCCGCAGCCATTGGCTTCGCAGTCAGTCACGCTAACCGCTCGACCCTCTGGCCGGCCTAAGAATTTATATAGATAACCTTGAATCCTATAATAGTTAGAAACAGTTTTAATCTCGTTTTATTTTTTTTTAAATTTCTATAAAAATGTTAATATTTATATCTGGCAACATCTAATCTCAGTCTCTCTTATATTTTTATTAAATTTTATTATTCCAAAAGTAGCGGGGAAAAAAGCACATAAAATGGTAGTAGCTTTCGAACAAAGCAAATCATTGCATTTCTGTGACCTGTAAAAAGGGCCGTTTGGTATGTTTTTACTACAAACTTAACAGCTATTCATTTTCGAACTGACAAACGAATGTTACTTTTTCTATCCTGTCATACTCTCCCTTTACATTTTTATATACACCATTGTAATTTCAAATTTCATTGATTGTGTCCATTTATTTATTTGAAAAAATTATACTTGTTAATATTTTTAGTTTTTATCAGATTTTTTTTTCTTTTGAAAGAAGGGTCGCATAGTTATTATTATTATTTTTGAAGCAGTATTTATACACCATGCTGCTTACAAAATGGGCAACCGATCGCCAAAAATAATATATTGTGCTTCACTTAAGTGCAATCAAGGCAAAAATTTACCGCTAAGAATAAAAAAAATATACTATTATTTATCTTAAAATTATATTATTGCGCCAAAGTTTTAATAGTTTAAGTAGAAGTATGGAGTATTAAGTAATAAGTATATAGTATAAATTAATTAATAAATCACAGAACAGTTCCTAATAGCATAATATAAATTTATTAAAAAATTTTATTGTAATGTTGCATAAAAAGAATAAACCGCATCAATTATTTAATATTTCATTATAATCGTATTTATCGTTGACTAAAATTTAGAATCTAGTTCAAAACTCAGTTAAATAATATTAAAATTGAGTTTGAATTATCTTTAAAAAAAAAGAAGAAAAGGAGGGGAAAAAAGTAATTTTCTAGATCATCCTTCAACTCGTCATTTAAACATTCCATGAAATGATTACTGTATTGTTAGTAACCAATCATTTTTAAAATCAGATGAAAGAAACGATAATTGCGAAAGTTTCGCAATTCCACCCTGCATGATTTGTTGGCTGAAAATAATTAATAAGTAAATAAACTCTGAGTTCATCACCATAAAAATTTGATAGTGTGTAAGTGTTAATGGAGCTAATTGAATTTTCAAGGTCAATTCAAATAGCTAAATGTTGGATTAAAATTCCACATTTTAAATTCATTGTTTACTTTTGAAAATAGAGATTGTAATGGAATATCTTTTTTGTTTCATTTTCAAGTCATTGAAGAATGTCCAGTCATTGATTTTTTTATTTTACCCATTGTAAATGGCTTGGATTTCACATCCTCACTTTTCAACTACAATAATCAAGCAGTGCGCATGCGTTGTTCTGGCGACCGCTGCTGTTTGATAATTTTTTGTTTTGAATTCTTTTTTTAATTTTTAATTTTGTGAAGCATTAAGTGGGTGAGTTTATTTTTGAGAGAGGTGACCAGAGAAATTCCATAAATACTTCTTGAGTTGTGAATAAAAGAGAATTTCATAATTTGAACGATATTTTATCTTTGATACGTCAGGTGGGAGGCCGTGGGAATTAAAAGTATTTAGTTAATGTAGTTGTTGTAGTTTATTTACGTCGCACTAGAGTTGCACAATGGGCTATTGGCGACGGTCTGGGAAACATCCCTGAGGATGATCCGAAGACATGCCATCCCAATTTTCATCCTCTGCAGAGGAGGTGGCACCCCCGCTTCGGTAGCCCAACGACCTGCACGCGATGTCGAGCACTTTACGGTAGCACAGTTTAACGAGGACCCATACCACACACCCTCCGTCCCTACGCAGACTGATCCAAGTAGTCACCCACCCGCACTCTGACCGCAGGCAGTGATGCTTGACTTCGGTGATCTGCTGGGAACCGTGTCTTAACGATCAGTTCACTGCGGGACATTTAGTTAATGAATTAAATTCTTGTTCTGAAACCGTTTCCTTTAAGAATACAATTCCAAGCTGCTTTATTGTTTTTTGAGTTTGAATGAAAGTTAAATGATTGGTAGTAAAATAGGCAGTGTTTTTATATTACTATTATTGTTCAACTGCATAGCCATGCAAGTTTGACCCCAGAAAACAAGGGAGCTCCGGTATCAAACACAGGGACAATCTGACCTTCGTGGAGAACTTCTTGATCTAACTAATCAGCATTTGCGTTACATGGAGAGGAAAACCTCGAAATCCTTCCACGGTTAGCCCGATAGCAAGGGAATTCTAATCCATGATCCGTCTACCACTGTGCATATTTTACGTCAGCACTGTGGTCGGTGCTTGTTAAGCTATTATTGACGCTAGGGATGCTTAACTAATTGTGGTAAAAGGAAATAATACACTTATGTGGTTACTAAAGCAAACAGGTTTTCATTTAAAAACCACCGAAAACTATATGAATCAAAACTTTCACAGAATGCAGCTGCTTTATATTTTTAGAACTTTATTTATTTTTTAAATATATCATATTTTATACAGAGAAAGTTAGACTAAAATATTTTAGTATTAAGAAAACCTTTAGAAATGAACTACAAAAGCTATGACGGTGATTGTTATATTTTACAGCTTCTGCGAGAAATTATAACTAGACTTTCATTTAAACTATCATTAAACGCATTATGAAGCTGTTTAAAGTTTCTGTCCGCAGCAAATATAGCAGAACTCACATCTTAAAACAGTTAATTTCTACGCCACACTAGAGAAAAATAAATGGAGAAAAATTAATTATGACGAACATTTCATTCAGTAATAGAAAGGATCGTTCAACTTAAGTTCATTCTAATATCCAGTGTTTCCCAAACTTATGACTTTTGTGTACCACTTCTAAATTATTTCGTAACACTGTGTACCACTGATAAAAAATTTATGTATTTTTTACTGTAAAAAAATTGCACAAAAGTTAAAAATCACAACTGGCTGTTGACACCACTAAATATTAACTGTTAACTCTGCAAAGAAATAGCCAATAGAAAAATACGTAATCGTAAATTTTCATGGCTAGCTTTGTCTTAGAATAAAATTTTTTAAAATTTTCGTTTGTTGCAAGATATTTCGCATAAGAACGCGTACCCCCTCTAAACTGTTCTCGTATCCCTGGGGGTACGCGTACCACACTTTGGGAAACACTGTAATATCCGATTAAATATACACAGAATGAATATGATATTTACTTTTGCAATTTTGCATGAATGTAATTCGATATTTTTCAAAATCATTTAAGCAAATTTGTAGCCGTAATGTAATTTGTATTCATAATTAATCATAATCTTATTCGTGAATCATATTATACTATATTTTTAACTTGCATATTTCAATCAATAACAAGTCATATTCTAGATTGAAATTCATATTAAAAACTAATTTTCGATAAGTTAAAATGTTTGTTTCATTTCAATACATTAAAAAACTAAAAAGTTGAAATCACATCATTTGTAATCGAGAGCAGCGATGGCTCAGGGGATAGGAGCGTTAGCCTTTCAATGAGGTGAACCGGGTTCGAATCCCTGCAATGGCTGGTCGATATGAATTCCGCATCCGGCTTGCACCGACCACAGTGCTGACGTGATTTATCCTCAGGGATAGACGGATCACGGGTTTGAGTCTCCTTGCCATCCGGCTAAGCGTGGGAGATTCTCGAGGTCTTCCTCTCCATGTAACGCAAATGTGGGTTAGTTCCCTCTAAAAAGTCCTCCACGAAGACAAAATTTCTCCCAATACTCGATCCCGGAGTTCCCTTGTCTTCTGGAGTGGGTTCAAAATGACAAGGCTATGGAGCTGAACGCTAGTAGTCGTAAATCCAAAAAATTGGGTCGGCTGTTCAACGACGGACATAAATTAAAATAAAATTAGTAATCGGATATAAAACATACATTTGGTGCATTCATCAGATTCAAAAATAGTTCTAAGAATTAAAGTTTTGACTTTATGTAATTGCAAAAAAAATTCATTATGCCAACACAGATAGAACGAAATCCTGATGATATAATTTGAAATGATATAAATTTCATGATAATTGTTGCAAAATATACTAAATATTTCGCACCTAGGGTATTTAAGGGAATGTTTTTGTCATCAAAATAGAAAAACTGCCATGTTTTCTAGTTGTGATTTCACATTAAATGATCTTGAAATGTTACGCATTATGTTTATTCATCTTTTTGAATGAATATAGGCATTCAATTCAAAGAGAGTTAAATAAATTTTGTAAATGAGACTCGCTTTACTATGTATTAGTGTCGCTTATTTAAATATTCAAGCAAGCAATAATCTCAATCTCGCCAAGATCTCAATAGAGATTTTTTTAAAGGAAACTTTCTCAATATTAGACAATTTTCTAAAATGTACAAAAACCAGGAGAATTTTTATTGAACCAGTAGACCAGGAGAAACTGGGAAAATCCAGAAGCCATGTTTATATTATTTAATTATATTATTATATTAGTTTGCAGCTATGTTTATATTATTTAAATTAGCTGCATTCTATTACATATTCAAAATTTTTAATCGCGCCTCACGTTTCCAAATCAAATCGTCAGTTGACTTCCTTAAAATTTTCAAACATCAAACAGGGTGTGTAGTCAAATCTTTCAACAAAAAATAAGCACATTTTAAGTACTTTTTAGGAACTCATAAAATATTTTTAAGCACTACATACATTAACAAAATGCAAAATAATTTTCAAAGACTTCACATGATCATGAAAAAATAACCAGTTTCTGACGAAGAACTTTTTTTCTTGATTATATTAGCCATTATAAAAAATGTGATTTTTCTGTTCGATATCAGAGGGTGGAAAATGAATCTTGAATTTGAAAATATCTTGCAAAATGCAGCAGAGTTGCACATGAGACTGCAATAATCTCACCGAACTCAGAACGACGCACATGCAGACTCGCAAGTATTTCATCAAACCTGGAAAATGATTTATACGCTACGGATCGTGCGCTGAAATAGATTCCGGATCGAATGTGAAAAGCACGCTTTTGCGTAATACGTGGCGAAAATTGACATGATTAAGAAAAAAAATCTCATTTTCGAAAAGGGAAAATGAAGCACTTTTTAAAAACACTCAATGAAAAAAAGCACCTTTAAGGGCTTTTAAGAAATTAAAATCGAAAATAATCACCTTTAAGCACTTTTTAAAACGCTATGGAAAGTCAAAATCAAATTAATATAAAACAGAAATACATATTGTGCGTGCTGCTGGATCTCCCCCCCCCCGCCATTATTTCAGACCAGTTAAACAGCTAAATTTGTTCAAGTTGAGTTTATTAATTTTAAAAACAACTAATTAAATTAAGAAAGAAATAAGGTTTTCAAAATTTGGTAAAAAAATTTAGCTACTGTCAATGGATACGCTATGAAAAATAATGATTTTTAATCAATATTAATTTATCCTGTGAGCATTGTAATATATATGAAGAAAAACAAATTTTGAATTTTTTGTGTAGACATTTTTTTAAACTTTTTTATTAAATTATACTTAATTTTATTATAGGCCATGAAAAGACAGCAACCATTTTTGTAATGTTCACAATCCTTGAACTAAACTTTCCATTATTAACTTTAAAAAATAATGATAAAATTTATGTATATATATATATATATATATATATATATATATATATATATATATATATATATATATATATATATATATATATATATATATATATATATATATATATATATATATATATATATATATATTAGCTTCTATTTTTGTGTCAAAGCGAATGAAATTTTTTTGCAGGTGTAACTATGCCTCGTGCTTTACTGTTTCTGTAATCAACTAATCAGACAACATCTACATTAAAGGCAGCTGAAACTCCCATTTGTCTAATTTCGCGCCTTCAAATCATTTTACGATTTGATTGGTTATGAAAAATTAATAAGTAAATTGCAATTTTTCTCGCCAAATGGTCGCCATCATATTGGTTAACAGAATATTTTGTTCGATTTGTCACATTTGGGTAAAACTAGATTTTAATCGCCGTATATCCTAATTAAATATTTTGCTATTTTGTAAAATCATCGTTGATTATTATTATTAACGTTATACGTTTATTTTGCTCAGTTTTGTTGTTCTTCCAAGTGCCTAGACTTGAGTTTTGTTTGAGTTGGAAAGAAAGAACAATCTTCCTTTAAGTATGTAAATCGCTACATTTATACTAATTTTAATATTATTCTGGAATTTTTAAATTCGGGATTTGTAAAGTGCTTATTTTTCTATTTTTTAAGCAGAGATTTTTTCTTTGTCGTGTAGATTGTCGTTCTAAATTACAAAAAATGCATTGTTTTTCGCAATTTTCTCTGCAATATTTTTCAGAAACTAGTAAATTCTATCTTAATTATGTTAAGTTTTTGAATTTTATTGATTTTATGATTATAAATTAAGAACTTTAAACGATAGTAAAAAGTAATTTTTCTTACTACAGATCCTAATTATGATTTTTTTTTCTTTGGGAAGCATGGTGCGTAGTGTTTTTAAAAAGTGCTTAAATATGCTTATTTTAGATTTTCGTTTTTCAAAAGCCCTTTGGTTTTAACAAAGAGAAAAAAGATTTATTGCTAAGATCCATTTCTTTTTCGTCACAAAAAATTAGGTTTAACCTGAAAGTAAATAAACTGGATGTTTTATCAATGCCCTAAAACTGTTAATTAGAAATTCGTTCTATACATTTCGTAACGAGCCATATGGTTTTAAGTTCAGATTTAGTTCTTTAGGTTCAAAAACAGATACAGTGAACTCTCACTTATGCACCGGTGTAAGGGGCCAAGAGAAAAAGGTGCATAAGTGAAAGAGGCGCATATGTGAAAAACTTCAAAATTCTAAAATGCAACTTAAATTGCAGTGACAATATGAATAAATATGTTTCTAAAGATTAAATGTTAATATTTATACTGTTTTGGTATTTAGCACTATAATTATACAAAGAAAAAATTTAACATACCTTAAGAGAATTTATTTCCTTACAAAATAATCTTAATACATGTTTGTATTTGTTTTTGCTGACGTATTTCAAAAATAGTTTTCTCCAGTTCATATAAATGGGATAAGGGGGAATTTCAGAAACAAAATTAAATTGTAAATAATCACGAGATTGTAGGAAAAAAAGGTACCGGAAAAAAAGTTACGGAAAAAAAGGTCCCGGAAAGAAAGGTACCTGGAAAAAAAGCTCCCCGGAAAAAAAGCTCCCTATAAAAAAGGTACCTGTGTAGGGAAAATTCTGTAAGGGAAAATATTTTAAATGAGAAGATTGGATTGAAGCGCTTTTTGCTGTTCCGTGCATGTTTTTTTTTGTTTTTTTTTTGTTTTTTTTTCGTGTCGCGCGTTTTCAAAGCGCTTTTTATCCAACTTTTGTTTCTTATTTATGCATTTATTCTTAAAAAGTTAATTAAATATGAAAATGTTCAATAAAATTGTTTATTTATTTTCTAAGATCATGATTCTACCGGGAATCTTGACTCTTATCTATTGAAAAAGTGTTATCAGGCTACATGAAACTTTTAGGGGATGGGGAGTAAAATTAATGTGTTTCGCTTATAACGCTCCTAATAGAAATTTTTTGACAGGTATTTGTATGTCATTTTCCGTTTTTTTTTTTTTTTTTTTTTTGTAATAAGTTACAATTGATAACATAGCACAGAACCGTTTCAGTTAACCAATGGCATGTTTGGGAACCGGTTTAAGCATTGACGGTCTTACTTGACCCACTGTTTGCCACCTCTTGTTTACGATAGGGGGGGAAAAAATGAAGTTTAGAAAAAGTTTTTGATTTAAATTTTTTTTAAAGTTTTTGATTTATTAAAAATAAACTATTGAATTTATAATTTAAACCCTAAAATATGACAAAATTATAATTTATCTAAAAAGATATTGCAATAAACAAGGCAGAGCATTCTATATCCACTATCTGGTTAATGTTAAATATCATTTGCTATCGAATTCGAGAGCATATTTTTCTTTTTTATATTTTGGGTTTTAAAAACTTCAATTTTCGGTGCTATTTCTCTTAAAGATTTTTTCTCTGTTAGTGACTTTTTATTTTCATTATTTTAGTGAATAAATCTAAAAATTATTTTCGATTATTTTTTAAAATTTGTTAAAAATTATAAATATTTGTAATGTCTTAATTGCTTTTAAAAGGCTACTAATGTTCAGTTACGTAGTCTTATAAAAGTGAACTCAACCCAGAAGACAAAGAGAACTCCTAGATCAAGCATTGGGAGAAATTTGCCTTCGTGGGGACTTTTCAATGGAACTTAAAAGCATGTGCGTTACATATAGTGTAAACCACGAAAACCATCCACGGTTAGACTGACGGCAAGAGAACTCTAACCCATAATCTGTCTTCCACAGAGGATATTTTACATTAGTACTGTGATCAGTGCGAACTGAGTGCATCTTCATATTGACCCGCCGGCTCTGGCATTCGAACCCGGTGCGGCTCTTGAGCATTTGATTGCTGGTAATGGTGGTGTTATTCGCTTATTTCTCTCTTTAAATAGATAATAATTCTTATTTATTTAATTGGCAATAAGAACAACTTAAAAAATTATCTAAACAGTAACAACTATCATTTTAATTACTTTACATCTTTAGTAATTAATTTACTAATTGAAGCGTAAAAGGTTATTTAACGTTGCATTACAACGTAGTATTATAATTAATGAATTTTTTTTCACATTTATTTACATTCACAATTAACATTTATTCAATGTACTATATTTAAGAGCAAATTAGAATCAAAATGCTGGAAACTTATCAGAAGCAAACCTTATTGAATATTTTTAGCAGGATTTCATTGATTTAATCATGATTTAAGTCAGCTGGTTTTTTTAAAAATATCATTTTTTCGTATTGAATCGAATGTTATTTTAATACTTAAATATATATTAGTCATTTAATGTATATATGTATTATAATATCTGGTCTTTTACATATTGTAATTTGTAATTATGAAATTTCCAGAAAAAAAGTAACCATTCATTAAAGTAGGATTGCTTTTTTAATAAGTAAATAAAAAAAATTAGTATGCTTGATTTGTTTTTTTTTTCATGTATTTTTCTTTATTTTTTTATGATTCATTTATATTCAATTTCCAATTAGTTTGAACAAAAATTGCGCATGCATTATGCATTTGCTAGAAAGTAATTTATAATACAGTAATATTGCCTGAAATATGTAATTATTTTTATTACATTTTCATTGGATTTAAATTATTTTAATATTTATAAAGTTGAAATAAATAAGATGTGTTTTATAAGTAGATCAGTTTTTTCAATTTAAAATAAAATATATCACAAACCTTTTATGACGTAGTTGACAACTTTTTTAACTATTCCTCTAAAAACTTCAGCTTAGACGTATATGGAGAACTTTGTTTCTGCTTACAACAATATATTTATAAACATCATTTTTAATGACATTATTTTTAGAAAACACAAGAAAATTAAAAAAATAACTTGATTGGAATACATTAGAGGAAATTTTTTTATTTTTTTGTAAAATAATGACGATTTCGATGTTTAAAATATACAAATTCACAAATATACAATATACAAAAACATAAATAGATACATTGCTATGAAACTCTGCAAAAAAGGTATTACATATCATCGTTAAAATATCTTATAAATTTTTTAAATGGTATGTCTTTTAGATGTTAAAGAAAATTAAAAAGTTACATTTAGGAATATTTAAATATAAAATTTGCTTTATTTAAAACTGCCATGTAGTATCATTTTTAGCTATTCAAAAAAATTAATAAACCAAAGTAATGAATACAGATTTTAATATGAAATTGGAAATGAATGAAAATTTTGTATGTTGACAATTTTGAGTTTTTAGGGGTTTTAAATTTAGTTAGTTTTTAAATTTACATGTTTTTCTTTCTTAGATTATTAGCTATTGAACTTAAAAATTCTGGGATGTCTAGATTTTGGTTTAAAAACTTAACGCAAAGTGTTTTCAACCTTTTTTGAAGAGTTTCATAGCTCCTCTTTTTTCTATGTGCGATATGCACTCCAGCTTTGATTTGCTGGATCTTCCTCAAATCTAGAATTATCTCCTGCTGGATCTCAGGGACTTAACCAATGGCTACGGTTTGGAAGATTCTAGGAAAAAAAAGGTACCGGAAAAACTGAAATACAAAGAATGGCTGAAACATTCTTAGAAAAAGGTTGAAAGGGTTGTTAGAGTGAAACCCCCTCTTATTCTTGTAGGTGTATTCAAGAAACCTCAAGGACATCCATTTGCAGTACACTAAATGTACACATACGTCAAAGTAATTGCATCTTCAGAAATTTACAAGATTAATGAAATGCACTGATTCTAGCAGTGGCAGGTGCTTGCAGTAGACTCACAAAAAAGTACATAAACATATTTCCTTTTTTATAACACCAATTTCCTTTTGTTTGCAAAAATTTTAATATAGCCACAAATGCTTGTTTTTTGGTAAAGGCACACTTCAGTGCATCTAACATGATTCAATCTCTAACATACCTTATTGAATTAGATAATCATTGATTTATAATATATATTATTCACTTTGTTAAAATGATATTTGTTTTAGACCAGGGGTTTCCAACTGGCAGCCCGGGGGCCGCATCCGGCCCGCGAAGCCTTTTTTTGTGGCCCGCGGACTAAACTTTACTAGTTGTCATTTTTTTGCGGACAATTTTCGTAAAGAATCAATATGGGTTTAAAATGCTTTTCTCGTTAATAAAAACCTAATTTCTTCGTATCTGTGAAATTTAACATACCAATTGTGCAAAAAAATTTATTTCTCAGGTTTTACACCCAGGAAAATATTTATTCAAATGCAAAAATAATCATGTATGTAGCTCTATTTTATTTCATTTTTTTTGTATTTTGTTAATATAATTTAGCATGTGCGTATCAGAAATTTTCTCGAAGAAATTATCCCATTAACGAAACCACTCATTTTGGACGAAAATATTTGCACACGCATTTGTAAATTTTAAATGTAAATATCTATTCTCTGGTGGTTGTAGCAGACAAATCTCAATTTTCTCATTGAATATTTTGTGTGCTACTATGTAAGTTTTAATAAAAACCTTTTTTACATCTTTACAATTAGATATCAGTTGCACATTATTTTTTTAATACATAGGTGCACATTAAAGTTATTGTAGCTCGAATTTTTATTATTTATTTAATATTTTTAAAAATATTATTAATAAGAATTAAATATTTTTGAAAATCTACTTCTTATTTTAATTTGTAATTCAATACTTTTGTTTTGTACAACTTATTAAAAATCTGACAATAATATTTAATGTTCTTTCAAACATAAAAAAGTCCTTCATAAAATTTTGATGAAGTTGTGGCCCCACCATTTGATTTGAATTTTTAATTGTGGCCCGCGGCCTCATGTAAGTTGGAAACCTCTGTTTTAGACCATTATAACAGAATCGTCCTTTTAAAAACATTTCTCTGATAATGAAAGTGCATAGAGAAAGTGATTTTTTATTAAAAAATGTAGTTTCATGAATGCTGTTTTTAAAAAGAATTAAAAATAAAACCGTCTTTAATGAAATAAAAAAAAATATTTAAAACTGAATAAAAATAGACATAACAGAACAGAAATGTCTATTATTTATTATTATTTCTTAACAGAAATAATAATAAATAATAGATTTTAAACAAAGCGAAATTTACTTATATATTTCATAAAAATAGCTGAGAAATGTGTTACAGGCTATTTAATGTAATTTATCAGCGCAAAATAACGCGTGTTTGAATAAGTTCTTTGAAATTAAATTTTTTTTATGCCGAAATCTTAAATTAAATCTTAACCGTGTTAAAATGAAATATATTAACAAAAAATATTCTTAATAAAATTCAGTATTAAAATAATCCCTTAAAAGACTACCTATCTGGTAAAAGACTCCTCATTTTACCAAAATAAATGAATCATAACTGTTAAAATAGGGTGAAAACAATTTTGCAGAGAATTGTATCTCCACTAATTACTTAAAAACTGACATATGTTTTAAAAAAATCCTTGTTTAATTTAGAAAAGAAATATATTTAACAAAAAAATATCTAGTTTAAGTAACTCCTTCTTAGAAGTGAAAAAAATTTCTTGCATCAAATCCCTCCTCCTCCTACTTGCACTAATTAACGAATCTGAATCAAAATTATGAAACGGCAAGAAAACTATTCATAACGTTAGCGTCGTGTCAACTACTTCTATAAACTATTAGTTAAATGAAGAATAACACACATTCTGTAACAGAAACAACAAAAAAAAATTAAATAGTCTTTTTATCATATAAAGGAAGGGGAAAAAAGTAACATTGTGCTTAAATGTTCTTCCTCCTTTACCTCAATTAGCAAAACTAAATATCAATTAATATGAACTTAAAATATTTCCATGACACCAACCATTAGAATCAGAATTTTCGACAATAAAATAAGTTGATAGAGATAAACGTATCTCTTATAAGAAATAAAAAACCTATAAATAAATAAATAAAAGAAGAAACCTCTTATAACAATTTAAAATCTTATAAAAAGAGAGAAAAAATGCATCCGACACAAAAGTCCTCCTACCTTCCTCAATCGGCTAATATGAATATCTATACCCTCTTTCCAATTTATCATTTAAAAAAAAAAATAACATCTTTTACATTAAACATATTAAAATGCATCTTCCCCTTAGGAAAATAAAATAAATAAATAAATTAAATACATCCAGCTTGTAAGAAAAGAAATACCGTGACTCTAATTAAAAAAGAGCAATACTTTCCTTTCTCCACAATTAAAGAATAAACATCCAACACAGAAATCCACCCACCTTCCTTAATCGGCTCATATAAATATCAACACCCTTTTCAATAAATATCATTTAAAATGAAAAAAAAATGGCATATTTTATATTAAATCTTGCCCTAAAAAAATAAAATAAATAGAGAAATTAAACATACCCAGCTTATAAAAAAAAGAAATACCGCTACTCTAATTAAAAGGCACCAATACTTACACCTCCAATCACGAATAACCAACCAACACATAAATCCTCCCAACTTCCCCGATTGGCTACTTTAAGCCCCACATTAGCAACTTCTTCACAAAATATAATTTAAAATGGAAAATTACACATTTTTCGCTTAAAAAATTTAAAAAAAAGAGTAAAATATTATTGAAAAATTTAAATTGTATCTTCCTGCTTTAAAAATTAATCAAAGAAGAATAAATAAGTGAAATAAAATTAAAAAAAAAAAAAAAGCGTAATACAACCAGCCTATAAGTGCCCCCCCCCCTTACCCTTCTTGTTACCTCAATGATCTAATCTGAATTATTACAGATAAAAAGAATATTTATTGAAACAGCGAGAAGCATGCATGTTGCCCAGAAAGCGAGAGGGGAAATATCCCTTCAGATTTTCCCTATGGAGGTACCTTTTTTACCGGGACCTTTTTTTCCGGGACCTTTTTTTCCAGGGACCATTTTTTCCGTACCTTTTTTTCCAGGTACCTTTTTTCCGGGACCTTTTTTTCCGTACCTTTATTTCCGGGACCTTTTTTTCCGTCTACCAATCACGAATAGTGTCTAAAGCTTCCAGTACTGTTGTGTGATTTGGAGGAACTTTATCATCCTCGAGTATCATCCACCACGTTCTCATCGTCCACAAGTTTTAGTTAGATATAAATGAACACTTCTTCCCAAAAAATTTGAGTTTTATGGGAGGGGGTGAAACATCACATTATAAATTTCTAAGAAAAGTACTTGACGTCATAATATGCTGCACAATAAGTTGTTCGATTACTAATGTCACTAAACACATCACCTCCTTTTATTTACTTATAACTTATAATGTCCATCTGACTGCAAGTAAGTGATCGCGGTCTCTTTCATCTTTCGTATTCCAGGTGTTTTTTTTTTTCTCTAGAAAACAGCATGGGAGTATAACTAACCTCTGGACAAGAGGAATGGTCATTTTCTAAAAGATGAATGGGCTTTCATTGTTGTTGGTGTAACAGATAAGACACCCTATTCAAAATTCTAGAAAGAATGTCTTTCCAGAAACAGCAAAAATGAAAAGGTCACGGGGGAAGCAAATTCAATAGGATCTAGCAACATATATTTCTTTTCATCTGTAACAAGGATTGCTTATTTGCTTCATTTTTAATTTAAAGCATTTTGTTTGAAAAAGAAAAAATATTTAAAGGATTAAAAAATTAAAATGTTAGCCTAAAATTTCGGTGCATAATTGAAAAATTGACTTTTAGAGCGACGCATAAACGAAGGATGTTTATCATTATTTTCCTATCTGGAACCTATAAAAATCGTACTGGAACCTATAAAAATCGTCGTATAAATGAAAAAGGTGCATAAAAGAGGTGGTGCATAAGTGAGAGGTCACTGTACTTATGAATTATTAAGTATAACTTTAAAAGTATTTATTCTTCATCAGTTTTGTTCATCTATACCAAAACCAAAATTTACAAGAAAAAACAAACAAACAAAGAAATTAGTTTGAAATTTAAATGTAAGATATTCAGATCTGACTTTTCATTAGTTATTAAGATTCACTACAATATCAAGAAACAAAGATTTTCCGCGTAATTTTGTTTAGAAGTGCAAAACCAATTTTAAATTTTAATACTTTTCAAATGATAATTATTAGAAATTACATCAAAAATTATTTATTTTTATTGAAAATTGAACATCCGACCCAATTTTGGGTTTACGATTACTAATGTTCAACGCGGTAGCCTTGTCATTTTGAACCGATCCAGAAGACAAGGAAACTCCTGGATCAGTACCCCCAGAGGTCTGATTTGTTATGGGAACATGGGGGACTTTGTGACTCCACAGATTTAACGTGCATCAGTCACCATTTACTAAGAGTCTTCGGCGGAGTCGAACCCACGACCTCTCGGACGTGATCTCAGTGCCCTGCCCACCAGTCTTTCCCGGCCTCTTTATTGAATATTTTTAAAGTTTTCAATTAAAGTGCAGGGATAGCCCGGTTGGAATATTTTTAAAGTTTTGTAAAAACGTAAGACAAAAATTAGTTTATAAAAATGGAGACAGGGAAAAATTTAGAAATTCGTATTTTCAGAATCGCACCTTTTTTACCTTTAAGTAGAATCTCGTGAAAAACACTCAAATAGAAAAATTCAATGAATGTGTTTAATATAAAAGCATTGCATTTAAAAAAAAAAAAAAAAAAAACACTTTTTCAAGATAAGAAGTTGCTTCTAATAATTGTGACAGCAATCTGAATTTGGATAAGTTTGATTGACAAAATTAACAGTCAGTTAAGCAATTCTGAAGACTTAGTGATCACCCGATGTTTTCAATTAAACTAGCCTAAAGGTATTTTTGTTCCACTAACTCGTGGGGGCTGGTATAAGCAAGTGAATTGAATATCGGTCTTTTATTAAAGGGGGTTAGAGTGGTCCTTGATGAAGACTTCGGTAATTCACCCATTTTCTGAAATGTAACTCGTTCACAAGTTTCGTCTTTTAAAAAAAAAAATCGTTTGCTTCACATTGAATTCTATCACCCTCGAAAGAATAAAATCGTCTTGTTCTTTTTTCGTTTTTGAAAGAAGAAAAAAATCGCATGGAAGGGAAATATTATTTTCAGATGACACAAAATTTCTTTTATTTAAATTGTATTAACCACATACATTTCCAGTTATATTTGCAGTCGTATTCAACATTTCTTCTTATGAAATAATGATTCCGTTATAATTTTTTCTAAGCACTTATTTTATATCCGTCATTGAACAGCCGGTTTTAGGACTAATAATGTTCAACTCAATAGCCTTATAATTTTGAACCAATTCAGAAGACAAGGAAATCTTGGATCAGTACTCTCAGAGGTATTGATTTGTTATGGGAACATAGAGGATTTTGTGACCCGACAGATTTAACGTGCACCAGTCACCGTTTACTACACAGGGAGTCTTCGGCCGGCGGGGATCGAACACACGACCTCTTGGACATGTGCCACCGTAGCTAAACTAAAGGCCGGCCGCACACTGAGGAGGCATAGAATACAAACTTTGACGAACAATTCTGTGAACCAGAAATTGTTCTTAAAAAACTGTCAAGAAATGAACACTGTTGAGAAATTAGCAATCAGTTTCGAGAATAAATAAACCGTTCTTTTTTCTTTTAAAGGGAAGAAAAAAAGAGAAGGTGTTTATTTTCTCATTTTTAAAAGTGATTTTCTTCCTAAAATTGTTTAGAAATTTTTCTTAAACATTTTAATTTAATTAATGAAAATAGCTTTTCGTCATCTGAGAATGAAGAAAAACTTTTTTCCAGTTAATCTAGACTTTATTAATATATATGGGGCAATCCATACAAAATTTACACCTATGATACAAAAATGATATAATATTTTTTTATATTGCTCTTTATTGAAAATAAATCGACACGTAATTTTGCGTTTTTGTTTAAATTGCATATTTTTGACTATACGAATTTTTGAAAATTTCTCTTTTTTGAGCACCCGACATGGCAAGTTATTTTTTAACGTATTGCCATCCAACAACAAAAGTATTTAAATACACTTTCTTGAAATGATTTTTCTCAAACTTTAAGAAAATCAACATTAAAATATAAATTTTTTTGTTTTTGACATAAAAAAATTCATTTTTTGAAAAAAACAACTTTTTTTTGGACATCTTTGATTTTTTTTTATATTTCGACAGTGTGAAGTATAATCAATGATGATATTAATTCCAAATTTCTGGAATGGTAAGACATTTTGTTCGAAAGATATAAACGAAACAGCACGCACGCCTCGCCCTAGTTTAGTAGGTAGCGGATGAGTTCGAGAACAGTCGAGCCATATTCTACATGCATACGCGGAGTGCGCACCGTCACTGTTTTGTTTATATCTTTCGAACAAAGTGTCTTACCATTCCAGAAATTTGGAATTAATATCATCATTGATTATACTTCACACTGTCGAAATATAAAAAAAAAAATCAAAGATGTACAAATTGCAAAAAAAAGTTGTTTTTTTTTCAAAAAATGAATTTTTTTATGTCAAAAACAAAAAAATTTATATTTTAATGTTGATTTTCTTAAAGTTTGAGAAAAATCATTTCAAGAAAGTGTATTTAAATACTTTTGTTGTTGGATGGCAATACGTTAAAAAATAACTTGCAAAGTCGGGTGCTCAAAAAAGCGAAATTTTCAAAAATTCGTATAGCCAAAAATATGCAATTTAAACAAAAACGCAAAAATACGTGTCGATTTATTTTCAATATAGAGCAATAAAAAAAAATTATATCATTTTTGTATCATAGGTGTAAATTTTGTATGGATTGCCCCATATATATGCTAGTAAAAAAAAACGTCTTTTGACTTCATTTTACACAAATATCTGCTGAATCTACGCCTTCGGTGAGGAGGCGTACACTTCTTCAATGTGCAGTCATTTTTCAGCTCACCCCCTGAGAACCCGTTTGGTGGAGAGGCGAGAGTCAAACTAGGGGGTTTTCACCTCCCTCTCGCTTCCTCAGTGTGCGGCCGGCCCTTTGAAATGTACTACTTCCTGCCTCCGTGTTGAATTTTTGGAAAGTATGGAAGTTTGATAATTGATATCACTGATTGGTTGAGGGGAAAAAGAGGGCGTTGTTTTGAAGTTGAGATGTCTGTATGCAATTTAAAGATCACTTAGTCGTTTTATGTTATCTGACGTTTTTGTTAGCGAACTACTTGAATCAGCAGCAATTATATAGTTTTCTTGAAACTTATATACTTATTTGATTGTTTTCTTTAGTACGATTTTACTGCATCTAGTAAAAATTTTACTGAATAAGTAAGATTTTCATTTGTAATTGTAAGTATTAATTTTTTTTTTTAACAATCTTTATATCTGCGTATTATATTTTTCGCATAATCTTTATGTTTTCATGAAAAATATTTTATTTCTTTCTAAGAATACAAATGTTTATGATTGTATATTATAAATGTTTATTAGTTGCGTTTAGAGTTAAGCTTCAATAGAAAAAAAAATTGATTCAAGTTTTCAACTATTTATATATATTTCGTATTAAATTTTTTAAAAAAACTAGCAGATTTATAATCCTTATAATTTACAATAAGTTATTTAACTATTCAATACTTTCAAAAAATAGAATAAGGAATACTAAAAATAATTAATGTTGAGGAGGAAGAACAGGCGAAAAATTAGTGCTGGAACAGATGTTCCGGTTAGATAATCAGCTGAACGCGGTCCCAATCCGAGGATCGAACCCAGGACCTGTGGTACGGGAGCGCAAAACGCTACCACTCAGCCACCGCACGTCTTATAATAATAATAATAAAAATGTGAAATTAAGTCCGCCTGCAAAAAAAGACCTCTTTGTGCATATTTTTATATAATTACATTATGCATACAAATGCATTTCAAAATTTATAACACACTCTTTCCTCTGATCTTTCTGTTTCGACAAATTATGCATCATATATATATATATTATCGCTTTATAGATTTCTTTTTGTGTTTTATTCTGTATTTTCTGTAAATTTTATTTTCTGTTTTTACGTGATATTTGTGCTCTCTTTTAATTATTTGTTGTAAACTTTTTTTTTTAGTGCTCCTTACACTGTTGTATTGATATATTTTGCTTTAGCTATATTGATATAATATTAGAAAGCACTCCTTTTTGCGGACATAATCGTGTGAGCTGATGAAAAGATTATAGCTTTTATTTTCTGGATGTTTATTTTTTTCCGGGTTTTTATTATTAATTTTTTTTTTACCCTTTTTTCTGTTACTATTTTATATGTTTTTTACTGTTATCATTCTACTTTTTCCCTACAACTATATATATATATATATATATATATATATATATATATATATATATTCAAAATTTAAGAAATAATGAGAAGAAAACGATTTTCCGAAATGATTATTAAAACTTAATTTTTCTTTAAATTTATCTTTGTATCATTTTAGCAATCGCCTAAACTTATATTTAATTTAAAATTGTATTTTAGTTGAAAACAATTCTTAAGCTGTTTTCATTTAAAATTTCAGAAATGTAAAAAAAATTACAAAATATTGTAAAAATTTTAATAAAATAAGCAAACATTACTGCAACATCTCTAAATAATATTAGTTGAACTAAATCAAATGAATTTGGTTATTGTATTGAAAAGTAATTACATAAATGATAAATGCATTTTAATTTTTGCAAAATCATAAAATCAGTAGTTTTACTGTGCTAGAATGTTTTTTTTACGCTTCAGTTTTTAAATGTTAAAGTGCACATTCTCGGAGACAGAATAGGTCGTTTACTAATTTACATTTGCAGTATGAATTCATTTTCATTTTGATTTTTCTTAATGTGCCACATTCTTATTATTTTTCTATTTTGCTCAGTTTTATCGATCCAGTATGATGATCAATACATATAATCCTGTATATGATTTTTAAGTAAATTCTCATAATTAATATTATAAATTTTTGTAAAAATTTTATATAAATTTTTTTAATAATTCTATAATGTAATTATTAATTTAAAAAAGCAGATTGTGCAATTCTATGAAAAGCATATTTAAAATTGCACGTAAAATTTTGTTTGGGGTTATTATGCTTTTATCATTATTTTAAAGTTTTTAAGTTTTTCTTTCTGTGCATATCATTATGATTTTGTTATTTTTATTTTAAAGTGCTTAAAAATATTTTTTGTTGGAAAGTTTGGCCACACAGCCTGTGTACTATTACCTTATTTTCTTATCTATCCTCGTTTATCGGTCATTACAGTTACCGAAATAATTTTTAATCCATCTTATTTTATTATAAGTTGTCACTAAAAATTCATACCTTTACCAGTGCTCCCCTATGCACTTTAAAAAATGCGGCCCACCCTGCTCCATCCAGGTAAATGCTCCCTCATTCCCCTTTTTGAAAAAAAATAGGGTGTCATCCCCCAAAAACACTTTTCTTTTTTTTAGCATTCCATTTTTAAGAAAATATAATTAACCGTTAAAATAATAATTACGCAGAAAAATTATTCGGTTTATTCTAAGTTTTAGTATTCGGTAGGTTTAACTCTGATTGCTATTACAAATATTTAAAATGTTAGGATTATTTTCAATTGGTTAAATTTTTATAACATTCTTCTTTTTCCTCATAGCGGTATATTAATAAATTTTTTAAGTGATTTAAAAAATTTTTTAAATACAAACCTGTTTTTTTTTTCAAAACAAAAATTCACTTTCGCTGGCGTTTATTTTCTAATAATCTTCGGCATAAAATAAAGAAAACGTTTTTTAAGCTGTTGATCAAAAAATAATTTTTTATTTAGTTTACTTTCTTTTGGAAAAAAAACTGTATCCACTGAAATTGTCTCATAGCATGCATTTAATTAATAATTATGAACAACAAATTTTCTCGCATTTAGATAATGAGTGAAAATTACTTTTTTAAATGTAGACATAAAATATATAATGACGATATTTAAAAATTGTAGTTAAAAACTATGTACAGATTTAATTACATATATATTATATCTAATTATATATATATAATATAATATAATATAATATATTTATAATAGTGTAATAGAAATAATGTTAAATTAAATTTCTAAAAAGCCTTAACTACTTGAAATCTCATATAACTGTGAAAACGTTCACTACTATTATGGCTCTACCTTAGTAAAGTGTCTAGCTACGCCTTTGTCTACTCTAGCTAGTCAGAAAGCAGAGTTGCGTTTTCTATTTCATCATCAAAGACTGAAAAACGAGTTAATAAAAATAGACTTAAATTTTTTTTTTATTATGAAGCAAACGATCGCTATATAAAATGTAAAAAATTGAAACCATCCTTAAAAAGAAATCATTTATGACCTTCCTGATTTTTTGAACTGTAATAAGATGTTATGTGAATAAAATTTAGATTGAATGTATTTTTTTCTTCTTTTAGCATCTGAAATAAAGATGGCGAGAAGAAAGATGGCGCCAAATAAGAGAGAAAGAGTAAGTTGTGGTTTGTTTTTATGAAAATAATCAGTGCCGGATTAAGCTTACCTTAAGCCAGTCAAATTTTTGGGGTCAATTAATTTTTTTTCCCTCTTATATTTTTTATTTATTCAAATATGAAAGTATTTATATATCTTTTCAATTAAGAAAGCATATTTAAATAAAAATAAATAATAATAAATTAAATTTTACTTTGTTTTGTTAAATTAAAACTAAAAAATAATCATAAAATTTTGAAAAAAATTTGAAATTTATTAACACTTCACAAAATCAACCCTACTATAAAATTGGTATTCAAAAATCTTTTTTTCTGCTCTTGCGATCAATAAACTCATCTGTAATGTTAACAAAATTAATTACACGGAGGACATCTGATTCGATAAGCAGCGAACTTTTTTCTCTCGCTCAAATCAAAATGACAAATTTGAACTTAAAAAACATTGATAAATCTTATAATACATAAACTATAATAATACTTATAAATAATAACTAAAATAAGTAATAAACAAATATGATTAACATTATGTAAAAAAATTATCGTATTTTATTAATATATTTGAAATCGATTTTTTTTAAATCATTGTTTTTCTTAATTTTTTTAAATTTATTTTCAAAAAAATCTATTTTAAGGGGACCGCTAATCATTGTGGGCCCTAGGCCATGGCCTAGTCTAGCCTAATGGGTAATCCAGCACTGAATATAATAGACATGATGTTTGTATCTACATGGTGCGCAACGTTTTTAAAAAGTGCTTTAAGTTCCTTAATTTCGAATATCGTTTTTAAAGCCTTAAAAGTGTTTTTTTTTCCATCGAGTGTTTTTAAAAAGTGCATAATTTTCTCTTTTTGGAAATGAGATTTTTTTTCTTGAAATTTCGATTTTCTCGTTACAACGTTTTCACAATTCATTGAACAGCAATCTATTTGGGCGACTCGTAGGTCCATAGCGTATGAAAGCGCCTTTCATTTTACATGTTTGATGAAATACTTGCCACTCCACATGTGCGTCCACTGAGCTGGAGTTCGGTGAGACTCTTGCACTCTCATGTGCAACTCTGTTGCATTTTGCAGGATTTTCTCACTTTCGGGTTTCATTTTCCAACCTCTGATATCGAACAGAAAAACCTCTTGATCTTTTTATAAGAGCTAAAATAATCATGAAAAGAGCTCTTTGTCAAAAACTGGTTATTTTTTCATGATCATGTTAAGTCTGACAAAATTCAAGTACTTTGTTAATGTATATAGTGCTTAAATTTTTTTTTGAGTGCTTAAAAATTACGTAAAAGGGGCTTATTTTTGGTTGAAAGATTTGGCTACTCACCCTGTTACAATAAATAAAAGTTTTGCGCTTGTAATTAGAGAATTTTTTTTAATTGCATGCTTTGCCTTACTACATTAAGCATATTTTTTCTATTTTTGATTTATTATTTATTTTTTGTTAGTGTTAAAGTTCTGACATATCTGTAAATTTAACTACATGATTAGTTTTGGGTATTACCAAAAGATATCAAAAAAGGAGATATCTTACCTCCACCAAAAGAATTAAATAAATAAATGAATTTAAAAAAAAAAGAAAGAAATTAGTCTGCTGATCATCAAACAAAACGCTAACAGACGTTTTAACTGAATTCCATCTTTATAAACCTAAAATAATGTGGAACATAGGATGAGAATTCATCCGGAAAAGGGATGAGTAAATAAATAAAAAAAAATTATACTAAAATACAAAATAAATCATACTCAAATATAAACTTTAATAATTCAAATAGTGATTGAAAAGTATTAAGTAGAAAAAAATTTTAAATTGTTTTTGTATTAAAAAGTTTTTTTTTTAATTTTTTGATTTTCTTATTTCCTTGCTTCAACTCACACGTGTACGTGTGTTAAACTATTAATGAAATATTCTCAGACAATTACAAATCATAAACTTAAGCAAAAGTTAGAGGCAATAGAAATAAATTTATAAAATTTTTCGCGAAATTATTATCATTGTTTACAGAAAATAATATCTATTTGGATGGTGAATGTTAGATTGAAAAAGATACGTCAAAACAAAAATTTTCTTTGATGCGATCTAACATATGTTTCATTTTTCTTCTATAATTTTTTTTATAGTTAATTATCATTTTTTTATAACTTTTTATTATGATAATATCAGTTTTTATCACATTTAATTATACTATATTATGACTTTATAAGTTGCCTACGTTTTTAGAAATTATATTTTTAGAAGAATTTTTTAATTTTTATAATTATAATATGTCATATATTTTACGTTCAATATAGTAAGCAGCTGTAGCACCGATTATTAAAACTAAGTATCTTTAATTAATTGTTTTCCAACATTAATTCTACACACGTAAATGAAAATTTATATATTTCTTGGTGTTCCAATTTGAAACGAATTAATTGCAACACATAAGTTGATACCTTTTATCTTGTAAAACCTATTAATTAATTACATTTTTAGTTAATGTAAGTAAATAATTAGAATGTTTATTCTGGATATTTCACCATCAAACTAAAAAAAGGGGATAATATATAAGGAAGCGAACCTCATTTATAAAAATCAATTCAAAACTTTTTTTGTTCTAAAATATGCAGTTTATTTTTATTCAGAACTTTCTTTTTAAGTAAATTAAAAAAAAAATATTTTAACTATCTTTAATGAATTAAATGTACTCTATGTAATTAAATGTATGTAACTAAAATCATAACTGGAAAATATTGCAGTTTTTCTATTTTGATGAATAAAAAAATCCCTAAAATTCCTTACGTGTAAATATTTAGTACATTATGCAGTAATTATCACGAAATTTATGTTATTTTGTAAAATTTATTGGATTTTTTCCTATTAATGTTGGTAGCTAAGCTTGCTATATCGCGGTTGAAATTCATTTCGTGATAAATGGATCAAAATTCATAGTCATTAAAAAAAAAAAAAGAAAAAAAGAGGATCATTGTTTAGGCCTATAGTTTGAGAGCGTTCCAGTATAGTTAATCATCAATGTATATAAATCGCTAAAATTCGTCATTTGTTGTTTTCATTGAAATGAAAACCAAAAAGAGATTTGGAAGTCTGAAATTTAAATTTAAAGCAAAACCCTATTAATCCCTCATATTTTTTATATTTGGAAAGCGGTTATAAAAGAGACATGTTTTGTTTTTCTTTTAATTTGGCTTGATTTATTAATTAATTTTTTTTAACTATAAAGTTCTACAGAAATAGCTGCAAACTTGGGTTCAAAACTCTCAGAAACCCGGGAATCTCCAACATCAGAACATATTCTCATTAGTTGAATCAAGATAAAGAGATTTCGGCATCGTGATCAGTGTCAGAATAATGGCAACTTCCGGGCAGCAGCCGGCGAGAAACTGGGGGGGAAGGGGCAACTCGTAACCAGCCACCTCCCGGCAATTATCCCCGTGTTTTTTTTTTTTTTTTTAAATTTACAAGTTTAAAATCTATTTATTCGGAGATGATTGTGCTCCGGGAAAAAATCCGGATATCCGGATCCTCACCGCGATCCAGAAATCCAAGGTCCAGAAGTTTCAATAAAACATCGATCACATTTATGTATAAAAATTCTTGTATATTTTATTTCAAAATATTAGAACTAGAATTTATGCTTCTCTTTTATTTGTAAACATTTTTTCTAGTAGAATAATAAATGCGATTAGAGATAAAAGTAAACTTATACATAATTATTCATTTAAATTATGCTGCTTGTAATTTGTTTAGAATTTCATGTTTTGAAACTATCAATGATTTAAATTTATTAAGACATATTAATTTTCTGAAATCCGTCATTAATGATTTTACTCAAGAAATTTTCAGGATTTTTGACTCACAATCACCCCTGATTTATCGAATATAGCGATTGTAGTTGGCGAGACAGATCAGATCACGATACGGAAATACTATATCCATTTCACTTTATGTCATAATTCGGGAGTTGAAAAAAAAAAATCGATTTTTCTTTTCTTTTCTTTTTTTTTTTGATTGCAGACGCATAAAATTCGTTTACGATAATTCCATGTAAAAATTAATTTCAAATTATTTATTTTTTATTATTTTATTTAATAATAGTTAAAATTTCACATCTTCTGAAACACCTAAATTTATAAGAAAAAGAATTTTAAAAACGTGAGTGAAAAATGTTTCGTTTGGTTTTAAAATAGTTTTCGACTTTTTTTATTACTTTTAAGGATTGTGCATTTATTTATTTATTTTTCTACTTTCAGGAAGAAGATGAGGGTTCTTCTGTTGAAGAGCAAAAGTAAGTAAGCTTTTACTTATTGTGTTTAGATTTTTTACTTCCTCATTTAGAATCAAATTTAAAATATTTTTTTAATACTATAACTCAATTTTTTTTCACCCAACAATAAATAAAATATTAAAGAACATTTTATGTTTTATTTTATCAAGTTTTGTAAAAAATATTTTTGTGAAAGGAATATTTTGAGGAAAAAGGAAAATTATTTTTGAAAACATTGAAAAATATTTTATGTTAAATATTAAAAATGTTAAAAAATAGGATGTGATTTTTATTAAATATTTAAAAAAATTAAAAAAAAATGTTTTGAAGGACATTTTGTCAATACGTAAATCGCAACAAAATGATTACCTGAATTTGAAAAATGGTCAATCGATATTTGATAGAAAAACCAAGATCTTTGCTTTTTACCTCTGTTTTATACATTTTTTTCTTCTTTTTAAAAATTTCATTGTAAATGTTTAGTTTTATATCTGGTAATATTTACTACTTCTGGAATCAACTTAATTTCGATCGTGTCAGTGAGAGATCCAGACAAATAAAAAAGATTTCTTTTTTTTTTTTATAAGAATAGATAAATTGTCACTCCTTTAAAAAAAAGTATTTAAAATTTCGTTATTTTTTGGAGAAATTGCATGCTTGGAAGCAACTTGTTATAAGTTAAAAAATAAAAATTCGAACGATTTTTTTTTTTTTCGTCTGCGTTGCAACATTTTTCTATACTTTAGAGGTGCACAACCTGCGGCCCGCGGGCCAAATGCGGCCCTTCGACTACTGAAGTGCGGCCCGCGAGAGCTTCTAAACACAATTTTAAAAAAAATTAAAAAATGGCAATTTTTAATCGCACTTTTAAGTCATCACGTTTTGACACAATCAATTTTAACAGATTCTTTAGTAAATGTACGTTTAACGCGCTTTCTTGAAGCCGAATTTATCGTAAATATAAATGATTTTTTTAAACAGTTATTTCCGCTTTTCTACGTAATTTTGAAAATTCCAAATTTTTATTGCGACGCGAGTTTCAGATCGCAAATTGAAATAATCACTTTTTGTGCACTTTATTTGTGACTGAGAATAATATTTCGTGGAAAAACGCATTCATAAATTAACTCTAAAAAATAAGGCTAATCGAGAACGTTTTTGAAAATGTCGAAAAGCGAAACAGAGAACATAAAAATCAATCTTAATTTTTGAAAAATTTTCTTAAAGCTGAACATCTCAGTTTTTCAATTACCAGAAAAAGCCAAGAAAAAAGAATTAAGTCAACAGAAATGCTATTAAAAATTACTGAGTTATAATGAAAACGTCTGAAAAAAGTTTTTTTTTTTTATTTAAAGAAAATAAAAAGATAGAAAAAATGTTCTTAATTTAGTTCAAAAATGTAGTTAAGTGAAAATCTTATGCCGAAAATCTCAATTTAAATTTTTCTCATTGCCATAATTTTAGAAGAAAAAAAATTGCTATAAAATAAATTTTATTTGTAACTTTATTTTTTAAAAAATGCTGAGTCATAATAAGAATGCCTAAAAAAAGAAAAACAGAAAAAACAAATTTTTCTCAGTTCCTGAAACAAAACTTTAATACTGAAAATCACACTTTTCTATATAAGTAATATCTATAAAAATTCAGAAATAAAAAAAACTTAGAAAAATACATTTCTAAAAAATATTCTGCTAAATACTCGTTACATCCCTCCTTAATTTAAATGCAATGTTATTGCAACTTGAGAAATTCATAAAATGGCGGAAAACGTGAATTTTTAAACTGCTCACTGTTTGTAGTTTAGATTTCAATTTTTTGTTGTTTAAGTGAACTTTTTCCGTAAAAGAAAGGAAAATGTTTACGTTATAAAAAATCTAATAATTAATAAAATAAAATAATAAAGTACATTACAAAATAAGCATTGAATTTTATTTTGAACTATCTCTGTTTTGTTTTTATTTTAGGCTTTTGTTTAAAACCTATAAATTTTCTTCAATTAAAATATTTAATTTGAATTTATATTACTTAATTACGACTAAACTTTTTCCTACTTTCCTTCAGTGGGAATTGCAGTTTTTTTTAATTTATTAGAATTTAATTCTAAAATGAGTTTTCATATTGCATGATATGATAAAAAATTTTTTTTCTTTTCTTCAATGTTTATTTATTTTGATAAATCTATTGTTCATATGATAGCAATAGCAAGTCTTTTTTATTGATAAAAAAATGGAACTATAATGTTTAAATAAACATTATTACATTTGTCATTAACATGTCTAAATACATGTGCGGCCCTTCGTTAGCCAACCTGCTGTGCAAGTGGCCCTTCACTCAAAAAGGTTGTGCACTCCTACTATACTTTCTTTATTAAGTCATATTCTTGTCATTTCAGTGGGAGGAAAATTCCAAGTGACATTCAAACATTATCTTCAGTCTGATATTCCAAAATGCATTAAATTGTTACTTTAATACCTTCTCTCATTTAGTTTTTAAATTGAGATCTCTACCTTCATCACATTATAAAAGAGTCTCAATTGCTCTTTTGGTCTAAAGATGTTTAGTTTAATCTTTGCATATAAATACGTGACCATAGGCGAGTGCAAGTAAATATTCGTTATATTAAAAATTGACAACTGAAATTTTGTGCGTTTTGTCACTTTATGCGTATTGATATCCTTAAACTACGTTACTGATTTAGTACCCACGATTTTTATGTAAATTTTTTTTTTTGTTCTTTCAGCATCCGGCCTGTGTGCAAACGGCGCAGATTGAGTTCTCCCAGCAAAACCTCTGGCAATGTAAGTTCATTCTTCTATCTAATAACTTGTATTATTTTCTGTTCTGTTTAGCCTCTTTTTTGTAGATTTATAGTTAAAAAAACATTCTTGGCATTAAGTTTTATATTCTAAGAAAATACAAATGAAAAATTAAATTCTGAACTTTCAAAAATTCAATGTTTTTTAATGTGTACAAAATTTTTTATATAAAAAAAAAATTATGAAACTTTAAAATAACACAGTATTCATTTTTAAAGGATTAAATTGAAATACAACATTATGTGAAATAAATATTGTTACCATGTCTAAACAAAATAATATATTGTTTTAAAGAAAAGTTCGTTTAATATTCGACACATTTTTCCCGTTCACGCACTCGTATTCTGGTACTTTTCCCTTCTGGACAGACTGGCGCCTTTCAACGAGGAAATTAATTGGTTTTGAGGATGAGAGAGAAGATGCAAATAAATATTTTCGAGTGGTAGTTAATTAATGTGTCAATCTTGGTTTATTAAATTCAATTTATTAGGTTTTTGTCCACTATACTATTTCTAAATAATTCAAAGGCTTATATAATTCGACACTTCTTTTCATCTAGGTCATGCGACACCGTTTAAAAAGTAAACAAAATTGGTAAAATAGTTGCAAATTTTGGTTATTTAACGTTTTTTTAAATTATTATGGCGCGTCCGGAGCAGTTGGCATCTCTGTATATATAGGAAGAAAAAAAAAACTGTAAACATCAAAGTGAACGTGCATTATTTTTGTAATAAAAAAATGTGTTACTCTTGTAATAATGTGTGGAAAATTTTCCTAGCTAAAAACTACGATACTAGCTAAATTACATTAACAATAATAAAAAACGAAAAATGAAATTTGATATTTAAAATATATACAGGGTGGCCACCCACCTGGAAAACCTTGAAAACCTGGAATTATTAGGGAATTTTTTTATACTGGAAAAAACCTGGAAAAATCAGGGAAATTTGGATAAAAACCTGGAAAAATCAGGGAATTTTAAAGAAAAGCTGGAAATTTTTCTTTGATAATTTTTTTAATTTCACTAATTTAAATTATTTGCTAATTTTCTTAATTTAAATTATTTCATCCATTATACCCACTTTTTTTTTAACGGAAATGTATCGCCAAACAGTTGAAATATCATCATCTTAGCAATACTTTGCTTGCATCAAAATTTGCTCCATTATCGTTCTGTTAAACTAGAATGCCATATAAAATTCTCCCACGGTTGCTAAACAAATGTGGAAACCTTTGACCGCTATGGGAATTTAGGAAAGATTCTGGTGGAAAAAGGGATTAGGTTATTAGCTTCTGTTTTTAAATTCTGTCCTTGGGCTGAATCCATTTATGGCTCAAGTTTGTTCCGATGCTTTGGTGGTTATTTTTTTTCTCGATTATGACAAAATGTTTTTGTATTTTTAACTTTATAAAATTCTCCAAAAATTAGTTGTTTAAATTTTATGATAATAGATTTTATATCGCACTCTTTTTCTTTTTCTACTCCCATTCAAAGAAATCTGTGAATTATTTTTTCTGAGCAAACCAACGAATCACACATTTTTTTACAATCGCTAACAGCAATGTTTGTCGACAAATTGTTACAATTGTTGCATTAATGGCAATTTTTTCTATTTCATTTTAACCTCTTATAACATATTTTAATTTTAAAAAAAGGCTCCTTTGTTGGTCAAAAAATGATTTTTGATTCAAAATTTTGTACCAAAACATTAAAAAATAAATAAAAAATCTTGAAAATTTTCAAAATAAATTATTTTTTTCAAGTATGATATGTTAAAAAAGTAACATTTTGAATAAAATATTTTATAATATAGACACTTTTCTTGTACACATCCTATACTTTATACCTGGAAATTTTAAGATTTTTATCTGGAAAACCTGGAAAAATCAGGGAAATTTGAAATCTGATTCGAGTGGCCACCCTGATATAAGTTTTAATTTTCTGTAAAACCTCTGTTCCTTTTTCTATGCATATAAACTTCAATAGCTTTATAATGAGGTTACTTATTCTGTAATTGAATACATTAGGGAAGAAATCTAATTGTAGTATAGTTTGTTCCTGTGTAGCAGCAAAAGAGGAACTTCTTAAATTCTATTTGACTAAAGACAAAGAAAAAAAAACTACAATCGGAATCAATAAGACAAATAATTGGTGAAGACTTTCAGTTTTAATTTTATTTTTTTTTAATTTAAAAAAAATAAATAATTCAAATGAATAAATTGTAAGAAAGAGTAATAAATGATTGAAAACTTTTACTGAATGACGCTAAATTCCTCAACCTCCGTTACTATTATGTAAAATAAATAAAATAAGAATTTTTCAATTGTAGAATAAGAAATACAGTAATAATAATAAAAGAGATTTTCGCCAAGATCTGAAATGGTTAATCATCAGGGTGGGCCCGAGCAAGACCTGTTGTAAATGAACGATTTTTTGATACCTTTTGAATTTGCAAAGGAGACTTTTTGGCCTTTCAATGTATAAATTTATACAATTATGTAGTTCACGTTTATTAGTATTTTCGCAAGCTAAACTGACAGTTTTTTTTTAAATTTTTTTTATGTACAGGAGAAACAAATGGCAGTAAAAATATTATGTGAATCATGCACTCCTGAAAATAATAGTGGCCTTTTTTTTATATCTCGAATGAGTTTAAGAGTTTTAAAGTTAGTTTCATGCTTTTTTTTTTTCTTCGATGAAACTCATTTAAAACCTGAAATAACATCACTAGTCATATTTTTAACGATATCATTTTGATAGGCCTGATTTTATCCAATAAAATTTTTCTTAAGGTTTATTATAATATATTGCTCGATACGTGTTAATATATGTAGACTATCTGCAGCATTTATTTCCGATGACGATACATTTAAAATTTAGCGTAGAAGAAATCAAACTATAAAAAACTGGGGTTATTATAGTGAAAAAGGTGAATTGGAACAATTCCGAGAGTAGTTCCGGGTAAGCAGAAGGATGAACTCTCAATTTGCTAAAAATACAGAATCTGTGAAGAAGCTTAACTAATTTAAAAGGCTTTGTTAAATTATTCTTTCACGATCAGTGAAAAATATAAATTATTAAACTATTAAAACTTATTTAATAGTTTAATAATTCATATAACTTATTATAACTTATATTATTAAACAATTTAAACTATTAAAAATAAATCCCCTAAAGTTATTTTATCTAATTTAGTTGATAAGTTTTTGAATAATAAAATTAAAACAGGAAATCTAGGTGAATACCTCACACCATAATGATTCTAAATGGCAATAAAAAAATATTAAAAAAAGAAAAAACTATATTATCTCTTTAGTGTGTGTACAAGTGATGCTGTGAGTACTATATTCTTTAGACAAAGCGCAGAAGCGTATTTTTCTTAAAAACAAAAACATAATCAATTGAATCAGAAAAATTCCAATAGTAATAAAAGGGGCCGGGATAGCCTGGTTGGTAGGGTACTGGGCCCCTGTCAAAAAGGTCGTGTGTTCGACCTCCGCCGGCCGAAGACTCTTCATGTAGTAAATGGTGACTGACGCACGTTAAATCTGCCGGGTCATAAAGTCCTCCAAATCATAAATCTGGGAATACTGATCCAGGAGTTACCTTATCTTCTGTATTGGTTCAAAATTACAAATTACAATTCAGAATTTTTTTACTCTGTTTTGTTTAGATACTCAAGCATTAATAGGCTCCCTTTTTGCTGCTATTTTAATTTTCCGGTATTAAATATTTCGGAACTTATTTAGTTTATTATTATATGGGGAACATCACGAATCGCCAATAAGATTGAGAATCGGTAACTGAAACATATTTATAGTAATAATTAAGAGTTATAAATAGATTTTTGTTTTCGATTAGGCGTGACAGTGAATTAATGAGTCTACATTAACATTGAAATAAAAAGTTGATCGATAAGAAAAAAAAAATATTTTATGTTCGCTTTTAATAAAAAACTAACTAATTTATTTAATTTAAATATAATTTTAATAATAATGATTCGAGTTTAAGTTATTAAAGAAATTTTAAAAAGTCTAGGAAATATGCAGGGGTCTGTCCAGACATTTTGTGAAAGGTCCGTTTTTCGTGAAATTGTGAAAAAATTACTCACATTCTTTCAACCAGGGTCCGCTTTTATGAATTTGTGCAAATAGGGTCCGTTATTGCAAAAAAAAAAAAAAAAAAAAAACTTTTTCAAGCAGTTTTTAAATTATAAAGACATACAAGATTATGCTCAACACTGTAAAATTACAATTAAAAAATTTAAATTTTAAAAAATAAACAACAATTGCTGCTTCTAAATTAGAGATGCAACATACAAATATTTGGTATTTTGCTTATATTGCTGAATGCAGAATATTAATTTCGGACGAATAATGGAAGAATCGTCTGCCGAAGACAAAACTTAATTCGTTTACATCCATCTTTCTTGTTTTCTGCCCTGGAAAGGGTTTATTCGATTAACAAAATAATAATGAAGATAAACAAATTTGTGAAGGATCCGATTAAAAGAAAAATCATTTTGTGAAGAGTCCGTTTTTAAGTTAAAATATTTTGTGAAGGGTACGTTTTTAAGTTAAAATATTTTGTGAAGGGTCCGTTTTTATGAAAAGATATTTTGTGAAGGGTCCGTTAACGGACCCAAATTTCTTCTAAACAGACCCCTGATATGTAATCCCTATTTTGGCATCACAGTGAACTTTAATTATTAAAAATTTCACACAAAGGTTTTTTTAAGTTTTTCTTGTTGCTCAAATTCATTATTTTTATAAATTAACTCTGCGCTTATTTTACAAGTATTTCAAAATATGTAGTGTACCGTAATTTGGTTCAAACAGCACCATCTTTTTTCTTTGATTTTTTTTTTTGTAATATACAGTCTTTGGACAAATTATTAGACGTACTATAGGATTCTATGTAAAATCTTAATTATCAGATGATACTATACAGCTTTATTGTTTTTACGCGACTGAAACCGGTTTGTACTTGTTTATGTACAAAGTATGAGACACACTTCAAAGTATGAGACACACTGTATTTTTTTTAATAATGACATGATTTGCACGAGTTTATATGCGATACACTTATATTTAAGCATACATGTAACGGGGTTTTATTCAGGAGATTTTTTATATACTTCCTATTTGTATATATTTTTAACGTATTGCATTTACAATGTTAACCCATTAATACAGGAGCGTAAACAAGTACAAACAAGTTGCAGGTTGCATAAAAACAATAAAGCTGTATAGTATCACCTGATAATAATTATTTTGCATAGAATCTTACAGTGCTTCGAATAATATTGCCTGGGAGTGCATTTTACAATCAGCATCATTTTTTAAATTATTATTTTTTTTAAAAAGAAGTAGTTGTAAATAAAATTAAGCTTAGCATAAAATGGACATAAAAAGCTTTTCATACATTTAAAGAATTTGAAGAGATTCTCTTTATCGGGCCTTGACTGTCAGATATAAAGACACCAAACTGTGATTGGAAAAATTACTATATGAAACTACAACTGTAAAAAAATTAGTCATTCGTTCACCTTACATACAGGGGTCCTCAACCCTATGCCCGCGGGCACCATGGCGCCCGTCGATCGATCTAGGTGCTCCCGCTGCTCAACGATAACATATTTCAGTTTTCCATTTTCCCAATAAATGCTATGCAAATACATACTGAAGTACGCTGGATAGATTTCTACATTTAATAGATTGAATAGATTTCTACATTTAATTGGAGAAATAAAAAATTATCTTGCAACCAAAAATCAAACATTTTTAGAACTAAGAGATCCTCTTTGGCTAGCAGATTTGTCTTTCATAACGGACATAAGGGAAAAACTAAATTATTTAAACTTGGAGCTGCAGGGAAAGGACTATCATAAAGCGAAAATGATAGAGGCTGTTAACTCGTTCAGAGCTAAGCTAGTTTTGTGGATATCACATTTGAAAATGAAGTCTCTTTTGCATTTTCCAAACATGAAAAAATGGATAGGTGACAGTGAAATTGACATTTGTCATTAACCTCCAATTGCTTAAAGATCAATTTAATAGCAGCAATTTAATATCATCGAGCCTTTGATAACTTTTTTGTTACTCCTCTTACTAACCAAATAAACGTAATAGCAACATACATTTCAGAATTTCTTCAAGTAAGGCGAGAAGAATTGGATACATAAATTTTGGATCTCCATTGGATGACATTATCCTCAAAACTATTATATCACATGAGAAATTCTGGAATATATTTGAAGGACTAAATTCCATTCTTAAAAAGAGCATTATATTCTCCCAATTATGTAGCGCTGGTCAGCAAAATGCCATGCGAAACACCACATGCCACTGTATTTTATAAATAATTTTTATACTTCGCATGTTTTGAAAGAAATTTAGTAATAATTTATTTTACACAAAAATATTAATTGCATTCATATGTTAAATTAATTTTTGAAGTTTAATTTTTTGTGCACTATATGTAGTGTGTATTATTACCTATGTCTACCAACTCTAAATTTATCTTGAAAAAATGAATGGTGACCGCCATTCGACCGATATTCTGGTATTTGCTCTTAGGTACAAAAAGGTTGGGGACCACTGCCTTACACTATACTTTCCTATTTACAATTTAAAAGAATTGTTTCTCTTACAAAAGCGTTCTTTTACAGAAGGAGAGTTCGCGTGGATGAAAGATCCTATATGAAGATCAACAACAGTCTGTTTTTTCACAAAAAATAACGAGGATTTCTAAGTTCGACAATTTTATGACGTGGGTGGGTTTGCTGCTGTGGTTTTTTCTTCGCTTTCTTAAGACAAATGGCTTTTCCCTTATGATCTCCAGTTTAGTGGATTATTTACTATTTAATTAACTGAGCCACGATGACTCCGGGGCCTTCTAATGATCGGGGTTAAATCAATACGAATTCCGGCTCGCACCAGACATCTTTTGAAAGGTCCGTTTTTCGTGAAATTGTGGAAAAATTACTCACATTCTTTCAACCAGGGTCCGCTTTTATGAATTTGTGCAAATAGGGTCCGGTTATTGCAAAAAAATTTTTCAATGAGTTTTTAAATTGTAAATAGATACAAGATTATGCTCGGCACTGTAAAATTATAATTTAAAATAATTAAATTTTCAAAAATAAACAGCAATTGCTGCTTCTAAATTAGAAATGCAACATACAAATATTTGGTATTTAGCCTATACTGCTGAACGCAGAATATTTATTTCGGACGAATAATGGAAGAATCGTCTGCCGAAGACAAAACTTAGTTCGTTTACATCCATCTTTCTTGTTTTCTGCCCTGGGTAAATCATTTTGTGAAGGGTCCGTTTTTAAGTTAAAATATTTTGTGAAGGGTCCGTTTTTATGAAAAGATATTTTGTGAAGGGTCCGTTAAAGGACAGAAATTTCTTCTAAACAGACCCCTGCTGACGTAAAATGTCCTCAGTGGTAGACGAATCATAATAAGACTCAATTTTCCGTCTGGCTAACCGTGGGAGTTTTTCCTCACCATGTAACGTGGGTTAGTTCCACCAAAAAGTCCTCCATGAAGGCAAATTTCTACCAACTCGTGATTTTTTCTCGCAAATTTTTTTTTTTATATTAGCGTATGAATAACTTATATTTGAGGGGTTATATATATATATATATATATATATATATATATATATATATATATATATATATATATATATATATATATATATATATATATATATATATATATATATATATATATATATATATATACGTCGTTGTCGAGTGGAAGGATTAAAACAGGTCTTAGGTCGAGAAGGAGGGTACAAAATTTATTTATTAATTATTAGATAGAAGCAGTCATGAAAGTGTGAAAAAGTGCACATGAAAAGTTGTGCACCTTGGTTATATGATAGGGAAAATCTTGCAAAGTAAAATCCGTAAAATGTCTTAATTTAGGGAAAGAGGAAACTCTTAGTAGTTGCTATTGGTTTATGAAAATAGATCGAGCATTTCCCACACAGAGCTAAGAGAAAAATGTCCTGTTTTTAATTAAATGCATACTTGCACCAAAAATACAATTTAAGAACAGGATGTGGCTTTTAAAAGTGAGAGAAAGTATTTCGATTGAAATAATTAATTAGGATAACATAAAAAGATCAATTGAAGCTTTTTATGTTACATATATATATATATATTTTTTTTTTCAAGATTTAAGTGGCAATCCTGGTTACGGTAAACAATTGGAGTTAATATTTGTAGGGTGGGTGAAAATTGAAGTTTTTTTCCAACAGCGCGGCATCTTTTCGGGATGTTTCGTTAAGTATTTCCATTATTTTCCTTCACCTTGTTTATTATTATTTAATAAATTACAGCCATTGTGGCTCACGGGAAAGAGAGCTTGCCTTCCACTGAGGTGATCCGGGATTGAATCCCGCACCCGGCTCGCACCGACCACAGTGCTGACGAAAAATATCCTCAGTGGTACAGGGTGCGTAGCGTTTGTAAAAAGTACTTAAAGGTGCTTTTTTGGGGATTTCGTTTTTAAAGGTGCTTTTTTCAGCTAGCGTTTTCCGAAATTTTTTTTCTCCCTTCAGTGATATCTGGTGGATCCCATGCATTTCACGAAAAATGGGGAGTTTGCTGCGTAATCATTCATGCGGACTTCATGTCGTACCCACGTTATGACTTGCGCATGCGCGCGCACTCGAAACCGAAACCCGAGTGCTCCAATTCGGATAGAGTATAGAGAATATCAGATCCTTATTAAATGTTTTTCTTTTTAATTTCTTTTAATTTTGTTCTTGATTATTTTATTTTATTTCTAACACTTTTTTGACGTAGGGAGTAAGGGTACTTATGTTCTGAGTTCAGGGTCAAGTTGAATTCACTCGGTGATGTGGGAAAGTACTGATTGTTTCGATCTTGATTTACGCTCGTATCTTTTTGGTTTTTTTCAACGCTAAAACTGTTTATAAAAAGTTTTTGTTTTTCAATAATATCATTGATTGAATATGGATTTTTTGAGTACTTGAAAATTTTTGTAAAGTGCTTGAAAAGTTTTTAAAAAGTGCTTATTTTTGATTCAAAGATTTGGCTACGCACCCTGTCAGGGGTTTGAGTTCCCATGCTTTTTTTAGCGTCTTTTACTGACAGCCAATCATCATTATGAATGTAACGATATGTTCTTCATATTTTTTGAATTTTTAACTCAACCCAAAAATCACAATTTAAGTATCAGTGTAAAACAATATTTATAAAAGTTATAAAAATAATTTATTCTAACCAAGATTTAATTAAAATTATCAAATTTATCATTACATGCAAAGAAAAACCAGGAAAATGTTTTTCACATTTCTTGGCGATTATAGTATTTCAGCTAAATGTTCGTCATTATCTCAATAAAATTATTTTTTATAAACAACCTTTTTTTTTATTATTAATCAGACCGAGCTCGTTGCTCATAAGATCAAGAGTCCCCTCCATCTGGCTAACTGTGAAATCTTATCTTGGTTTTCCTCCCTATGTAACACAAATGCTGGTAGGTCCAAGAAGAAAAAAAAACCCTCCACGAAGGCCAAGTTTCTCTCAATATTTGATGCAGGGGTTCCCTTGTCTTCTGGATTGGGTTCAAAATTACAATCATACGGAGTTAAATATTAGTAATCGTAAACCCAAATGGATTGGTTGTTCAACTATGATTATAATATTTAATTAACTAATTCTAACAGAAATAATTTTATAATAACTTGTAAATTTTATTCAAGTGCAAGTAGAAAGCAACATGTGGTTGCATCAGAACATGTAACAAATGAATAAAATTTACTTAATTTCTATATGCAATATTTTTCAGTAGTGAAAAATAATTCATTTAAAAAATATACATAATTTTCTAATAAAAATTAAATTTAATTTTCAGAAGAGGGGCGTTAGGCGCTTTGAAAATGTGGGTCAAGCAGGCCCATCACGAATGAAGTAAGTAGTTATTTATAATTAGTATTATTATTATTGTAAGATTTATAATTTATGTTTAATATTATATTTTATGTTTAATATTAAAAATATTTCAGAAATGATTATGCATATGTGGAAAAAAACCATTTTTGTATTATGTTTTGTTTCGTTTTTTTTAAAATTTCAATATGAATGTTCAGTTTTATATCTGGTAATATTTAATTTCTTATTATTACTTTTGGAACCAACTTAATTGCGATCGAGTAAGAAAGATTGAGGCAAAGAAAAATTAATATTTTCACAACCATGGTCAATACTTAGAAGCAGAAAAAGAAATCAAGAAAAACATTTAAAATTCTGATAGTTTTCGCTCAAATTGCATTTTCGAAGATAACTGGCGTTAAGTAAAAAATTTAAAAATTGCTCTTTTAGCAACCCCTTAGTTTCACTTCAGTGATCAGCAGATCGACTAACATGGTATTTTTTGCTACCATAATTAATAATTCTCCCACAAATAATCGTTTTTTTTCTGTCTGATTTGTACATTTTTCTACGCTTCATATAATTTCAAGAGGAGTCATATTCTTGCCATTTCAGTGGAAGAAAATTCATTTAAACTTCAGAAATAGTCGTCAGGCTGATGAATCACTTGAAATGTCACTTTAGTCAATAGAAAAAGAAAGCGAGATAGAAAAGTTGAGACAATAATTTTTTTTTTATTTTTTATCTTTTATACATAAAGCATACAACAGGGAACGGCTTATTTCTTCTGTTGTGTTGACATTTTTAAAAAAAAAACTTTATATAAATGCACAGTTTTATATCTGGTAATATTTCATTATTTTTGGAATCAACTTAATTGCTGGCTGTTATGTAAGAGAGAAATCGAGACTAAGAAAAAAAAAAATTACAACAATGGATAGTCAATACTTAAAAATAAATCACAAAAAAAGTATTTAAAATTTTTTATTATTTTCGCACAAATTGCATGTTCGGAAATAACTCGCTTTAAGTTAAAAAATAAAAATTCAAATCATAATTTTTTCTTTTGCCTTTCCTGGCAAGTGACATTTAGAAATAATCTTTATTAATAATAATTCCAAAATAATTCCAAAATCGCTTTAAACTGTTACTGATCTCTACCTTCATCAAGATAAAAGAGTTTCAATTGTTCTTTAATACCTTTCATTTAAAGATGTCTAGATATTGTAACAGGTTTAGTCCTTGTTAGTATTATTTATGCATATAAATCTGTGCAAATAAATGTGTTGTGTTTATTTTATTACAAACTGAAGACTGAAATTTTATGCGTTCTGAAACTTCATGGGCACTTTTAAAGGTACTCTACTGATTGGTATGCACGATTTTTAAATTAATATTTTTGTTCTTTCAGCGAGCCGCTTCTCCCAACTTGTTCATGCTGTTCATCTGGAAGCCGCAAAAGGCGTTATTCATCGAGCGATGATTCCTCACCCTCTGACGAGGTGAGTTTTCTTTTGTTGTTCTTTGAGTTGTCTTTATTTGTTAGGAAATTGCGAAGGTGTCTCTTCAAGCATGCTGTTTGCATAGTGGTCCTAGAAATTTTGTCATTGAAATACATCTTGCAAAAAGACCAAGAGCTGTTTGTTACAGAAACTAAACGGATATTAAATTAGATAATAATTCTCTCATTAGAGTTCAGGAAAGCATATCCCAAATTCGTTAATGAACATTTGATGAATTAATTGAATTATTGAAATTCAATTTTTTTTAACTGTCGCAATTTTATTCCATGAAAGCTTCCATTCTTATTATCAAAACTTAATTTCCCCATCTTGTTGACGGAGACTGGTTAATTACTAGTCAAGAAATTTTTTTTTTAAAAACGCTGAATTGTCCCATTTTTACATAAAAATTCTTGCAAATATTATTAAACTGATTCTTCCAATGAATCACGTTTAACCTCAATTCTAATGAGAGCACACAGAATACAATACTTCACTTATCTAAATAGATATGTCAGATGCATTTGTTATAAGTGCAAAATTATACTTTTCTTTAATAAAACCACTCACTATCAGAATGGTACTTGAATTGAGTTTAGATATTTTTATTTTCTGTTTAAATCCTTTTTTTTTTCTGCACTAAAAAGCAAAATAATTATGGGAACTTTTAATGGTTTGAGGAATTTTAAAAGAAAGAGTTGTAGCGGTATCTCATTTATTTTCGAGATGGCTTAAAAATTATCTCTTCCTTTAATTTGAATGAAACTTCCTTTAAGCCTCATATAACTCAGAATGCAATTTGATATAAAATAATAATAATTATAATAATAACAAATGATCTGCGTTTAATTACCTCAAAGACTCTTTAGGCAGGGGTCTGTCCAGACATTTGGTGAAAGGTCCGTTTTTCGTGAAATTGTGAAAAAATTACTCACATTCTTTCAACCAGGGTCCGCTTTTATGAATTTGTGCAAATAGGGTCCGTTATTGCAAAAAAAAATTTTTTTCAAGGAGTTTTTAAATTGTATAGACATACAAGATTATGCACAACAATGTAAAATTGTAATTAAAAAAATTAAATTTTAAAAAATAAACAACAATTGCTCCTTCTAAATTAGAGATGCAACATACAAATATTTGGTATTTAGCCTATACTGCTGAACGCAGAATATTAATTTCGGACGAATAATGGAAGAATCGTCTGCCGAAGACAAAACTTAATTCGTTTACACCCATCTTTCTTGTTTTCTGCCCTGGAAAGGGTTTATTCGATTAACAAAATAATAATGAAGATAAACAAATTTGTGAAGGATCCGATTAAAAGAAAAATCATTTTGTGAAGGGTCCGTTTTTAAGTTAAAATATTTTGTGAAGGGTCCGTTTTTATGTTAAAATATTTTGTGAAGGGTCCGTTTTTATGAAAAGATATTTTGTGAAGGGTCCGTTAACGGACCCAAATTTCTTCTAAACAGACCCCTGCTTTAAGCTTCATATAACTCAGAATACAATTTGATATAAAATAATAATAATTATAATAATAAGAAATGATCTGCGTTTAATTACCTCAAAGACTCTTTAGGGCTCTCAATTTACCTACCTAAATACACTTGAAATCATGAAAACTGACGCTCAGCATAAAAAGGTTTTTTTAACATTTAATGTTTTTAAATTGAATAAAGGTTTTAATAGGAAAAACTAATTGAAAGATAACACTTTTCTATGTATAAGTAAGTCTTCAGAGAAAATTCTATGACATTTCTGCAAATTTGAAGCCAAAATTTAGTTATTAGATATATTTTAAACTTTGTTTTGGTTTCTTTGTGTAGTTTAAGTTGCTTGGTTTTAAGTGTGCTGAATTTGTTTTTATTTTCAACGAAATAGGGGATGAATGCAATTTTGGTAGTTTATGATATACAGGGGTCTGTTCAGACATTTTGTGAAGGGTCCGTTTTTGTAAAATTGTGAAAAAATGACTCACAATTTGTGAATATAAAATAAACGTTGAGTCACATTCTTTCAACCGCTTTTGTGAATTTGTGCAAATAGGGTCCGTTATTGTAAAAAAAAAAAACTTTTTCAAGGTAAACAGCAAGGTTTAAAAAGTAAACAGCAATTGCAAGTACTAAATTAGCGGTGCAACATACAAATCTTTGGTATTTAGCCTATACTGCTGAACGCAAAATATTTATTTCGGACAAAAATAAAGGAAGAAGCGTCTGCTGAAGACAAAATTTAGTGCGTTTACATCCGTCTTTCTCCCCTTCCTTTCTGGGAGGGGTTTATTTGATTAACAAAACAATAACGAAGATAAACATATGTTCGGTTTTTTTTCCAAATCAGCATAATCAGTACATAAACCATTCTTCCCCTTGATTCAGGGTTGGGTTTTTGCCGTCAAAAACTGGTTTTTGACATGACAGTGGTAAAAACCAAACCGTCAAAAACATACTGTTTTCTTTAATTTATGGCATATAGCGGACAATATGTTATTTTCACTTAATTGCCTTTATAAATGAATGTTGTAAATGATTGCTATTGATTTTGCAACTATATACATGTATTCTTATAGAAGGATATACATTCATACAGAAATATTGTAACATACTTATTGAAAACAGCGATACCTAACTTTTATCATTATAGCTTGATTTGCAAAGGATTCAAAATTTTGCACATCTTAATTGTTAGAAATAAACAAATAAAACTTGAAACTATTAATAAATTCAAGAACTAAAAAGAAGAATTTAAAATTTGGCATTTCTTAAATATTAGAAATAAGCTAAACAAAACTTTCAAAACTTGTAACTACTAACAAATTCTAAGTCAGGAATGACTAGACATTCTTCAGTAATGTATTATGCCAAACAAAATGATGCTTGGAAATGTTGAAAATTTTATTTAGTATCCTAATATTTTACTTCAAATAGTATGATTTGATATAATCATGTTGGGAAAATGCAAAAATCTGTTCTTAAATATTTTTTAGCAACTTTTTTTCTAATTTTATTGCTCAAAAATGAATTAATTTTAAATCATAAGCAGTTGAACTCAAATTAAAATACAGTTTTAACAAAACTATGGGTTTTTGACAGTTTTCGACGTTTTTGACAGAGGGTTTTTTGACATGGCGATAAAAACCATGGTATAAACCGGTAAAAACCGTCATGTGTCAAAAACTTGCCAACCCTGATACAGATGCATTGATTACTATCTAATTAACTGTCAAAAATAATTTTATTCAAGAGCACGCGAATAGCAATATAGTGCAACAACTACTTAATTTCTCGAGAAAGCAATGTGTCTTTTTCAGCAGTGAAAAATAATAATCTATTTATAATAATTTTCTAACATAAATTCAATTTAATTTTCAGGAGAGTAGAGTGAAGCGCGCTAGGAGAAAATATGAAGAGCTGTAAGTAGATTTATTATTAATATTTTAATGCTGGAAACTTAGAAATATTCTCAAATAAACTCTTTTCAACAGACATAAATCTTTGTTTTTAATGCTGAGTACATTTCAAAAGTCTATAAAGTGTGATAAGTTAATAATTTTATTTTTAGACTTATATTTTTTGGAGTTCAGGAGTCATTGTCATATTTGAATCTTTAAATCTTAATATTTTGTATTAAATTAGATCGTTTTGACATTTCATACTTATTGAGAGTTGGTTCAATTTTATTAGGTTTATAATACAATGTACTCGAGCATGATAAACATGCATTTTAACAAAACATGATGTTTTCAGGGGCGCGTTCGGTGTCCACATGGCGATTATGCAACGGAGACATTGGGGCAGTGGACAAAGGTCTGCCATTCTAGAAGCTATACAACAAGAAAGGTCAAGGCTGGAGGTAATTTTTTTTCTCTTCTTAAACGGATGCGCCCTACCGAATGAGCCATGTAAAACGTTGCATAGATATTAAATTTAATTAGTAAATTAAGTCATTTGGATTCATTTGATTGGTATCTTTAACTCAGCCAAAATTTTAAATCAATTTGGATCTAAACACCTTATCAAATAGAATCTAAAGTAATCCTTCCTGCACAAAATGATTTTTCAGAAACTTTCGACATCAATATGGGTGTTGGATAGATAGCATTATAGCCTCTAATTTTCGATTTAGTACTTGAATCCGCCATAAAGAAATCAGATTTCAGAGACCCCAATGAGTGCTTTTGCTGATGATGCAGTACTTGAATCCGTCATTAGAAAATTAGCGGCTTAACTACCAGTAAAACAACTCGTAGTTTGTGCCTCTGCTGATGACATAACAATACTGGGCGAAAATTTTAAACGATTTAATTGCATCCACAAAAACTAATCAGGGGTCTGTTTTGAAGGAATTTGGGTCCGTTAGCGGACCCTTCACAAAATATCTTTCCATAAAAACGGACCCTTCACAAAATATTTTAACTTAAAAACGGACCCTTCACAAAATATTTCAACTTAAAAACGGACCCTTCACAAAATATTTTAACTTAAAACAGACCCTTCAAAAATTTGTTTATCTTCATTATTATTTTGTCAATCGAATAAACCCTTTCCAGGGCAGAAAACAGGAAAGATGGATGTAAACGAATTAAGTGTTGTCTTCGGCAGACGATTCTTCCATTATTCGTCCGAAATGAATATTCTGCGTTCAGCAGTATAGGCTAAATATCAAATGTTGCGTCTCTAATTTAGAAGCAGCAATTGCTGTTTATTTTTGAAAATTTAATTTTTTTATTATAATTTTACAGTGCCGAGCATAATCTTGTTTCTATTTACAATTTAAAAAGTCCTTGAAAAAGTCTTTTTTTGCAATAACGGACCCTATTTTCACAAATTCATAAAAGCGGACCCTGGTTGAAAGAATGTGAGTAATTTTTTCACAATTTCACGAAAAACGGACCTTTCACAAAATGTCTGGACAGACCCCTGCTAATAGAAGTAGCAAGCATAACCGGTCGTGGGTTCGATCCTCGCCGGCCGAAGACTCCCCGTGTAGTAAATGGTGACTGATGCACGTTAAATCTGTCGAGTCTCAAAGTCCTCCATGTTCCCACAACAAATCAATACCTCTGGGGGTACTGATCCAGGAGTTTCCTTGTCTTCTGGATTGGTTCAAAATTACAAGGCTACGGAGTTGAACGTTAGTAGTCGTAAACCCATGAAGTTGGGTCGGCTGTTCAACGACGGTTATAAAATAAAATAAAATAAAATATATATGAAGAAAAAAAACTAATATTACTAAGAACTATAGTGAATTTCTTAATGTTGATAAATTTAAATGTGCTACCGTGGATAGCTTTGCATATCTAGGCTCAATTATAAACACTTCAAATACAATTTCAGAAGAAATTTCTTAAAATTCGGAAAGAGGACCAAAGCGTTTTTTTTTTAACAGCATACGTAAAAAAGAAATAAAATTGATCCTAAGAGCAATTAAACTAAACATATACGTAATAATCATCCTTCCCGTGGTAACATGGCTGCGAGATGTGGACTGTGATACAAAAAGACTTATTAAAGCAAAATATACTTAAAATGAAAGTAAAATTTATGGCCCAATACAATTACAGCTAACTATTAATTATTAATGGATAAGAACTAATGATGAGCTGGAAGCTCTTATTAAGCATAGAAATATTGTAAAATTCACCAAAGCACCGAGTATTTCATGTCACATTGACAGATTACCTCGAGTGGTAAAGATCTTGCATTGCAATAGGGCGAGATGCAGACTAAAGAAAAGGTGGATGGATGGTGGGTGTCTGGAATGGTTTAAGGATCTCCAATTGGAAGACCAAATTCAGGGAAAGAGCTGCCTGGCGAATTGTTGTGCGACAGGCTAAGGCACACCCTGGGCTGTAGTGCCAATAAAGAAGTTTTTCTAGTTAAAATACACCCTAAAAAAAGGAGTTTTTAAGTTAACAATAAACGTTCCTTACTGGTCAAATGACCGTTCAAGAACTTTGGCATCAAAAATGCTCTTATCTTATCGTTTTTGCATGTTTGACTTCATGACTTTTTCTAACAAAATCTTTCTTTTTTATATAAAGTTAATAATTTATAATTATTTTTTTTTTATGTTTTACATGTTTCGAATAATACTTGTCGTATATCTATTTCTGCCACAACCGGTCATTTGAGCGGGAGAACAAAAATGACGATGTAATGCGTGTTCAACGTGTTGCATTCGATGAGTTGCACATTTCTGCAAAGAGTGTTACTTAGTTAGTTCAATCAGAATAACTGTAAAATAAAATTTCTAGAAAGTACCTAAAATTTTAGATGGGCATTTTTGTGTCAGAAAAAGTGACAAAAGTTAAATGTTTTGGTAAGTAGCTTCATTTTATATTGATAGCTTTACTTCATTTCTAACTAACTGTTTTTCCAGAAAAATGTCGAAACAATCTTAAACAGCACAAGTTCTTAGAAGAAATAATATTAATTATAAGGATAATTATATCAGAATTGTATTTCTTATATATTCTTATAATTATAAGAATCTTAGAAATAATAATAATAATTAGAAGAAATAAGTTTGCAGAAAATATGCAATGCTTTGAGCAATAAATTTAAAATTCTTATTCTTTGTGTTTGTAATTCACAAAAATTTGCAATATACAATTTTGTTTTATTCTAAGAAAGTTTTTTCATTAAGAAACATAAATTAAGGTCATTTGATGATAGAGATAGGTGTATATTAAGTGTTGGTATTTTTAGTGTTAATCGGAAATTTTGTGTACACAATCAGGGGTCTGTCCAGACATTTTGTGAAAGGTCCGTTTTTGTAAAATTGTGAAAAAAATGACTTGTAATTTGTGAATATAAAATAAACGTTAAAACACATTTTTTCAACCAGGGTCCGCTTTTGTGAATTTGTGCAAATAGGGTCCGTTATTACAAATAAAACTTTTTAAATTGTAAAGACATACAAGATTATGCTCAACACTGCAAAATTATAATTAAATAAAATTAAATTTTAAAAAATAAACAGCAATTGCAGTTCTAAATTAGCGATGCAACATATAAATCTTTGGTATTTAGCCTATACTGCTGAACGCAGAATATTCATTTCGGACGAATAAAGGAAGAATCCTCTGCCGAAGACAAAATTTACTTCGTTTACATTTCTCTTTCTCCCCCCCCCCTCCCTTCCTGGGAAGGGTTTATTCGATTTACAAAACATTAATGAAGATAAACAAATTTGTGAAGGGTCCGATTAAAAGATAAAAACGGACCCTTCACAAAATAATTTAAGTCAAAATATTTTGTGAAGGGTCCGTTTTTATGAAAAGATATTTTGTGAAGGGTCCGTTAACGGACCCAAATTTCTTCTAAACAGACTCCTGACAATAGTGCGAAACTCATCTAACCGAAGATCCATGTTAAATTTTCTTAATTATGTTTTGTTTTTTTATTCATGAAATAATAATTTTGAATTGTGAGGCATACGTTTTTTTCTGCCATTTTAATCTAAGTAAATTTAATTGACAAAATTCAAATAACTAAATGAACAAAGTTGATTGACTTGTTCTCAAAAAGTGGTTTGAAAAATACTGCTGCTTTTAAATCTGATTAAGGCCCATAATTCCTCTGCTGAAATGTTTCGACTTTTTTTTTTCGTATTTTACTACGCATTTGGAAAAAAAATTGCGCATACAAGTATTTGCCCAATTTTAAACTGGCAAAAAGTGAACACAATGGGGGGGGGATATTTCTTGAGATGATATTGATAAGGGGCCGTTCAAAAAGTACGTACCCAAAAATGGAGAAATTTTAACCCCCTCCCTCCCCTTCGTACATAACCGTACACAAGGTCTTACCCCCCCCCTTTAGAGTACGTACATTTTATTAGTCTACCCCCCTTTTTCATAAAAATTTAAATAATTATGTTTTAAATAAAATTAAATATTTATTTAATATAATTTATTAATTTAAATTATTTAAACAATAACACCCAACTTTATGTACATACTTTGTATAATACCTCCCCTCTCCCCATCATACAAAACCGTACAAAATAGCAAATCCCCTCCCCCCCCTTCGGGATGTACGTACTTTTTGAACGGCCCCTAAGCATTTTGACTTCTTTTGCGGATGATATCAACCGTTATCTATGAAAAGTTACCTAAACCTGGTATTGAGTTAACATGTATTTTATACCAGTGAATTGGAAATTGGTGGTAGACACGCTACAATACTCCCCCACCAGGATTTTACCTGCGACAGATTTCGATGAACAGATACTACTAGTTGATTCACTGAAAAGCCGGGAGAGCTGTATTAAGATCACAGGATTTTGAGTGCTTATCGTGCGAGATCTATTAAGTTAACGACGGTCGTGATCGCTCCTGTGTTGCCATTAGCAGTCGTATGTATACAGGCCGACGTTGTGTGCTATTTAGATTGAGTAGCAAGAGCTAACACGTCTTAGTGAATTGTAATTAAATAATTGTAGTAATATAAGCACCACTATATATACAGCTTTTATGTATTTTCTTAAAAATTTTTTTTTTAGGCTGACCTTCAGGAACCTGGTCCTTCAAACAGGAACAGAGACCATGAACTGGACTCTCCCGATAGGCCAGCATCTCTTGTAAGTATCATAAACCACTTACCTAGTGCCTTTTATACTACTTCATTTAACTCTTTAATTCCTAATAAAAATTCTTTTTTATGAGAATTAATTATTGTTGCTTCCATTACCTTCGAAAACAAAAAATAATTATCCGTGACTACGCATTATACAACAGTTCTCTCATCTATGCTAAATATAGTTTAGTATTTATTATATTGAATTGTGGCATCCTACGTTGATAAATTGTTGCATTATTTTTAATTTATACAATATTAACAAAATTGCAGCAATTACCATAAATTAATTCATAGGTGAATATACCAAATAAGCATTTTTTATTTTCCATTTTTTGAAATTTATTTCGAGATCGAAAAGTCTTATAGCTACGAGCGCCGTATTCAGCTGGAATCCATGTGATGACCTGTGTGCATAAGCGCCGTATTTAGACGGTTTCTACGCAATAGTCTGTGTATACGAGCGCCGTATTTAGCCAGGCAGCGCCGTTTAATTCCTAATAAAAATTCTTTTTTATGAGAATTAATTATTGTTGCTTCTATTACTTTCGAAAACAAAAAGTAATTAACCGTGACTACGCATTATACAACAGTTCTCTCATCTATGCTAAATATAGTTTAGTATTTATTATATTGAATTGTGGCATCCTACGTTGATAAATTGTTCCATTATTTTTAATTTATACAATATTAACAAAATTGCAGCAATTACCATAAATTAATTCATAGGTGAATATACCAAATAAGCATTTTTTATTTTCCATTTTTTGAAATTTATTTCGAGATCGAAAAGTCTTATAGCTACGAGCGCCGTATTCAGCTGGAATCCATGTGATGACCTGTGTGCATAAGCGCCGTATTTAGACGGTTTCTACGCAATAGTCTGTGTATACGAGCGCCGTATTTAGCCAGGATTAGCAGTAACAAAAGTTTTCCATCAGTAAAAGTCACTATAAAAAAGATTCCATCTGTTGTCTAAAGTTTCACTTGCCCAACAAGAAAGAAAATCGCACGTGGGAATTTATTTTTCTTCTGTTTGAGCTCGTGCGTATTTTCATTCCACTACTACTTTAGTTTTAGTTAGCTTTTAGAAAAGAATTCAAATACAGAAAAGGATTTATAAGCCATATTTATTATTTACTATTTACAGAACTTTTAATGTACATGTATGTTAATCTAATATTTAAATAGAGTGTTTAATATATTAAAATAAGGCACAATGGCGACTGTTAAGAACGGACATAATTTCTCGTTCTGATAAAAAAAAATGTGCTCAAAATTGATCAAAATATTTTTAAAAAAAACAGTGGAGATGAGATTGGTTAGAATGGAAAGTGGATGGTGTTTTCGTCCAAGAAGTTATCAGAAAATTAAACAAAAGTGGTGAATCTCATTGCTTCGTCTTCTGTAATGAGATATCACATGACTCTAGATAATTTGCAGCATTTTCCTGGTCAGTAACTTCGGTATGTTATCAAATTCGATTAGGATTTAAACGCAAGATAGATTTAAAAATGAAATAAAACTATTATGTTGAAAACAATGATTAGAGTGAAACATAGGCCCTTATTTTAATTCACATTCTGGGCCAATTCTTTCAACACTTAATATTCAAAGTTTATTTTATCACTTTATTTTATTTCTCTTTAAAGAAGCACTTGATTGTATGGTAATCAGTTTGAATCTTTAAACAGAGATAAGTAAAATAGTATTTTTAAAGTGCATTATTAATAGATTTTGTCTTCTTTTTTTAAAATTGAAATAAGGGAACATAATTTTATGAATCATCATCTACTCATATTTATGCTGCTTTTTTTTTCTTTTTTTTTTCACCTTTCCTTTTCACCCTATTTTATTTTTTTTTATCTTAAGATTTTATCGAGTTGGAATAACATAAATTTTTAAGATAACCAAAGGACTACTGAGCATGATAAGCAAATGAATAAATCTGAGAAAAAAGAAATCAGAAAGAAGCAATCACTTATGCAGGTTTTCAAACAAATTAGGGCGATGTGAACTTGGGAGTTTTCCTATAAATTTTTATCTCTCCTAATAACGGTGATCAAGGCGGAAAAAGAAATATATACGTATTCTTAAAATTTTGTTTGCAATATCTCGTGATTTTTCCTAACAAGCTCAATATTTATTTGTTTATTGTACTTATATCAAATATTATTTTGATTTAATCAAATATTTGATGATCAAATATTAATTTCTTTACTTTGATTTTTCGACAAGTTTCGACAAGTTTTCGTGGTATGTAAAAGGTCTTCGAAATTTTCGTGTCTCTTATATTTATTCGATTTAATATTGATTAAACAATTTTAAAAAATTGTAAAAGTTCTGTGTTGAATTCAGGGACCGTCCACTCATTCTTCAAAACTGTTTGATCAAACGAATGAATTTTGTTTGTTTCGAATTTTTGTTGATTATGAGCCTTTTTTTTTAAATACTGACAACTCATAAATTTATTTATTAAAATTACTAAAACTTAAGAAATATTTATTTCTTACAAAAAAAATCTCTTTTGTTCTCTGTATCATTAGTATTAGTGTCTCTTATATTTATTCGATTTAATAATGATTTAACAATTAAAAAAAATTGTGTTGTCTTCCATTTAGTATTACCATCTCGAGAAATTAAGATATATCGTAATACAAAAAGTAATAGCCATTTTTAGGGTGGGAAAAGGCCAATTGTTTACTGAAAAGTTTTATCTGTAAACAATGGATTTTCATACTTTTTTTGCTGTTGCGTGCAGGCTAATCCTCTTTGTAAAATGACAATTGTTTATAAACCACCCTATGAAAATTGAGGACGAAATGTCCCCCAGTTAATGAACCAGTACTTTAAGTATTTGAGTAAATCCCATTTAATATCCTATTCAGTACTTGAGTACAATACTTATTAATGATAATTTTCTACTTCCTTAGGTTGACCCGGTTGAGGAAGAAGAAATGCCTGAGCGAGAAAATGTAAGTATTTCTAAAGTTGTTTTAAATTACTTTCTTTATTATTTTCGCTTCTGAAGCTTCACTGATAAAACAGTATTAAAGTGCTTTACACGGAGGGGGAATGCAATTTTACTGAGAACGGGCAGAATTTATTTTATGTCTTTTCTGATAACCAAATGCTATTTAAGGTTCGTTCATTTTTTTCAATCGAAATCTTTTTATTTCACTAATTTTTTCTTAAATTAATTCCCTTTTTTATTACATACAACACACCATAACACCGTTGTTGCCCGAATATTTCTGAATAACCTGTAAATCTATTTTTAGGAGGGTCTCCACCAACAGCAGGAGTCAGATGCTTCAGGAGTAGTAGTAGAGGACAGTGATGCAGGTGATGGTGTTGAGGATCATTCCACTTCATCTTTATCCCCACCTCCACCTCCTGTACCCAAAACTCGAAGTAAGTTTTTTTTGTTTATTTATTTTATTTTAAAGGCCATTAACTTATTCAATATTAAACATGGTGCGCTCCGCTTTTTAAAAATCCTTTAAAGTGCTCCTTTCATAGGGTGGTTTTAAAGAGTGCTTAATTTTCCCTTTTCCAGAATGAGAATTTCTTGTCGATTTTCGCGACGCAAAAGAGCGCTTTTCACATTGTCCAACGTTTTCATAATTCATTCAACTACTATCCATTTTGGCGTACCATCGGTCCACAGCGTAGGAAAGTCCCAACCATTCTACATGTTTGATGAAATGCTTGCATGTGCAATTTTGCTTCATTTTGCAAGATTTCTCAATTTCAGGCTGCATTTACCACCCTCTGATACAGCACCAAAAAAACCTCTTGATCATTTTATAATGGCTAATAGAATCAAGAAAAGAGTTTTTTTTTGGTCAGAAACTAGTTATTTTATAATCATGTTAAGTCTTTGAAAACTATTTTGCATTTTGTTAATGTATATAGTGCTTAAAAATATTTTTTGATTGCTTAAAAAGTGTTTATTTTTTGTTGAAAGATTTCGCTATGATACCTGTTTAAAATAACTGCTTTCACAAGATTTTTTTCTTTTTTTAATTTTAAACAATTTTTATGAAAATTTGGTCCAGTATTCAACTAAGTTAAAGAGAGCTTTTGCACTAAGTTAATTAATCAGTGACTTATTAATAACTCATTACTTACAAGCGATTACTTATTAATAACTTATTCAGAGGTGAGTGTGCTCCGCAAAAAGATCCAGATTTCCAGCTTTTTTGCTAACTACGATCCGTAAGTTTCTGGAAATCCAAGATCCAGAAGTTTCAAGAAATCATCGATCACATTTACTTATAAAAATTCTTGTATATTTTATTTAAAAATATTAGAACTAGAATTTATACTTGGCATCCCTTTCATTTGTAAATATTTTTTTCTGGTAGAATAATAAATATGATTAGAGATAAAAAATAAAAAATGAATGCTTATAAATTTAGTATTCATTTAAATTATGCTGCATATAGTTTATTTAGAATTTCATGATTTGAAAATATCAATGATTTAAATTTATAAAGATATTAATTTTTGAAATGCTACTTTAAGGATTTTTCTCAGGAAATTATCAGGATTTCTGAGTTAGGCTCAAAATCGCCCCTGCTTATAATTAACTCATTAATAATTATCAGCATTAATCATTAAATTTTGTAGCGAATAAAAGGTAACTTTTTCTTTTTGAAGGAACAAACTTTGTGTATTGTTTGTTCCCTGTTTAGTTAAACATTTTCTATTAATTTTTGCTTCCAAGTTACCTTAAGTAAAGTGCGCAATATGAAAATGGTCAACAATGAATAATTTTTTATACTAATTATCATTAGATCTTCCTATTCTAGGACTAAAATCTTAATAAACTTTTTACTCTGTTTTTAACTATTATTTTAATTATAAAAATTTTTGGACTAAATTGATTGAATAGTTTGGGTTATGTAACTTAAATAAAAGCCATATTTTAGAAAATCCTTTCCTCGTGAACTATTTGATTAATATCGTTAAAATTTCGTATTTTATCATGATGTAAAATGAAATGATGTAAAAAAAATTTCTACTTAAAATTAAAAAGATTTTTCAGCTACTTTTAAATAATAATAATAACTAACAAAAAGGTATTGTCTTGCTTATTATTTCTATTTCCTATATCCCTACATATGATTTATATTATTTACGTTTGTTTAAAATTTTAAATGAATTTCTTTTTCAGAACCCAGGAGCACCAGACTGGCTATGTTGCTTGGTGACTTCTACTCCGTTAAAGTTTCTTCCAGTCAGCTTCAGGATGAAGAGCCAATATCTTCTAGGCTGAGAAAAAAGCCTAGGCTAAACTACACGGAGACAAGGCTTCGTCCTAGAAGGAGGAGATAAGTCATTCTCATATTATTACTACTTATATATATATATATATATATATATATATATATATATATATATATATATATATATATATATATATATATATATATATATATATATATATATATATATATATATATATATAATATACATTATATTATATATATATATATATATGTATCATATATATATTATATAGTTATATTATATTGTTAAATTTTATTTTTAAAACTTCAAATAGCTCATAAATTTTTTTAAAAAAATCTGTTAATTAGGATGATAAATCTTAATAAACTTTCATAAATTACTTACATTTTAATTACTTAAATTAAACACAATATACATCTTTTAAACCTTTATGTTTCATAGTTAATTAGGTTAATTAGTTTCCATTGATCAAATATTATTAGATTTTAAATAACATTAAATCAAAATAGACTCAAATAAATATAAAATTCGCCTCATTGATTTAGATTTTTTTTTCAACTCTTTAAAAAATATTATTGTTGGTAATTCATTTAGTCTGATTGCCTCTTTATAAAAAATATTTTTTGACATCAAAATTTAATTTTTTAAGTGATTAAAATGTAAGTAAATTTATTAAAATTATCTTTTTTACTTTTGATTCAAAAGGATTAAATTTGATTTTTCTTGTTGTTCCACTCAAGATGAAACCATCGAACAATACAATACGAAGCTTTATGTATTAAGTTTCATGATCATGTAAAGTTTTTGAAAATTATATATAGTATATAGTGCTTAAAAATATTTTGAGCGTTTAAAAAGTACTTAAAAGGTGTTTATTTTTAGTTGAAAGATTTGGCTACCCACCCTGCAAAAATAAATTTAGACCAATATTTGTTTTAACAAAATAATAAAAACTTTGCGATTTTTTTAAAAAATAAACTTGATTTAGCACCCTGAGCAGTGAACAAATAAACATTTTTATGATGTTATTATAAGTAAAAAACCATTTTAATCTTAATATAATTGTCTCCATCATAACATTTATGTCATAAGCTGCTGAATTTTCTAAAATCGCTTATTGGTATTGAGAAAAAATGTTACAAGTACGTTCCTTTTAAGATTTTTGAACAAGGAAACTTTGTTTTGAACTTATTATCACAGAGTGTCTTTATTTAATCTAGATCAATTATTAATTTGTGTAAAAAAAAAAAAAAAAAAAATTACTCACTAATACTAAATTGGTTTTCAGACAAAATAAATTTCTGTGAGCTATTTTTGTCCGTAAGAAATTACTCTTACTGCATTCATTTATTTTAATCTAAATAAAGAAGTACTGACTTACAAACTAAGGTAAACAATGTTTAGGAGCACAAAAATATTTATAAATGCAGACAGTTGTTTCGGATGTTCAAAGGGCAACCTTCATCAGTGCAACAGAAAGAAATTAGGCTTAGGCTGAGGTTTTGTCTGTCCGCGAAGCGGACACTTCACTTCTTCATCTGTTGTAGTGCCCGTAGGCGACTGGAATAATGTCTTTATCAAAAGGTGGAGATGGCTTGGCTGTAGTTGTGGCTTGTGGGAGAGGTAAAGTCCCTATATCTTGTTTTCAGGTAGGAGAGAACGAAGAAGCTGGACTAGCTCCTCGTTTTGAAGTAGCTCCTGCATCTCCCGGAAGACGTGCAGAAATCTGTTTGCAGTATCAGTAGCACTCCTGTGCTCTTTCTTCCTTGGTAGTAGCTTTCATCTTGGTCTCGCAACGCAGCCTGTGAAACAGGCGGGATGCGCTCCATTGCAGTTAATGCAAGTGGCTGGCAGGCTTCTTGGTTTTGTGCATTTGTATGTGAAGTGATCCCCCGCACACTTCATGCAGGCAGGATCGGCAGAACAGTTCTTTTGAGTATGGCCAAATTTTTGGCATCTATAGCACTGTATGCCAAAGCGACCTCCTCTGAAACGCTCTATCTGGACTTTTGTAGAGAGAATCTCCTTGATATTGTAGAATTCCCTGTTCTCGGGGCTATCTGGCAGTATGATCAGAAAGAGGGAGAGGAGCTTGTATCATTGGCCCCGCCTCTTCTTCAGCTGCTCCTCTCTGATTGGCCCTCAACCAATAGCTATGAGTTCTTTCTCCAAAGTCTCTGTTTTGGAATCTTATGAAAGTCCTTTAATGAGAACTTTAAGATTTCTGTTGATATTTTGCAGTTTCTCAGTCTGTTTCTTGTCTGTGGTCTCTTCTGCTGGTTGGGCTGCAGGTGAGACTACAGGATCTGGGTTATTGTTAACGGATGGAATATCCATGCTTTCTGATGGTTGGGGAGGAGGATTCTTCTTCTTCCTTTTCTTTTTTGGAGGTTCGGTGTTATCCTCTATCTGTGATTCTATTTCTTGATGAACTGTTGGCTCAGGCTTATCCTGTTGTTCTGTGGGAATACTATCAGTGATATCAGTTGGAGCTGGCTGCTCTGGCTTTGTTGACTCTGTAGGATTAGTAGTCATTTCAGATTCCATTGGCTCTGGTGGTAGGATTTCTGCCTCGGCTGCTGGCTCTGTTTCCTTCATCTGGTCATCTGTAGTGGTGGGAGTTTGCGGGTTACTCTCAGGTGGGAGCTCCTTCGTCTTCGCGGAAGAGAGCTTCTTCGGTCTGGCATTAATGGCTTGAATGGCATGGAAGGTTCCACCGGCGAGTCCCAGGCAGTAAGAATCACTCGTTGTTAAGTATGTCTGTACAGAGGTATCATTCAGTTTGTTCATTTCTTCAAGATCAGAAGTAATCGAGAGTAGATGGTCTCTAATCTGCCAAATATCATAGTCGTTGGGTGGTAAATACCGTTTATCCAACTTAGATGCAGCATCAAAAGATGAGGTCCGTGGGCGGACGGTATGGCTAACCTTCCCGCAGCGAGCATTTCGATGAGACATGATTCGCACAGAGCTGGATATAATACAACCGCACTCTGCAAAGGCTTGGGCTGGAATGCGAAAGAATGCCTATGTCTTATGGTTAACTAAGTACCGGCCCCGTCAGGGGCCCCAACTCATTCATCTCAGTGGGGTTGATACAATACTGCCGAAGCAGATCTGAAGTAGGTGTTGAAATTAGGATAGATGGGGCAAAAAGTTCGTCATGTGGCTGTAGTAGGCATGATGGAGAAAGCCTGTTGGCTATCTCTTGAGAGAAGGAAGGATTGAGGTGATCAGTGAAACTACTGCCTCGTCCTTGAGTAACTCCTGAAGCTCCTTGAAGGTTTTCAGGAACCTTGTAGCATTGGATAGAGAGTCTTTTGATCTGCTAGGTGAAGCTCGATGGTTTCTCTTAGGCCGGGCACTGCCACCTGTAAAACAGGCTGGGTGATCTTCTTTACAGTTGGCGCAAGTCGCTGGGAGGGAGAGAGGCTTCTTGCAAAGATAAGTGAAGTGAGCTCCGGCACACTTCATACAGGCAGGTTCGTTGGGGCAGGATTTCTGCGTATGATCAAATTTCTGGCACTTATAGCATTGAATAGCTAAGCGCCTTCCATGGAATTTCTCGATCTTAACTGGCACAGTCAATAAGTTCTTTACGTCGATGAATTCCCGATGTTCAGGGGAGTCTGGAAGTATCACTAGAAACAGGGGGAGGAGCTTGTAGCCGTCGCCACTCCTCTTTCTAAGCTGCTCGATTTTGATTGGACGAAGTCCATTCGCCTCGATATCGTTCTAGAGACTGTCCGTCGGAAGGTCTGCGGTAAGTCCTCGCTCGAGAAATCTGAGTTTTCTCGGCGGAATGCTAGGAGTTTTCGGTGGGAAAGGCTCCATCGGAACTGGATCTGCTGGGATGATCACTGGTGGGATTTCTGGACTAGCAGGAGAAGGCACCTTGGGATCACTGGTTTTGTGGGACTTTTTCTTTCTCTTCCTTGACCTTTTAGTAGGGGAAATTTTAGATTCAGGCTCCTTTTCTTTGCTGGTCTCAGTTGAGGGTTCCACAAGGGAAGATTCCACTGGTGACTCGGAGATGGGAACTAATTTAACCTCGGTTAAATTTGGAGATTCAAAACAGGAAGACTCAGGCTCAATCATGTTCACGATTTCGGGGGCTATCGCCTCCTCCATCGGTTCAGGCTCTGTTGGGGGATCGGCGCTTGAAGTCTCGGCAGTTCTATCGCTGTCCTCGGTAGTGATTTCAGGGATTGGCTTTTCTTTGGAATCATTCTGTCGAATGGTTGTCAAGTACTTGGCATGGTAGGCAGCGTCTGACATTTTCCGGAAGTGTTTGTAGTATGGTCCTATGCCTAGAATACCGAGATACTTACACAGGAGATTTTGTGCTTCGTTCAGTTCCTCCCAGAGAAGCTGCACGTAGAATTTGTAGAGATTATCTTTTTCCACAAGATCTATCGGTGGTAGATATTTCGCAGGAATTCCGCAGGTCTCAATGAGTTTATCCAAGGAGATGGAAGCATCGTGACTGCTGACGGTAGGTAAGACCTTGCCGCCGCGTCCTCTTCGGTTGTAATGGTTGTAAGGCATGATCGCGCAGAGCTAGACTCAACACGTCCGCACTCTGCAAAGGCTAGAGCTGTAATGGAATGAGAAAGATGCTTGATGATTGATATTTCTGTGATCTCGGTATTTGGTCCGAAGGGCCACCAACCGATTCGTCGATTCTAAGTAGACATATGCTTGGGAGTCATAGGTTTAAAAAAGTTCAAAATAAAAATCTGAAAAAGTTCAGTTCATCATTGGAGTAGGGCTTGAGTGAAGGTGAGATGATCATCATTGAGATGGGGAGACCCCATTTAGTAGAGATTGAAGTAATCTTGTCACTTCTTGGTTTTTGAGGAGCTCCTGCAATTCTTTCACAAGTGAAACTAATCTATGAGCTATAGATGCAGGTGAGGACTTGGTCTGTGGTCTTTTTCGACCGGGGCGGGCCTCGCACCCAGAAGAAGATCTTATCCTGGTCTGCTATTGGTGCGATGATGAGGAACAGGGGGAGGGGCTCATAAGCTCCACCTTTGTCATTATTTGAGGTCACATCCATAGCTACCGATGTTGGAGGGTTCACGGGCTCAGGCTGAGAAATGGACTCTGAAGGAGAAATGCTGCTAGACGTCGTTGCAGTAGAACTATCAGTGGTTTTGATTACATCAGTGGGCTTTTTATTCTTCTTCCTTTTCCTTGCCGGGGGCTCGTTGTTGTTCACGGTATATTTTTCCGATTCGGAGGCCGAAGCCTCTTGTATCAGCTCTTGGTTCTGTTCAGACTCTGTGGGAGGAGTGATGTTGTCAGTCTCAGTCGCAAGTTCATTTTCTTCCGTCTCCATATTTGGAGTTTCCACAGGGGTATTCGGTTGTTCAGGCATAGTTGTCACAGGATCTGGAATTGGGTTAGCTGAGTAGTATGGCCAAGTTGCTCCCTCGGGAACCTGGAAGTCCTTGATCATGCCGATGCTGTTTCCTCTTTTATTCATATATATGAAGTCTCCATACTTATTTTCATATGTTTCGCCGGGTTGTAAATTTACTTCTTTAAAATCAGGATAAATAATTTTTCGTTGAATTTTCGGTGGAGGAGAGCCAGACATAGTCTTGCCACCTCGTCCGGAACGTCGAGAAAACATAATTCGCTCAGAGCTTGGTCACAAAACAACCGTACTCTGCAAAGGCTTGAGTCGAAAATGAACCAACTAAATGATACCTTTGTACAGATATACTTAACAACGAGTGATTCTTACTACCTTGGACTCGCCGGTGGAGCCTTCCATGCCATTCAAGCCATTAATGCCAGACCGAAAAAGCTCTCTTCCGCAAAGACTAAGGAGCCCCCACCTGAGAGTAACCCGCAAACTCCCACCACTACAGATGGCCAGATGAAGGAAACAGAGCCAGCAGCCGAGGCAGAAATCCTACCACCAGAGCCAATGGAATCTGAAATGACTACTAATCCTTCAGAGTCAACAAAGCCAGAGCAGCCAGCTCCAACTGATATCACTGATAGTATTCCCACAGAACAACAGGATAAGCTTGAGCCAACAGTTCATCAAGAAATAGAATCACAGGTAGAGGATAACACCGAACCTCCAGAAAAGAAAAGGAAGAATCCTCCTCCCCAACCATCAGAAAGCATGGATATTCCATCCGTTAACAATAACCCAGATCCTGTCGTCACACCTGCAGCCCAACCAGCAGAAGAAACCACAGACTGGGAAACTGCAAAATATCAGCAGAAATCTTAAATTTCTCATTAAAGAACTTTCAGAAGATTCCAAAACAGAGACTTTGGAGAAAGAACTCATAGCTATTGGTTGAGGGCCAATCAGAGAGGGGCAGCTGAGGAAGAGGCGGGACCAAGGATACAAGCTCCTCCCCCTCTTTCTGATCATACTGCCAGATAGCCCAGAGAACAAGGAATTCTACAACATCAAGGAGATTCTCTCTACAAAAGTCCAGATAGAGCGTTTCAGAGGAGGTCGCTTTGACATACAGTGCTATAGATGCCAAAAATTTGGCCATACTCAAAAGAACTGTTCTGCCGATCCTGCCTGCATGAAGTGTGCGGGGGATCACTTCACATACAAATGCACAAAACCAAGAAGCCTGCCAGCCACTTGCATTAACTGCAATGGAGCGCATCCCGCCTGTTTCAAAGGCTGCGTTGCGAGACCAAGACGAAAGTCACTACCAAAGAAGAAAGAGCACAGGAGTGCTACTGATACTGCAAACAGATTTCTGCACATCTTCCGAGAGGTGCAGGAGCTACTTCAAAACGAGGAGCTATTCCAGCTTCTCCGTTCTCTCCTACCTGAAAACAAGATATAGGGACTTTACCTCTCCCACAAGCCACAACTACAGCCAAGCCATCTCCACCTTTTGATAAAGACATTATTCCAGTCGCCTACAGGCACTACAACAGATGAAGAAGTGAAGTGTCCGCTTCGCGGACAGAAAAAACCTCAGCCTAAGCCTAATTTCTTTCTGTTGCACTGATGAAGGTTGCCCTTTGAGCATCCGAAACAGCTGTCTGCATTTATAAATAATTTTGCGCTCCTAAACGTTGTTTACCTTAGTATTTTAGCACAAAGGTCGCCCATTTGTGTATTCAAGTACTGACTTATTAAATGAAAAAGAAATAATAATAAATATTGAGAGTTTATTTATGAATGCTATCAAATCATGACTTTTTATTTTAGTAAAAATATTCTGCAAATATAGATGAATGTCAAATTTGTTGAGACTGCTGATTAAACACGCATGCGCAGCAGTGCATTTAGTTAATGGGTGTAGGAATTTTTTTTTGAATAGGAAATTAAAAAATAAATGAATAAATAAGAAAAAATATTATGCGAACAGTTTTTTTAACTGCTTTTATTATTTTACTTTCGGTATTTTATGTGAAAAAAACTTGTTTCCCTCATTGTTACTGTCCGCATAGAGTGTTTCATAAAATAAAATGCTTCAAGATAATGTCAAATTGCCTAAAGATTGAAAAAAAAATTGCAGAGATTTTCATCTTACTGCAATAGTTGTCGTAACTTACTTATGTATAAGCATAATTGTTAAATGCTGTTACAGTCGCCGCCCCTAAAGAGAGAGAGAGAAGAAGAACAAAGTTTTTAACGTAGAACATTCATAGCGGCTCTTGTAATGTGTCTACACCAAAATTATAAGTCAAGTTGATTATTAAAAACCATAAGACAACGGTTTCATAAAGCAGGATGTATCAAGTGAATAGATTCTCCTGTTCAATGATTGGCATTCTCTTTTTCAACTTTGTGCCGCAAAAATATTAACTGCATTTAATTATTTGATTCTAAATTTCTTTTCTCAAATTACTTGCTTTTAATGAATGTTACATGTTCTTATTGAATTAAAAAGTAGAAAATAAATTTAATTTTTTTAAAATTACTTTTGACTCTCATTTAATATTTCTGAATGTATTTCAACCATTTAAATTATTTTAAAACAATTTCAATTTTATTTTGGCAGGAAAACTGGTAATCACATGCTATTTTTAATTTATTTCTGAAAAAAAAACATTAGATGTATGCACAAAAAAAAACATCACTATGTATCTAATAACTAATTTACTTCATTTACGATCAAAGAGTGTCTCTTTAAAGCATTATAACGGCATGTAAATTCTTATTAAAGTGCATTCATATCATAACACCCAATAATACGCCACAAATCTTAAATGTTCTGGCAAAATAATGTAAGGCAGGCTCTTTATTTAACACTGATTTTCAAATTAAATGAAATTGGACATTGAATGAATGGTTCCTTTGAACTTAATATTTTCTATTCGGTTGGCTCAAACTTTAAAGATGAGAACAGCGACTGTTTTAAGGATGAGATCCGTTATACTTTGCATATTTAGAGGCGTGTTATAAGATATATTTTAATAAATTGAAGAATGGTAGTGACAAACTGTTACAAAGACAAACATAAAACTTAAACTATTATTTTTGCCCATACCCAAATATGAGTTCAAAATATATTTCAGTACATCTTAAAACTCTTTTCAAAAATAGTCATGTAAATTAACACATTCATTTTGCTTGTAAAAGAAAATAATGCATTGCATTAGAAAGAACATGAGCTGAGTTAAACAAAAAAAAAAAAGAAAAAAAAATCACTCTAAAATAAAAAGAAAAATACTTAAATTTTTTTGTCATAATATAATGCTTTGCCAACTTTATTTGGAGGACTATAGTTCTTTAAATAATGTATGTCTATATCTATTTTATTACGAAATTTTTTAGGCGAAATAAAATGTATTTATTGATGAATGTGATAATTTATTTAAACAATAAACTAGAATATTTTAAATTATTTTCTTCTTCCTAAATTTTAAACTTTCTTCGGAATATTTTTAAATGTTGTGTATTCAGCTTCAGGAAGTAAATTTTCTATACATTGCATAATTTTACAACAAAAATACTCTTCTTAAAAGGAAAAAAAATAATGACTTGCTAAACAATTGTTCAATGTATTTTTTAATATTCTCATATTTTACACTGATATTTTTAAGAGCACAAAATGTAAATGGTTTTTATTGTGCTAGCACTCCATATTTTTTAAATGTTGAGTTTGTGATACATTTACCATTTCTGCTATCCTGAAGAATGATTGGTGTAGCTTAATTAATCCGCAAGAATGACTAGTGTAATCCTGTTGAGGGCTGTTGTGTCAATTTTGACGGAGAAATACGAATGTATGATTGACTATTGGTCTTTGATTTTGAACGTATTGTAAAGGTGAGAAGGAAAATTAACATGGCAAACATTTTTTAACGGTGAGCTCTACTACAAATTTAAAAGAGTCAACCAAATCATTAGCTCTCTAAGTAGTTAGACAAAGTTAGAATAAAAATTATAGCACCAAAGAAAAAGGAGGACCAGCCATTCGATGGTTGTACAATGTAGAAAGAGATCTTAGTATTGAAGAACTGTGACCTTGAATAATATAGAATGTGATGGAAAACAGATTAGAAAAGCTTTGCCCTCTTTTGGGATGTAGTGCCAAAGACTCCAATTAGACCAGTCATTCGATGGCTATACATTGAGAAAGAGGTCTTAGTATTGAAGAACTGTGGCCTTGAATAATAGAATGGGATGGAAAACAGATTAGAAAAGCGTTGCCCTCTTTTGGGATGTAGTGCCAAGGACTCCAATTAGACCAGTCTTTCGATGGCTATACAATGAGAAAGAGGTCTTAGTATTGAAGAACTGTTGCCTTGAATAATAGAATGTGATGGAAAACATATTAGAAAAGCGTTGCCCTCTTCTGGCATGTAGTGCCAAAGACTCCAATTAGACCAGTCATTCGATGGCTATTACAATGAGAAAGAGATCTTAGAATTAAAGAACTGTGGCCTTGAATAATAGACTGGGATGGAAAATAGATTAGAAAAGATTTGCCCTCTTCTGGCATGTAGTGTCAAAGAAGAAAAAATAATCTTGTGTTACTCTTTAATTCTTCCTCGATTGTCATTTCAAAGTTTCATGAAAATGCCCGGGTTCATTCCCGTAGAATTTTGAACTTGATAAGACCAAGAGAAACACTGACCTCTAGTGGATTCTAATCTATGTGGTAAAGAAAGAGGATATCTCTGAATAAAGATGACAAAAGTGGGGAGAAGAAAATTGTCGCAATGCTGAATTGTGTGTCCCTGACTTTGGAATGTCTGTTGGAGTTACTGACTTTTATTGGCAAGGCTTCTCACAATATATTCAATTGGAGCGTCACCAGAATGGAGACCATATTCCCTATTATTTCCTGGAATTTCTTTTCAACTCTCAACCTCGTTATTTTATATCTCGAATTCTTAAACTTCTATTCATAGATAAAATTTTATTGTTTCATTGTACAGTTAAATGCTGCTTAATGTAAATTTATACTTTGTATTACGTATTCTTTGTTGTTATATAGAATTAACAGTTTGCATAAAAAATAAAAAAAAAAATAATAAAAAAAAAAGACTAAAAAAAAGTTTTTCAAAAAGGAAAAAAAAAGTCTGATAAAAAGCTTAAAAAAAAAAAAAAAAAAAAAAAAAAAAAAAAATTTGTCTGAAAAAAAGCAAAAAAAAAAAAACATGAAAAAAAAAACTTTTAAAGAAAAAGAAATTTGAAAAATTGAAAAAAATTAAAAGACAATTAGGGGCCGTTCAAAAAGTACGTACATCCCGAAGGGGGGGGAGGGGATTCGCTATTTTGTACGGTTTTGTACGATGGGGAGGGGGGGGTGGTATTATACAAAGAACGTACACTATAAGCATACACCAAATTTAAATTTGGCTTTTTCCTACACACTCCTTAAATAAATATTTAATTTTATTTAAAACAGAATTATTTTAATTTTTATGAAAAAGGGGAGTAGACTAATAAAATGTACGTACTCTAAGGGGGGGGAGTAAGACCTTATGTACGGTAATGTACGAAGGGGGGGAGGGGTTTAAAATTTCTCCATTTTTGTGTACGTACTTTTTGAACGGCCCCTTAAAATAATGCAAACTGAATATAATTGTTTTTCTTTTCCAACTATGTTATCAATTAATTATATTTTATGTTACCTTATTATATCTTATGTTATGTTATGTTCAGTTGTTTTGTATGTATGAGTTCAAATGTTTCCTGAAAATTGTTTGCAAGTCATTGATAGCATCAGCATTTTTTTAATGTCAATTTAAGTGCATTTATTCAATTAGTTTAACTCTTATAATATATTAGAAAAAAAATTTTCATAAGTTGTTTGAAAATAAAAAAACATCTATATAAGAAGAGTGAATTAAGGAATAAATAACATTTTATTTCATTTTCCATTACCATTAAAGTATACATTTTTAATTTACATGAATCTATAATTTTTTAATAAAAAATATGAATTATTTTATATATCTTCAACTTCAACTAGGTAAAATAAATATTTAATCAAGAAATATTTTGAGTTTACTCTTGTCCAAGTTCACTAACTGTGGACACAATTTTTATAGTGAAATTTATTTTAATTTTATAATTAATTATTATTGTAGTATATTGTATTATAATTATTGTATTATAAAGGCATTGGGCCGAGTTGCCATCCCTCGTATAGTGCGACATTGGTCCGTCAAGGGTTAATTCATTTAACTTCGAAAATTTATTCATTTAATATTTTATTCAATTTATATCTACTTATCAAAAGATTAATTACAAATTTTCATAATTTTTTTTTAAGCTGAATTATGAGTTTCCAATTTATTACTTTAAATCATTAAAACTTGTACTGAAATATATTTTTTGACAAATATATTTTAACATATAAAATTTAGGTATGTGAGTGCTGAAAAAATGTTTATGCATCGTATACGGTCTCGATAGAAAATGTATACAGATTTTTGAATAAATTTTGAATATTTTTTCGAAATTGAAAAAGTAATTACTTATGTAATTGCTGAAAAAGCTTTTAACTTTCATTGTCCAGTTTAAAAAATACGTATTTAACTTTTTCAAATTTAATTGTTTTTTTTTCTTTTCCAAAAAATGTTTAATTTCAAAGTTTGGAAATTAATGTCTAACATTCATTTAAACGTATTTCATTTAAACGTAACATTCATTTAAACGTAGGAAAATTCAGTAATTAAATTATGTTTAATTTTTATTATTCTAAAACTAAAATACTCGTCAGATATTTAAATTTTTTTTATCAATTTTATTAATTTTAAAAGTGTTTGAAAATTATGAAGGCGTCTTCACAGGTATCATATTAACTTGTGTATGTTTTGAATAAATTTTGATTTTTATCAGTGTGGTTGTGGTTGAAATACAAAAGAATAAAAATATTAAATTCTATATGCTTAATTTAAATTCTTGGAATCAACATTCCGATAGTTATTTTATCATCGATTTGAATCGGACTACGGTAAACACTGGTTCCAGTAAAACGAATATTTTGATCTTGAACTTATTTACTTTACTTACACAGAATTTTTAAGAACTCTAAAATTTTTGTGACAATTTTTTGTTTTAGTGCATAGCATCTATTAAACGACGCATTACTCGTTTTTTCTAATTTAACTATTTAAATTAGAGTAAACTATTTATGTTTTTTGAGCTATTCTAATTTCTGAAATAACCTTCTAATTTAAACAAATGGAGAAAACAATGTGGAAACTAATTTTTTTTACATAAAACAAATAATTATGAAGTGTGATTTATGCATCCAAAGTAAGCATCCACGATTTACGCATCCAAACTTTTACAATGGTAAAAGAAATCAATTTAGTATCGAAGGATAATTTCTTTCGAGAGAAATATCCTTTCAAATTAAATAAAAGCACTATTTTTGCTAAATGAAATATTAATAAATATTGTAACTAGCAAAACATCTAATCAATTTTATTTGTAGAATATTTCAATGAATAAAAACTTTGATAGCTTTCAGTTTCTGAACTTTCACTAATATAATTCCAAATTAAAGTCAAAATGTAAAAAAAGTAGAATAATTTCATATAATAAAACAAGAAGTTAAAATCATCACGTGAAGAGAGATTTTCAAATGTGTGTCGAACATGCCATTTTAAAGCTAGAGAATTTAAAGTTAACGTTTTTGCAGAGTTAAAAAAGATTTTGGAAACAAATATTGAGATCCCAATATCTTGTTAACCAATCCTTTTCAACGTGTTGTCTACACTCAAGAAAATGTCGAACATCCTTCATTTGGAGTCATTATTTCATTTTGGACTTGAATGTGAAAATCATAGAACCTTTTTCGATTCTCGCATTTGCAAAAAAAGGAACGAACCAATATTTCTTAAGGAGCTGTGTACAGGAACCGATCAAGACAAATTCAGATCCAAGCCCCCCCCCCCAAATTTCCGGGCCCCTTACAAAATATTTTTGAAAGCAAGCAATTGAAGATTACTTTTTTAAGATAAAGTTTACGCATGTATAAATTAAAGCACAGTATGAAAAACAATGTTATATATGTCAAAATAAAAATAGTTTGGTGAGCGCTAATAATTGAAATAAGTATTTTTTACTAAAAGTCACTGATAAGCTTAATTATTTTTTTTTATTACAAGCTGTAATTATAATTTTTTAGTACTTAAATCAACCCAAAGCTAGCTCGCTTTTCATTTGATTTAACGATAAGTTCAGCGTGTATGCTCAGATATCAAGGTAATGAATTATAATATTTTATTAAAAAATACAGTTCAACACAGAAGAAATATCCGAAAGAGCCAAAATTATATCTACTCATAGAAAATTAAAAATACATTTAAATAATTTATTTAGATATAACACATTTTAAAATGTTAAAATTCATATTTAATGAAAAAGTTATATTCAAAATATTGATACATTTAAAACTCTCAATGAATTCAATTAAAACTTTCAAACAAAAAATTTAATCTAAATCTGAATGAGAGCAGCTTCATCAGAGACAGAGAAATATTTTGATAAAGAATTTCTCTTTTTTTTTTTGCTGGCTTCATCATTTAAAGCTTTTTTCTTTCCTTATGAGCAACCAGATTGATAATTAGGTTTCATCATTCCAAAACTATCAAGTAAATCAAAATTTTAATGTCGTCGAAGTGTGTTAATCAGTTTTAAGCATCAACATCAAAGATTTTAGCCCTCCATCTACAGCTTTACATATTTGTTAGGAATAAGCATATAGCTCTTGGTTCAAACATGCATCAAAAGTTTGTTTTTTTATCATGTTTTTTTAATGTTTGATATTTAAAATATGAAGGGATACGTACTTGAATCATTTTCTTTTCTGATTTAAAGTTTTAATATTTTTAGGTTAATTTGATTTTGAGAATGGTTTACATGTTCGGAAGATTTAGATTTGTGTAATAAACGTGTACAGTATTTTTTATACGATTTCAAATGTTCTAAAATGATGAAAAAAATTAAAAATATTTAAAAAAGAAAAAAAAATTAATCAAATTGAAAAAAGTGAATTGTTTCCTAATTATAAATACTTGATTTCTTTTAAAAACCTTCTTAATTTTAAGAATTTATTGTTTACGTTCAATATAAAATTCGAAAAAAAAAACTTAATTGCTAATAATATTATTGATTTTATTTAAGTAAATATCTAATTATTTGTTTTTAATAGTTGACAATTATTATGTAAAATGTCCAGCTATGTTTTTAAAGAATATGAAACTTAACGAAGTTTAAAATCTTCTGATGAACATGCATTAGTTTTTTTTCTTTTTTTTAATGGAGACAATTATATTTTGTTAAAAAATTTCTATTAGACATTTTGTTGTGGTTATAACTAATTAAAATAAAAGCTAGGATATTAATTCCAAATAATCAATTTACTTTTATAATGAAGTACAAAGCTTCAGTGTTGCGTAATTTTTAATTTAGTGCATTAATCTAAATTAAAAGCTTTTTTTTATTTATTAAATTTCAATAGTAATTTTGTTTATTATAAACAGGGTGCGTATCGTTTTTAAAAAGTGCCTCAAGGTGCTTATTCTCGATTTTCGTTTTTTAAAAGCCCTTACAGGTGCTTATTTCAATAGATGTTTTTCACTAGTGTTTTATTTTCGCATTAACAAAATGAGATTTTTTTTACCATGTTGATTTTCTCCACGAATTAGGCAAAAAGACGTCCTATTCAACGTTTTTACCATTAGTTAAACCCTAACATATTTCGGAGAACTGTCTGTCCGTAGTGTATGAAAACACTATTCGTTTTACATGTTTGATGGAATACCTGCGAGTCTGCATTTCCGTATACTGAGTTGGATTCAGCGAGGAGGATTTTTGATGTGCAACTCTAGCTGCATTCAGAAAATTTTATTTCTCTTGTTAATTTCATCGTTGGTAACGAGCCATCGTCTACGTCACTAGCAAGCAAATGAAATCGGATAAAACTATAAAAACTTGCCTCCCCTGTCTAATTATAATATTTTTTTGAAGTGCTTAAAAATTTTTTTTCGAGTGCTTGAAAAGTGCTTAAAAGGTACTTATGTTTTGTTGAAGAATTTGTATGCGCACCCTGGTAAAGAATTAAATTTACATTATTGATTCTTGAGCTATTTGAAGTTTTTAGAGTATATTTATTTTCATATTTACAGGGTTGCCACAGGTGACTAAAATGTGACTATATGCAACCATTTTCAACCTGAGGCAACTATGGCAACTTTTTTTTTTGCCTGAAAAGGTTAATAAAGCAACTATTTTCAGAAGAAAGATACTATTCGGAGACTTTTTTGTGCTCTTAATGATGTTTTTTTTTTTGTATAAATTGGATTGATAACGCTGGATACAATTATTATTTTTTCTTAAAATAAAAATAAAATATGTTGAAAATTTTGAATTGCAAATTTGAGTTGCCACTTTTAAATGCTCTCAATTTTCACAGATTCCATTGTAATTTTATTTTGCATCTCGATCGCCTTTTCAATGGTTATTGCTGCCAAATTCTGCAGGATTTTAAAAAACCCAATTTTAAATACGATTGTAGGATGTGTGATTTTCGAATTTTAATAATCACTAATTGATAAACGGGAAAATTATTTAGAAAAGTATGTTTTTTTAATAAAGAATTTTTTGATGGAATTCTAGTAATTAAAATATTTAATTTTCCTTAAATATGCTAATTTTTATACATAAAAATTTATTGCTAGAACATTAAGCTTGTTGAAGAATTATTATATTTGGAACCAACTAAATGGATCATGTTATATGACAACTAAGCCATTTAATAAAATTTTACTGATATTATTGAAAAAATTTTGTTCTTATTTAGGCAACTATTTTCATACTTTAGGCTACTAAAAGCAACTATTTTCATACTTTAGGCTACTAAAAGCAACTATTTTGTTCATTTTTTTCTGTGCCAACCCTGTATTTATGTTTGTTCTAAATATATTTCACAATGATAATTTGTATTTTTTACTTAATTTGCTTATATATATTATATTTCTTAAAAGATTTAAACCTGCATATTAACTTTCTGGTTGGTATTCAAGCAAAGCCGTAAAGTTGTATAGTAGATACAGTCTACAAAAATATATTTTTTGAAATCTTTTCTTAAAATACTGCTAAAATGATATAAAAATTATTTTCAAAAAATTTAAAAAATAAAATTGTTTCCTAATTATAAATATTTGATTTCTTTAAAAACATCCTCCCTGACCACTGTACAAACCTGTCAGCTTATTTAACTAAGCATGTTTTCTCAACATCAAATAAAGTCATTTTGGCACAAGTAGTTGTGATACAAGAAGTTGTGATTCCTTCATTTAGTGATTTTCTTTTCAACGTGTACCTCAAAAATTTTGAAGGTGTTGTTTAGATCGTTGTACAATAGATACAGTCTACAAAAATTTACTTTTTTTTTTCTTAAATCTTTTCTTAAAATACTGCTGATCTTTTTTCCCATTTAAAATATGAGATTTATGATTACTTATTTTTAATAATGCTCAATTACAGCTTAATTACTTAATTAAAATCAGCCGTAGATTGGATAGAAGTAGTATACATTTAGATATAGGGTGGATGACTTTATTCCTAAGTGACTTCTCCTTCCTCTGTTCCACCAATCGTAAGTCTGTTTTGGCGACAGCCATACGGATATCAGGAAAATTTTTTGTGACATAATTATGAAATTAATGCTAAGGCGTCTGGGCCAAATTTGAAACCCCCCCCACTCCTGATAAATAGTGGAATGTTATCAAATTTTGGACAAAAAATAATTCTCCGTGGGAAAAATGATGAACCAAATAAGTTCAGTTATGGTGGATAACTCTTAAAGATCTTATTAAACCGGAGTTTAACGTGAAAAAAGTAAACAGAATGAAGAATCAATTTACTACTAGAGATCTTATTCATATTTTTCTACCACCCAATTACAATTAAGAATCCGTTTATAAAACTTACAAGAAAACTTTGTTTTGTGGATGCTGAACATTATGGGGGACAACTCAACGGTTGTCCAACGTTACAACTGCCAAAGATATAGCCGTTCATCCAAAAACTATAGGATGCTAAAACTGTAGTGACAGATTTTCATTAACAGATTCTGATTTCGTAAACAGATTCTTGGCTGGAGTAGCCTGGTTGGTATGGCACTGGGCCCATGTCAAAGAGTTCGTGGGTTCAATTCCCACTGGCCGAAGACTCCTCGTGTAATAAATGGTGACTGATGCACGTTAAATCTGTCGAGTTACAAAGTCCTCCATGTTGCCATAACAAATCAATACTTCTGGGATACTGATCCAGGAGTTTCCTTGTCTTCTGGATTAGTTCAAAATTACAAGGCTACGGAGTTGAACATTAGTGGTCAACGACGGATATAAAATAAAATAAACAGATATATAAGTAACAGATCCTATATAAGTAACAGATCCAGATTAGTCTGCGATAGTCAATGTTAATGTATTACATGCTCTTTAAAATACCTGGCCTACTACGAAGGTTGTAAAAAAATTTTCAAAAATTTTTAATAATTTAAATCAAAAAACCCTCTCACAACTATCTAGAAGCCAGCAGATCCTGCACGGATGCTGGATTCATATAAATAAGAGCATGCCACACCCAAGGATCGTCTGCAGCTGCTCTTCCCATTGGGGGAGAGAAAACAAAATCCTTCTATTATCCTAATCCCGCAGTGGACTAATCGTTATGACACGGTTCCCAGCAGATCAGCATTACTGGCTGCGGTCAGTGTGCGGGTGGGTGACAGCTTGGATCAGTCTGCGTAGGGGCCAAGGATGTGCGGTATCAGTCCTCATTAAACTGTTCTACCGTAAAGTGCTCGACTTCGCGTGCAGGTCGTCGGGCTACTGAAGCGTGGGTGCCATCCCCTCCTGCAGAGGATCAAAATTGTGATGTCATGCCTTGGGTTCATTCTCAGGGATGTTTCCCAGACCGTCGCCAATAGCCCATTGTACAGCTCTAGTGCGACGTAAATGAAATAAAACAGCAATTATCCTAAAATATGTAAATCAAATTTAATATAAAAAAAGGGAATTAAAGATTAAATAGGTATAGCAAATTACACAATGGTAATTATGGCCATTTTTTCACAGTTAAAAAGTTATAGCAAACATTTATTTTCTTAAAGTCAATATTTTCCCATCATTTTTAAAAAGCTATCGAAATTTCATGCAAGTTGTCCCCAAATCCGATTCCCTTAGAATTAATTTAATCTGAATACGTTGTGCGTTAGTAAGTTTATTGTATGTGTTAGAAGATACTTTTTGACACAGTCAAAAAGTCAAATCTTTTTGGATAAACACACGATATTAAATAGTGGCTGAGATTTGAAAGGGAGAAAATTAAAACAAATGACGCAGTGAAAAAAAGGTTTCCTTTTTAAGAATGTACAAATTGCTGTACTGATGTGAAAATAGATTTGCTTGTCTTAAAATATGTTCATTTAACTCTGTTAGCACTGTTAAGGGACGGGATAGCCTGGCCCATGTCCGAGAGCATGTGGGTTCGAACTCCGCTGGCCGAAGACTCCCATGTAGTAAATGGTGACTGATGCACGTTAAATCTGTCGAGTCACAAAGTCCTCCATGTTCCCATAAAAAATCAATACCTCTGGGGGTACTGGATTGGAGATCGATCGTTCTCTGATTCAGGTCAAAATTACGATCTGTGGATGTATGGATGGGTCCGCTCTATAAACGGGTGTGACGTATGGATGTGGAAGAGGTCGAATTTTTGGCCATAGATGGCGCCACTGGAAAACAAGAACAATCGCTTCCCTCTGCCTAAATAGGCATACGAAAGAACACTGTAAAGAAAATGAATTTAAAATAGGAATCATATCGGTTGATGCTGTGAATGTATCATTTTTCTGGGAAAACACTCGATACCAAGAAATTCTATAAATTTTCAAACGTGGCAGTACGACATGAAAATTCGAATTTTTTAAGACTGTCAAAGATTATTTTTTAGGACCTAGCGTAGACGCAGCGGTTTCCAATATCTGTAAGCTATGGAATCTTAAACAATTGAACATCTTGTGACTGATTTTTTTTTTTTAAAGTTCTATCTCGGGAGTATAATAATAATATAAAATTCTTTATCTGCGAATATACTAACCGAAAAAAAGACTGCTAATTATTTTTAAAGTATTTAATGTAAAGAAAAAAACAATTGTTAATTGTTAATTTGTTCTGCAAATAAATAATTAAAAACATGAATTAGAGTGTATACTTTAAAATGGTTAAAACAGAAAATCTTCTTGGAGTCGACTTCCATACATTATCATTTGATATTAGTTTTAAATTATTGAAAATTAACATTATTACTAACTAAAATTGATATCAAGTTTGACCAATTGATACCAAGTAAGGGTTTTAAGGCGCAGCCTTCGTATTCTTTTAAAAGCTGGTTCTTATCAAAGAGAAAATGGTCAGTAAAGTTTATAATTTACAAGTGCATAAAATGTCTCTTTTTGCAAGCGCATATGCAATAAGCTTTCATAAAATTTAAGAAGCATAAAATATTCTGTGACAAACATTATTTTCGAAACAATAAAATAGTAGAATTCTTTTGAAATAAATTCTAATTTTGTTTTTCTTTCATTTTAAAGTTTTGAAGCAACATCTGGCGAATTGCCAAAGTAATTTAGCAAGTTTTATTTTTGAAATAACTTTCAAATACTTGGTCTACTATTCCTTTTAAGTTGCCACACTATATCATCTTTTTCATTAAATGTAATTTGGCGCTTTTTGTGTCTATTCAAATCCTAACTTATGTTAAAGTTGTAACCAAGGTTTTCTTTTTGAATAAGTCCGTTTGATCCATTAACATAATAATTGTTACCACGCTTACGCGAAGAAAGTCGCAACGACTCCTTCTTGTTTTATATTTCAACTTTTATTATACCTCACTTAACGATTTAATATCAATAAAAGCTATAATTTTCATGAAACAAAGTGAACGTTTCAATTCTTTTTGTAACACTTATACGTAAAATAATCTTCGAGAATATACTTTATATTTTTCTTGGTCTTCTCTTCTTAGTCTTGACCTCAAGAACTCCATAGAGAAATTATTTTTACTTTTTTTTTTCTTTACCCAAATTTAACTTTCATTTCAAGTTCGAAATTTTTCCACTGGTAATTTTTACTCCAATTTTTTTATTATCGATTTTTGATGCATAAACAAAAAAAAAGATAATTTTATTGTCTTAAGTTAGAATTGTTCATACCTCCTTGCCTCTCTTGTTAGCTACTATAAGCTAATCAGAAACGGGTGCCTCTGTACCTGCTTATTATTACTCATTACGTAAAGTGTTAATAACGCCCAATATATTTATTATGTGTTTTTAAAATAAAAATGGCCGTATTGTTTTCTTGTTTATATGATCGGCAAAGTTAGTCGTAAAAAATCGTTTCAATTTACATAAATAGTAATGTTACGCCTATTTGCTGCTGTAGGAGTATTCATAAAAAATTAGGTGGTTTGGATCCAAACTATAAAAAGTTAGCTTCAATAAAGATACTTCTCTTACTATTAAATACTTCGCTTAGGCCGGGATAGCCTGGTCGGTAGAGCCCATGTCCGAGAGTTCGAACCCCGCCGACTGAAGACTCCCCGTGTAGTAAATGGTAACTGATCAGGGGTCTGTTTAGACGAAATTTGGGTCCGTTAACAGACCCTTCACAAAATATTTTAACTAAAAAACGGACCCTTCGCAAAATAAATTATCTTTTAATCGGACCCTTCACAGATTTGTTTATCTTCATTATTATTTTGTTAATCGAATAAACTCTTTCCAGAGCAGAAAACAAGAAAAATGAATGTAAACGAATTAAGTTTTGTCTTCGGCAGACGATTCTTCCATTATTCGTCCGAAATGAATATTCTGCGTTCAGCAGTATAGGCTAAATACCAAATATTCATATGTTGCATCGCTAATTTAGTAGCTGCAATTGCTGTTTATTTTTTAAAATTTAATTTTTTTAATTATAATTTTACAGTGTTGAGCATAATCTTGTATGTCTTTACAATTTAAAAACTGATTGAAAAAGTTTTATTTGCAATAACGGACCCTATTTGCACCAATTCACAAAAGCGGACCCTGGTTGAAAGAATGTGACTTAACGTTTATTTTACATTCACATATTACGAGTCATTTTTTCACAATTTTACAAAAACGGACCTTTCACAAAATGTCTGGACAGACCCCTGCTGATGCTTGTTAAATCTGTCAAAAGTCCTCCATGTTCCCATAACAAATCAATACCTCTGGAAAACAATCGCACCCCTCTGCCTTAACAGGCATACGAAAGAACAGGCAAACGAGGGAGAGAAATATTCAAGAAAACTTCTCTTTTCTACAAATGTAAGTTTTCATCTTAAGTCAATTAAATTTAAAAAAAATTTCTGGTTATTAAGAGCAAACACTTTTTAGAATACGATCTATGAAGTGAGACAAGTGACAACCTGCTACTAATCACAATTCAAGTTTTTTTCTGTTACCTCAAACAGCCCTCTTTCTTGACACGTTACATAGTTTTTTTGTTTTTTTCTGGCTTAAATATTATTTCGCAAACCTCTAACTTAGAACTAAATTTCAGAAAACTTTCCTTTAATCTATATTAAACTAGATCGGAACAACCTAGCATTAACATATCCTTAACTATTTTATTCATTTTAGACAGTTGTCTACCCTACACAGTGAATTAGAGAGATTTTGCAAAACGTTTTGTCTTACATTAACAGTAACGTTTTTTTTCCTGCCCTTTACCGATTTGTATGTAAATTTTTGCCTATCTAGTAAGAAGTGCAAATAACATTATGCAAAATCTCTCCATAAATGAGGTCAAATATGATAAATTTAATATTTATTTTTAACATTTCTTTTAAAAATCAAAGTTAAATTCCTGTGAAAATAAGCTTCATGCTATACGAAGAAATAAATCAAAGATGCTAATTATAAAAAAAAGGGATATTTTCCCCTCTTTTTAACTTGCGTTAATAATAGCATTATCTAATAATATTTTTTTAAAAACTATTTGCCGTTGAGCAGTAATAAATAAAACTAAACTCAACGGCGCGACAGCCCAAAGAGGGCCAAGGCATACTGTGCCCCTCTCAGCTTTCTTGACTTTGGGCTATGGGGTGCAGGAGCAGATGTTCCGGTCAGGTGGTCACATAGAGTTAAGAGTATAAGTAGAGATGGCATTTCCCACCCTCCTATGAGTAGAAACTGAAGTAACTGTCGGCCATCTTGGATTATGCAAAGCATTCATTGTAACCTATGGGTTGCATGGCTAATAAATGGAAGTTTTTAAGTGTCAAACAAAACTAATTTTTTTATTGCTTTTAGTTACACGAAAAAAAGTGCCTAATTTATTACTATTTAGTATTTATAAAAATAACATAACTAAAGATTAAATTTAATCATTTTTAGGCTAAATAATCTAATATTTCATGTATGTAGATTTATTTTTTGACACATAAATGAAAAAAAAAAAATAGTTTAAATTAAAACGCTTTTTATTTTAAACTATTATTTTTTTATTTAATGCTTTAAAAAAAATTAAAAAAAAAAAACTTAAGTTTTTTTTGTTAGTTATTTTTTCATGCATTTATTAATTTTAGAAGACAAACTTTCCCTTTCATAAATTATATCCCTCAATTGAAGCAGTCATTTTTTGCTGATTGAATCATATAAAATAATTGAATTTCAATACTTTAAAAAAAGTTGTAAAAAAAATTTATATTTATTAAAAAATTTGAATTAAAAACTTTATATATTATTATATTTATCTTATATATTTCTTTCATTTAGTAGAATAACACTGAACTTTAAATTCTTTTTTCTCAGTTCATGAAAATGAATTTCTTATTTTATTCTTAAAAAATGCACAGACATAAAAGAAAAATAAATCATTTTATTTATTTTTACATTATATACAATCAATTTCCATATTTTTTTAAAGTAAGTACTATCAGAGTTTATTAGTCAAGAATAATAATTCTTCACACACAAATATGAATAATATATGTTGGTTATTCGACAGTAAAATATTGCATTAAATGTATTACAAGTGATAAGAATTTAAAAATATACACTTACTTATACACACATTTTAAATTACAATAAAAACAAAAATTTTAAAAAACGTAACTTTATTGTTAACAATTTTTTCATTCATTTATTAATTTTAAAAGAAAAACATTCCCTTCATAAATTATATCCTTCTATTGAAGCATTGTCATTATTTGAAAATAATTGAATTTTAATAAGAGTTGTAAAAAACATTTCATACATTTGTTAAAAAATTTGAATTAATACTTTAATTTGTCACGATCTTGTAAATGGTTTTTGCAATAATATTGAAAATGATAAATAGCTTAATAATTATTAGAGTAAATTAATATTTAAATTATTTAACAATAAGAGTTTTTGTTCACTAAATTTTTTTTAATCAATGAATCTGTAAGACCATCAAGCAGTTCTATCAATCAATATCTTCTGCGAAATGCTCATTACACAATTTACTACACGAAGAAGGTTTCCAATTAACTCGTCTCACAGCTTTGATCCATAACTGTTTACGATTTTCATCTTTAGGAAAACTGCAAATAAAATTCCAACTTAAAAGCATGAACATAAAAATCGTTAATTATATAAGTCTTTCAAAGAACCGACTCAAAAGATTTATAATTAGCAATTATAAACAACTTTATTAAAATTTTGATAATTACAGTTAATCCAGTCGATAATTTCCAAAAAATAAATGCAGTAGCGCAAATAATCCGTTTTCAGTCTATTATGCTCAACTAAAACCCACGACTCCAATATAGATTACCCACAACTGAAACTTTTAATTTATTTCATTAAACTAAATGCATATCAATTATTAATAAAATGCACGAACTGAAGTAGTTCGCAAAATGAGAGTATGGCAGATTTTTCCCAGTTTCTATAGTTCGCTGGATTTTCTATTATAAAATTTATGGAAAGGTTTCCACCAAGGTTATAAAAGTGAAAAAAAGTAACAATTTGGGTGGATTTTTTAAATTATGTTTGTGTGTTAAAAGCTCTCAAAAAATTTCATGTCATTCGTCAGTGCAAGAGTGATCATAAATAAAATTGCAGTTGAATAAAAATCAAATTGTTGACAAACTAGACATTACGATCATATTTTTAAATTCCACTTAATAGCAGAGCAACTGTTTGGAATTACAATTGAAAAAGCAACAGTGCTGATTTTTAATGTTTAGATTACGAAATAATGATCAATAACAGTAAATAACAAAAAAAAACACACAAAATTATTTGAGAAACTCTTCATGATAGATTAAATTTCATAAAAGCAAAAAATATTGTAGCAAATAAAATAAATACTTTTAACCATTTCCACTAATTCGAATAACACATGATACTATAATTATGCCATATTAATTGTCAATTAAGCAGTATAAAAGTAAACGAAATCACATTATCTCATCTACAATTAGTTTTATAGTTTTGATATTCTATAAGCCACTTAGAAATTCTATTTTGATTCATTTCAATAAAAATTGAAAAGAATCAAGGTTGGGTTTGAAATGAATAGCTAATAGTTAAGAAGAAGAAAAAAAATCTTTAGTCTTCTGACATTAAAGATACAGTTTATTGTAAGAACAGAATTTAAAAATACTAAATTAGAAAATGATTAAGAGAATTGAATTTACACTTACCTATGAAATGTAATTCCAGGCATTTTCTTTGTCCACCGATTCGTACAACCGTATGCAAAGCAGTTCGTCAATGTTACAAGCAAAATATAATTAAATTCATTGTTTAAAAGAAAATCGTTAACGAGATAAAGAAAATCGTTAACGAGAAATTAAAAAAAAAACGATAAAAATAACATTGATCAGCAAGTTCTACGTGCAGCATTCGAATGTTTTGCATAAACCAATATGGCCGATCGGTTTCAGTGATGGCTTCACTGTTACTTTCTCATGTCAACTCTACCTATACTCTTTACTCTATGGGTGGTCAGTCGAACGCGGAACCCCCAGTGTTTAGTTCCCAAGCTTGCTTGGTCGACTCACTGAAGGGATGAAAGGCTGAGTCAACTTTGCCCGGCCCGAGGATCGAACCAGGGACCTGTGGCACGACTGCGCACAGCCACTGGGCTCCAAGAGTAATAAATAGTAAAGGCAATTTAAAAAAACTAAGAAAGTTAATCACAAAAATTTGCCCATATTATTGCTAAGTAAAAAAAAAAATTTTTTACTTTCTTAGTTGTCTATATCACACTAAGTACTCAAAATTGAAATGAGAATAAAAAAATTTTTAAAAAAAATGCTTTCTGCCTATATCTGATTATTTTCTTTCAAAAGTAGCCAACTAAATCGCCTGGATGAAATTTCAAGTAAATGTAGTCAACAAAATTTGTTTCCAATTTTTAATTTCGTCGATCCAGCGCACGTAACATCGAATATTGGCATTGTAGCCTTTTCTGTGATGATTCGAATAAAATAATATCTCAGTTTCCAAGTTAGCATTTATTACACTTAGAGAATAATCGAAGACGTATCGCCATTTCTTCATGGAATTCTTGACTGAAACTGCTGGTAACTATAAATTTTTTACTATTTTCTGTATTCATTTAAATTATTTTCAATTAAAAAAGTTTTTTTTTTTCTTTTACGTTACAATGTCAACTTCATTAAACGTTTGTAAATTTTTAATTATGTACTTTGCTTTTCATGATCCATATGAGACAAAAGTTCTTTTTAAAAAAATAGTGCGTGGAGTCCCTCCGCGCGGAAGATGTTAAACTTCGCAACCTGCGACGTTAATTGTAGAAGAATCAGCAGTCGTAGAAGGATCACTAGTTCTATTCAACGACTCCTTTTCCTGCTCCGCTCGCTTCCGTGCTCTGTAATCACGGTAATATTGTGCATTTTTCCCTCTTGAACCAGTGGAAGTGCTTGTGGTTGCCTCATCGTCTCGCCCTGGAAAATGTATTTGTATTAATAATGTATGTGAATGCGTCATAATGTTATTTCAAAAGAGAAAACCTAACAATTAATTGATATTCACAAGAGACGTACCTTGACATAACCTTAAATCCGTCGCATTGTCCGTGGGATTGTTTTCACAAATTTTTACAATTGTTATCCACTAAGTTTGAAAATAAAAAATACTACCCTATTAAATTATATGTGTATCAAAACAAACTAAAAAAATATTTATAGAAAAACAATACTTTCATTATTTTTATGCTAGTGAGAACTAAAACAATATGGAAATGAATGAAGGGAAACTGGATCCTACCACGTGATTTCCCGGCGAATAAAAATGTGGCGTTAAACGTTTAACGCAACCTTGTTGGAAGTCGCATAAGAAGTATAACTTCAAAAAAAAAAGTGTTTCAAATACCTTTAAAAGAAATGTGAGTCCATGCATTAATTGAAAAGATAAAATCTCTGAGAGATAAAATATTTCAATAAATGCTTATAAAGGTAAAAATTTTAGTTGAGGCTTTCGTTTTCATCATTTGTTCTCTTACATATCGTCTGAAAGCTTACAAACTTTAAAACTTAATTCGTTTAAAATAAATATTTTAAAAAAAATAAATTTAAATTGTATATTTCCTACAAGAATATAAAATTTCAAGAATTTTCTACATTGCTAATATTCATTAATTGCATTTCCGCAAAAAATTATTTTGATTTTTATGTAATGATATTGTGGTTAGAAGGTTAAAGATTGTAGAATCAATCATTTTCTTCTTTTATTTAATATCGTTTGATAGTAATTTCAAAAGTTTTGTGCATTTAAATAAATATAAGCTGTGCCTGAATTTGTACTTATTTATAGCTATTCATGCTATATGGAGGCATGTTTTTTTTAAATTTTATAATGTGCTAATGGCTTGTTATTTGTTGATGTCGCTATCTATTCTATAATTCTGTGCATAGTTATTTATTGTCAGATAAAAGATTGTTACTTGTAACTAATATGAAATTATATTTCCATGTTAAAGCTAATGTTAGAAATTATGGGGAAATTAAGGTATTTATGAGCAAGCGACTAATCATTTGACAGTGATAAATAAAAGAAAACAGAGCGATATATTTCAATTAATATTTTAGAGTCCCGCAGTGGACTGATCGTTAAGACACGGTTCCCAGCAGATCACCGAAGACAAGCATCACTGGTGGTGGTCAGTGTGCGGGTGGGTGACCACTTGGATCAGTCTGCGTAGAGACCAAGGATGTGCGGCATCGTTAAACTGTTACTCGTTAAACTGTTCTACCGTAAAGTGCTCGACTTCGCGTGCAGGTCGTCGGGCTACCGAAGAGGGGGGTGCCATCCCCTCTGCAGTGGATCAAAATTGTGATGGCAAGTTTTCGGATCATCCTCAGTGATGTTTCCCAGACCGTCGCCCATAGCCCATTGTGCAGCTCTAGTGCGACGTAAATGAATTACAACCACAACAACAATTAATATTTTTAAGATACTGATTAGGACTGGGTGACAAATCGATCTATCACGGAAAATCGATTTAACGCATAAATCGTCATGCCGATATAGCGGCTTTCCTTCTGAAAATGATTAGTCTTAATAATGTTCTTATTTGCAATCAGAGTTGCGATTTCGTCTGGAATAAACCTGTTTCTTTCAAAACACTTAAAAGGGGAAAAAATGGAAGAAACTAAATGTTGAGAAATACAATTGCTTAATGATAACCATCTGTATGAAACATTCATATTTATATATTTTTTTTAAATATTACAAAAAAATATGTTATGCATTTTTTAGAAATAATATATATTTAATTTTGCTGGAGAGGTGACCGAGTGGTTGGCGTGTCTGACCGCGAAGCCAATGGTTTCGAGTTCGAATCCCGCTCTGGGCATGGATGCAACTTTTGAATGAATGATGAGATATCTTGACGTTCTAGGACTCAATCTTAATTGGTTCAGAGAGGTGACCTCAGATATGCCAATTACTTAGTGCAGACGATTTTATTTTAGGTCATGAAATCAGAAACAAAAACGTAATGGTGTCCCAATCGTTTGGCGAAGGGAACAGTCCACATCTTGGACCCCATACTGTTCATTTTACTTTTTGTCTATTTGCTGGTGGACGGATTGTGGTCCTCTGTCATGACGGCAGGTCACCTCTCCGAATTCCCAACTGAGGCACTTTGCGAATCTTTTTGCGTATTTTACTCTATCTCGAGAACTTTTTAAGTGAATTGAAAAATGTTACTCACAATTATAAAAAAATTCGTATATCTGAAGATAATTCCATGCAAGAAAATAAATTTCTGTAAATATTTAATAACTGTCGAAAATTTTATAATTGTAAGCTCTATAGTTTTTTTTTTTACATCTTTTTAAAAGTACGTAATTTTGCGTTTCAAAATACAAAATTTGAGCAATAGCCTATTCGTTTATTGCCATTTTCTTCATTTTTTATTTATTAAACAACATATCAAAGTGAGATATTCGATGTGAAAGTTTTGTTCTAAGAACTATAAAAATAAAAAAAAATCCCGTTTTTTTTTCTTAAATCTTTTTAATTAACTTTTTTTTATTAGCGTTTAATCATGACACAACATTTTTTAAACAACGCTTATATTAAACTTCATAGCAATTTTTTTCGAAAAATACGACAATGCTTTTATTAACTTATTTATTATAAAGCGTCAATTTTTGTTAGACTTTTTCTTCCTTTTTTTTTAAAAAAATATACAGTGATTGGAAAACAGAGATGCTCAGATTTAAATTTTTTTTTCCAGTATTAAGAATTTTCTTTTCTTTGTTTCGGTTTTGTATATAATCTTTAGTTTTTATGGGCCATTTCTATGAGAGCGCGGCGTTTTCAAAAGCTTTTCTGATATGCTATATCTTAAACGTTGTTTTATGAATACGTTTTCCAAAAAAATATTATTAGCATTGAAATTTCGGTTTAAATGTTGCTTTGCTGTTATTGCTATCTGGCCCCCGAAAATATGGAATTCAGCCGATTTTTATTTTCGAACATTCGGTTATTCCTCCAAATCACTTACGTCACCGAGAAAACGATGGAAAAATAACTCAGATTTACAATGCAATTGAACGAAATTAAATTATATCAAAAAGTGATTATTTAAATGCGCGATTTGAAAATCGCGTGACGTAATAAAATAACGTAGTTAAAATAACGCGATCGTCAATATCACGTGGAAAAACATAGAAATTATAATTAAAAAAGTAAACAAAGAATAATACTAAATTTACGATGAAATCAGCACGAATAAAGCGCGTCAATAATACGCGATTTAAAATCCGCATATCGTAATAAAAACATCAAATTTTAAAAACTGTGGGAATATACATATATTTTATTTTTATTTTATAACCGTCGTTGAACAGCCGACCCCATTTTTTGGGTTTACGACTCCTAATGTTCAACTCCGTAACCTTGTCATTTTGAACCCAATCCTGAGGACAATGGAAATTCTGGATCAAGTAAAGGGAAAAATTTGCCTTCGTGGAGGACTAACCCGCATTTGCAGACCACGAGAACCTCCCACGGTTAGCCTGATGGCTAAAGGACTCTAACCCATGATCCGTCTACCACTGAGGATATTCCACGTCATCCCTGGGGTCGGATTCCTTTCGACCAGTCATCGCTGAGAATTTGTACCCGGTTCACCTCATTGGAAGGCGAACGCTCTATACCCTCAGCCATCCCAGCTCTGTGGGAATGTAAAGTAATACTGCCAAAATGTAGAAAGGAAAAATTGCAAAAAAAAGATTTAAAAAAAAAAAAAAAACACTTAAATTACGATGAAATTGGCACAAATAAAGTGTATCAAAAAGTGTTTATTTAAATGGACGACTTGAAACTTTAGTAATTAATATCATCATAAAAATATGGCATTTTAAAAATCTAACGTTTCCTCATTTTTTTTAAAATATTTTTTTCGAATGTGAAACTTATGCCTTATTTGTACCTTCCAGGATATCCGCGCACCTGGAAAGTCATGAAAAATCATGAATTTCGGTATTGAACAATATTTGTCATGAAATGTCATGATTTTAACTATTTTTTTTAGGAAAGTCATGGATTTAGGTCGCTGAAAAATCTAATTTTTAAAATAGAATCTAAAAATACTCCACCCCTCATTTTATGGTGTTCTGACTATCTGAATTAGTATTAAAATACCCACTCATAGTCATATTTTAATAAAATATAAAATGTTTTTATCATGTTTAAAAGTTGTTTTTTTCTTTCATTTTTTGAAAGAACATATCATTTCTAGAGCGAATTATCTTTGAAATTTCTGTGATTTCAGAATTTTTGTTATTATTTTTATTTTATCAATTTAAAATTCTAGCTGAAGCAAGCCAGTCATTGGCGAAGTTTTTTAATTCTGAAACAGGGTTCCCACGGTCCTTAAAAATTGCTTAGTTTTCATTTTGAAAACTATGGGCCCTTAAAAGTACTTAATTAGTTTGATTCAAAATTCTTAAAATTCTTTAATTTCTAGTATCACTAGTTGGTTAGAACAATTTTTTTTTATCTTCAGAAAATATTCACAATTAAAAAGTACGTCTTTCGCCTAGAATGAGACCCTGCATCGAGGGTAGGGGTTACAAGCAAGAGGAAGAAAACACGCCCTTACTGTTTTTTTTAAATTTTTTTTTTCATTAAAATATTCTTTCTCTCTGCATCAATGTGAGAGGGAAAAAAATTTGTGTGTGGAAAGGGGAGCGTGATACTGCAGGTGGGTCTTGACTTATTTTCAGACAGTACTTAATGATCTGATGACCTGCATTGACCTTCTACATCCATAGGGTTCGAGAAATTCAATTCTTCTGATAGCACACATGGTAGCTTTGATACTTCATTCAAATGCGAAATTGTTAGAAATGCCAGGAAAGTGTGTTTTTAATAATTTATGGACACTTGATGAAAAATATAAGGAAGGGATCAGCATTAAATGACCGTCGCAAGGCAAAGTGGATTTTTTTTCATTGTATCAGATTTTCTTCTGAAATTGAATTTTATAAGTGACTCCATTTTTTTAATATTAGGGATATTACGAATATTCGGTGAAGTATAATTTTAATCAGGAAAGTCATTTTTGTCGTTTAATCAGCATGCCGATATAATTTTTTTTTTAATGTTAGGCGATGCATCAGCTTTAACGTGCGCTCGCGGTTTAACGTGCGAGGATTCTTGCCTATGCTAACGCTATCACCGTGATGACGAAGAGTATTTTGATTTCGTCTAGCTGCGAAGATGTTGATTACATTTTTTTTGCTACGAAGATGATGTTCGTTTCGTGATGTTAAATAACGAAGAGCGAGAATCAGCGTTGAAATATAGAACGCGATGCATAGTTTCTTTATACGCCATTTTTGACCTTGGGATCTTACGTTTCTTGATGATTATTTTCAGCGGGACGTATCTTGCGTTCGCTGAGCGTTTTTTTTCCCCAACTTGATATAACGTTTCAAGTAAATTATTTTCAGTGAGACTTTAGCTACTTAGCGATCGTTGCACATAATTTCGTCACTTTTTTTTCTGTTTGGATTTAACGTTGTCAATTATTTTCATCAGACCTACTGTTACTTGGCGATCGTTGCGCAATCGCTGTTATCTTATCTTAAATTCTCGTTCTGAACTTAATATATTACTAAAACGAAATCATGAATTAAAAGAAAAAAAGATTCTTTATTGATTTTTTTAAAAGTGATACAATTTAATATTTTATATATTTTGTATTTAAGTAATTTATATTTTGTCATAAAAGGTAAATTTTTTTAAAAATTAATGTAATTCACGTTGCACCCCAGAGTCCAAGGTTAAGAAAACTGAGATGGGCACAGTAGGCCATGACCCTCTATGGGCTGTCGCGCCACTGAGTTTAGTTTTTTAAATATAATTTAATTAGTTTTTAAACCAATAAATCTTCAGTCGCATTTAGTTTAAAAAAATTAGAACAAAGCCTACATTTAATTAATTTGCTTTTATTTTTGAAGAAATTAAAACTGAGTTTGAGTTCTTTTTTTATTTTTTTTTATTTGGTTGTTAGCTAAAGTGACTAAATTTTTTAATTTTAATTAAATACAGATTATTTGTATTAAACATTTCTTTCTTTAGTTTTTTTTTAAATTTTTTTAAAGGATGACTGAGTTGAAGAAAAGCTATTCCATTTTTTTAATCTATTAATTAATCTATGATGTTTTATTTGACGATAAATAATCATTATGCCATTTTTAAGGTCCTTAATTTCTAGAAAAAAAGTTCTTAGTTTTTTTGATAAAAGTGCTTAATATTTGCTTTAATAAAAGAGTGAGAGCCCTGTGAAATGAGAACAGAAAAATCAGGAGTATTTCTTTCCTTTTGGATGAACAAGAAAAGTATCTTAAGAATATAATTCTGCAAAAAAAAATTATTTGCTTTTGTATTTTTTTCAGCTATTTTATTGCTTCAACTCTTTCTTTACTCTGTTTTTTTTTTTTTAAATTTAAAATCTTTACATATGAAGATGCAAAGTATAACAGTTCTGGTTATACCTATCATTTCAGTTTATGTTATTATAATGCGTTTTTGAATTTCTTGTTGCGTTTTTGTAAGTTATGATAAATTCAATGGAAAGTCATGAAAAATCATGAATTTAAAAATCTAAAATGTAGCAGATAAAAAACTACTACAACATGACTTTCTCAAGGTCGTTATCATTGGTAGATTTTTGTTTACTCGTTCGTACCGATCAGTGCTTTAACGATCTTCATTTTTTCAATGGGTGTTTTTTTTTTCTTTCTAATTTATAGTGGCTAATAACTTGATAATTAAAGATGTTTTTTTTCCAGATAGCAAAGGATGTTATTATGAACGCTGGAAGTTCCAAAAAAACATACTGCTCTTAGGCTTGGAACATGCATTCCATCTACTTGTTCCCAGCAAGATCTGATGAAGCTTTTGATGCAACCAGTGGCGTAGCTAGGTAACTAAGGGCCCTGGGGCAAATTAAAAAATGGGGCCCCACTGCTTTTTATCAAACTGATTAGGTTTTATCAAATAAAAATATGAAATATACAAATACTTTAAAAATGCTAAGCTACAAAAGCTCTTTTTTGTGCACTGCAGGGAGGTAATAAAAATATTAAACAATAACAACATAAATTACAATTAATACTTGGTGTAGGTTTGGCTAATAAAACGAAATAGAGAAGATTCAAGGGTTTATTATATAAAGGTTGGGCCTACCAACTGACTAAATAATAATTATATTTACAATTTTTTCCTAGCTTTAGTTTTCGCAAAAGTATCAATGACTTCGTTTAAATCCAGGCTTGATGCGGTTTTGTTTTCAATTGCTATTAACGATAAATGTCGGAGTCGAGTTTGGCCCATATTATTTCTTAAATAATTTTTTATTATTTTTAATTTGCTAAATGACCTTTCAGCTGCTGCAGAAGTGACAGGAATTGTAAAGAATAATAACATTGCTGTAAATACTTCCGTTAGGTCGCATTCTAGCACTCCATATTTGCTCATTATTTCCTTACATAATTGGTGAACAGTTCATGCTTGAGTTAGTTGAGGTAAAACTAGGTGGTAAATATTAATAAATTGAAGTGAAAAACTGGGCCCTATTATATCTGAATATTTTTTTTTTGGAATTCGTCACACTTTTGTACTAAAGTTGCTTCATCAACATGTAATAAATATGTTGGTGTTATAAAATCGAATATATGACAGACTGCACTCATACCAATAAAACGTGTATCTAATTGAGATATTACTGTGTCTAGTACATTATTGAAAATCTCAATTTTAAATATTTTTTCTCGTTTAGGAAATCGGTGATCAGCAGCTAATTCATCAAAATGTTTTTTAACTTTTCTTTGCCTATTTTCTTGCAGTTTCACTGGCTTTGCTCTTGAATAATTCGAAATCATTTCTATAAATTTGCAACTTTGCTTTGGTCTCTGCTAAAACTTTACTCGCCTCGCCCAAATTGATGACGCATTTTTGTAAAGTTTTGGATGCATAATTGATGTCGTTCAATACACTGTGCATGAATTCGCAAAGCAACACGAACTCGAAATTTAGCATTTTTGTTTTAATACTCTCTGCTTCACTACGCTCATCTTTATTAGGATTCTTTAGAACTATTTCTGATAATGCTTTGATAATATCAAAATAACGAAGTTTTATTGCAGATATCGTATTGACCCTACTGGACCATCTAGTCGGATTTAGTTTTTTTAGAGTGGTGTCCGATTCGCCAATGAATTTTGACAGTAGATCCCAACGTTTGATGCTGTTTCCGAAAAAGTTATACAAATCTTGCAACGTTGCGAAAAAAATCTGTATTTCCACACAACTGCTAACGGCATCATTTATCACCAAATTTAAATTATGAGTGGCACAATGTACGTACTCTGCGTTAGGCGGGATATCCTTAATATGTTTTTGTACACCATTATACACACCACTCATCACACTGGCGCCATCATAGCCTTGCCCCACACATTTTTTTAAATCAATATTTTTGTTGATGAAAAATGTTGTCACTTGGTTGACTAAATCTACTGCGCCATGTTTGATGGCTGCATAAAAGCCTAGAAACACTTCTTTTACTTCTATATCTATTGGCTGTCCATTTTCCGATCTGGTTATTACTGCATACCTCACAACAATGCTTAGCTGATCTACCTTCGATATATCCTGTGCCGTATTCATTATGATGGCAAAAAACGGTGACGCTCTAATTTGTTCTAGTAGATGGGTTTCGAGTTTGGTTTCCAAGCTCTCAATCATTTCATTTCGAATTGTTGCACTCAGATATCTTGTAGATCCTAAAAACATTAAAAAAAAACACAATTTCAAAAAAGTCCTGATATTAAACAGTTAGTAATTATAAACAAAATAAAAAGATAAAAAAACTTAGAAATAATTATTATTACCTTTGGGCATATCCAAAACTTGCCGCAAAATGTAATCATATCGGGCGACAAGCTCTACAAAGGACAGAAAATTTCCGTGGTATCCTTTCTGACTTAAATCTTCTTGATGTCCTCTCAAAGCCAAAGAACTCTTTGCTAGGGTAAGTATGATATCGAATAACCTTTGAAGAACCATTTTCCACAATGATGCTTATTTTCGAATTTCATTTTCAAGTTCCTTGTCGATAGTATTAGTATCGTTTTTTTCTCAAAATTCCTACACAGCACATGCTTCCGAATGGCCACTCGAACAACTGTGTTGTTTAATTCTTTCTGATAAATGCTTCCAATCTCGAATTCCCGTACACCAAACATTATTCCTTTGTGAAGCAAATAACCAGCAGGGTTGACAATAGGCAACGTCTAGTATTTAGTATTTTGGAATAACACAACCAAAAACAATTAACTGGCCCATATTTAGAACACGAAACGTAGTACGATTTTGAAAAACACCTATTGTTCTGGTTGATGTCTGTTGGAAAAGGTCCTGAAGGCTGTAAAGGCCCCATATCAAGAATTTGACGTTTTTCGTTATCACTTAATATCTTCTTCGTGAAGTTTCCCAACTCATAAAAAAATTTGTCGTACACATTTTTTAAAAATGTAGAGGTCTGTGGTTCCTCCAAATCCTCCGCTCTTATGTGTGTCATGCAAACATCATCCACGTTCACATGATCGGCGGCCGAGGTATCTTAAACTGCAATAATTGTCGAATCTTCTTCAGTAGGCTTCTCAAGCAACACTGCAGTTACCACATTATTTGAGTCACTATCAATAGAAATATTTTGGCTAGATGTACTTGCAGAAGGCTGACTAAAAACTTGTCAATTTTGGGCAATTTTTGTTTACTACCTTCTCTTTCTTGGCGTTGTTTGCGTTTAAATGCACCACTGGGTTTCTTCTTCTTATCCATAATTTTAGTTTTCTAATTTATTTAAACAATACAATATTAGATTGTGCTCGAGTAGGTAGGTACTCACTGTTCACTGACGACGTTAAAAGTAAAATAAAAGGAAAGAGAAACACAAAGCTACGCCACAAGTGTCGTTGGGGAATCCCCGGAAAACAATTATCGCCGTTAGTGTTATCACATTTAACGGTGGAGACTGTAATGGTTGGCAACTGTTAGGCGATCTTTTAAGACGCACTTGGCGCATTTTGTCATTCCGTCGGAGGGATGCGAGAGAGAGAGAGGTAGATGTATGTTTGATATAATCGGGAGAGGGTCTCCTTGGTCTTCTAAGAGCTGGAAGCTCTTACTGGAAAACAATGCCTATTTCTTTTGTTTTTAAATAAAGTTAAGTTTTATTGTTTTAAAAATCTGGTCTGCTTATTTATTGGAAAGGAAAGGCATTACAGAGACCATGAACGATCTCCTGCCCACGGACCTGAATTAATGTACCTACTGCAGGTGACTTGCCTTTTATCACGATATTTCGCGTTATACAATGAGCTGTAGCCGAAATCTATAGATTTGACACAATTTATTGACTTAACAGAGATCAATATGAGTGGTAAAATCAAATAAAATTGAACCACTATATTGACCAGTACAAAAAAGTTTATTGACAGTAGCTTACTTACTCCTGATGCAGCTTTAATTTTTTAACTGTTCTCGAAAAAAAATCTTAATTCGAATTCACAATAAAACGCACATCGATGAATAATAAAACGCACATATCACTATCCGTCAAATTGACAACTCTGCCAACCTACAGAAAGAATTTAGGGGAATTCCCTAGACAGGGCCGGCTTATGCATGTCGCGGCCCCTAGGCAATGCTCGTCTCGGCCCCCCTCCCTCTACCGTCTTCTAACTTCCTAATATATTTTTTCGCTAACACAACACTTTATTCATAATTACGCTGCTTTTTACTACATAGGTGTATTATCACATTATTCAATAAAAATATTGAATCAAACGAAAAGAATATAAGTAATTAATATATGCATTTAAAAAAAATCATACAATAAGCTTAAATATTAACTCTTCTAACTTTTTTTGTTACAAAATCGTTCAAGACATCCTGAAAGTTAACCTTTTCCAATACATCCAGTACTGCCAACCTTATTTTTTCATACTCTTTGGTAGCTTGGCCATAGAATATACATACCTATGGTAGGTACCAGAACAGTAAGTGTGCATTCACAACGTAGAATTTTGCGCGTTTTTCAAGCGTGTTGTGTTAAAAAAACTGCTCTTCCTGCATTGTCATCTGATTAGTCGGCGTTAAAATTACCGCGATAAAATTGCTTGCGATTATATTACTGCGTTATATATGAACTAACTACCATAATATTAATATCTAATTTGGAATGCGTTCGGAAATGTACTAAAATAGCATCGATGTAATGTACAGAGCAAGACAATCGTCATTGAAATTTCGTATTAAATTTTTACTGTTTAAGAAACATTGTCAATTTTTTTCTCTGTAGCACAGGGCCACTGAACGAGGTGGGGCCCCTAGGCAGTTGCCTACAGTACCTAATGGATAAAACGGCCCTTGTCCCTAGGCATAACTTTTGAATTTCTCTCAACTGAGTTGTCATGATTAAAGTGGGGTTGCAACCTGTCATATTTATTTTGAAAATGGGAGAAATTTCCAAAAGTTCAGTTTGATTGAGATTTCTGGCAAGGATTCGAGGGCCCCCTGAGCTTGAGGGCCCCGGGGCACTGCCCCGCCTAGCCCCTTGGTAGCTACGCCACTGGATGCAACATATGCATATTAGTTGTTTACATCAAATTAATACCATCTACTTGTTATATTTTAGCCTTTTAAGTTCCGACATTTTATGCTATAGTGTCAAATTTGATTAGATTTAACGGGGTTAAACTTGGACGGGTGATCTTGACATAGACGGGTAAAATACTCATTAACAACAAAGAATAATTTGCAATTTTTTCACGTGTCATTAAAATTCAAATTTGGAAAAGTTTACAACGCGAACTATTAATGATATATATAAAAAAAAAAATTTCTGATGAATAAAAATAAAACTAAACATACCAAAATGAATCAATCATATTCTAGCTAAATCCACATTAAAATAAAGTTAATAGAATGTTTCGGTAAAGTAGTTGAGTGTTCGTAATCTTACGATTAATTTTTTTTTTGATTTAAATTATATACCAACAAAATTGAAAACACTACTTTTCAATCTTAATTTTTTTTTCATTGAAAAATACGAAAAACTTTCAAATAAATAAAATAAATATGTGTTGTGGATGATTTCCGGAATGATCGTCATGTTTTTCCGGAAGCTGTTTACACCTACTCGGCTAAAAATACTTTATCCTGTGACCCAAATAATAAACATCTTAATCTTAACGACCTCTCAAAGAATCGGGAGATTTCATTCCCAGATGCGCTCTATTTCAACTAAATAAACATCTTTTAACGCTCACAGTTTCCTTACAAATGCTGCTAGATGGAAAAAGATTGATTAATTGATTGATGCAAATTCTTGTACATAGTGGTTGAAAATTAAGTGCAGGATTAAGAAAGGATCACTTGAAAATTATAAAAATACACTGAAAATCATATAAAGAAATAAAAGGCCTGTTTACACGGTCCAATTTCTTGAATCCGAGAAATTGGACGGATTTCTCTGTCCAAGAAATTGGATGATTCGTTGACACTATCCAAGTTCTTGAATGTCACTGATTCGTTGAAAGAAAAACTTGCGCATGCGCATTGCTAATATTCAACATTATAAAATAATACTTACATAAGTTTAAAATTACTAAATAAATTATAATAAAATCATAATAACACAAATAAACCTCAACACATCAATTTATTTGAACTAAAATATATGAAAACCCACAACAAAATGACATAATTTGCTGCCAGCTTGTTGACGTCACAAAACCTAAGACGCTGATTGGTTAAGGGAGAAAAAACTTGGATGGAAAGTAGAACATGCTCTACTATCGTCCAAAAAATTGGACCAAGTTCTTGGATGTTTGTTTACACGATCAAAGCTCAAAGCAAAACAAGTTTCCATCAATATCAATCAATCTCTGTCCAAGAAATTGGATCGTCTAAACAGGCCTAAAAGTTTTCAAAAAAAATAATGTGTTTTGAAAAATGTTTTATTTTAGGAATGTTGGCATCCACACGGTTACAAAATGGGAATAAATCTGTTTGTAACTGCAGTCAAACCCCGCTATAGTGAACACCGGATAAAGTGAACGAAATGTTCGCTCCCGTGCTTTGCTATACACGCATAATGATATATTTTTTGTGGATATAATGAACTAAAAAAAAGAGAGGAAATTGGATATAATAAACTTTTTTCTGTCTTCCACTGATTTTTTGAACCCCGCTATAGTGAGCATGGTTTATAGTGAACTCCCGGATATAGTGAACGAAATGTTTGCTCCCGTACCTTGTTATACACATATAATATTATTTTTTGTGGATATAGAGAGCCAAAAGTTAGATATTATGAACATTTTTCTGTCTCTGACTGATTTTTCTCCCTTCATTTTTTGGTCATTTTAAAATTTCTACAAAAAATACACATACTGATTTTTAAAACCATCTATAGAGTGGAATATAACCATAAAGCATTTTTTTCTTGCTTGCTTCTTCTATCTCAGTTTCCATTCCCTAAATAAAGGTCATCCCTAAATTTTCTTACACGCAAGACGAAGAGTCATAAAAAATAAAAGTGAACACATTTTTTGTGACTACATATTGTTTTTTTAATCATTTTGGTGTTCATTTTTATGGGTCACTTATTTAAATAATGTGTCATAACAGGAATCAGTTCGGAAAGAGTGGTTAAAATGGTTGCAGTACGGATATAGTGAACCGGAATTCCGGTCCCTTGAAGGTTCACTGTAGCGGGGTTTGAATGTATTACACGCATGCTTTTTTCTTTAAAATTTTTTTAAAATTAATAACAATTTAAATTTATTTCGAAATTCAGATTTTTAATTATTTTATGAACCAAATGAATATCTAGAGTAAATAGCTAATTCTCAAGCTATTTGGTTTCGAAACTAGGTTTTATGCCTTTGTTACTTTCGGAAAAAATGAGCTAAACTAAAAAAAAAAACAATAATAAAAATAAAGCAGGATTTTGCCAAAAAATAAAGACATACGAAAATATTACTTAGTAGGTACCCCGAACCAGACAAATCAAAAATATTTTTTTTCTAATTTTCTGCAAAACAAAAATTAAAAAAAAAAAAACAAGCTACATTACCTTAATTAACTTAAAAACTGAGATAATTTTGATGATATTGTAAAAATAATTTTTGCTAAAGATATTGTAGGGAGAGTAGTCACCGGGAATGTCGACAATGTCAACCTTCATCTATGAAAAGGTACTCCAACATAGAATAGTGTTAAAGCATGTCTTATATACTAGGGAATTACAATTGTATTTTTATAGTGGTAGACACACTACAGTACTCCCCAACCAGCTGCGATGGAATTCAATGGACGGATACCACTAGTTGATTCGATGCTGTTTTGAGAGAAGCCGGGAGAGCTGTATTAAGATCACGGCCGAGGTTGCTCTTGTGTTGCCATTAGCATCTGAGTGTGTACGTTGCACAATGTGTGTGGTCAAGACTTAGAAGTAAGAGTGTGAGGAGGTCAATGTCGCTGTTACAAGTAGCAAGTCAACTATTCAATGTGTGGATCATCCATCGAAGAAGGCTTGTTCAAATCGTAGTTTGAGTTTCTGTCAAGGTAGGTCTGTTCACTTCACGTCCGGGTCACCAATGTGGGGATGGTAGTTACCGGGAATGTCAACCTTCTTCTATGGAAAGGTACCCCAACATAGAATCGAGTTAACGTGTACTACTACTGAAATGGAATTGTATTTTTGTGCTGTGGTAGACAAGCTACTATCTTTTCCAAAAATACTAAAAGTCTCTTATTTCAATATAAATTCAATTTAAAAGGTACATTTTTTCCTCTCCTTTAAAAATAGTAAAGCGAATTAGAATTTATTCTAAAAACTGTGAAGAAATCAAAATTATTTCAGGGTTAGAGAAAATTTTAAAATTATATTACAATCTACTCTAATAACTTTAGCAACTTTAATAATTTTTTAGCAACTTAACTAGCAGCACCTTTATCCACAAAATTGTTTTTAAAATTTAAGAATTATTTTCAATTCAATTCCTCAAATAAATGGTTCTAATTATAATTCTTCAAATGCAATTTTAAAGTGATTTTAATATTTTCTCTAAAGAAAATTCGTTAAATGTTTTTCGCTTATAAGACTACATATAAATTTGACAATTTTTTTTATATAATAGTTCATCATATTGAAATCATTGTTTTAATAACATATGTTAACAAGGCACATTTTTACTCAAAGCTAGATGATACAAATAAATATAACTTAGCTGTAAATTGGCTGATAAGTGTAGATACTTACAATAAAATTGTGCGTAGCAAGAAAAAAAAATTTTTTTTTAATGGCGAGCACTTGGGATGCATTGTCCCATTGGCTTTTTAGTGTAAGAACTGCTACTCTCTTCTCGTTACCCAGTGGGCACCTGTGGCGAAGCCACTGCGGTAGAGCAGCTTCGCCCACGTCACACAACCACAAACCCGTTTATAGGGCGGGTCACATTCACACAAAGGAGAAAGGACATATAACACAGAGAGAAAGAAACATCCATGCCCTGAGCGGGATTCGAACCGCAGTCAAGCACACTAACCACTCGGCCACCTGGTCGGCAGAAAATAAATATAAAGTAAATATATAATAATAATTTTAAAATAATGGAACACGGCATTTATTTTAATCCTTTAATTTGGAATAATTGGAGGATTTCGTTGTTTTGCGTATCATTACGTACGCTCTCGCATACATGTAACAATTCGTTACAACTACTTAAGCGCGCTGATTGGATCATTTGACAGCGTCATCTGTGACGTTTAACTTTATATTTTATTTGATAACCGCTATTGAACAGCCGACCCAATTTAGGGTTCACGGCTACTAATGATCAACTCCGTAGCCTTGTCATTTTGAACCCAATACGGAAGACAAAGGAATTCCTGGATCTAGTATCTTTGTGGACGACTGACTGTTGATGCAACTAACCCGCATTCGCGTTACACGGAGAGGAAAACCACGAAAATCTTATCCCCTGAACCACCGCGGCTCTGTGACGTTTAACTATTTCGTTTTGTTATACTTGCTATTTAAGCATAGAGTAAATTTATACAAAAGCTGTTTTGGCAAACTTGAAATACCAGTTTTTTCGCCCTAGAAATTTTCATTTTTTTATCAATAAAATTTTAATTCAATCGTCCAATATTAATACTCTTCGAAGCAATGTTCGAAGTTCAGAAGAATGCTACTAGTGGATAAGAATTTGTAGGAAGGACAAATCGAAAGTGAAATTCCAGAACTTGTTTGTCATTGCTAAGTGACTATTTTGGTTATTTAGACCACAATTTTGTATTAAATTTTTATGGGAAATGCCTTATACATTCAATTTATAATTACCATAATTCCTATGAAGTTATTGTCACTTTAATTTATTGAATAACTTTGTAATCGGAGTTTAGTTGCCTTGCTCAATTCCTTATGCTCACCGAAGATTGAAATTTTTTACAAAGAATGAAAGTTGTTTAGGATTAATATTTAATGAATTCAATTAATATTGTATTTATTTATCGAGAATTAGTAGAACTAGAATAAAAAGCTTTAAATTTAAAATTTTACTTGTGATGCCACCCATTTTAATAAAATGAAACTAAAAATCTGCATTAAGTTCATCTACTTATAAATAGTTTTAAATGTTCCCTTGAATTTGTTACATGTTTTTTAATTCCAAAAAAAAGTATTGTTTAACATCAAAGAAATTGTGGGGAAAGTAGTCATCGACAATATCAACCTTCATCTGCGTACAGGTACCTCTCCATAGAGTCGAGTTAACACGTCTTATATACTAGTGAATTAGAATTGTAATTTTGTAGTGGTAGTGGTTTTGTAGTGGTAGTAGTGGTACCAGAATTATAACTGTTATAAAATTCGATGAATTGAACCACTAGTTGATTCATTGCTGTTTTATGGGAAGATCGTGATCTCTGATCGTGAGACCTGTATTAAGTTCACGGTCGTGGTCGCTCCTGTGTTGGTTTTAGAATTCGAGTGTATACGTTGCGTGTGATCGAGACTGAGTAGCAACATCGTGAGGAAGACAATGTCGCAGTCACAAGTCAATTCTTCAATCAGGAGTCCATCTAAGTAGGAGTGTTAAAATCAAAGTGGGCGTTTCTGTCAAGGTAGGTGTGTTCACATCACGTCCTGATCAGCAACGTGGGGAGAGAGTGTTATCGACAATGTCAGCCTTCGTCTATGTAAAGGTATCCCCTTCATAGAATCGAGTTAACCGTCTTGTATACTAGTGATTTGGAATAGTATTTTTGTAGTGGTAGATACACTACAATATCAAGCGAATTTCTTTCAAATTGTTGATTTTATTAATTTTGTATGAATAACTCTCCCGAAAATCACAATTCTAATTTTGAATTGGTTACTGAATTAATACAATGAGTACTGAAAGAATAATATGACGAAACCATTCTATCTTTTCCATTTTAATTACATTCCCACTGCATTGTAAAATTATTATTTTTTTAATATTAAATTTGCGAAATGATTTTTTTGTCACCTACAGTGCCTTCATTAAAGCGTCGTAGGAAGATTGTAAGAGAAGTATCTCAAAAAATTCTAATTGTCAAGTAACAATTTTTAAATTGGATGTCCCCTAAACCAGTGGTGCGCAAACTTTTTTCGACTGCGACCCCTTTTGTAGAGAGAAAATTTTCGGCGACCCCTAGAGATAAATGCTCACAAATACGATGTATATTTCGCGCATTTCTTTCGTTTCATCGATTAAAAACATCATATTTAACTCATATTAATTTTTATTTATAATTTTAAGAAAATACTTTTTTTATAACTCAAAAATCAGTAATTGCCCTTTAATGAGATGTATGTGGCTGCAAGTTTCTAATTATCTCATCGATATTTGGATGTATTATGTTACTAATTGCAATTCGCATACCATCTTCAGGGTTTAAACGCGAGCGGTATTTAGTTTTTATTAAAACTAGTTTGCTAAATCCAGTTTCACATAAATACATTGATGCAAATTGTATTAACACTCTGATGGCATTCTTGCATAAAACGGGATATTGTTTTTCCACGGATAGCCAGATAGAGAATACATTACGCATTACGGTCAAAAAAAGAGTGGACAGCATGAAATTGCAATTAAACAGTTAGTGGCGGCGCTTCACTCTTTATATGTACACTGTATAGTATGCAGCATGCAGGGATAATGCATTTCATAAAAATTTGGCGACCCCCAAAAAACTTCTGGTGACCCCCACAGGGGTCGCGACCCCTAGTTTGCGCACCACTGCCCTAAATTATGCTCTCAATCACTCTTATCAAAAATTAAGTTAAGAAATAAACAAACTAGATATGAAGATATATTAAGAAATAAACAAACTAGATAGATAGACAAACTAGATAAACTAGTTAAGAAATAAACAAATATATATTTAATGGAAGAAGAAACAAAAAATATATATATTAAAGCCTGACGTACCACTATTGAGGAAGGAGAGATAAGCAACATAAAAACTTTGTTAGATTGCTGCAGGTGGCGATGAAAGATTATCTCCTACAAGTTTTCATGGATAATCAAACTAATTTTCAGCGTTTTGAAGTCTTGAGTTAGAATGTTAACTGACGTGAAGTTATTTAAATACAACGCCGTATTACACATCTAATTTGTTAATATTCAATTGTTTCTCTTCTAGGTTTTTACTTTGATTTTTTATTTGTTTAAGTATTTTAATGATGTTGTTTTTTTGTGTACTTGACAACTTCGATGCATAATTAGTTTGTTTATGTTTATAGGGTTGTTTTTGTTAATTTTGATATCAAGCCAGCCGTGAGCATATAAAATGAAGATTTCACTAATTTTTTTTAGACAATAATGGAAAAATAGTAATTTATTTAAAGCAAAAAAAGTGTAGAAAGTGTAAAGCGCTTTAGCTTCCAAAGTATTTCGAACAAATTTGAATCTTCAGACGATTTTTTTAAGTGCAATGCTGTGGGCTCCATACGATATTTTTTATTACAAGTGTAACAGTTAATAATCATTGAACTAATTAGCGCATGTTATTTTTTAGTCTATCTCATTCATTGTACATTTATGCATCTTCGTAACTTGCACATTCATCGTCTACACATTTCTAATTCTCACAATTTTTTGTGAAATAAAACAAAAGGAAACGTAAACTTGAAGAGCCATAACAATGGCGACTCTGACGATTTTTAATACAGAGAGAAAGCGATAATCAACACTGTACAATATCATCTTATTTATTTTTACAAAAAGAGAGAGCTCGTCTCTTTTAAAGTATTAACCATTGACAACTTATTAAGAATATCAAAAATTTAAAAAAAAAAATCTTTCTTCTAATATAAAAAGTTTATTTGATGCATGTAGTCTATTGTTCAAAGTATGCTTTTGAATGAAATGCATGCAAGAAGAAAAAGCTTTTCATACTAAAATTGGAAAGAATAAAAAAAAATAAAGAAAGCGTGTTGCAAATCAAGTTGTTTAAAAATGATTATTATATTTTCAAATGTGTAGTTTCATGTTATTATTTGTAAAGCTTTTCTGTCATCATTCTTATCAGAGTTTTTTTTTTTCAAAATTTTTAGTTGAATCTATAAAGACTTCATTTCAGTATTTTAATGAAAGGAAATAACATGTTCTTGAGAATAAAATAGTGTTGTTGTTTTTAATTTCTGACATTGTTTTTATTTTTCTTGTATATTTCAATTTATTAAAAAAAAAGCTCTTCAATCATATTAAAATTTAACTTCCAACGTTTTGGCATTCAATTTTCGTGAATGTTTTAATAAACTACTTATAGCTTATATTTGTTTTATAATAAGTTTAGAACAAAATCAAGTAAAGTAATTAGTTTCATAATATACAGCGTGCATCCTGAATAACTATAATATATAATTATTGGATTTTCTCTTACGCAATCGAAATGGTTCGGAAGCTTCATATCAAATATTCTAAGTTATTGGTGGAGACGTATTTAAATTTATAAAATCGAACATAATATCGTATTTTCTTTGAATATACATACCTTTTTCCGATACAAATTTTGCTTCATTATAAAAAAAAGTAATTTTAAATTCAAAAATATATTATTTGAGCTTGAAAATTAAATTAGTCTATGAAAGATTATATTTCAAATGCAATACTTTTTTAAAAAAAACTGATAACTGTGACCCGATCGATAACGGAGTTTTTTTTTCCTTGTCATTTAAAATTACATTCATTTAGGTACCTTACAGTTCAAACGTTTTTCTAACTGTTATAAGATAAAAAAAATAAATTATTATGAAAAAAAATATTTTTGTATGGAATTATTGACTGGCGTAAGAAGGTCTCGAGATATGGCACAATACACAAAAAGTAAAATAAACGTTAAACAAACTTACAAATTATGAAAGTCTCCAAACCGAACTATTGAGGATAGATATTCCAGATTACGGCTACCGAATCCATCAAAAAAGGGTAGATTTATTCGAAGAAAGTAAGTTTTTAGACCTAATTTTATCAGCTAAAAATCGTCAGCATTAAATCTGGTATAAAACTAAGCCCTGAACATAGTACGATTAAGTCGTAGAACACTGAGAAAAAAAGTAGGGTTAAAACAACCAAAATATTGGTAAATTCACCGTTTTTCTAGCTCAAGGGAACTAAAAAAAGACCTGGATTATTTTTATGGAAGATATTTAGTGATAAAATTTGAATGGTTGCTGAATTTAAATAGCAATAAGAGTAAAATAAAATGGCGTATTCCTTCACTGACGTTTGAAAAGTATCATTTTGTGTTGTCCCTTGTTTTAAGAACTATCATATAAAGACTCATATTTAACTTATTTTCATTTGCCCGAAATAGCTCGCGATACTAAACTGATTTTAAATTAAATGTTTCTTACACATGAAAAAGAAAATTCAAATTTCAACTTAGAACTTGTGTATTATGTTTTGTTTTAGTTCCTTGTATTTATTAATGAAATAAAAAAATATATGTTGATTTTTTGCATTTATTTTTCCCAAATTAATGGGTAAGGTAAGTGGTTAATTCAGTAAAACTTTCTTCTCGGAATTTGAAAGACCAGAATGTTTTTTGAACCTTTATGATAAGAATGAAAAAAAATTACCAATTGAATAAGATACCGTACATTTTATTTTTTTAAATTTTTTTCTTATCAGAAATGACATTATTCTACTTTACGGTAATTTTACACAATTTTTTCTCAACCTGAAATTCCGATTGTTCGATACTAACTAATTCAAGGTGTAAGTTTTTTTCCCTTTGTTTTCTGTGTCCAACGATGCAAGTTAGAAAACGAATAATCCCTTCCGATTTTTTTTTTCTCTCGCCTTCATTCTTAAAAAAAAACTATAAGTAATGCAACAAATTAATTACAGTTAAACACCTACTCAAAAACAAAAATTACAAAACTAATTTCAGTTCATAAAGCAATAATTTTAAACATAGACGTATAAAATGAAAACCATTTTCCAAAAATTAAGGAAATTTATTTAAAAGTGCCTTAATTACGTTTAAATTGAGAAATACTAAGTAACCCTTTGAAATTGTACTGTAAACATTTAAGCTTCGTGAAGGTATTAAAAAAAAAACCTACGCTCTTCGCTTCTATTAATTACTTTTCTGTTTTGTATACTTTTCTATTTGAGGAATCGCTCTAAAAGTTCCTTCGTTTGTTTCATTGAAAGGAAAATTCGAAACTGTAAAAATACTAATTAATTAAGCATTAACGATTACTTTACCTTATGTTATTCTTACATCACGGCATGCGAAATTAATTTATTTTAGAAAAAGCCAGAGAAGGAAACAAAGAAAACTATTCCAATATCCTTAGGACTAAAAAGATTAATTTAAATATTTGACAGTCTTTGATGTTAGCAAAAAAAAGTAATATTTTACAAACGTTTTAAACACATCTTGTAATTAAGTTCACTTACTTTTGCTAAAATATGCATTCAATTAATATTAACACTATTTTATTTTCATTTTGATCGTTGTAAATAAATATTATATAAAATGCTCGTGAATTTGAAGTTTTTTCATGAATACTTATGAATCATTAGATTTTTTAATGTAATTGAAATTTGTTTATAACAAAACATATTTGCATAAATTGCAACTTTTCTTAAATTTCAGCAATAAACTATTATATATATATATATATATATATATATATATATATATATATATATATATATATATATATGTATTATGTTATATATATACTATTAAATATATACATACTTGTTAATGTATAGTGCCACATTGTGTACCCCCTAATAAGCCAATAATGTTTTCCTCTGGTGGGGTACACTGGTACTCGATAATATACTACGTGGTCCATATTTAAATAAATATGGAACACGTTTTATAAATTATATTTAAATAAATATGTAGATGGTTATTTAAAATTTATTTCATGCAAATCGAGATGATAAAATAACATCTAATTATAAATCATCAAAATAAAAAATTACTACTCATATTTTTATTTTGTACAATTATAATAATATATGAAATTTTTATGACAAACATTTAGAGTTGTGTGTAAATTATTTTAGAGACAAACATTTACTAAGCACAAAAATTTTCATCACAGAAATATTTCCATTTTGTTCCATTAAATTTTTAAATGGCAATTTTCTCGCAGCCACTGTTAGATCTTTAATCAACGTTTAAGTTACGCGTCCTGAGAGTCTTTTAAGAAGCGCTTAAAAATGTTCTAAGAGTTATTAATTTAGAAAATACGTCGTGTGCTGCCATCTATTTTCAGAGACAAATCAAATTAATTACAGAGAAAATACCATTAGCTCTTTAATTAACGTATGTATTACGTGTATCGAGAGTCTTTTAAAACTCATTTAAGATATTTTTGAGAGCTGTGATTTTCAAAATACACAATATGCTGCCATTTATGTATTAAAGTCACAGCTAACGTATTAGAGGAAATAAAATAAACAAACCAACCAGAAAATGTATTTCATAAAACAAAAAACCAGCTCTTGTTTTATAAATGAACAGGTATTTTAAAATCATTTTATTTCTAGCCTGCATATGTCTTAACTACTCTACTAGCGGGTATACTTTATGGACTGCATTTCAGACAAGAATTTTATACAATAAGGGCAGCCATGACGAGTCATCGTGTTTGTAATACTTCACATTGTATACGTACATTTAATAGAAATGTATTTCGGGAACAATGCATCGTTATATTCATTTTTCTATTCAAAGAATTAAATATTTTCTTTTTAACAGTATTCAAAGGATAGGACTACACTATACAAACCACCCTCCCTCGTAATCCCCCATAAAAGTAAAATAAGTATTTAAAAAAAGCATTTTTTAAATTATAATCTCGAGTGATATTACTTGTTTAGGCGACAAAGGACTTTTAGAAATTCTCAAAACAATTTTTTTTTTAAATTGTCAAGGGATTTGTTTGAAATTCTCAGAATACATTTTTATTGTTAAAAACAAGTTATATACAAAATTTTGTAGAAAATATTTCAAAATTTAAGAAAATAAAATTTCAAATTTTTAATGTTTTTCTTAAATTATTCCTCGCGTTTGAAATTTCGTTAAAATGACAAAATTCTCTTAAAATATGAAAAAATTATTGGGAGTACTTTTTCTTATTTTTTTTTATTATTGAAACAAATAACAGTAAAAAACCAGCATTTTTGAAAACAAAATCATCATACCGTTATGAAATATCATGCATAAAAATACTATTTACTTAATTTAAAAAACTTTTCCAAAAAAATGTTAATACTATTTATTAATATATAGCATCATAGTCAAAGGTCAATAGAATGAAAATTCATTTCCCTGAAACAGTTTGAAATTTGTAAAAATGTCAAAAAAAGACATTTTGAGAAAAATTACTTTCACTACTTTTTCATTGCAGGGCGTCAAAAGGGAGTGGTCAAAACAGAAATGGCCATAACGTCTTCAATTTTGCTCTAATTCAAGATTTTTTTCAAATATTCAGTTAAATGAGCAGATTTCAAAAATATAAAAAGTAAATAAACCGATATTTCGGCAAATTTTTGCTTATTTGAAAGTTTCTTGAAACCTTAAAAGATGATTGTAAATATATATATTTTCATTCGAGAATAGCACAAAAGCTTTCGAAAAGTCAGAAAATATACTTTATCATGCCTTACTATTGACCGTAGTTCATGTTATGCTATATAATACCTATAAAAAAGAATTCGTACGCAGCGAAAACCCCCACGGATACTTGATGTTATCGTAAATATCTTTCGGACGTGTTTGATTTATTTTATTTTATTTTTTCCATTTCTTGAAGTATTTTCTTGATGTGTTGAAGTAAATAGAAGGGCTGCATTTGACAAGTGATGGTCTTAAAAACGAACGGCTTTTAACGAAACTCTTGACATAGAAGCAGTGCTTCAGGAGTACTATTTCAGTTTCTATACCGTGTTTTAAATATAAGTGTTGTTTATGTATTTTAGCTTCATAATTTTATATAAAATAGGAAGCATTATGAAACAAATGCGAAACGTAAAGCTAAAGTTAAATATAATGATAAAGAAATAGTTATAATTTAAGATTAAAAGAAGAATTTTTTCTCCTTCAAATTCTTGGAGACTGTAAAGAGGTTAAAACTGGAGTAAACTCGGGTATAGCAGAATTCGTCAAACGTTTTGTTTTATTACGTTTTTATTCGGCCGGAAGCAAAAATAATAATAATCTGCTGTGTTTGGAAAGTTTGCCCATTTTTGTTCGTGAGTTTTGCTATTTGTGGAACTGCAGACGTGTTTTAAGCAATTGTATTCGATGGTGGATGAATTTACTTAGAAAAAAAGAGTAAAAAAAAAATGGCGTTCGCGAGTGAAAGTGAAAGTAATGCGGATGATTTTTCAGATGGTGAAGAGGTGAACAGATACAAAGACTCATATTTAACTTTTATTATTTCCCCGGTATCATTTGGGATAGTAAACTGAAGATAAATTAAAAAATTTTTACACATAAAAAACATTAAAATTTCAACTTAGAACTTATGTATTATGTTTCGTTTTAATTCCTTGTCTTTATAAATTAAAAAATAGATATGTCGATTTCTTGCATTTTGCTTTTTACAAAAACTTGGTAAGGAAGGCTGTTAAATCATCACTCCTCTTATCTGTTGAATTCCTCTCCCTGTTAGAGATAAAAAAAATTATTAATTGACTACCATGTCTCTCTTAATACAGATAGGCATTCTATAATGAGGTTTGAGAAAGGTAATGAATGCGTTTTTCTTCCTACCTTTGACGGATTAATCTTTTATGCTCTTTCACTGGCATTCAGTTTTAAAAAACAAGATATTATTTACAAGATTCAACTCCTCCACTGTTATAAATTCCTTCATATCAGATGAGAATAAAAATAGTTAATTTTTTTAACCAGATATTTTAAATAATTCTGGCACAATTTTCTTTTATCTTTTCAGGTTACTTTAGTAACATATCGTCAATATCTACACCGTCAAACAGCGTGTACATTTATTTCAGTTTGGCGTACTTAGACTTACATATATCTTTTACATAAACTAATAAATTATCAAACTCTTGTTATATTAAAGTTTAACCATAAATTCGTTTCACCTGCACCTGAAACTCTTGCGTTTAAAAGTGGTGTTTTGGTGATAAAAAATGTTGATTTGTGTGAGGCTTGTATTTATCGACAATGTCAACCTTCATCTATGTTAAGGTAGCCCGCCATAGAATCGAGTTAACATGGCTTATATACCAGTAAATTGTAACGGGAATTTTGTAGTGGTAGACACACTACAGTACTGCCCCACCAGAATTATATCTGTGATAGAATTCGATGAACTTACCACTAGTTGATTCATTGCTGTTTTGTGAGGAGTCGGGAGAGCTGAATTAAGATTACCGTACTTTTTGCTGAACGTGAGAGCTGTTCACGTTCGTGGTTGCTCCTGTGTTGCCTTTTAACAGTCGAGTGTATTCGTTGTACGTTGTGTGTGATCAGAGACTGGGTAGCAACAGCGTAAGGAGGACAATGTCGCAGTCACATGTAGCAAGTCAACTGTTTAATGTGGACCCTCCACCGAAGTACGCGTGTTCAAATTGTAGTTCAATTGTTCAAATTGTGTTCACATCACGTACGGATCACCAATGTGGGGCTAGTATTTATCAGGGTTTGTTGATTTAAATCAGCTTGATTTAAATCAACTGATTTTTTTATTATCTATATATATATATTGATTTTGAAAGTTAAAAAAACAGTGTTTCAAAATTTTTGATACTTTTATTATTTTTTTTTCTTAGTATTAAAATTTAATTTAAATAAATTGCTGCATTACTTTGTTTTAGTTAACGAAAATACTTTCTTTATTGGTGTGTGCTAAATACCAACACATTTGAAATTACATTTTTAAAAATCTTTTGATTCTTGAGATATAAAGTACAGATTAAAGTAAACATTTATTGCTGTCTTAATATAGACTTGCATAGCTGTAGAAAGTAATTAATAAACATGATTTTTTTTTCAAAAAATAATACAAATAATGTTAATTAAATTTCTACTTTTTGAATGAAAAAGCGTGAATTAAAATCTACATCATTCTGAAGCTTGAGGTTATATTAAAAAGAAATTACCCTAATATGCCAAAAATAGAAAAAGGAAAAAAAAGGGCTGATGAATTCAGATGTTTTTTTTTCCTAATATAGTGTCATTCTTCCCTTTTAAAGTCTATTTGAAGCAGAAGAGTTATTAACTGGTATTTTTTTCCCATAATATGTTTACAGTATCTTTGACATTATCTGATTTTCTATTAAGAAATTTTGTGAAAAAAAATTCCAATAAGCACATAGATTTTCTAATTTTTTTTTTTTTTTTTGCTTAACTTATCTATTTTGATATAGAATTAAAAATGAATATTTTAATATAAAAATATATAGATTAAATATTGATTTATTTTTTGATGAATGACTACATTTATAAGCACAATCTGCTACATTTATTTTGTCATTTCAAAATTCAAGAGAAAAAAAAAGAAATCACAATTTTAAATTAAAGTTATGGTTTGCTAACTAAAACTTTATTTTAATAGTTAAAGTATAGGGGTCTGTCCAAGCCAAATTTACTACCGTTTAACGGTACCTTAACAAATTCAACTTTAGGAAAAACGATAGAATAATTACACAAAATACTTTTTCCTAAAATGTTATTTTTTTGTCGCGTAAGAAACGATAAATCCATATTTTTACTATATTTGTGTTGATTTTTTAATATAATTTTCAATTTTCACAAAATAGGTACCTCTCAGAAAAACCCAGACAGACCCCTAAAGTATTGTTTAAATTCTGTATTTCATCTAGTCTTTAAATTTGAATCATGCATTTGTTTCAAAATGGTTGCTATGCATTCAAAGCCATGTATTATAACGAAAAATTAATTTAGTTAGAGCTTCTAAAATATTGTTACAATATAGTTTTAATATTAAGTTAATTTTGATTAAACATTAATATTTTTTTTGAATCATAAATTAAAGTTCTTACAGTGTATTTAAATAAAAATCAAAAAAATCTAATTTAAATCAAAACAATCCGATTTAAATAAAAAAAATCTGATTCTTTTTATTTTTTTTAAAAAAATCACGAACCCTGGTATTTATCGACAATGTCAACCTTCATCTATGAAAAGGTTCCTCATCATAGAATCGTGTTAAAATGTCTTATATACTAGTGAATTGTAATAGGAATTATGTAGTGGTAGACACACTACAATTTGCATTTAAAAAATTCTTTTAATTCTGTATAATCTTCAATTACTTAATGCAAAAAATTGGCCACTCAATAAAAATTTATAAAGCTTCCAGTAAAATTATAATTTACTTAATATATATAAACGTCATTTATTTCCACTTAACCTATGTCTTTACATAAATATAAATGAATCCAATACAAAAAGAACAAAACAAAAAGTTTAGAGATGAAGTTAAAAATGGCCTTAAAGTATTGAAGCTTCAGGCTGATACTAGAAGAAACAACGAACAACAACTTGGTGACAAGAACTAGGTTATCAGAAATCCCTGTCTGACTTCGACAGGCCTGTCGCCAAAAAAATAAAACAACAAGAAAATGCCAGGAAAGAAAATATTAAGGCTATAAAAGATGTAGTTGATAACTTTCCCCAAGATATCTATTATTTTGATAAAAAATTAGATGTAGAGTATCTTGAGAAAAATAATTTTTCCAGATCCCCAAGAAATTGTTGCAAATAAAGCAAAAAGAGCCTTCATGAAAATGGCTCTTCAAAACTGAAACAATATGAGTCAGTAGTCAATGACAAAATTTTTTTTCTTCCCATTTTTCGTTGCCAACTTTACGTTTTATATTTCGAATCAATTTTATTTTTTCTCATTCACGTCTGGGAAGTCTTGAAAATGGGAGCCTGTTTTTGAATGCTTGAAACATGTCGACTGTTATTTTTAATTTGTATATTTTTGAAGCAAATCAAGTTTTTAATCGAGAGATATATATACTTCTAACGATAGTTCGGTGGTAGAAAGCAATGACAGCGCTTTGCAACCACGGGGATCGGTGGTTCGATTCCCAGATAGATGCACATAAGATGATTGCTCACAATTTTTTACTTATTTAACGACTTTAATGAACCGAAATCAAGGTATCAAAAATGATGTACTCAGATGGCAACATAATCTCAAGAAAATGACATTTTTTTATTAATATTACCAATTTTTACTCCTACCAATTTTTTTTTTTAAAAAATGCACAAAATCAACATATTTTTTTATTTTATTCATTTATGTGTAAAAAATATTTAATTTACCATCAGTTTACTATCCAGATTTTCTCGGGCTAAATTTTAGCACTGCCCCAGCTCTAAATGACCATTTCACCTAAGTGACAATACTTTTTAAAAAAAGCTTTAAAAATAGTTTTTAATCCTTTTAGCCAGAAAGGTTTGAAGCTGCAGTATTTTTGCTTTATTGGAAAAAGGTTTTTAGTACAAACATTTTAGTGACAATATGAAGAAAATTTCGACACAATGTTGCGGTGAAGTGACATGCTTTCTGGGATTAAGCGGAGAGATATAGGGCTTATAGGAGATATAGTTTATGAGAAAATATTGGTAATACCATACCGCAGTAAATATTGGGCAAGTAGACCTTTATAACACGTATAAACTTCTAAGAGAATGTCATTTAGTCAAATAATCTTGCTCAAGAAATCTCTCTTTAATGTTTCTTTATTTACGCGAAGTACTTTTATGAAAGTCTGCAACAAAAGATTTCCTAAAATTTCCGACTCTCTCTCACTAATGGACAGCCAAATCAATAGCCTTGTAATAATGTATTTTTTTAAAAGAAGGGAAAAACGCTTGAAAAGCTTCCTAAGAATAGGTTCATTGAAATGGTAATAAGATTTCAGGATCACAAACATTTCATCTCCAGATAATTTGACTCTGTTTTTTTCAGTTTCATCTCAGTTTTTTTTTTCATTGTGAAGCAACTGATTAAGAATAAGTCTAGAGGCATATTTGAGTAGTCTCAATGGAAAAAGTTTTCTTTTTTTTTTAATTTTTTTTTTTAAAAAGGTATGAATGAAAGAAAAGTAATACCATCTTTTAAATACAATTTTACCTTTTTTTTTTACTATTTTTCTTCCTTGCAACTCTAAGAAAAAAAGACTCACCTTTTTTTTTTCTTTGTGTACCATATACTAGTATAAATGCATTTTAAACTAGCATAATAAAACTAATATTTTATCTGAAAGATTTATTCTTTAATATTTTTCTCTCAAAAGATATATTTAAATGAACATCTCATATTTACTAAGTATATGTGACCATTTGATATAATTGGAGTTTTTAACATTCAAATTATAGTTTAAACGCTACAGTTAATATTACATTGAAAAATAATATTACATTGATGTAACTTGCAAAGATTGTTTATATTCAGAGAGAGAACATATAATAAAATAATTTGATACATAATTCATGCTATAACATGAAATATGAAAAATTTTTCCAAAAAGATTTTCGATTTATTTTGAGGTTTAAATAAGCTCCTTGCGCTAAATATTTCCTTAAATTTAAGAATTATTTGTTCATTTCAACTCTATTTACATTTCTCTTCAAATTATAAGAAACAAATTTACATATTTTTCTACTAATTTCCGTACAGAGTAGAAAAAGCAAGTTTCGGTAACAGCAAAAAAGTAAACACGAAAAACGTCCCTGTATGAACGTTTTGGAACATTGAAATGGCTATAAAAAATGTTGTGACACCTTATTTTGAAATATTTTCTCTACAAGTTTTTTTTTATTGATCTAGAGCAGAGGTCGCCAAAGTGGTCTATATAGATCCCCAGGGGTCTATTTAACAAAAGCGAGGGTCGATCTGAGATAGGGGGGCGAATGGGGGTCGATCCGAATCGGAAGGGTCGATTGTGGATCGAGAAAAAAAAACATTTCTCAATACGCAAATCACACATACCTAATTAAGTATGCAAAATTTGTGAATTTTTTTTATAATTGACTCAATATCAGTTTCTTTATGAAACATAAATTAATAAACGTATATTTATTGGGGTTAAACAAGTATTTACGTACCACCGCGCAGTGGCACGAACTCAGGGCAGTTTATAAGTCATATGCATATGTGCACTTGTCCAAATGTCACGTGTGACGAGCATTGACGTTACAAATGCAAATATCATATGCAGTTTCAGCCATCTTTGAAAACTGTGTTGAATATTTGCAGTGTCATTATTAAAACTTTTATAGTTTTGGATAATTAGTTATTGTTTCGATTAAACCATTCGTTTGGTTTAGATATCAATTTTAATTATCAATGCACAAAAAAGAAGGTAAGCGTTAATAATATGGATTAGTACAGCCCGCGACAAAACTATAGCACACTTTGTATTTTTTTTAAGAAAATTACAAAACTGACCAATTTTGACGAAAATTAAAATTGACCAATTTTGAACCCAATATAGCGAACCTTGCAAAAAAAAAAAACACCAGGCACACCCATCTCATTGATCAAGAAGCATCTTAGTTACTTTACTTATTATATCTACTTATGCATGATTACTTATTATTTAATAATAAGGTATTTAAATTTCAATACTAATATATTTTTCATAAAACTATTGTTACACAATGTACTATTACTTTAATAAATGTTTAAAATCATAAAATAAATGTACACAGTATCTAATAGAGTTTTATTTTAATTAATAGAAAATTACTTTTGTGGGGGTCGATGGAGATTTCGAAAAATTATATAGGGGTCGATGATCAAAAAAGTTTGGCGACCCCTGATCTAGAGAGTGTGTGTCAAAAAAGTTTCATGGAATAGTCATCAAAATTACAGGGCATGAAACTATTTCAATTTCCAGTTTGATGCAAAATTTTTGTTTCGAGAAACACAATACAAAACACTCACTGAAACAAGTTTTTGTAGTAAAAAAGCAATATAACACTAATATTGTCGAATATTTTACAAATTCTAATGATTTTAATAATTAATATTCTTTGTTATATTATTTAATTAATATAAAGTGGTCAAAATTAGAAAATCGATACTTCGAGTGATTTTCACGATTTTGGGAGTTTACTGTAGCCTTAAAATGATGCATCTTAGACAGGTTTTTAAAATAGAAATTAGAACTGAGTGAAAATTCGAAAAAATATATTTATAAGCAGTTAATTATAATTTCCCAATGCGTAAAATAGTGCAACTTATTAAAAAATTTCTGACGCAATAATTATCTCTTAATTTTCGAATAAATTGGTTTTGAAAAAAATTAATTGCATTTCATCCGTGGACTTGGACGGTGTTTAAAAAAAAAGATTTTGAAAGAATAATTTTTCCCGCAAATACGAAACAATAATTTAACGAATTAAATTTTTTATTTATTTCTCGTGGCGTCAAGCATGAGTTTTTTGGCTTCTAAAACTATATTTTAAATTAGAATCCAATCGTTTTTTTAAAACAATCAAATGTTAATTTTTCATTTATGGAAGGAATCAATTTTGAAAAGTTTTAAAAATGGGATTTTGGAGAAGGAAGCAATGGATCAAGAATAATCTAAGAATATATTTGAGTAGTTTCAAAGAAAATGTGTATTTAAAACGGGATAAAAAAGTACAGTCAAACCCCGCTATAGTGAACCTTCAAGGGACCGAAAATTCAGTTCACTATAACCGGGAGTTCACTATATCTATAGTGCAAGCAATTTTAATTCATTTTTCTGAACTGCTCCCTTTTATGACACATTATTTAAATTAATGACCCATAAAAAGAAATACAAAAAGGACTAAAAAACAATATGTAGTAACAAAAAATTTGCTAACTTTTATTTTTTATAACTGTTCGTCTTGCGTACAAAAAATTTAGGGATGGCCTTTATTTAAGGAAGAGTAACTGAGATAGAAGAAGGCAAACAAGAAAAAATGCTTATGGCTATATTCCACGCAATAGGTGGTTATAAAATCGATGCATGTATTTTACGTTGAAATTTCAAAATTAACAAAAAACTGAAGAAGAAAAAATCAGTTAAAGATAGAAAAAAAGCTCATAAAATCCAATTTCCTTTCCTCTTTTGGTTCACTATATTCACAAAAATTAATGTTATATGTGTATAGCAAGCCACGGAAGTGAACATTTCGTTCACTCTATCCGGGAGTTCACTATAAACCATGTTCACTATAACGGGTTTTGACTGTAATACCATTTTTTGAGTACAATTTTGTATTTTTATTACTATTTCTTTTTCGATGAAAGTATTTTCTAAAAAAAATCAACTGCAAGTGCTATAGAGAAAAACCAAGCAAACAGTGAAAAAAATTACTTTTTATTAATCGAAAATTCCAAATATTACATAAGCAACAAGACCCAAGTAATAAAATAAAACGCATTTCAAACTCTTTTTCTAGCGCAACTTTATTCCACTTATGTTCTTCGTAAAGACATACAGATCCTGTTTATAGATTTTTCACAAAATAATAAAATGTAATGCATTGCGACAAACAAGACCTGTTATAAAATTTGACAAATAAAAGTTTATGTTCAGGGGTAGAGCAATCTTTAAAGCTTCCAGAACGATCAAATCATTCCCCAAGTTCAATGATTGAATTTTCGAAAACTAGTGTTCTGGAATTTAAAAATTATTGTCTGAAGTATTACAGGATAGTAAAGTGCCGAGATTTAGTCTTTTTATTGCGAATCAAATCAATTCTTTGGGGATCTAGAAATGACTCACAGTATAAAAATTGGAAAATATATAAAAAGTAATTTTTAGAAACTCAACTGTTTGCTTCGAAATAATTATTTGTAAAGTTTTTTTTTATATCATTGTTCCATCTACTTTTGAAACTATTTGGCTTATTTCAAAAAATATATATCTTAATATTAAACAACATTTAAAAATAGCAGTATTTTTTGCTAATTCTGAAAGTTACTATTTTGAAAGTCGCAATATTATTGCTAACTCTAAATATTGTTTTCTATTATTATTTATACATATATATATATTGCGGAGCAAATATATATGAGCCGCTCAGAAGCCAATGCGGTTAAGTCCATTTTTTGATATTTTCTGATTTTTGGAAATTTTGATGAAATAAATAATAATCTTCTTACTTATTAAAAGATTTACTCGTTGGTTACTTTTTTCTAGGTTAGACATCCCTTTTTTTTTAATAGCTTCTGAATATATTGTATAATAATTTCAGAAGCCATTGTGAATAAGTCCACCTTTTATCAATATTTTTTTACATAAACTTTGAAATAAAAATTAAATTCTTCTTCTTCTTTTGATATTTGTTGGTAACACTGAAAAACAAGAAATTCATAGTATCAGGGTTGCCAGACGTAGTATTTTTAATACTACGGTAGTATTTTTTCACCAAAAAAAAGGGTATGGTATTTTTTGTAGTATTTTTTTAAAATGTGGTATTTTTTATTTTTTTTTTTTATTTTCTTTTCCCAAAACAAAGAAAAGTACCACTCTAGTTTTGAAGTAAAAAACAATTTTTGAAATAATCCAACAATTTATTTTCTATTAGTCACTGTATCTAGTGATGATTGAGAAAAATAAAATTTCCTTTATACTAGTAGACATAAATTTCTTATCTTTTTCAGCTGCCAAAAGGCATAAGTCCTAAAATTTTTAAGATGCTGTCATTATTTCAATAAATACTTACTTTTTTATTTACACATCCTGTACATTTCTTGTTTTTTGGCAGAGTTTACACCTCGAAAAAAGACTTTATACACTTTTCTAATTAAATTAATAAACCAAGAATTTTAAAAACTAATGCATCAAAAAACATTAATTTTCTCAATTGTTGTGTTTTGGACTTAACCGCATTGGCTTCTGAGCGACTCATATACAGTCAGACCTCGATATAAGGTCATCCGCATATAAGATCACTTTTCCAAAGTCCCAGCTCACTGAATAGGAATTCTATGTCACAGATTACCGGATATATGGTAAAGTTTTAATCGTTATCGCTTATAAGGTCATTTTTATCTGAGGCGAGGGGAGCTCTTTTCCAACAAAAGCCTATTTAACTTCTTTATAAGGCAATTACCCCTCTCGAGCTCTATGAAAATGTTGCAATCAGATAACAAACTACAATTTACTGAAATTGTTTCACAGTGAGGACAATGACAGTGATCCTGAGACTGTAGCTGTAACCCAAGCGGAAACCTTTAATGCAATGAATGTCATACGAAATTTTTCTACAAACCATGAGGGAGCTGAGGAACATTTTGAGAAAATACAAAATCTAGAAAACATTGTTCGAAAAATGAAACCAAAAACGAGATAGACCTGCATAAATGATTTGTTATAAATAAGGTAAGATGTAATGTATGCACGCATACTTTGAGGAAATTTGCAAGCAGCTTTATTTGAAATTAAAAAAAATTTTAAGAATCTAACTTTCTCTAATTTTTTCTAATTCTGTTAAAATTTATTGATTTAAACTTTTAATTGATGGCCGATCGTTTTCGTTTGTATTACTATTTTTAAAAAGTCATAATGTGTAATATTTACATATTTACGTGCTTAGTTACGAACTGCTAATGAATCGGTTAAAAGGTCACCCCGCTTATAAAGTCACTTTTGCGATGTCCATTAGGGTGACCTTATATCGAGGTCTGACTGTATATATATATATATATATATATATATATATATATATATATATATATATATATATATATATATATATATATATATATATATATATATATATATATATATATAATGATGGCCATAGAATATATATAAAAGTGTGACATATAAAAGTACTCTATGAAGATAAATATTAGTCTCGAAGTTAAAGTTTGTCACATAAATTATTAGTGTCACTTCGGATGAAGAAAAATACCGAAGATGGGGAAAAAGAGAGTGACAGTATTAAACGAAAAATACGTGTCTTAGTATCAAATTTAGGCATCATTTACCGGAGAGTTTGAAGGAAGTTGACATTTTGAATTAACCGAAAAGTGATTATCTAAAAATGAAAAATAATAATAATGAAAAATCACTGGGAGAGTTGCTTTGATCAAATATAATTAATATAACCCCATAAGTGCATTACTATATTTTATTCGTATGTTCATCAGCAGCATACGTTCACAGAACAAAATATAAGATATCCAGCGGAGGACGAAATGATTTCAAAATTAAAAACTCGGAAATAAAAGGCGATAGTAGAATGAAACAAACTTTATTTCCAAACCTTAAAAAATTTTATACATAAATTTTGGAACGTAGTTACAAAAGTTGTTGACAGACGGAACTGTAAGATGTAAAATGAGAAAGGAAGTTGTCTTTTTGCGCACGTTTCTGATTCTGGAATAACAGGATAAATTACAGTTCTACGGCATCTGTATTCTTTTCAAAATGTCTTACAGTATGCAGCGCCACCTGTTTGTACTTTTTGTAGCTAAATTGCATTATTTTTACTTGAATTTTTTTTAAAGCTGTCACGATAGACACACCCCTTGCTTCTCGGATTTTGAAATCAGTTTTTTTTATCCGCTGGACACTCGGCATAAATGTGTGCTGTATATGAAATGCTGTAGAGCCTCGTGTTAACATCTGAGCAAAATAAGATTTCCAAGTTTCCATCCATTTTCCTTCCATTAGCCTCAAAACTTTTAAGGCTATATATAAGGGGTCTTTAAAAAAATATTTCGTGATTGTGTTTTTATATTCGCTGTTATTTTTAAAAACATTTAGATGTTTCTATATTTTTTGGGTGTGTAGTATTTGTTATAAGCAACGGTAATTATAAGATAAATGAATTTTTTTAAATAATTAATTTTAATAGCTAATTTCTCGAAATGTCGATTAGATTCTCAACTATGGCAAATAGCGTATTTAAAAATTACACATTAAAAAGCATTGTTAATTTTTTTTTAATTAAGGTGGAAACGATTTAACCATTACTTAAAACGGAAATTACTATTTTATGTACTAGCAATTAGTTAAACAGAGCAGTTTAAAGTTTTATTGGAAAACTGTGTTACTAAAGAAAGAAGCTACGTTTGCTTTCAATGAAATTTTAATTTATATCTTTCGAAATGTCAAGCCCCCTGTCTGTGGTGTATTTAAATTACTTTTCATTACTGTTTTATGAATTGCTATTTTATTGCGAGACAGTAATTACATTTCTTGATGTTTATGACTTTTATCTCGCAACGAATTGCTAAGAAGATGATTGCTTATTTCAATTAATCTTAATAGTTTTCCGTTGAAATCGATTGCGGTTGGATGTGTAAATATTTAATTAAATTATATTGTCTCAGAAAAATTTTCATTTGAAGCAATCGGTTATTTATAACTTTAGGCAATTATATGTAAATAGTAAAGGTAATAAACTAAATAAGGAAACAGTTTATTAGTCCGTAAATTAGTTTGAATTTATTAAGAGAAGATGAAATAAAATTTTCAAATAAATAATTTGAATTCTAATTGGAATATATTTTTGAAAAAAGTTTTTTAAAAACTATTATTATTTTAAGTAAAATTTTTCCTGTATTTGTAAACCAAAATACAACTTTTCAAGTTTGCATCTGCTAGTTCAAATTGAGGCTTTAAATAATTATTTTTTTTAAAAATTTATATATCTGTAAGATTTGTTTATGTGTGAGTACAGATATTTTTTGTACACCAAAACGCAAATTACTGAAGGAAATTTAAATAATTGAAATTAAAATTAAACATAGTAAAAATATGCACATGAATGCTTTTTAGAGCATAGTTTTTTCCTTCTAAATAATTCAAAAATCGTTACATGCATTTTCTGGACATAGATATCATACACTTTTTTCTAAACGTATAAAGAAAAGTTCTATTATAAAACAAATTCAAAGCTGAAAAATTATAGAATTTTCTCTATCTTTACTTTTATTCAATTAACGATTAAAACGTTTAGAGAGACGGAAAAATTGTCATTCCGAAATGCAGCTAACGAAAAACATCTCTGTAACGAGATTTAAAATTAAAAGATTTTCAAAAAATAAATTTAAATTAACTTTGACGAAATAAGTTTCTGCAACAATTGAAAGTATCCTATACACGTTTCAGGCGTTTACAGAAACTTTAATGCAAAAACTGGAAAAATAGCCATAGGGAAAAAAAAACGAAGGATGTCTAGAACTTTAAAAGCATTGGAATTGTAGAGATTTCTAAAAGAGGACTTTAAAAGGCATTTATGAAATTTATACAGCTGTGTACGGAATTACAGTACAGCAAATGGGGTTTACTTGGAAACATATTTATCGGGTGTGCGTTTCGCTTAATATTTTCATATTAAAATTAGATAAATAGATTTTATATTTTAATTGGATAAGTCATTGGAAATTAATATCTGCGCATTGTATTTCATGGAAACGTATAAGCATATCGATTCGTCATAACGTGCACTTGATTAATCAGTCTTAAATGAGGAATTTTGATTAACCATTTTGAAATGGTAAATAAAATAAGTTCCATAAATAAGTCCTCTATTTAACGAAGTCTCTAAATCTCGATAATATGGAAAGTTCGTAAAATAGGAAATCACCATTTAAAATACTTAAAAGACGCAAAACAGGTTTTAGATTCATAAACACTAGGCATGATTAAAATTGCAATTGATACACCTTTATCTTGTAATCTAGTATCTACTATTTATTTTATAAATCTTAACCATATAAGAAATCTGCATGGAAAGCAAGAATACAACAAAACATTATCCAGTGTTACACTATCATGCTACATACATTTTCAACTAAAAAAAGTTGAATTTATGTACTGCGTTTATCATAAAAGTAATTACCACATGCTTTCATAAATTTAATGGCTACCGATAAAGTCCATTCATTTTGTCTGAGTTTTTCGTTTGAAAGGCAAACAAAAGGAGACTGCTGTCTCTAAAATTTAAAGTACCTTAAAAAATCAATTCAAGGTCATTTCTCCCATAAAATGCGTTAACAAGTTTGAAATGTTCAGAAATATTTTTGGAAAATAGGGAAAGTGGATCTCAAAGAAAAGTTCGTTGAATAGAAAATTCACTTCGCAATTTGGTAGTTATTTTACGAAGAAACTTCCGAAATGTTCTTGGTTCCTCGAAAAAAAAATCGCAAAATAGAGAAATTCGCAAAATAGAAGTTCGTTAAATAGAAGTCCTACTGTGTATCAATGAGTTGTGATAGAAAAGATTCGTCTTACTATATTTTAATAAAAGATTCGTAAGAATATGTGTTTACATCAGACCGCATACAAGTATTTATCGAAGCGAATCCAGTTCATTCTATGTAAGATCATTTATATTTCTCGAACGCATCTGTTTCCCAAACTTTAATGGCTTTTCCTATACATAAACGTTGCAAGGGAACAATTGAAAAATCATTGTATTTTCTACAAAAGTTCATTACTGGTAAAGACAAATTATGCAATCATTAAGAACAGACAATTTCATCCTAAATTGTTGATCTTTTACACAATAGTTCATCAATGAACTCAGCATTGTTCATACGGCCGTTCTTAGCCAATGAATGGTGCCCAAATGTGATTATTGCAGAAAGTATTGAGACTATTCTTGCGAGCATTGAGTCATAAGAATGAATTGAACTTCACAAATTTTCGGAATCAATAATAACCTAGTGTAGTGTGAGGATAACATCCTTTAATTATCATCAAAAGTTTTAGTAATGACAGAAACTTCTTCGAAAAAAGGAAATTTTTTCTCATTTCAAAAGCATTAGCAGCAGAGGACGGGAAAATTTATTGCGTCGCGTTCAAACCATTTAAAATTATTACCATCATAATTAATCATAATAATTATTGAAATTATTATATAGTTAATTATAGTGATATAATTATTCGTATTTGGATAATTGTAATAAAATGTCAATAATAAGATTGATAAAATGCCGCATAAGCGCAGTAAGAAAAAGAGGTCCTTTATTTGGTGACATGGGTCCTTTAAGGGTTAAAATTGTCATTGATTCAAATATTTGCAAAACAACCGAATGGAAAGATTACCGTTTGGATAGTTCATTCTATATTCCCTCGGAAAGTTTTGTCATAAAGGACACTTATTCTTATAAAAGAGAATTTCCTAGACTTCGAAAATTTTCAAATTCGGGGAAAAGTTATTAATCGTGTTGCTTAGTAACACTATAAAATTATTTTTTTAAACATAACATTGTATTGTTACTAGTGATTTAAAGTTTTATTTTTACGCATAATAAAATCGTTATTAGTTATGTGAGATAAATTAGCCATTTGGTCAGTTTGATCTATTTATTATTTTTGTCTTTGTCATATTTACGATTAATTTAATCCTATAATTAGAATCAAGTACTTTTATTTTGTTTTTTTATAACCGGGGTTGAACAACCAACCCAATTTTATGGGTTTAAGACTGCTTATGTTCAACTCTCTAGTCTTTTAACTTTGAACCCCATCCAGAAGACAAGAGAACTCCTGGATCGAGCATTGGAGGAAATTTGCTTTCGTGGAGGACTTTTTGTTGGAGCTAACCCGCATTTGCGTTACATGGAGAGGAAGACCACGAGAACCTCCCTCGGTTTGCCTGACGGCAAGGGGACTCTAACCCATGATCTGTTTACCACTGAAGATATTTCACGGCAGCACTATTGTCGATGCAAGCTGGATCCAGAAATCGTATCGACTGGGATTCGAACCCATTTCACCTCATTGGAAGGCGATTGCTCTATCCTCTGAGCCATTGTGGTTCAGAATCAAGTATTATAGTTATAAATAATACATGATTTTTTTTTTTTATTTTTAGATTGCTTTTGTATTTATTTCTTTTTTAATCAGAGAAATTTTTTATTTAACTAGCTTTCTTAGCATGATGACTTAAAATGCAAATAATTCCTCTTATTAAATATAATTAGATATGTAATATTAAATTCATTAGCAGGTAAGATTATACTGATCAAAAAAGATAAGTAATTGTAGTAATAAGTAAAATATTCTATGTGAAGAACGAAAGAAAGATTTGGTCATTTAATAAACAATAGTCTTAAAATTGGGTTCAGGCAATAGAAGCTTAAAACTTGTGGATTTTTTAGTTTCTGTTTTAAATACATACAATATACATGCTTATTCTTCTATTTGTATTTTAATAAACAATTTTCTTAATTTTAATATTTATTCTTAGAAGTATATTTTACCCGCCGGATAGTAAAATTTAAATTTTCTACAAACTGATCATCGCTTTATAGATCATCCACAGACTGATTCAAATAAATCTTGTTTTTACAAAATGTAATGTAGAACAATATTTTTATTAGTAACAAAGAAGGTAAGTAAATTCTTTTTTATTGTTTAAATGAAAGATACTAAATTACAATGAAGAGCACATGAGTTAATTTGAATAACATATGCCTTTGTACTAACACTTATTTAAATGAATCAAAGTATTTTATTCATTGTTAATGCATGTTTATCTGGAATAATATTTAACCTAATTGTTGATTTAAAAAATAATTTTGGGCATTAGATCTTGTTTAAATGAATGCTCATTAAATAAAAATAGCTTTTAAAGAATATAATAAATTTGACTATTTTTTTAAAATTTATCTGACTTATAAGTTAAAGCTCAGAAAAATGTCTGTAAAATCTTTTTAGAATTTTTAAGCAATTTTGCTCATAATTTGAAAAAAACTTTTTTTTAAACAATTTAATATCTAAAATATGATTATGATTTATTCTCTAGAAAATCTAAAATAAAACATTTGTTAAATATTTTAAGTTATTTAGTTCACATAAACCTGTATTTTAAAGATATCACCAGATTATATTTTGAAGATTTTCTTCAGATTCTATTCTGCAGATTTTCTTCAGATTCTATTCTTCAGATTTTCTTCAGATTCTATTCTTAAGAATATCCTAAGTTATATGGCCCACGTAAACCTAAATCTTAAGAAAATCTTAAGTTTTATTTTGAAGATTTTCTTCAGATTATTTTCTTAAGATTTTCTTCAGAAAATATTCTTAAGAAAATCTTAAGAATGAGTGGGCCAAATAACTTAAGATATTCTTAAGAATTTTTTTAAAGAAATTCTTAGGATTCTTTTTAGTGGGGTAAGAATAACGTATTAATAAATATTCTCTAATATATAAATATTTTCTTTTCAATAATTGATGTAGAAACACTTGCTTACCGTTAAGGTTTGGTATGCATAGTGCAATGCATTCAATGAAGAATTTAAATCTTTAATATCACTTTATTATACAGAAGTTTTATGAATTAAAAATTAAGCTACGTTTGTAGCGTGGAATAAGTTTATGAAACTAGTGGCTGGTGTAAAAAGGAATGGTAAGCAAAAATAACGTAAAGTTAAACAAAACAAAAAGTAGGAAAAATTAGAAATGAAGTTGTATATTCTTCTTTCCTTGCGTAAGTGAAACTTTTCAGTACAATTCTACCTCTGCTGAAAGTAAATCTTTTCTCCCAAAATCTTTTTTCCTCAGTCTTAAGTAGCAGGAGAAGTTTTCGAGACAACAAATCATTCTCCGTCCTTCTTTTTTTCTTCTTTTTTCTCCTTACCTCCAAACTATTCCTGCTTCTTATTTACATTCTTTTTTTTTTTTTACCAAAAAGAAAAATGTTTGATAAAGTTGAGATGGAAGATAAAAACTAAATGTTACTATCTGTACTCAAACATTTCGCTGCCTGGAAAAAATAGTATAAATTTTGAAGTATTTTTACTTTCCTTCACACACAAATGATTTTTTCATGGTTATTCCTGCCCAGCAAAAATTCATACAACACACTAAAACATTAAATTTACCTCTCAGCGAGGTTTTTATTTCCAAACATGAATCATAACTTCTTTATGCAAATATATTTATGTGATTATGTCTTGGTATAATGTTAGAAATACAGTAATTAGGCACTTATTATTCTTTAAAAACACAGACGCAAGAGGCACTTAAGCATTGTATTTCCATTTTTTTTAAAAATTTCTTTCATAAAAATTTTAGTTTCCCCAGACATTCATCGCAATTGAGTTTTGATCCATATGAATTCAACAATGTTTCTGTGATGTTATCTTGGAATAATGCTTGAGTTAATTACTTAATTGTTATTCCAACAAAATATAAGTTCCAAAATCTCTTAAACATTGTTTCATTATTTCAGAAAGATTTTTTAATTTCCCAAGCATGTATCGCAGTTTCGATACGCTTTTACATAGCACATTTTACATAGAATCTTAGGATTCTATGTAAAATCTCAATTATCAGTACTTGTTTACGCTAGTGTATCAATTGGTTAAATTAGACGATATATTATATAAGTATAGAATATTTATTACATCAGGTATTATATTAGTATATTATAATAATTAGACCAAATTTTATTAGACGCACTGTAGTTTTTAAATAATTGCATGTTTTGCACGAGTTTATAGGCATTATTTTTATATTGAAGCGCACATGTAATGCGTTTTTATTCATGAGATTTTTTATGCACTTCCTATGTGCATTTATTTTGAACGTATTGCATTACATTGTCAACCAATGAATACTCGAATATAAACAAGTATAAACCGGTTTCAGTTGCGTGAAAGCACTAAAGTTGTATAGAGTATCACCTGATACTTAAGATTTTACATAGAATCGTACAATGCGTCTAATAATTTGCCCAGAGACTGTAATAGTAATATGAAAATTACAAGAAACTACCATATAACGCCGATAGTATGTTACAATGACGAGAGTGTAAAAAAGGGATGCATAAGTAATGGCTGACAAGGAAGTTAAATTACCCACAATAATTCTGTATGTCACTCAGTGCTGTAACTAATTAGTTATGACACAGAAGAAACCGCAAGTGGATGATTTTTTACCCGGTGGGCCACCTTGAATATGGGTTTTGCTGGAATAGGCTAAGAACTTTCAATCGCCCCTATCCCCCAAAATATATCATTGCAGCAACTATTCCAAGATGATGGACGTGTTAGAAGACATTGCAATACAGGTCAAGCCAGGTTTACAACAGCATTCACCCTGTCCTGTCAGCTATCTACAGTCACCGGTACCACAGTTTCGACGCAGACCATGTACAGACGGTTGGGGAAAATTGGCATAGATGAGCTTATAAGATGAGTTTCACTCACTGTCCCCACTTGTTATCCTGTAGAAGGAAACATGCAATACGGATATACTTTATAACCGTCGTTGAACAGCCTACCCAATTTTCGGGTTTACGACTACTAATGATCAACTCCGTAGCCTTGTCAATTTGAACCCAATCCAGAAGACAAGGGAACTCCTGGATCGAATATTGGGAGGAATTTACCTTCGTGGAAGACTTTTCTGATGGAACTATCCCGCATTTGCATTGCATGGAGAGGAAGACCACGAGGACCTCCCACGATTAGCCTGACTGCAAGGGGGCTCTCACCCATGATCCGCCTACCACTGAGGATATTTCCCGTCAGCACTGTGGTGTGCGGAATTCGTATCAACCAGCCATCATTGGGATTCGAACCTGGTTCCTCTCATTGGAATTCGAACGCTCTATCCCCTGAGCCATCGTGGCTTGCAATACGGATATACTCACAATGGGGGTGTGGGATGCTTTCAGACGAGTCCAGGTTTATCTTGCATCTTAAAAAGGATCAAAAATTATTTTTTAAAGCTTTTTTTTTTAAATATTGTCACTTAGGTAAAATGGTCACTTATGTCCATATAGACATTTTAGCTGACGTCACACTAGCGGTAGGATCAAATAGCATTGACCATTAAAATTTCCTGACCAAGTGGATTTTAGCTAAACATACGAGACGTTGCGAAAAGAAACCTTATAACTATGATTATTTTCCCCTTGAGAGTAGCTTAACGAAAGGTTTTTTTTTCACGCTTGAAGACCCTAAGTCAACCTCGATTTAAGGTTTTTATATAGAAGGTTGTCCATGGTTTTGGATAAGGGTAATGGGCGTGGAATAGATCACACATCTCGTTTTAAGGTTAGAAGGTTTGCACGTATACCGCATAACAAACCTTTTCAGGTTCACGTTAAAAAGTTTTTGCTGAGTGAAAATAAACCTTATTTTACTACCAGGAAATGTATTAACCATCATACCAACCATGTCATAATAAATTTTTGTAATAGAGATATTTTTTATAATTGTTCAAGGAAACAACATTTGTAGTTTTTATGAATGGTATCATACATCGAGCATCTTCTGTTCCTTATACTCCATTTAATAAATGTGCATTTTGTATTTCTGAGCCCTTACTTTCCGGCAAATTTTATGAGTGAATTTTTTGAAAATAAAATAATCCTAACACTGAAATGTTTGAAGAAGTTACTTGTTTAGAAATCTTACTTAAATATATTTTTCTTACTTACTTTGTGATGTCTTAGAAAATAAATAATTTTTAAAATTAACTGATAACACGACAACTTATCTAGTTTTAGATTTTTCAATGGAAAAGCCAAAATTGATATTTTGATTTTATTCTAGAAAGTGATTTCTCGAGAAACTTTTCAATTAAGCAAATGTCAAGAAACTAACTGACATTTCTCATTATGGGATGCAATTTATTTTAATTTAAATTCAGCTAAAATGTAGAAAAAGTATTAAAATGTTGATTGCGAAGTGATTAAATATGAGTGCAGAAATTGCATCTTACAATAGCTATAAAGTATGTACACTGTAAAACATAACTGCTAATTCCAAACAAGAAAAACATGTTTAAGGAGAGTTACACATTTTTCAGTTTTTAATCACTCTGCAAAACTTTTTTTTTCTTTTTTTAAACTTGCTCCGCATATTTGACGAGTTGAAAGCTGTTTTTCACCCTAATCATAAATGGATTGAAACTGTCAATTCATTTTCGTAGTGTAGTTTTAAACATTTTGAAACTTAAATATGATTTCAATAACAAAAGAAGATATTTGAGACAGTTTCAGATTTTTCTTCATAACCAAACAGACCAGAGCGATCTTTTCAACCAATGAGGTCACCCAGATTCGATTTCCGACGTTGAAATTTCCTGTGAATTCTGTTCTTGGATAGCACTGATTACTTAATTGTTTTAAGTCTTTTGGTAAGACAACAGAATTTTTATTAAAATAAGTTGCTTTTTTGTTTTGTTAAATGACAGGATATATCTGTATGAAAACAGGCTCCCACTTTTTGAATAACAGTATTTTTCTAACAAATAAGAAGTTTTATACTGGCACACAGTTTCTTCCTGTAAATGTAAGATTTTTTTTAAATGTGTATTATTGAAATACAGTCAAACCCCGCTATAATGAACTCCCGGATATAGTGAATGAAATGTTTGCTCTCGTGCCTTGCTACCCACATATAATTTTACTTTTCGTGGGTATAGTGAACCAGTAAACAAAAAAAAAGAGGAAGTTGGATATTCTTCATTATTTTGTAATAATTTTGAAACTTCTACTTCAAAATAAATACATATGCGGATTTTTAAATGGTGATAAACAAGTTTTGTTACATTATCTAAAAAAGAAACTCTTGAAAATAATATTAACACAATATTTGAAAAATTAATGAGCCAGAAACTTTTTTTTGTCAAAGCTTTTCTAAAATTTTAATTTTTTATAAATTTTAAAATTTTTAAAAATATTTGAACCAAATTTTATGCACCATCTCGTGTCGTATGTATCTATTAACCAACAAAATTTCGAAACATCTGTGTCAATTCGATGAATTTGCTAAGCGATTTGGTGAGACATATTTTAGGTGCTCGAATGGCTGGAATTAAAAAGCGGAATAACATAAATTTAGGAAAAATTATCCGAGAGTCGGGAAGTGTTTCCATATCTGATGTTGAGGATTAATGATCAGCTAAAGATTACAATTTCGTTTTGTACGCAAGACGAAAAGTAATGAAAAATGAAAGCTAACACATTTTTGTTGCTACGTATTATTTTTCAATCATTTATTTTTATTTCATTTATTGGGTCATTTATTTAAATAATGTGTTGTAAAAGGGGGGATAGTTAGGAACAATTAGTTAAAATTATTTGCGGTACGGATACAGTGAAGTCCCGGTTATAGTGAACCGAAATTTCGGTCCCTTGAAAGTTCACTATAGCGAGGTTTGACTGTATTAGATGAGTGAAGCGTAATTGACAGCTAGGTATTAAATAAGACTCGAAATATTTACATTACATAATAAATAAAAAAAAATAACTTAAAGCAGTAGATAAAAATGTTGCAAACGTTAAATTGTAAATCGGCACAAACACTTCCTAAAACTGGAACTGAAAAAAAAGGGTTGTAAACTCTCAACTTATCGAAAAATTTCAAAATAAAAACAGAAATAAAAATTACTTAAAAACTAAGTTGAAAATCGACATAAGAAAAATAAAACATATTAAGTTATACTGAACATATATCGTTAATTTTAGTCTGGATATCATTTAAAATTGCAAATAAAAGTGCTGTAACAGTCGAACTGTAAATCAATAATTGAATGCTTGCAAGAGACATGACACGCAGGTCAAGCAATCAGATTCAACACAAATGCGTGACGTCGCTTGCAGGTATCCAATTAAATCTGATCGAAAAATCTATTCAGCGTGATAATGAACCCTATCCATAAATCTGTGATGTAAACATGTAATGCACAATCTCAATTACAACTTAAAGCTATAAATAAAAATGTAATTGGTAAACTATGAACAGACAAGCATAATTTAGAACTATAAAAAGAAATCCGTAAAAGTGATAAAATTGTAAATAAAAATGCTGTAAGAGCTAAATTTTACATAAATAAGGTTATTTAAAAAAAAAAAATTAGATAGATACATTATGAAACGTCAAATACAACTTAAAGCTAAAAGCAAGAATTCTTGAAGTGCTAAGAGTTGATGACTGCTCCAAGTGCGGACTTAAAAAGTTACCTCGAAAATATTTATTATAGAATACAGAAAAACAAGTATGTCTTGCCACTGTATTATACTAAAGGAGTATATAATTCAATATAATACATTCTGGAATTTCATCCATCCTGAAAATTAAGGGTCGCACTTGTAGATTTTAAACTATATTGTTTTGATAATAAATCCTTGTGAAAAAAAATCGTTTATCTATCTACAGTACACGTTATATTCTTTTTTTATGTAAAAAGAATTTTTTCCTCTCAAAAACGTCTCATTTCAAGCCTCGTTTTACTTAATTGCTTAATTTTTTTAAAACTATTTTTTTGTCTTTTTTGAGATTAAAGTTTTTTTTTGGGGGGAAAAAAAACTCTTTTTTATTGCTTTAAAACTTAAATGAATTTATATATACAAAAAAAAAAAAAAACTAATGCTTACCAAGATCAGTAGACCAGAAACTTAATTCTTAGGACCGAATTTTTTTGCTGTCGAAAAAGAACAATTATTTTTTTTTTTGGAATACGAAAAATGTTTTGTAAGTAAATATGTCAACAGTCGAGAAAGTTTAAAATGTTTTCATGTTTGCTGAGGACAAAGAGAACTGGAAGTATGTAAGTATTACTAGTATTTAAGTATAAAGTATCACTAGTAAGAGGATAAAGTAAGAGGAAAGTATATAAGTATAACTAGTATGAGGACTGAAAGTATACACTGCTTTAACTAGTATTTATTACAAATTATTTTTAAATACTTACTTACTTTTTAAATACTTACTTATTTTTAAATACAAAAATATTAAATGTATTTAAAATAAAACATTTAGTTCCAACTATTAACATATTAAAATAATTGCCGCAATTTACTAATTATCACTGTTCTTGTCAACATTCCCTAAAAATTATAAAGCGCATTTTTTAAAAATATTTTTTTCACACTTCGCCGACAACTATGCAACATACAATGCTTGCAATAATACAAAAATCGTGTTGATAACAACGTAAAAATTATTTCGGTAAAAATAAACGATACTGGTAAAAATTCGAGTCATCTATTTTCGGAAAAAAACTGAACCTTTTATGTCTGGTTACTTTTGCAAATTATCTGTGCCACAAATGCTTTCGAGCTTATAATCTAAAACATTAATTTCGTTAACTTTCTGTTTTAATTTCCAGATCGGCAGAAGTTGACGAAAGTACACAAAGTATTAAAAATGCTGATAGAAATGCATAAATTAGGTTGGCAGCAATGCGAAAGCATCTTTGGTAACAATACATATACAATGATGATATCAATAAAACGAAACAAATAAAGTTCAAAGATTATATACAGTAGTGTAGTGTTTCCCAAACTTATGACTTTTGTGTACCCTTTCTAAATTTTTCGTAACACTGTGTACGACTCATAAAAAAATTGAATGTATTTTTTACTATAAAAAAATTGCACAAAATAAGTTAAAAATCACAACTGGCTGTTGATACCACTCATTATTAACCATTAACTCCGCAAAAAATTGCCAATAGAAAAATATATAATCGTAAATTTTCATGGCTAGCTTCGTTTTTAAATTAAAATTTTTGAAATTTTCGTTTGTTGTAAGTTATTTCACATAAGAACGCGTACCCCCGCTAAACAGTAACCTGATAATTAAAATTTTGCATAGAATCTTACAGTGCGTCGAATAATATGGCCAGGAAGTGTATAATATGAACGATGAAACTCAATTCGTATAACTTAATTGTTGTACAAATAAATAAAAAAAGAGCAACAGAAATTAATAGCAACTGAATAAGCAAATTATTTATACTGTCATCAATATTGGTTTGGGAAAGTTTCCTTTTTAGTGAGTTTCCTTCGTCCATAATCTTTCATAAAATCTGCTTCTTTTTATTTACTAACGTCAAAAATCTGTTATTTTTCAGAGATAGAATGTAATATTTCTGTTGTAGCGGCACACAAATGTTCCAAGTAAACTTTGAATATGAAAGACTTCATGACGAATGGAAAGAAAAACTTTCCATCTTTGGGCGAAATGGACCATGTTTCCTGTTTTATGACAAGAATAGTAAGGTCAATATCTTCAGAGGGTGGATATTTATGCTAAGAATAGTTTATACGTTCAGGGAAAGTCTAGACATTTAGATATATGAGAATTCATACAAAGACTATTGAGATAGACGTCCCATAAAATGGACCATTACATAGAAAAGTCGCGTACTTCAGTCAGTCTCGAATCTGACTTATTGGCCCTCAACATCTGATGTAATCTCATTTTGCTGTGAGATGTTTTACCATTTAAAGGGGGTACTTTTGACCCAAAACTAGCAGCAATCAATTTTTTATTAAAAAGTCAAGTTTCGACTCTAACTATAGATAAATATTGATTTTCGTATTGTAGCTGCTTCAGAAGCATTTTTGTGCGTTTTTTTTTTAATCTCTTTGTTTTACTCACTAACATGAGAGGGTGTCGTCCAATGAGAAATGTCAAACTCTTGCTGACTTGAAAAGGGACTCAATTAGTAAGAAATTGTGGGGGAGAGTTGATATCGACAATGTCAACCTTAGTCTATGAAAAGGCACCCCGACATTGAATCGAGTTAACATGTTTTATATACTAGTGAAGTGGAATTGTATTTTCGTAGTGCTGGACACACACTACAATACTCCCCCACCAGAATTTTATCTGTGATAGAATTCGATGAACGGACACCCCTAGTTGATTCATTACTGCTTCGTGAGAAGCCGGGAGAGCTGTATTACGATTCCCGTACTTTTGAGTGCTGATCGTGAGAACTGCATTAAGTTCACGTTTGGGGTTGATCCCGTGTTGCCATTAGAAGTCGAGTGTATAAGTTGTGTGTGATAGAGACTGAGTAGCCACAGCGCGAGGAGGTGGATAGTGTCGCAGACACAAGTAGCATGTCAACTGTTCAATGGGGATTATCCATCGAAGTAGGCGTGTTCAGATCGAAGTAGGCGTTACTGTCAAGATAGGCATGTTCACATTACGACCGATTCACCAATGTGGGGAGAGTAGTTATCGACCATGTCAACCTTCATCTATGAGAATTGTATTAGCAATCTAATTTACTATTTACTTTTAGTTGCATTATTAGTGTATTCATGTTATTTTAGTGTATCGACCACTACAAAAATGCAATTCCAAATCACTAGTATATGAGACATATTAACTCGATTCTACGTTGGGGTACCTTCTCATAGATGAAAGTTGACATTGTCGATAACTACTCTCCCCACATTGGTGACCCGGACGTGATAGGAAAACGCCTATTTTGACAGAAACTCCCACTTCGATTTGAGCACGCCTACTTCCATGGGTGGTCCACATTGAAAAGTTGACTTCTTACATGTGACTAGGACATTATCTACCACCTCGCGCTGTTGCTACTTAGTCTCGTTTACACACAACTTTGGCCTGTATACATTTGACTTCTAACGGCAACACAAGAGCGACCTCGATAGTTAACTTAATACAGCTCTCACGATCAGCACTCAAAATCTGGTGATCTTAATACAGCTCTCCCGGCTTTTCACAAAACTACAATGAATCAGCTAGTGGTATCCGTTCATCAAATTCTATCACAGATAAAATTCTTGTGGGAATGTACTTTAGTGTATCAACCACTACAAAAATACAATCCCAATTCACTAGTATATAAGACATGTTAACTCGATTCTACATTGGGGTACCTTCTCACAGATGAAGGTTGACATTGTCGATAACTACTAGCTCCACATTATTTTATCAAACTAAATATTTAGTTATTGTTTTAAAATTCTGAATTCACTTAAAAACAAAAAGAAACGCTTTTTAAAATGAAAATATATGGATAATAAAATATTATGAACGAAGCAAAACAGAAAAAATTCCCATTAAATAAAATTATTCAAGTAAATGATTATATAAAATGCTTTCTAAGTATACGCAACGGCATTTGAAAGAGAACAAAATAAAGATGCGAAATTTAAAAAGAATTTACGTCCCTAATATCCAATCATTATTTGATTTTTCTTTTTCATTTTAAGCGATGTTAAAAGTAGACTCAGGTAGATATGGAAATTTATTCTCGATTATTCATTTAACTATTGCTTCCTTTTTTTCTGTTCTTTTAAATTCTTTTGTTCTCTAAATCTGATGCTGCATATTTACTTTATTCAATATTATTTTTGCAAAACGTTTTTATTATTGTTTGTTAGACGAAATCCAATTTATTGGAAACTATATATTTCCCGTTTTTCATAAATTTTCTGCCTAAATGCCCAAAGTAAATGCCATTTTGTGCTCCTCTGAGCTTTCAAAACATTATTCAAAATTTAAAAAATCCTAAAAAAATGTTAAACAAACTCAAATTAGCTAAAATCTAGCATGGAATTCACAATTGAATAAAGTTTTTAGTTACAAAATTAAATCATATTTTTTATAAAAATTGTGGTTTCATAAATTTAATTTAAAATATGCAAACCAAAATAAGAACATAAGCTAACATAATTATTTGCAGGGGCAAATTAATGATTTAAAAAAAAAACTTTATTTTGAAACTGATGTAAGCATCTTAATATTGATAAGACTCGATTATTCTAAGCGGGAGGGAGGTTGTAGACTTTCACGAAATTATGATATGTATTTGTTTGGTATTGGCAGGTTACAGTAATAAAAACTGGATGATTTTGATATTTCCTTTTTTGAATAAATAAAAAATTTATTTTACGTAGCTACTGTGAAAGTAAGTCTGATGACAAACAAATGTCTTGAACGGTTAAATTTACTTATTGATTTCAATTTATTTTTTAAATAATATTTTCTTTCAAAAGTGAAAAGAAAATATTATTTCTTAAAACGAGTAACTCTAGTTTGAAACGAGTAGTTTCCCAGAAATAGGCAAATCAGCTGCAGCCGATGTAAAAATTTGAAATCTTGATGCGATGAATATAGTATTGCGCTGTATGGAAAAGTATTGGAGATTTTAGCATAAGGAATTTCTTAATTGCAGATGTCGATATTAATGATGAAGAATGTAAAACATCGCTCATGAAATAGCTGATGATAACGAAGATGATGATGATGCAGATGATTAAGAATTTCCCCCAAATCATACGAAAGCGTTCGAAGCTTTAGGGCACTATTCATGACTATTTGAAGTTTAATTCAGCTACTGAAACTCTATTTTTCTATTTTTTCGAATATGAAAACATTTTACAAATTCGTCGGAAAAACAATAATCTATTGTGGATTATTTTGTAGGAAAATAAATTGTTATTGGGTGTTCTACAATTTTTTTGTATAGTTATAGTAAATATCATTATAAATATTATTCAATAATAACATTAATCAATTATAATTTAATCTTTAGAAGAAATTATATTCATGCTCTCATTGCAATTTATGTTGCGTTTTAGAGTTTTGAATTAACTTTTCACCAATGCATTTCTTTCGCTTACGCACATTTTCCTGTTCGTTCCTTTGGCCGGTGCGTAAGTAAATGGTCACTGTACTGCGGTTGTAGTTTAGTAACGTCGCACTAGAGCTGCACAATGGGCTATTGGCGACGGTCTGGGAAACATCCCTGAGGATGATCTGAAGACAGGCCATCACAATTTTGCCTCTCTGTAGAGGGGATGACACTCCGCTTCAATAACCCGGCGACCTGCACGCGAAGTCGAGCACTTTACGGTAGAACAGTTTAACGAGGACCCATACCTCACACTCTCGGTTTCCTACTCAGACTGATCTAAGTGGTCACCCACCAGCACACTGACCGCAGCCAGTGATGCGGGACTTCGGTGATCTGATGGGAACCGTCAGTCCACTGCGGGGCGGTCACTGTACTGCAGTCCTGTCTCTAGACATGAAATTGTGAAGATTTAACCTTTTAGACTCCCATGACCCACAGCAGACAATCACGAGATTTTTATTTTTTATTTTTATAATATCAAATCACGTGATAAAAAATTTTTGAGCTCAAAAACTAGAATATTTTAACCATATATATCTTTAATTTCAATATTTAAAAATTGGTAGCAGGTGGAGACAAGTAGTTAAATCGCGTGATTTGTAACAAAAAAATCATTTTGCAAGATTCATTTTGCGAGATGTCATGCATCTACAACGATAAAGAATGAAAGAGATGTTTTTTTCACACAAAAAACTTAATATCATCTCACTTGAAACAGTAGAACCCCTTCAAATACTAACCATTTGAATCTCTCAAATGTTAAAGAAAACATAAATGTGAAAAATAAATATTTAGTAAAGTAATTAAAAGTGTCATTTTATTCTTACGGACTAGACCTGTACGTGACACGCCTAGTTAACAAGTTTCTTCAGTCTCTATAATCTAATTTGCAAACTTTTGTTAAAAAACAAAATGGAATGCAGGGTTTAAGGGCACAGAATTTGAAAGAGAAGATGCTGTACCAGACAGTACAGATGTATAGATAAAATACATAAACAATTTTATCTTCACAAAATACATGGCGTTCAATGCACAGATATATTTAACAGTCAATGAAATTAGGTCAAAGTGTAATGACAAAAAAAAAATTCGAAATATGTAAAATGGTACATTGGTAATAAATACAGAAATGAATAAAATCGAAAATACAATAAGACATTTATACACAGTTTAAAATTCGTAATACGTAATTTAATGTCTGAGAATGGTGTAGATATTAAGACAATAGTCTTGATTGAATGTAAAAATTAATGGTTTGAGATTTTATTTTATTTTATATCAGTCGTTAAACAACCGATCCAATTTTATGGACTTACGACTACTAATGTTCAACTCAATAGCCTTGTCATTTTGAACCCAATCCAGAAGACAAGGTAACTGCTGGATCAAGTAGTGGGAGAAATCTACCCTTGTGGAGGACTTTTTTTAAAGGAGCTAACCCGCACTTGCGTTACATGGAGAGGATGACCACGAGAACCTCCCGCGGTTAGCCTGGCGGCAAGGGGACTCATTACATTTATGTTTAGATATAAGTGTATTGCATACGTACTCGTACAAAACATGTCATTCTTAAAAAAACTAAAATGCATCTAATAATTTAGTCTAATTATTATAATGTACTAATATAAAAGTTGTATAGTAGGAACTGTACTACATTTTTTTCAGACTGAAACACATGAAATAGGTAGAACTGTACTCGCAGATAGTTACTCCATGAAGCTTATAGAAATTATTTTTTTCCAGTATAACTAATTTTATCTTCAAGAAATATTATTCAAATAAATTTAATTTCACACAGGCGATGGAGGAAAAAAAAAATTAAGAATTTTTTCTTTCTTTCATGAATCTTTAAAAGACAACTCGAATTCCATCAATATTCTGCACATCTGAATATTTATGATGTGGTCTAGAAGAGAAAGCAAGGATCATAACCTGTTTTCTATATCATCTGAAATTTTCAAAAAGTTTTTGCATAACTTATTTTTATTTCATCTTTTTAAAGAAGGTTTTAAAACTGTTTGAGAATTCATTTTCTCACTTGCTTCAAGAGTTTAAAATCTTTCAATCTTATGACAATATTTACATATCGTTGGAGTGAGCTTTCGAGTCTGACATATTTATATAGGGTGGTGAATATTTAAATCCGTTTCGAATCGAATAAAATTTGTTCTCCACACATCGCCAATGATTGCAGAAATACGTTTATGTCTGAAAACTTTCGAATATACAGTTCCAGAAAAAGGTTGTTTATTAAACACATTTTTTTAAAAAAAATTCCAATTTTAAATTTTAATTAAAAAGGGCAGAATGTTTCATAGTGCTGCCACCTGTTTATTAGAGATTTAACTAATTTAAAGTGGCAAATTATACAAACAGTTTTACCTGAGAAAGTTAATTACGCAGTTAACTAATGAATAGATTAATAGATAAACTTATTAATTCGGAACTGGATTCCAGGGAATTAAAAACCTTCCGATACCAACGATAAAGTCAGTACATAATTAAAAAGGTACATTATATATTAGGAAAATCTGCTTTCTTATAAATTTTAAAAGATTAAAATATACAAGTTACGTATTTTATAACTTTGTTTACTTTTTAAATGAAATTTTAAAAAAAGAAATAATTTTAAATGAAACACGTTTAAATTAGGTTTTTAACTTTCTTCGCAAAAACCTTAACAAATTATACATTGTTATATTTTTGAAAGCAGAAGATATTTTTACTTTACTAAAAACTATGGACACTATAGAATGTGCATAGTGTGCAAATAACCTTAACTTGATCATTTTCCCCACAACGTAACCATATTATCCAGTAAACAAACAAGTTTTAAACTAGATTACGCAGTACGATGATTCGACTTGAAAACAAAATTGGTTGTTGTGCTTCAAAGTTGAACAGATTTTGAAGGGAATGTTATTATTTGAGACATAGTTACAAAGTTTCTTTATGTACCTCGAAATTTTGTTTTCTGATAATTTACATGTACTTGAGCTGTGAGTACTCAATCGGTAAACAGTATTCTTTCCCGTTGCTCAAATATTTCCGACATATGGGAAGTTTTTTTTCTTCTTCGTGTTTGAGGTGTTGATAGAATAATCGCACTTCGTTTTGTTGGCATAGTTTAGCAAAGATTCGTTCTCAAAAATAAAAGAATTGCTGTTCGCATCTTTGTTCCAAATAATAAATAATCTATGTGTCTAAAAATGAATGCATACAATATGAATACAATATCTATCTCTCTACCTACACATCTCTATCTATACATCTCTATCTATCTTCCTATCTTTATGTATACATCTCTATCTATCTCTGTCTATACATCTCTATCTATACATCTCTATCTATTTCTATCTATACATCTCTATCTATTTCTATCTATCTCTATTTATCTATCCATCTATATCTATCCATCTCTCTCTCTCTCTCTCTATCTATATATATATATAGTCAAACAACGCTATAGTGAACCTTCAAGGGACCGAAATTTCGGTTCACTATAACCGGGTGTTCACTATATCCGTTACGCACGCAATTTAACTAATGGTTCCCTAACGCCTCCCTTTTATTACACATTATTCAAATAAATGACTGAAAAATATTATGCAGTAGCAAAAAATGTGTTATTTTTCATTACTCTTCGTCTTGCGTACAAATAAAAATTTGTAATCTTTAGCTGATGAGCAATCCTCAACATCAGATATGGAAGCACTTCTCGACTCTCAGATAATTTTTCCTAAATTTAGATTATTCCGCTTTTTAAACCTGTCTAACCTGCCATTTGAGCACATAAAAGTAGTCTCATAAAATCGCTTAGCAAATTTATCGACATTTGTCCAGATACTGGAAGATTGCGGCTTCTTCGATTGGTGAACCACTTCAGTAATGCTTCTTCAACATCCTTGTGATCTGCTTTTTTCAACTTTTATCCGCCATCTAAATCTTTTTCATGAGCAGAAGTTATTAATTGCCTATTTTTCCATAGGTTACAAACTGCAGATTTAGATAGTTCATATTCCCTGCAAATATCAGCTCGATTGCATCCATTTTCAATTTTTCTGATTATGCCCATTTTATCATCCATGGAGAACGTTTTACGTTTACAGCTCGCCATAATTAAATTTGAGACACTTGTTTGCAGGATTTTTTTTTACTGAGCTCAGAGCCATAAGGAGTTGAAATGAGGGCCTTATCAACACATATTAGTGCCCAACCCTTTGACCAATAATGAATAATTACTCATTCCCTCCGACAGAAAAAGTATTGCTCATCTTACAGGTGCATCATCTGCCTGGGTTGGAAACATCTGCTTGGTTTGTTTAGGGATGGGAGAGTGAGATAAAAGAAGCAAACAAGAAAAATGCTTACAGCTACATCCCCCTCTATAGATGGTTTTAAAAGTCGGTATATGTATTTATTTTGAAGTAGAAATTTCAAAATTATCACCAAAAAAAAAAAGTGAAGAAAAAAATCAGTCGAAGACAGAAAAAAGTTCATTATATCCAACTTCTTCATTTTTTGGTTCGCTATATCCACAAAAAATAACATTATAGGTATATAGCAAAGGCACGGAATCGAACATTTCGTTCACCCTATCCGGGAGTTCACTATAAACCGTGTTCACTATAGCGGGGATTGACTGTATATATAAAAATAATTTTCAAATACTAATTCGGTGAACCAAATATTAAATGTAAATAAAAACAACTCTCGGTAAAAAAAACTCTCAGGTTCTTTTAATTGAAGCTCGATGATAAAACAAGAATCGCCTGCAATTAGAGGAAATATTTCCTCTAAGACATAAATCAAATATTTTTGGCTGTTGAATTATTGCTATTCAGGCTGTTGGAAAAACTATCATACTAATATTGAACTTTGCCCGAGATAACTCGGTATAGTGAACTGATGATCAATTAAATGTTTTTTTAAACATTAAAAAAATTAAAATTTCAACTTAAAACTTGTGTATTAGGTTTTGCTTTAGTTCCTTATATTTATTAATAAAATAAAAAAATAGGTTGATTTTTTTCCCAAAAATTGGTAAAGTAAGCGGTTAAGATGTTACTCTTTAAATTTTGATTATATAAAATACATAGATAAGCTTTATTTAAATAAAATCAAAATTCTACTCGAAAGAAAAACGTTCCAGAAACTTATATTCTTTGTAAGGATGCGCTCTCCCGTCGACAAGATTAGTGGGTTGGACTATTCAATGGCTGAATGACACATGAAGAAAAGTCAATTTTCTTGTGAACAATAGGTTCGCTTTCCCCAGGAACAAGACCAAGGTTAAATCCCTTCTTTTTTATTATTATTATCCGTGCTGGAGGATTTCCTGAAACGTACACACAACGTTGCCAAAAGGATAAACTAAATAAAAAAAGAGGTGGACACAAAAGCTCTGACTTTTATCGGGGAATAAAAATTTCTTCTCAGGCGGAAAATCCCTGCCTGGTATTTCCTTCGAAGCCAAGACACTGAGATTTGAAATTTATTCCAGTATTCGCTTGCTTTAATCGAGTATAGTTTGAATATTTGTATTGTAGTTTTGAAATATAATCCATTTTTGTGGAATTTTTGAATAACTTATATTCACCACAATTTTAAATTTACGCGTAGAAATTACAGAATAGCGAAAGAACTTTAGTTAAATTTGTAACTGTAGAGTTTCTGCATGAAATTGTTTTGATAATGGAAAAATTGTATATCTTCTGTATTTTACTTTTATCAGAGCACTCGACTAAATGCAGCAAAAAGCTAATCAGTTCACCAAGAGTCGCGATGGCTCAGGGGATAGAGCGTTCGTCTTCCAATGAGGTGAAACTAGTTCGAATTAAAGTAGATACGAATTCCGCATCCGGCTTGCACCGACCACAGTGCTAACGTGAAATGTCCTCAGTGGTAGACGGATCATGGGTTAGAGTCCCCTTGCCGTCAGGCTAACCGTGGGATGTTCTCGTGGTCGTCCTCTCCATGTAACGCAAATACGGGTTAGTTACAACAAAAAGTCCTCCAGGAAGGCAAATTTCCCCAACACTTGATCCAGGAGTTTCCTTCTCTTCTGGCTTGGGTTCAAAACGACAAGGCTACGTAGTTGAGCATTATTAGTCGTAAATTCAAAAATTGGGTCGACTGTTCAACGACGGTAACAAAATACAAAATAAAATCAGTTCACCAATGGATCGGTTAAACGAGACCATAGCTCACACAATTACGTGATGGTAGGAATACAGTCAGCATTGCACGCAAGCCATCTTTTTAAGCTGAATCCTGGTGAACTTCGCGATTCTACACTGTGAATAAATCTGGATGACATTACGATAAAAAGTACAGACACTCAAGGTACTATCTCTTTTTCTCATAAAATCCATTTTTGTCGTAAAATTTACAAAATCTGAAATCTGATATCCCGTAATTTTTTTTTAATTACTGAAAAATCACTGAATTACTGTAAATAAATATCACTGTGAAAATTACTCATAAGATTTCATGGTAAAAATAGATTTAACAAACGATAGATTCAAATGAATGCTGTACTCAATGCACTTTTGAATACTGCACTCATGACAAAAGTACTTTTTATTGTAATTTGATTTGGAATTTAGATAGAAGACGATGAAAGTTTACTGCCTTAATAGCTGTCACCATTGCAGCTCGATTATTACGTTAGTTATAAAAATAAAGTAAAACAAAATTGAAATAAATTTTTCTCTCTCTAATTGGTGTAAACAGTTTCAATCTGGAAAATCTGATTGAGACAGTGATGAAAGCTTTGAAATCCCTTGTGTATTTCTATGTACATCTTTAGCTGAATACTCGACTATTTTACAACAAAAATTATAAATTAATATTTACTATAGTTATAGAATTCTAATAAACAAATAAAACGTCCAACTGTCTAACTTTAAAGGCCTTTAAACTCTAAAATTAGGCTTGAGCAAATAAGAGTTTGTGAGATAAATAATGAAACAAAGTCTACTGTTTCATGTACAAATAATTGTATCTATAAACTGTTATTATTGTTACTGGGAACTATTTTTCTATTAAAAAATTGTTTTGTTATTTTTGTATTTATAAGCATTAGGTTTATAAAATAAAAAGTTAAGCATATGTCGATAATAGTAATAGTTAGTCACCTGAATTGTATTCCTTTGGGAGCCTCATGTTTACTTCCATTCTACTAGTTAACTTTGTTTTATATTTTAAGAATTTAAATATTCTGTTAATTTATTACAATTATTTTTTAAATGAAACATTTATATGCGTAACACTTTCAGTAAGCGTTACGCGCTTAGTTGCTTTTTTTGATAAACATCAGTTTTAAAATTGTGTAAAATTTATTTTGATCTTAATTAGGTAGGAACAATTGTTCCTCTGCTACTTTTGTTAAAATCGGTCAATAATCCTTACTTATTCAAACTAGCATTCTATTTACAAAATCGCTTGCATCATAATAAACATTTGCATCATTTATTGAATTTTAGAGAATCTGATTATATCTTAACCGAAGAATTTAAGAAAAAGACTATTGGCTAAGTAATCGTTACACGATTTGGAGTATCCATTATTTCGCGTGTCATAAAATGTCATTTTGTAGCATTAATATATCTTTTTATTTTATTTTATAACCGTCGTTGAACAGCCGACCCAATTTCATGGGTTTACGACTACTTACGTTCAACTCCGTAGCCTTGTAATTTTGAACCAATCCAGAAGACAAGGGAACTCCTGGATCAGTACCCCCAGAGGTATTGATTTGTTATGGGAACATGGAGGACTTTGAGACTCGACAGATTTAACGTGCATCAGTCACCATTTACTACACGGGGAGTCTTCGGCCGGCGAGGATCGAACCCACGACCTCTTGGATATGGGCCCAGCGCCCTAACGACCAGGCTATCCCGGCCCTAGCATTAATATATCATAATATTTTTAATTAATACAGTCAAACCCCGCTATAGTGAACCTTGATGGGACCGAAATTTCGGTTCACTATAACTCGGACTTCGCTATATCGGTCAACAATTTTTACTAATGGTTCCAAACCCCCACTTTTTTTACACATTATTTAAATAATTGACCCATAAAAAGAAATACAAAAATGACGTAGCAACAAAAATGTGTTAACTTTAATTTTTTATTACTCATCGTCTTGCGTACATAAAAAAAAAATTAGTAATCTTTAGTGGATGAGCAATCCTCCACATCAGATATGAAAACCTTTCCCGATTCTCCGGTAGTTTTTCCTGATTTTATATTATTCCGCTTTTTAAACTTGTCTACGCAAGCATTCGAGGGCATAAAATTAGCCTCACCCAATCTCTTACTAAATTCATCTGCTTTGGCTTGAAGCATTTGTCTAGATACTGGAAGATGACGACTTCTTTGAATGCTGAACCCATTCAATAATACAGCAAACAAGAAAAAATGCTCATTGCTACATTCCATGTTGGAAATGGTTAAAATATTCGTGTATGTATTTATTTTGAAGTAGAAATTTCAAAATTATTACAAAACAATGAAGAAAAGCAGACGAAGACAAAGAAAAGTTCAGACTATCTAACTTCCTATCTTATTTTTTTGGTTCACCAATTTTTTGGTTCAAAAAATAACATTATTTGTATGTAGCAAGGCACGTGAGAGAACATTTCATTCACTCTATCCGGGAGTTCACTATAAACCGTGTTCACTATAGCGGGGTTTGACTGTATTTACAGAATATTTTAAACATAATATTTTGAAGTGGGTGAGATCACTGACTCGGACATTCTGGAACTACGAGATATTCGGACGCTATACAGTTTGAAAACAGTCAAGAGTTTAAAAGATGTGAACAGTTTAAACGGTTTTAGAGAGGAGTGTAGATGCATCATTCTTCTCTTTTTTAATAAAAACAAACAATTTTGCTTTGAATTAAAATGTTCCAAAAGCAAACTTCTAATTTCAATACAAATTTTTTCGAACGCTGCACAGAGTGCTTTTTATTTATTCCTTTTCACCAAATTTAAGCATGATAACCTGATTAATGCATTGTAGGCTGTGCAGTTAAGCAAAACCTAATAAGAATTATACTTAATAACATTCTAAAAATCGTGGATAAAACTTTATTCTTAAACAAAATTATTTTTTCTTGTTAAAGTTTGTTTTAAAGATATAATAAGTTAAAGTATTGATGGAATATATAGAGTCATTAAATAAAGAATAATGACTTCGAGTTGAAATTATGAACTATATTGTTCAGAAAGTCGGTAATCAAACAATTGTTTACGTTTTAAAAGTTGAAGTCTTTTGGAGCCAGCCGTAAAAGCTCCGCCTCGCAGAATTCACCCATTAAACAATTAAGACTGTACTAAATTATGCAATATCCATTCCTGTAACATAATTAAAAGACAGTGACATTAATATAACAATAGAGAAGGTGCATTTACTCATATGAGCACTTACACAACACGCAGTGATACATTTCGAACCTATTACTACAATAACTACAATCAGTTAAGGCGCATACATATCCATTCATATTATTATTTAACTGGAAAAAAATTCATTACCCGAATCTCTCGCAATTGAATTGCTATAAATCGATTTTGAAATCAATGGTAAGTGTATCTAGGGCGATTTTTTTTTAATATTTGAAACGAGAATTGTTTTCTCGTTGTCTTTTGTAGGGAAATAGAATCTTGAAAACTTCCCTAATTAGTCGGAATGCTTTTCAAAAAAAAAAAAAAAAATTTATAAATAAAACCAGGCATTAACAAAAGTCAATTCAAGAAACGAACAACTTTTCTAAGCCATTTTTTAAAAAAAGAACTCAAGATTTTTCTAAAGATTATCGGAAATCGTTTTGTTGTTGAAAGATACTTAATCACCAAACAAATAGAGAACTTTTCTTTCGTTATTGTTCATGATAGTTTTAACTCTCTTATTTAAAACAACTCGTTTTGTTGCCTTAATAAATTCCATTTAGTTTAGTAAATGTTTTTTTAAATTATGTATTTAATAAATGAGTTAAGGATGTTTTATGTACTTGGCATTTGTATTTACGTTAAGGATTCTTGTTCAAACAAAAAAGAAAAAAATAGGTTCACCCATTGAATTGAATTAGGTATATTTTGAAGCTTCCACGCCAGTTAGGCAAAATAACTTTGTGGCTGAGAGTTTAAATCTATTCCTATTTAAACAAATGCCAACGCATTGTCTGTGTTCTTATAATTTATATTCTAAATTAGACCACTATAAAAATAAATATTATAAATAAGAAGGCATGATAAAAAAATAAATAAGATTGGTTGTACAGTGATTGTACAGTACTCAATGTGATTGTACAGTACTCAATGTGATTGTGCAGTAACTCCTCAAAGGGTTTACTTTCCTCCAGTAATTTGCGTCTTCAAAGCTTTGCTTTACCTATTTCTTTTTTTTTATTACCCAGTTTCAATAATTGCTTGATTTCGTTATACAGTGAAGCCTCTAAGAAGGACCACCTCTATGTAAAGACCTCCTCTTCTTACGACCACTTTCAAGGAGCACGGGATTTTTTTTCTATAGAATTTGTGTTAAAAAAAACCTTTAGGAGAGACCATTAAAACCTATCCCATCGATCGGTCAAAACATCCGAACTAAATGCGGAAGAGATCAAATAAAGAAACACAATAAAATACCAAAACAAAAAATATTAGCAAAACAAATAAGTAGATAAAAATGTATTCAAAATATATGCGCGAGGTTCGTACTTAGAGAGCTCTTTTAGACGATGGTTGAAAGATATATCCTCATTTTGCAGTCAGATTGTACTAAACGCAATGAAATTACTATTTTATTTTTAAAGTTGAAAGTTAACTTAGTTTTTAGTTATTTTAGAAAAAACTGAGCATCTCAAGCAAGCAAACCTTTTCTCATCTTTTAAAGCTAACAAAGTTGTATGATATAAAATTAAATGCAAACTTAAACAAAAAAACATAATTGTTTTTTTTATTAAAAATATATTTTTATAATCTACAATTGGTAAATTTGTTTTTAAATATCAGTAGGGATCCGTAATAGTTATATCAGTAACGATCATTTCTATTGACGATACATTTTATTCACTGATCCAGTTTTCATGACCCCAACACAAGTGGAATTTCCGGACGAAGAAAATGGCACCGACTAAAATTGAAACTTGCAAAAAAATCATGCACCTTCGATACCGAGTCAATGGAGGTAACCTTTAAGAACGACCCACCTCCATTGACGACTCCTCTTACAATGGAGCAGAGAGGTGTCACTGTATAACGATTTCGTTAAAACAACCTCAACCTCTGATAAAATTTAGTCTACATTTAGCCAATCAACCAAATTTTTTTTTAAAAAGAAGAAGAAATAAACATTGTGCGCTAAAATCAATATCAGTGTAGTGTGTCTACCACTACAACATTGCAATTCCAATTCACTAGTATATAAGACATGTTAACTCGATTCTATTCGAGTTGACAGCGACAGTATCTACCTCTACGCACTGTTGCTTCTCAGTCTCGATCACATACAACGTTCAATATATACACTCGACAACACAGGAGCGACCACGACCGTGAACTTAATACAGCCCTCATGATCACCTCTCAAAAGGTACGGTGATATGAATACAGCTCTCCCGGCTTCTCACAAAAAGCATCAATGCCAAAAAGCATCAATGCAACACAACTCCAATTCACTAGTATGTAAAACATGTTAACTCGATTCTATGGTGGAGTACCCTCTCATAGATGAAGGTTGACATTATGGATAGCTACCATACCCACAATCAGTTTTAAAATTTTGCATAACTTACAATCCGTCGATATAACGATAAATGTGTTTCTCAAAATGTGCCCTATTTAATTAGAATGAATAATTTAAAGCAAGCATACAGAAAATAAGTTTTAAACAAATAATTTTATAAATAGATTTCATTCCTTATATATCAACGAAATGTATATATATAATTTTTAAAATTTTCATTTCAATTTAATAAAATTGGCAACCTTAAAAAAAGTTTAAAGTACTTTAAAAACTTAGACATTGTTTGTAAAGGAAACAAAAGTTTTTTAAAGAATATAAATAATTTTACTCGGTTACTGCTGTAGAAAGTTTAAAAGTGCATTGTTCTTTGAAAATAAAAAGTTCTTTAAAAAAACAAAGAAGAAAAAAAAATTTTGAAACTATTGGTTGAATGCATTCTTATCATTTTTCTTTTAAGTATTATCTTTGTTTTAAAATATTGGGAAGATTAATCATGCTCAAAAAAACAACAAAAAGAATATAAAAATTTTTTTACAACTTTAAGTGTGATTAAACAGAAATTAAAATTGATTTATGAATGCAGGAAAAAATGTGGAAAAAGAGAGATGAGCGTACATACTAAAAAGGTGAAACTCAATTCTTATTTCGTTCTGGCAGAAAAAAAAAATCTAAATTCAATTCAAAGATTCATGCGAAACGGAAAATATAAATTTATTATTCTAATTTACTCATTCTGAGAAAAAAAAAGTTCCTAAGATCACGAGAGGGTTATTTTATTTTAAAAAAAACTTTAAGAAATAAAATAACATATTAAATTTTGCTTTTTATTGCTGAGATTTTTACTGCATTGTTTAATTTAGCCTAATTTAAATGTATTGTTCAGGAATTCATTTTGATTATTGAAAAATTAAGTCTTACAAAATTCAGGGTTATGATTAATGCGTATTTATTTCATTACTACAAAAAATCTCTAATTTGCAAAACTATAGTCTTTATAAGGAGACATTTAGTAAAAAATACAATGTTTAGAAGAAGTAAATTTAACCAAATAAATGGTTTCTATGCCATGCTCTAAGTTATAAGGTTGAAATTATCAAATTTTACGACATTAACAAAATTTTATCACATATTATATAACCATATTTTATTGTAAAATCGTCACGAAAGAACATCGGTAAAAACTAATAAGGTTTTTGGCGTTCTCATAGAGCTAGAAAAACCGACATTTTCATTACATGGAGCTGAACCTCCCACGGTTAGCCTGCCGGCAAGGGGACTCTAACCCATGATCCGTCTAGGTCTATATCATCGTTATTTTATACTGATCAACTTTTAGCCTTACATTTTGAAATTTTATATAATTCTGATTTTAGACTTCATCGACTTCTATTCAGACTTTTACTTTTAGACATTTACACTTTTGGCTCTCATTGATTTTAGTTTTGAGTTTTTATTTTCATCTCTTGTTTCCTTACTATTATAATCATTTAATTCTCGACATTTACATCGGCGCTTTTAGCCTTCATTGCTTTTAAAACATGTTTTTAATTGTCAAAATTTTCAGTTTATTCACTTTTAACTGATCACCAACAGTGTCATTTGGCAAAATTTTACTGTATTTTTAGTTTTTAGCGTAATTTTTTAATGTAATAATTTAACTTTTCATTCCCGGGGTGGGTCTGAGTTCAACCTATCTTATTCAGATGAAACCGGTTTGCATTTGTTTACACTCCTGTATTAATTGGCTAACATTGCAATGCAATACGTTAAAAATAAATTGGAAGTATATAAAAATCTGTATATCTCCCGTTTAAATATAAAAGTATTGCGTATAAACTCGTGCAACACATGTCATTATTAAAAAAACTACAGTGCGTCTAATAATTTCTTCTAATTATTAATAATATTCCAATATTTTTTTTCGAATGGCAGACACTGAACTTTATTCGTTTCACCTTAGAAGATGCCAGAGTTGTTACTCATTTCGCGTTACCCAGTGGGCACCTGTGAACCAAAGTCACGGAGGGGAGTAACATTGCCCACGCCACACTGCCACAAACCCGTTTCATAGGGTGGGCCACATTCACTCATCACACACAACAGAGGACAACACACAAGAGAGAGAAACATCCATGCCCAGAGCGGGATTCGAACCCGCGGCCATTGACTTCGCGCACTAACCGCTCGGCCACCTGGCCGGCAATATACTAATATAATACCTCATATAATATATATTCTATAGGGGAGAGTGGGGTCAATTGTAACATTTTTTACTTAACTATTTTTAACTAACAAAAAATCCAATATATTATCAGTATTAATTGACAGACGAGTAAAGTAGACTATTCTCTACTAGAAAAAAAAAATAAATACCTTATTTTAAATGTTATTATATTAGTAATTAACAATTTTCGACAGTCGTGCACTTGTTACAATTGTCCCCACTTACGGGGTCAATTGTAACAGTTCATAAATTCAACTAAAACATAGTTAATTATACATATTATCATAGTTGTGATATATTTTTTTATTGATCAAAATAGTAGTGATATTTTAGGAGTAAAAATAATAATGAGCAGAGACCTAAAGGGTTAAACTTTTAACTTTAAGGGGTTAAAAATTTTAATTTATGCTGTGAAAGGTGACAAATAAAATAATGCGCATGCAACATAATATAAATGATATAGGAAACTATTGGTGGTTCTTAAAGAGTTAAGTAATTGTTTGTAAGCATAAGATTATTTATTTTCAGCTGTTACAATCGTCCCTTTACTTATTGTTACAATTGTCCCCAAGACGCCATTTCAGTTTCATTTGTTAAAAACAATGCTAGTTAATTAACTAAACTAATTTTTTTTTTTCTGAAATGTTAATTAAGGTGTCCACTTACATATTCGGTTACTAATTTTTATTTATTGAAACAAAATTACTTTGTTGCAATATAATATTCTAATACCAAAAAAATTACTTGCGTAGCGTGAAAATATCTTTTGTGATGTAACTCTTTCAAAAGTACCTAGAAATGGTTGCCAGCAGGGGTGTACATGTAGATTTATTAAATACACCTTGTGCGCCACCTAAGAACCAAATCTAAAACCCGAGACTCGAAATTTTTGCTCTGTTACAATCGTACCCTGTTACAATTGACCCCACTCTCCCCTATTTATATAATATATCGTTTATTTTACCCTATTGTCAAATTTATATTATATATCGTCTAATTTAACCCATTGATACACTAACGTAAATAAGTGCAAACAGTAGCGTAAAATCAATAAAGCTGTATAGAGTATCACATCTGATAATTAAGATTTTACATAGAATCCTTATTGTGAGTCTAATAATACGGCCAGTAACTGTATAGACAAAACTCGAGAGCTAAAAATAACTTCCTTCGAATCTTCGCGTTAAACATTCGATTGAAAGGGAATATTGATGAAGGATCCATTATGAAGACACGCCAATCCCCCAGAAGAATCTACATAAAATGGAATCCTTCTTAAGTATCCATCCGGGGTATTTAGAGATTTACTTTGCATTCATTAATGGCGTCATTCATTAGGCCTTTCAACACAACACCATTATGCATCATTTTTCTTTAATAATTAATTGGCCACTCATTTTAAGAGATTACTTACTTTCATGATGTACATTAGAATTTATTGCCACTTCTCTCTTAATTATTATAAACCTGATACATAATTAACACTATTTATTAGAGATTGCTCGTTATTTTCTTTTTCTCCAAAGAAACCAATGTCAGAGCCTTCGTAAGGGAGGAGCAAACGCGACCCCCAATTTCCAAGAATAAAAAGGCACCAAAAAGCTAGGGTTAAAAATAGTACAATTATTGAAATAATAATTTGGAGAAGAGATTTCTGTATAACAAACGTAACAAACTAAACTGGGAGTGTTAAAAGTGTCGTCAAATTCTATTGTATTTTTATTATATATGTATTTTTATTTTGTATGTACATATGATTTAGAAGTGGGATAGGTAATTTTAATGATTAAATATACACATTGATTTGAGCGAAGAATGTTTTATATTATGCAAAATCGTTCACAGAAACGTACTTACTTTTAAAAATACCCTATTTTCCGATAAGTGATCACACAATGCAGGGGTACCGGGCACTGGGCCCAAGTCCAAGAGTTCGTGGGTAGGATCCCTGCCGGTCGAAGACTCCCCGTGTAGTATATGGTGACTGATGCACGTTAAATCTGTCGAGTAGCAAAGTCCTCCATGTTCTCATAACAAATCAAAACCTCTGGGGGTACTGATCCAGAAGTTTCCTTGTCTTCTGGATAGTTTTCAAAATGACGAGGCTACGGAGTAGGACATTGATAGTCGTAAACCCTAAATTTAGGTCGACTGTTCAACGACGGTTACAAAATAAAAAATGTAGATTAGAGCATTTTGAAAAATATGGTATCAATAGTCTAGTTAGTGGTGGAATATTTAGCTTCCTTAAGTTTAGTTCTATTTTTCAGTAATTCGCAAATAGCTAAGTACAAGCGAACCCAGACGTTATTGCACATAATTACAAAATTCGTTTACCAAACGTTACTTTATGCATAAATATATGTATTATAAAATTGAATTAAAAATTATCAAAACAATTCTGAATTACCCAATTTTATTCTTTCAATTCCTAAAAATTTAATCGGAAAAATGTTTGCAAGAAGTCGAAATAATTCGCAAAATTTGTTAAGAAAGCTTTCCCAAATTTAGTTAAAATTTTATTTGTCAATTAAATTGGCAGTTAAGGCAGCAACAAAAAAAAGTTGCAAATATGTAGATAAAAGTTTTAAAATAACATAGAAACTTTTGAATTTGAAGAGTCAAAGAACTTTTAGCTTTTATTATATTAAATAATAAAAATTTTTAAAAAAATTATGAAATATAGCCTGATAACTGAAAAGTTTATTAATATAACTGAAAGCTATGTAAAAAAATGAAATATAGAGAGCTTTCATAGTTTTACGCATCGCTTTGAATACTACTGTACGTTAAATTTTGAATTGACTGCGCATGATGCACACCTAAGGAATGCGTCAGTGTCGAAGTGCGCCCTATTTGTGCTAAAAAATAATAAAATAGTTAACGCGCATACGCACTTACTTCAAAACTCTGATGCGATTATGTGATGAAGTACTTCAAAACTTTGGATGATCTGTGAAATTACTCTGTTATAGAAAAACTATGGTAAGATTGGTAGAGTTATATTGTATATAGTTTGACTACTCTAAGAACTACCCCCACCACTAAGTCTGAGGCCGTCTGCTGTTATGGAAGCAAGAATAGAGCATTTCCGGGAGGTTAGCTTCTCATCACTTTAAGATTAAGACAGAAGAAAAAGATTTCTTTTCTCTCGCATCATAAAATCTGTCCTAAAATGACCCAAAACGCGTACTTGAAATAGTTATACCTCGTTACCATAGTCACAGCCAAGGGTCCAGACGAATAGTTAGGGGAGTTTTTACTTCAGACAAACTATTCTCCTTATTCTAACTTATTCTCCATAGAAATTCTCCTCACATAAATGCACCCTATTAAGAGCCTTTCTAAATCAGACTTCATTTAGGGTTCTTTCGTATACCTGTGAAGTAGTTTTTAAAATTTTTATTTTAGTTTCATGTTTTTTATTTTATTTTATAACCGTCGTTGAACAGCCGACCCAATTTTATGGGTTTAAGACAACTCATGTTCAACTCCGTAGTCTTGTCATTTTGAACCTAATCCAGAAGACAAGGGAACTCCTGGATTTAGTATTGGGAGAAATTTGCCTTCTTCGAAGACTTTTTGATGGAGCTAACCCGCATTTGCTTTACTTGGAGAGGAAGACCACGAGAACCTCCGTTAGCCTGACCACAAGGGAACTCTAACCTATGATCCGTCTAACACTGAGGATATTTCACGACAGCACTGTGGTCGGTGCAAGCCGGATGCGGAATTCGTATCGACTGAGATTCGAACCCGGTTCGCCTCATTGGAGGGCAAACGCTCTATCCCCTGAGCCATCGCGGCCTTGATTTTATGTTTGTACGTTTCGACCTTATGTTTGTACGTTCAACGTTTAACGCTTAAGAGAGGTAGAAATTTTGACAAATAAAGTAGTGATGATATCGCCATTAATTTTGCTTGCATTATTTATAAATCAATATCAAATAGGACTAACATTCGACACTAGTTACAAATTGAGAACGATAGATTTTTGGAAAGAGATGGAATTTTAGGTGGACATTTAGTTACACCTCTGAAACGGTGAAACAGCAAGAAATATTCTGTTTACAGTTGTACAGAAAACGATTGATGCTTGTATTGTCATCCAACACAGAACTCCAGTTAAAATTTAAACACACTAGCTAATCAAAATGGCTAACTAATAAATAACGATTCAAAAAACCATAATAGATGCATATTCTTCTTGAGATGGTCAGGAAAAGATTTTAAAAAAAAAAGAACATTTTGTTCTCAGACACAGAGCTGCAGTTAAAATTAGAGTAAAGTTATTCGGAAGATGATCGAAAAGTTTGATTAGCAAAAAATTCTATTAATTTATTAATTCTATTACGTCTTTCTGTAGCTATAATGATATCATGGTAACCTTCAGGCATAACCCTCATTGCCGCCAGGCATAGTGCTGCAAAAAGAGATTTGAGTGCGCTGGCTAGTTGGAAAGTCAAAAAGTACGATTGAATATTTTCCCAACACAAATCTAAAAGTGATCACAGATCTATTTCATAAAAACTATGTTAAAAATGAGAGAAGCGTTTTTATTAAATTTGGCTATTTATTTTCCAAATTATTACGTTTTTTTTTTAATTAAAAAGCACTATTTAAACTGGCATTTTCATCTGCAAAAATGATTCACGCAAATTTCAAAATTAATTCAAATAGAAATTTTTAAATTAATAAAATGCACCAAAAGTATAAAAAAAGTAGTTTTTACTAATTCTAAAAGTAATTGTCATCTAAGTTTATTTTATTTTATTTTATAACCGTCGTGAACAGCAGACCCGATTTTATGGGTTTACGATGTTCAACTTCGTTACCTTGTCATTTTGAACCCAATTCAGAAGACAAGGGAACTGCTGGATCGAGTATTGGGAGAAATTTGCCTACGTGGAGGATTTTGACGGAGCTAACCCGCAAAAGCAGATGTTAAAGCAGATGTTCCGGTTGGATGGTCAGTCCAACGCAAAGCCTCCAGTTCTCAAACATGCTTGTTACTCATTTTATCGACCCACTGAAATGATGAACCTTGCTCGGCTCGAGGATCGAACCAATGACCTGTGGCACGTCAGCGCGATAAGCTACTCCTTAGCCACCGGGCATCTTCAAACTTTATATAGGGGAGAGTGGGGTCAATTGTAACAGGGTACGATTGTAACAGAGCAAAAATTTCGAGTGTCGGGTTCTAGATTTGGTTCCTAGGTGGCGCACAAGGTGTATTTAATAAATCTACATGTACACCCCTGATGGCAATCATTTTTATGTACTTTTGAAAGAGTTAGATCACAAAAGATATTTTCACGCCACGCAAGTACTTTTTTTGGTATTAGAATATTATATTGTAACAAAGTAATTTTGTTTAAACAAATAAAAATTATTAACCGAATATGTAAGTGGACACCTTAATTAACATTTCAATAAAAAAAAAGTTTAGTTTTGCTAATTAACTAGCATTGTTTTTAACAAATGAAGCTGAAATGGCGTCATGGGGACGTTTGTAACAATAAGTAAAGGGACGATTGTAACAGCTGAAAATAAATAATCTTATGTTTACAAAACATTACTTAAGTCTTTAAGAACCACCAATAGTTTCCTATATCATTTATATTATGTTGCATGTGCATTATTTTATGTGTCACCTTTCACAGCATAAATTAAAATTTTTAACCCCTTAAAGTTAAAAGTTTAACCCTTTAGGTCTCTGCTCATTATTATTTTTACTCCTAAAATATCACTACTATTTTGATCAATAAAGAAATATATCACAACTATGATAGTATGTATAATTAACTATGTTTTAGTTGAATTTACTATGTTTTAGTTGAACTGTTACAATTGACCCCGTAAGTGGGGACAATTGTAACAAGTGCACGACTGTCAAAAATTGTTAATAACTAATATAATAACATTTAAAATAAGGTATTTATTTTTTTTTCTGGTAGAGGATAGTCTACTTTACTCGTCTGTCAATTAATACTAATAATATATTGGATTTTTTGTTAGTTAAAAATAGTTAAGTAAAAAATGTTACAATTGACCCCACTCTCCCCTACAGTCCCTTTCCAAATTATTAGACGCACTATAAGATTCTATGTAAACTCTTAAATATCAGGTCATACTATACAGCTTTATTGTTTTTACGGGACTGAAACCGGTTAGCACTTGTTTACATTCGTGTAATAATTGGTTAAATTAGGCAACATATAACATAAATTCGAAGATTGGATAAATTAGAAGATATATTTTATAAATAAAGAATATTTATTATGTCAGGTATTATAATAGTATATTGTAATAATTAGATCAAATTATCACAGTAGTTTTTTAATAATGACATGTTTTGCACGAGTTTATAGGCAATAGTTTTATGTTTAAACATAAATGTAATGAGTTTTATTCAAGAGATTTTATTAAATACTTCCTATTTGTATTTATGTTTAAAGTATTGCATTACAATGCTAAGCAATTGCAACACGAACGTAAACAAGTTCAAACCGGTTTCAGCCGTGTAAAAACAATAAAGCTGCATAATTATACAAGATAATTAAGATTTTACATAGAAAATTATAGTGCGGCTAACAATTTGGTCAGGGACTGTAATTCCTATGAACTGTATAAACAGAATTTCTAACTTGAAGTATATGTAAAACAGCCACTATTTTATTTTTCATTTAAACCAAATAAATAGGTTAGCTATAAATATTAGTTTGATTTTGCCAATTTTTTTCCTCATAAATTATTCATTTCACGCACAAAATGCATCTTCCATGGTACGTTTTGCAAATTCTTTTGTTAGAAATAAATGTTTTTTTAAAAAACAGGAACACATTTATTTGCTTAGCTTCTCTAGTGGCTTAAAGTTATTCACTCAGTTGCTTCGAATTTACGTAAGAACGAAAATGCCGCAATAAAATGATTAATACAACTCTTCACTTTATTTATTGCAGAGTACTTACGCTGAAAACCTTAAATCAAATGTTTTTGGAATCGTATTCTTTGCACAGTCCTTAAAGGCGAAAACAATAAAGCGTATCGGTTAGAATAATAAAAGATTGTTGTAAGGATATAACAATAAAATTTACATCTCAGAAGTAAGTGCAATTTGTTGAGAAAAATCACGATTTGGAATATTTCATATATGCCTTCGAGATGTTAACTAAATAGTTTCTTTTCCGAACCATAGAACATTATTTCTCAGGGTTCATGAAAAAACCCTATATAACAAGTCATTGAACAAAATAGTAAACCCAGAAAAGCCCTAAAAAAGATTGAAATATTAACTCTAGTGGAAAGATGTTCTTACGTTTTGCGCCATTTTGCAGTTCTTTGTTTCCTGGTTCTATTTGGCTGATATTGCTGAAGAAGCCAGATTTCTTACTATTCAAAAATTTATGGTACGAAAAAGGAATAGTTTCTCAAGTCAACTTCGACAAAAATATTTGCCGTAAGAAGTAATTTACGAACTCAAACTGGTAATATAGTTTTGGAGTATTTTTTCTTTACATTGAAGGTGTATATAACCAATTTAAATTCAAAATTTTTTAAAAGAAAATATGCCCGACTTTGCTTTATTGTTGTGAACAAAATATGGAATTTAAGTAAAGTGCGCAAAATAAAAAAAACGGATCAATCTTAAAGAACTCATTCTTAAAGGGTTTAGTGGGTAACCTCAAATATGCTAATTAATTAGTGCAGACGATATTTTAAGTTACGGAATCAGACACAAAAACGTTCTTTCTCTGAATAAATATACATTTTTTTCGATGGACTCTGATTTCTGACCCCCAAAATATGTGGAGTAGCTGCAATCTGGGAAAGAGGGTCCTCACAGTTTGGTCAGGAAAGCTGTCCAAAGTTTGGGCCCCTTATTAATATTAATTTTATTTCTTGCGCATTTCATCCTATCTCGAGAACTTTTAAAAACCGAATAAAAAAATTTATGCTCAACTATAAAATTCGTTTATCCTAAAATAACAAAATAACTCCATGAAAAATAAATTTTTTTTTTGAAGGATGTATTTTTTCATGGCAAAATAAAAAAATTTGAGCGAAATCGGGTTAATAGTTCCTGAGAAATTGAATTTTAAAAATACGGATTATTTGAAATTCGATTTCTCAGAAACTATTCGATTGATTTTGTTAAAATATTGAGTTCAGACATTCAAAATTACATTCTTCAAAGAAAAAATTTAAACCTTACAATTCAAAATATTTTCACTTATTATCAAATAAAAAAAATGAATATTTATTAAAAGTTACATTTTCATGGAATTATCTTCGGATTTGCGAATTTTATAGTTGCGTGGAATTTTTTTTTAATTCGCTTAAAAAGTTCCCGAGATAGGGCAAAATATTCAAAAAAATATAATTAACAATTAAGGGGTCGAAACTTTGGACCCCTCTCCTGACCAAACTGAGGGGACCCTATTTCCAGATTGTGGCTGCCCCCCTATATTTTGGTGGTCAGAAATCTGTATCCGTCCAAAAAAAAGCTTGCTTATTCGGATAGAATACGTTTTTACGCCTAATTTCGTTTCTTAAAATATCGTCTGCACTAATTAATTAGCATATTTTAGGTCACTCCCTTGAATTTTTGAGATTGCGCATTTTAAAGTTATGACTTTCATCAGAGTGCAAAGGATTTAAAAATATGAAACAAAATTACAATACACAGCAAGTGTAAGGTGTGATTTATTTAAGTTGGTCAGCGTGTCAATAAAACTAAAAATTTGGTCGGAAGTTTAAATAAAAGAACATTCGAAAGCATACCACTTATATATTTCCAAATGTTTCTTTTTTTTTAAATATTTGTGCTAAATTTCTACTGGGTATTTCTGTTTTAAAAATACTCAATTGAGATTGTTGGAGATAGATTTTTGGAATATTCTTTCGGAAAATTTACTTGCAATTTTTTAGTTTCGTTGAATTTTAATGATCAGCTTAGATTAGATGATTAGCTCTTGCACTAAAAACTCAAAACTAGTATTTTTTTAACTTTTGATAAGTTCTCAAATGAAATTATGTATGTATATATAGCTCGTATAGTATACAGACCCTGGACAAATTAGACCAAATTATTCGCCCCACTGTAGTGTTTTAATAATGAGATATTTTGCGCGAGTTTATAGGCAATACTTTTATATTTTAACACAAATGTAGTGGGTTTTTATTTAGGAGATTTTTTATGTACTTTCTATTTGCATTAATATATTATTTTTTAACGTATTGCATTACAATGTTAACCCATTGATACACGACCGTAAACAAGTACAAACCGGTTTCAGCAGTGTAAAAAAAATAAAAAAATAAAATAAAGCTGTATAGTAACACCTGATAATTAAGATTTTACATAGAATCTAATACTGCGTCTAATAACATGGTTAGAGGCTGTGTGTACCATTTAAAAATAATATGTTACTAAAAGTTAAAACTTATTACACAAATCAATAATGATGAAGAAATAATGATTTATAGGCTCTTTATTTTGAAAAGAGTAAGCTCGAACAAAACCTATTCATGTTCATCCAATAGAAGTTGATGCTAAACTCAATATATTTTTCTCGCTAACTATTTAATTCATTTAGCATTCAATTGTTAAATAATGCTTTGATAATTAATATGCTTTCATCTCAAGAGAGTATAGAAATCTGATTATATCGTCTCCTTTTGTGGGCCTTTCTTTACATCTCCTTTATCTTTCCTCATTTGTAGGAGAGAATTTGTGAATAAGAAATTAGTAAGCTTAACTACTCAATAAGGGGTTTGTAGCTCTCGAAATAGGATTAAATTAGTACCATTATTTATTTTCCTTTTTTTTTATTACATCCTTTATGATGATATTGTGGGGAGAGAAGTTATCGACAATGTCAACCTTCATCTATGATAAGGTACCCCAAAATAGAATAGAGTTAACATGTCTTATATATACTAAGGAATTAGAATAGTATTTTTGCAGTGGCAGATACACTACACTACTCCCCCATCAGAATTACAGCTTTAGTAGAATTCGATGAATGGGATACCACTATTGGATTCATTTCTGTTTTGTGAGAAGTCGGGAGAGCTGTATTATGATCATCGTACCTTTTGAGTGCTGATCGTAAGAGCTGTATGAAGATCACTGTCGTGGTCGCTCCTGTGTTGCCATTAGCAGTCGAGTGCATACAGGCCGACGTTGTGTTTGATCGGGACTGAGTAGCAACAGCGCGAGGCGGTGGATAATGTCGCAGTCACAAGTAGCAAGTCAGCTGTTCAATGTGGACAATCCATCGAAGTAGGAGAGTTCAAAACGAAGTGAGAGTTTCTCTCAAGGTAGGCGTGTTCACATCACGCCCTGGTCACCAATCTGGGGAGAGAAGATATTGACAATATCAACCTTTATCTATAAAAAGGTACCCAAAAATAGAATAGTGTTTAATGTCTTATATACTAGGAAATTGGAATTGTATTTTCATGGTAGTAGATACACTACGATATTAATAAATTAAAAGATTGTAACATAATATCTACGACTCATTGTTAATTTTTTTTCTGCATGGATATTTTATTTAGCGTCCTCATGATACTAGAAAGAATAAAAGTAAGCTCAAAAATATATGGCAAAATTTGCGATGTTTCTGACTCTATGGGTGAAACCAAACGTTTTGCGATTTTCACCGAAGCGTTTTTGTATTATTTTGGTAAAATTAACTATAAAATACTATTTTATAATATGTGATGAAATTTGGTAAATGTTGTAAAATTGGGTGGCATGATTTGTGGTAAAAATAATTTTATGATACCCTAGAGCATGGCATAGAAACTATTTATTAGGCTAAATTTACTTTTAAGCTTTATATTTTTTACTACATATGTAGAAATAAGAGTTCTAAGTTTCAAAACTAGAATTTCCGATCAACCATTTCCATATATACAAAAAAATTACCAAATAAATAGTTTGAATACTTTATATTTTGATACTATTAACCAGAATAATGGTTTTCTTTTACAGGAAGTGTCATTACCCTATGGTGCGATAGTTTTACCAGAATTGTTTTTTGAACACAATTGAAAATTACAGTTTTGATAATAATTCTGATGAAATCTGTACACATTTTTGCATATCTCTACTGGAATTTATTTTTTAAAAAAAGTTGTTATAAATTCAATTTAAATGAAAAACTTCAGTACAGAGATCGTGTATGGTTAAAATTATGACGGAAAATACTATTTTGTGGCAGACAAAAGAAAAACAGGACACCGAAAATCAAAAAAAAAAAACCAAAAGCATAGCATCCCTTTACATCGATTACTGATTATTTTATGACCGTTTGAGGAGGTTAGAAGTAGTCTAGGACCACAATTCATTTAGATCCCCGAGATATATATCGAAGTAAAAAGAATTCAAGTTCTATTTATATCGTTTAAACTATTAGGATCACGTATGATATTTTCTATATTTCGACCAATCTTCGAATTTTGAGAGCCGAAATCTGAATCTGATAAGGGTAGTTTTCAGACTTAAAAAAGGATTTTATTCATCGAATTGTATTCTATTGCTCTTCGTCACCAAATTTTAAGGATGTAAGTATGTTTTAAACAATAATTTATATATTTTAAAAAAAATATATATTTTAGTACATACATTATCAGAATTCAAAAATATCAATTATGGTTCGTTCACCAGGAGTTGGCACTTGGCACCACCTCCTACGATGCAGAGTTCATTTCAGCTCGGGAGTAAAAAGAGAAACATCTCCGCGCTTGAAATTGAGACTACCCTTAATGCGTACCAAACACAAACAGTGACTTTTTTTTCCAGTCACTTACTTCCCTTTATTATCTTCTATTATACCTTTCGTTTCTCTAGCTCATTAAATATATTTTAAATTTAAAAACTGCTGTTTCCCCAGCAAAAAAAAAGAAGAAAACAATATGTATGGAGTGTAACTGTTTGAGCCCCATTGCGTAACTATCAACTGTCCTCCAAATTATTTGGGTCTGTATCCAAAGTATTGGATATAATTTTCAAAGCTTCTACAATACTTCATATAGTGAGAGTCCAAAGTTCATTCACAGAGCAGGGAGAGCGCCTGACAACTGAATTCGTGCTTGAACTATTAGGATCTATTTTTCAAGATTTCAACTACTCACATTTAATGGTCAATATTTGATTACGTCGAAAATAAAAAAACAGATAAAGTTTGTTATTTTATGTTTATTTTGATTTATTTTAACTATCGCCAACAACAGTTATCACACAAAATGCTCTTTAGATGATTCAGAACACATCTTTAATAAAATTACAATCATCAGACAAGATAAAGGTGTTCCAATTTTCATGGAGTCTTTATTTAGTGTCAGGAATAAAATGGTCAAAAAAAAATGTTTCATGGAATGAATTATTCATCACTAAACCGCCGTTTAAGTCTTCGGGCGCAACCAACCTAGCAAAAGCATCGCTTCGTTTTTCAAATTTAATTAAAATATTATTTATTAGCTTCGCAACTTAAATCAGTATATTCTAAGACAAACTAAAGAATTAAAAATGCTAATGGCTTGACTAAATAATTTTAAAGAAAATGCCTCAATTATTAAAATATATTTCAGCTCCTCCAACAAACCAAATTTTTAACAATAAATGTATGATGACGCTTTTATACTACAACGACATCCATAAAATACGGCTGGGAATTTGATGTTTCATTTCAAAGTTTCCAAATTTTTATCTTTCGTCCCTCAAAGTGTAATTAACTTTTAAAGACATCAATTTTTTATTTTGACAGAAGACGGAAATTCATGGATAAAAGACAAAAGACAGAATTTATGAACTTCCCAAGATAGAAAATATCGATTAAAATCTTTCCAATACCTTCATCCATTCACCAGATGAACATTTTTAATATAGGGGAATTTAAAGCACTTTCTAAAAGTGAAGGAGTTATTGAAAGTGGACGATTATTATAAATATGTTATACCTTTTTACTGAACCTATGCTTAAAACGTACTCGGAGGAAACAAAAATTCTGATAAACTTATCGTACAATGTGGTATTAGATTTCCTACGAAAGAACCATAACTATGGTTAATAAAACAAAATGTATGGCATTTAAGCACTTCATTTGGTAATTTCGCGGGCCACATCCAGCCCGCGTAGCCTTTGTTTTTGTGGACCGCGAACTAAACTATATTAGTTGTCATTTTTTGCAGGCAGTTTTCGTAAAAAATCTATATGTATCTAAAATATTTTTATTTCGTTTAAAAAAAAAAACCTAATTTTATCGTTTCTGTAAAATTTAACATACCAACGGTGCAAAAAAAAATTTTTCTCAGGTAAAAATCGTCTTCTTTTTTTAATTTGTAATTCAAAAACTTTTGTTTTGTACGACTTGATTAAACTCTGACAGTAATATTTAATGTTCCTTCAAACATAAAAGAGTCCTATATAAAATTTTAATAAAGTTGCGGGCCCGGCATTTGACTGGTGTGTTTAATTGCGGCCCCCTGCCTCATGTAAGTTGGAAACAACATCTGAATGCTTAAATTACGAAAAAAATTAATAATGAAAATTCTTTTATGCCTACATCTTACCGAACCGAATAGCTCATTAATCAAGTAATGTATAATTTCGGAGGGGTGTTTTGTCCCCCAAACCCTCCTCAAAACTACGCCACTGCCACAAATCCGTAAACGACAGAACTGCAATCAAGTTTTGAGTAAATGATATCTCGGTAAAATTTTAATACTCGAATTTGTCTCTTACACCCATAAACAATTTGACAGAGCCTTTAGCAGATTTAACTATGCCTCTCTCAAATCCATTTTAAATTACTGTTTTCATCTAAAACTAATCCTAAAAATTTGATTTCTTCAGTAGGTTAGATGATGTAATTGTTAGGCAAGTTTAAATATCATGATGAGCAAAGTTCAATAGAGAGATATGCATTTTATGTTCATTTATAGTTTACTTTTTTAAAATTGCATTTATCGAATTGTTCAGGAAAGCCTTTCATTGGAAAATACTGCGATTTTTCAAGAAAATGTGTCTTTGTATTGTGCTGCCATCTAACGAGTGAACTGGAAACATGTTTAATGCATGTTTGAAAATAATAAACAAAATTTTTAAAAAAAATTCGAAAAATAATATAAAATGTCTGAAATAATAAAATAAAATTATGTCGAAATAAAAACTTACATTTTACATGTTTGCACCAAAATTCACTAGACACGGTGTCTTTTTGCCCGTACGAAACTAAGCATTTTTTTCATTACTCATTATATTTTTTTCATTCAAAAGTAAATTCACATTTTTTAAATAAAAGCTGATTAAAAGCTAAATATTTTTCTTTTTTTAAAGAATTAGAAAGGGAAAATACAGCAAGAATAATTAAAATTTTATTTTTCTAAGAAGTATCAGAAAACCCAGATTTTTTTTTTCTTCTCTTTTTCAACTTTCATTCATTTCCAATTGAGATTTAATTTTGAGAATTGATACTTTACTGAAAAGAAACTTTAAATTTTTATTACTATTCCTCCTCACAATACATTGATAAAAATTAGTTCTGAAGTTTTTTATAAACACTTTCTATCTTCCTTTTTTTTTTTTTTTTTTTTTTCCGAGGAAAATCAATAGACTTGGATGGTAATTTTATTTTATTGAGGGCTGTAGAAAGGAATTTTTTTTTAAAAGTGTCTTTAGTGTTAATTTATTAAAACAAAAATTTTAAAAAAGTCTGAAGACAGTAAAACGCTCTAAGACTTTAGGAAAACAAAAGTGTGAAATAAAATGAATGCAAAGTAAAAACTTAACTAAAATAATAAAAAAAATAACAATTTTGAACTCAAAAGTTCAAAACTAGTACACTAGGCTCTATTTTTCATTAAAAAAAGCTATTTTAAAATAAGATCGCAATAAAATAATTTTTAATTAAAATGTTAAATAAAACTGAAAATGTTCAAAAATATCTTACTTCTTAAAGCCGTATATCCAATTGCTTATAGAAAATATTAATGAAAATAAGATTAGAACTAAAATTTTGTAAAAAAGAACCTTAAGCAAAATAAAATTACTAAGAACTTTAAAAAAGGGCTTATTCCTTCACTGACATTTGAAAAGTATTATGTATTGTCCCTTGTTTTAAAATCTGTCATACAAAGATTAATATTTAACTTTTTTCATTCTCCCGAAATAACTCGGGATAGTTAATTGATTTTAAATCAAAGGTTTCTTACACATAAAAAAAAAAATTCAAATTTCAACTTAAAAATTGTACATTATATTTAGTTTTAGTTCCTTGTATTTATTAATAATATAAAAAATATGTTGATTTTTTGCATTTCCCCCCCTCAAAATAATTGGTTAGGGAAGTGGTTGAAATGAATATTTTCTTCTGTTAGCTACTACTTGATTTTTAAAAAGAATAAAACAAAACATTTGCTCAATGTAAGAACTGTTCTGTTTCAGATGCGAAAAATTCTTGTAGAATTCTGGTAATTCGCGTGACGGATATGTCACTCTAGCTCAAAATAAGTTAACAAAATGCTCTTACACGAAGCTAATATAATTGCATAGTTTGAACCAACATTTTTGGTGTCTTAACGGAAAATATTGACTTTTAAGAAATAAACAGTGATAAATGAGAATCAATTACGGGGAAGAACAAGTCTATCAGAAAACAACAAAAATTATAAAGACGTTCAAATACTTCGGCAGATATTGAAACCCGCATAAAGAGGCCTATGCGGTGAAATTTAGGGTTTTATGATCCTGAAGCATATAGATGGCAGCACCATTTTAAATTTTTTACTCAATGAAAGTTTTTCTGTTGTTTTTTTTTCTTCAAAATTTTCAAAAAAAAAAACAAAAAAAAAAAAAAAAAAAAGGGTCAGCACTTGATTTATTTCTAAATTTCTTTTAATGATTTGGCAATTTATATTTTATTTTGATGTGGCTATTCTAACTGTAACTTTATCTTTATTTTTCTTATTTGTGGGCTTCTCTTTTATTATGTCTTAGTTTGTGTACTTTTATATGATTATTAATACTTACTTAGTGATTGTTTGTCACTTTTTATTCTTCGCATTTACGTTTCAATTTTTCTAATTGCTTTTTCTTATTTGATTTTCCATGATGGGGCCTCGGGGCACTGTCTGTTTTTGGTGTCACCACTGACAACAGAGAGGCTCCTGTGTGTGTTCACAGGCAGTGCGTCCCCTGATGAAATACTGTCCTGCTAACACACGTCTTGAATTTTTTATAATTTTTGTTGTTTTTTGCTGGAAATGTTTTTCTGACTTTATAACTTAAAATAAAACAAATTCGGATTTAGCTGCTTTAAGGGCTTTTCTATTTTGATTTATTATTTTAAATATTGCTTACTTAATTTGTCCTTTTCTGAATTTCTTAATTAGTTTCATTCTTTGATAAAATCAATGACGGGGGAGGAAGAGTGGAGCGAGCAGGGGGGGGGATCCTCCGCATAAAATAAAAATATTATTATATGGTCTGATGTTTTCTATTTCTTAGAGGAAATATGAATGTAGATTTAGTCAATGATACCAAATTTATGAACGACCTTCAAATGAGACAGCCGTAAATATAGTTTTACTTTTCAGAAATATAGCAGCCATACAAAAGCTATATTTAGAAATATATTTTGAAAAATAAGCATTTCTTTAAATTGACATTCATTGTAGCTTATTTTCCTATACTATATGAATGCTTATTTGCAAATATATTCTATTTTACTTGAAGTCCGAGGATTTTTTCGAAATGGTCGGGAATATAAAGATCGATGGATAACCATCATTCGAAAATAAGAATGAAAATTGCTCTTTCCCTCTAAAGTTTATATTTCCCCTTATCGAAAGCTCTATATGACTGAAGTAATTTCAAAAGCTTTAGGTTTAGAAAGCTTCCTTTTTGAATTGAAGAATAGACTATTTTAAAAAAAAGTTGCAGGAAGACTTTCAATTTTGCATAAATTGAAAACTTATATACAAATCCTTGGTTATCGGTAACACGATATCTGGAGTGTATATTTTTAGAAAGTTTGCAAACTAAATCTAAAATGTATAACCTTAACTATTCTGAATCTTTACCAGAAAATAATATTTTCACTCGTAGTAAAGAGGAATACTAACATAATAACGGAATGTCAGCCAGACATTTTAAATGCATGAAAATCTTAGGATGACTCGAATATGGAAATATGTTAACATTTAACGGAACTTCAAAAGTAATATGTCATAAAATTGAATGTTTAGGAAATATTGGATAGTTTTTCTGAGTTCATTTTTTATTTTATTCCGATCTTTTAAATTAACAAATAGGAGTGCTTGTGGGTTTAGAAGTTATAGACCCTGTCAATCTTCATGTATGAAAAGGTACCTTAGTCATAGAATCCAGTTAACATGTCATATATACTAGTGCATTGGAATTGTATTTTTGTAGTGGTAGACACACTACAGTACTCCCCCACCAGAATCATAGCTGTGATAGAATTCGATGAATTGATACGACTAGTGGATTCATGGCTGTTTTGTGAGAAGCCGAGAGAGCTGTACTAAGAACACCTTGCTTTTGCTGATAGTGAGAGCTGTATTAAGTTCACGGTCGTGGTTGCTCCTGTGTTGCCAATAGCAGTTGAGTGTATGTAGGCAGACGTTGTGTCTGATCGAGACTGAGTAGCAACAGCGCGATGAGGTGGATAATGTAGTAGTTCAATGTGGACAATCCATCGAAGTTGGCGTGTTCCAATGGAAGTGGGAGTTTCTGTCAAGGTAAGCGTGTCCGCATCACGTCCGAAGGTCATTTATGGGGGAAGTGTTGTTATCGACCATTTTAACCTTCATCTGTGACAAGGTACCCCACCATAGAATAGAATTAACATGTCGTATTTACTAGTGAATTGTAATTGTATTTTTTGGAGAAGTAGACATACTGCAGTGCTTTTTTACAGCCTACATAATCCAATACAAAAGAGCCACGGAGGTAGAATTTTCTGCACGTAGACTATACTAAAAGCGTTACCAGCGCAGTATAATCATTCATAGTCTATAAAGAAATGATGGTCTGTCTTTGTAAATAATAGCATCTTCTTTGAAAGAGGGAACGCATTTAGTCCATCTTTCAAAAGAGGGTGCAATGCTGCAATAAGAATTAACTACAACGCTACAATAATTTGACATACATCATATCCATTAAATCAATTTATATTTCATGATGTATGACAGTAATTGACATGGCGTCCAATGGGATACAGTTACCGTCATGAAAACCATTAGAGGTTGGAACGGTTTTTTTTAACAAAAAAAAAGCACAATATAAGTAACGCCTACACTCTAAAAAGTTATCAGATAACAACAAAGATTGTCGCGAGCACGTTTGACACTCAGTGGACTATGACGAGGAGTTGTGATTGCGCTTGTGTAGATCACTTTTCGTGATTTTCCCCGCCATGTTACGCAAATGCGGGGTATTTCTATCCGGCTAGTTTGTCCCAATACTTGATCCAATACTTCCCCTGTCATATGATATGGGTTCAAAATTGCAAAGCTGGGGAGTTCAACTTTGGTAGTCGTACACCCAAAATTAAGTCGGCTTTCCAACGACTTTTATAAAAGTATAAAAAAAAAGAAGCGTGTTAAAGAAATTCTCGAAAAATTTATATTTGTCATTTTTAATGAACGGAAAATATTTGACTCTTACTTTATTGAGTGAAATATTGTGTATTTCAAATAAGTCGTATCGGTGTATATTTGGAAAGAATTTCTTAATAACATTTCCATTTTAATGAACGTTCTATTTAATTTAAGAAAATTGAAATGAATACAGAAAAGATGAAGATAGTGCTCTGGTAAAAAAAAAGTCACAAAATTGATTTAAAATACAGCATTTTTAAGTTAATATATTACGTTTTTATTGGTTTTGTTTCTACACGCAATATTTAATTATTTATTCTCCCACGCAATTGATTGCAATACATTGGCATTTCGCAAGTAAATTAAAAATTACTACACATCTATCAAAGCTTTCTAAGACATAGGCCTTAAATTAACCCGTATTCATACGTTGCTATAGATCGCTACTGTTTACAAGAGGTAATTGCATTTTCTTTTTAGTATAAATCAAAAAAAAAAAAAAATTCAAAGAATTTACAAAGAGTTAAAGGAAATAGTAAGAAGACAACAATCCAGACTCTTTAACAATAAAAAAAGATAGGGAAGCAAAAAGAAAAAAGATAAAGCAATAAATGTACCCGGGTAGTTTAAAGATTGAAGCAATCAAGGTAGTTAATCCCTAGAAGATAAAAGAGATCTTTGTTGCAAAAAGTAACAGATTATTTTTTTATCTAAAAAAAAAAAGCAAATAATACACACAATAAATTATTATTAACAAGTAACTTTACAAATAAACTCACTGTGAAAAATGTTTTTCCTTATGAAAAAAAATGACAGAGTTTTCTAAGAAACTCAAAACAAATTCTCAAATAAAATAACAAAGAATTGTTGTTAGCATGCCAAAAAGTAAAAGAATACAGCGCCAACAAAACACAAGTTTTGAAGTGCAGGAAAAAGAATATACTATTTTGTCGCCAAATTTGTTTTTATGCCAGACATCTCAAAAAGCACGAAAACTGCAAACTTGAACAACAAATTCTACATTATGCTTCCTTTTGCATTTGCATGCCTGGACGAAAAAGAAGAATGTCTTTTTGATCTAGTAACAAAAGTTTTCAAGTAAAATGTCGCAATAGTTCGATTTCAACGTTTGTTGAGATGCTTTTAGAATTCTTAGTTTTGGACATGTTGGCGATATTTGAAACAAGTACCCTCGAAGAATGTTATATAATAAATAATTAATATGATTTAATAAAAAAAATTATTATATTTTCATTATACTCTAGCTATTTAATAACTATGTCGGTATTTTAACCTCTGTTTTTAATAAGAAAAAAAGTTTTAGTTTATTGTTATTAAAACCATGCGCAATCAGTAAATCTATTGTTGTCTAAACTTCATTTGGAATGATTTAAAACTATCTGATACCGCAGAATCATTCAGTCTATTAAGCCGATCCTGGGTATGGCTTTCTCTGGACACACCCGGAATCCTTAAATTGTTTCCATAAATCGCACACAACGACGTTGGACGTTAAATTGAATTCTCTGCAAATCTGGATTAAAGACTGACCCTAATTCACGTCTCCCCACAATTCATCTAAATGTTGGTGGTTACTCATTTTTAACCACTTCCCTTATCATTTGTTTTGAAGGAAAAAAAAGTAAAAAATCAACACATTTTTTTCATTAAAAAATACAAGGAACTGAAACGAAACCTAATACACAAGTCTTAAGTTGAAATTTTAATTCTTTTATGTATAAGAAAACATTTAATTTACTATCAGTTTACTATCCAGAGTTATCAAGGGGAAAAAAATTAAATATGAGTCTTTGTATGATAGTTTTTAAAACAAGGAACAACACAAAAGTGATACTTTCCAAACACCAGTGAAGTAATTCGACACTATTTTACTCTTTTTTCCAATGTAAATTCAGCAACCATTGTATATAAAATAGCACAAAACAAGTGTGCAGTCCCACAATCCAACACCAAAACTCGCAAAGAAAACTTGGCATACTTCCAATCATAGCAGATTATTATTGTCATTATTTTTTTTTTTTACTTCCGGCTGAGTAAAAACGTGATAAAACAAAACGTACTGACAAATTCTACTACTCCCGAGTTAACTCGAGATAATTAGGGAAGCGGTTAATATACATTTTAGTTTAGAATCTTGAACCAAAATAACAAATATACTCATATATAGTTTGTATTTTATAAATGGTTTGCAGCTATATATAGTTGGCTAACAGATTTTCTCTTGATAAAGAAGGTTTCCTAAGCACTATCTTTTACCTTCTTGCTTCAGTCAAAATAACGGGATGAAGTTTAACCCTCAATTTCTCGTGACCGCGATATTTCCAGGGGGGAGAGTTCAAAAGTAAATAATTAAAACAATATATTTCTTATCCCCGGAATCATGTTTTATTTCTCCATTTATAAGCGAAATGGCAAAACCGCACAATTTGCAATGTGTTAAAGCATTTTTAAACTAGATGTCAACAATCTTCAAATCTGTATATGTGAGATTATTCTGAAAAATAACACACACAGCAGTTAGGTCTATGAAATTATGAAATAGTACGACACTATTGCGATAACTAACAAATTTCATTTGGGTGGAGAAAATATTGACCCATGTAAAAATAAATTGAAAAAATATGATATATTTACTATTTTATTTTACAACCGGGGTAGAACAGCCTACCCAATTCTAGGTTTAAAAACATTGATGTTGAACCCAGCAGCCTTGTAATTTTGAACCCAACCGAGAAGTCAAAGGAACTTCTAGATCAAGCATTGGGACAAACTAGACTTTTTGACGGAACTAACCCGCATGTTCGTTACATGGAGAGGAAAACAACGAAAGCCTCCTACGATTAGCCCGATTACGAGGAATAGCGATAAATTGTTAAATACTGATAATGTGCCTAGTGGTGGTGATATTAAAATTCGGAACAAATGATAGTGTTAAGTAACAGTTATCGAAGTAACAGCTATTTGTCCTCAGTAACTGGTAAGCAACATTAAATGTAATTTGAAACCATTCTTTTCGTTGTATTAATTTTACGAAAATGCTTTTAAGTAAAATTTTGAGCATTATGAAAGAGAACATTAATTTAACTGAGCATTTTCTCTTGTGCCATATTTTAAAATGAATAATCAATATTTAAATCGAGTATTTTTCCTTTAGCAACATTTCAACTCAAGGAAAGAAATGTCACTCGCCTAATATTGCCAACTCTTACAACTAGTCAACGATATTACGAAGTCTGCAAATTTTCCCACAAATTGTCATTTAAAGTACACATTTTTGTCTTACATAATTCAGAAAAAAGTTAAATAACCGCTTAATATAATAAAAACACTAAATGTATTCATTTTAAAGCACATTTTTGTAATTAAACAGATAAATCAATTTTTATTTTAATAATTCCAGGTAAGTAATAATGCTTTGAGAACAAGAATATATAAAATTGACAAAATGCTATTAGTTTATATATTTAAAAAAAGCACTACAGTTTTGACATTATTTAAACATTCATATTCGAAAAAAAAACACTATTTAGAACTGACATTCGTTCTTGGAAAAAAACTTTATTATTTTTCATAATTATAAAAACGTTTTTTCTGTCTAAACTTATTAACTTAATAAAATTCTAGTTAAAAAAAATAATCAAAAACTTATTACATATATTTCAAATTGGTATTTTAACTTAACATACTTCAATTTAAATGACATAATAGAAATATTTCAACTTATAAAACTTTCAAAACGAGGTTAACTTTTTTCCATAGCTTTGAAGAGAAACTTTTATTAAATTATTTTAAAACAAAATATTTTACACTGAAAATTCCATTATATTCGGTACGTAATGCAATATGGAAATTTAATTAACTTCTGTCAGAAATTTTTAAATTGATTTTATAACGAGTCAATATAAATTGATAATTTTTATGACATTTTTAACTAAGGGAAACTTTTTAAATATTTTACACTAAATCGTACAATTTTGACATTAAATCTCTAATTCAATATGTGACGAAAGTTTCCGTCCGAATAAATATTTACAATACATAATTTAATTTATACATCATTGAATCATGATCTGATATTTTTAAGTTACGTATTTTATACACGCGTCTTATTTTGTTTAAATTATCCATACATTTTCATGAAATATTAAATTATAATTTTTTTAATGCATATCAATTCACCCCCCCCTCTCCATTCAAAGCTGAAATGAGCTGGCAAGGCAAATTGAGTGTTGAAGCCTATACTGTAAATAAAATAAAGTTTCTTCTGCACTGTATTATACTGTATTATGTTAGATATAAATGCTATTATGTGGTAATGACATGAGAAAATCATATTTTTTTTTTTGGGGGGGGGGGTTTGCTTTCTAGAATCAGGCTCAAAATGTTTAAAGTTTAAACAGAGCCAAGAACTGGAAGAAATCGGAAGAAAATAAAAGAAATTGTACAAAGTGGAAGATTTTGAAGGAAGTGGGAGGGGAAGCCAATGACCAATATAATTGTTTTTGAGGGCTCAGGGGATAGAGCGTTCGCTTCCCAATGAGATGAACTGGGTTTGAATCCAACGATGGCTGGTTGATACGAATTCGCATCCGGATTGCACCGACTACATTGTTGACGTGAAATATCCTCAGTGGTAAACGGATCATGGGATAGAGTCTCTTTGCCGTCAGGCTAACCGTGGGAGATTCTCGTGACTTTAATGTTCCTGTTGAAGCAAATGCTGGTTAGTTCCATCAAAAGATCATCCTCGAAAGCAAATTTCTCGCAATACTTAATCTAGGAGTTCCCTTGTCTTCTGGATTGGGTTCAAATACGGAGTTGAACATAAGTAGTCGTAAACCAAAATATTGGTTCGGCTGTTCAACGACAGTTATAAAATAAAACAAAATATAATTGTTTAAGAGCCGTGATGGCTCAGAGTGTAGAGCGTTTGCCTTCCAATGCGGTGTACTGGGTTCGAATCCCAGTGATATCTAGTGTGATACGAATTCAGCATCCGGTTTGCCCCGACCACGGTGATGACGCAAAATATCCTCACTGGTACACAGATCATGGGTTAGAGTCCCCATACAGTCTGGATAATCGTGTTAGATTCTTATGGTTTTCATGTTCCTGTAACGCAAATGCGGGTTAAGTTCAATCCAAAAAAAAAAAAAAAAATTTCTCCACAAAGGCAAATTTCTACCAATACGTGATCTAGGAGTTCCCTTGTCTTCTTGATTGGGTTCAAAATGACAAGGCTACGGAGATGAATATTAGTTGTCGTAAACCCAAAAAAGTGAGTCGGTTGTATAGAAAAATAAAACATATAATTTCTTAGAGCCATGGTTGCTCAGGGGTTAAAGCACTCGCCTTCTAGTGAGGTGTACCGGGTTCGAATCCCATCGATGGCTCATCGATACGAATTTCTCACCCGGCTCTCACCGAACACATTGTTGACGTGAAATATCCTCAATGGTTGACGGATCATGGGTTAGGGTCCCCTTGACGTCAGGCTAACCGTGGAAGGTTTCCGTGGATTTTCTGTATATAATTGCTAGAAAAAGTCATGAAATCAAATGTGCAAAAACAATAAGCGCATTGTCGATGCAAAAGTTCTTAAACGTCTTAAACGACCGGCTATAGTATGTTTAGTGTTAAACTAGAATGCAATTATTAAATGCTCAAAGAAAATTGTTTAATATTTGATATTTATTTTGGTAAAAGTGTTTCTACCAATGTCTTCCTTTTGTGCTGGAAGAATCTTATTTTTTGTTGGTTTTTTTCCCTTTGAAATTTTTAACGAAGTGGTTTTTTTTTCTTCATAAATTTTACTGCCGTTTTAATCAAAGCAGAAGAGAATTGAGAACTCTGAATATAGAGCTATTCATTTTCAAAGCAATATATTCTAGAGATTCCTTTGAATCTTAAGATTACAAATATTACTAAAGTTTATAAATATATAATTAATTCATTTATATTCCTTCTCTTAAAATTTCGTGAACCAAAAATGGCGCTATTACTGAAAACACCCGAATGTTAAGTATTCTATTATTTTAAATTTATTAAACTTTGAATTTAAAATCAAAGGGCGAGTTTCCAGCATTCAAATTTATCTTTCAAATGAATGCATTTCTCTGTAAAACTGAATAGGAAATAAATGTAGAATAATACATAAGCTTTTGTATGATCATTTGATACACTATTCCATTGCAACTTATTTATGCCTGTTTAAAACACACGTTTCAAAGGATAGTGTCTTATAAAACTTAATTTAATCTTACGCTGTCTGAAAGTTATAACAAAGTTAAGATTTTTTTTTGTAAGTATTTAATACGAGTTAATTATAGAATTTCTTTTTCTAAATATGAGGGGCATTAAAATGAAACCCGGTCACTAGTGTAAAGTAACGACTTTATTAACTCAAAAATGTAATTATACACAGTACACATACTCAAAAATAGTGGCCAAAACTGTTGGCACACATTTATCCCATTGCGACACTAGCCGGTCTATTCCATCGTTGAAGAAGCTAGTAGGCTGCTGTCAGATCCAGGTTCCACTCACACACGTCATCGTCCGTTGTGAATCGATGTCCACGAATAGCCTGTTTTAGAGGTCCAAAAACACGAAAGTCACACGGTAAAAGGAGAGACCTTAAAGAACCCCGAGGGATCTCGTTCCAGAGGCAGACCCCCTACTAGATGGCTCAACGACATCAAAAATGATTTGAAAACCCTAAAGATTACAAATTGGAAAAGAGTTGCCTTGGATAGGAGGCGCTGGTGTTTGTCAGCTGTTTAGGCAGCCAAGGCCTGCAAGGGGCTGTTGCGCTGACAAAGAAGAAGAAGAAAAATATTTCTTAATTATATCGTGTCATGTTTTATTATTTTCTTCACCATTTATTTTATTTCACATTTACTGAATGCGTCGCATTTCATAATTTTTTTTAAGTACAAGTGATTATTTTTCGAATGAATTTTTAAAAATATCCACTTTTAATAAATTAAAAAAATATATAATGAATAAAGAGCAAGCTTAGAGATTAGCAAAGGGAGTAGCCGACTAGTAAAAATTTAAAATATATATGTATGTATGAAGAGAAAAAAAAAAGAAGTTTTAAGGGATTTGGTAACCAGTCCGAAATATATAATATCTCAAAACTTTTTATTTAATTTTACATTCCAAGCTTACCTTTGTCATATTGCCTTAACTTCGTTACTGATTAAAATTAATTAGAAGGCACAACTTAACTCTTAAGACTGAAAGTAATTAAAAGTTTTTGCAACACAGTATTCAGGAGCATTTAATTATTTTAAAGGCATTTGTTTAAATTAGAAAACAGGTATTCATTTATGCAAATTTAATTAGCAATTTGAAGTTTGCTCTACTAAAGCGGATACTAGCTTTACTGTTTATAAGAACAAAAGCAGGAAGGAAAAAAAATTAGCACGCTTTCAGAAATAAACACTAAAATATTTAGAACGGTTCTCTGTAAATTACATTACTTCCAAACAACACTTTTCCATTCGTTTTGTGAATGGATTAAAAATAATTGAAAGTCGGAATTATAGGAATTTTAGAGCTCTACTCCTACGATGCTCTAATCCTCCTATTAAATATCACTTTCTATCAAAACAGAAACAATACCTTAATCAAAGATGCAAATGGATTTACTGATTGTAGAATTTTTAACTAGTTTATTTGCAGACTTTTCTATTCACACAATTTACGATATTATATTTAAGGTTGGTAACTATCTTTACATGCAAATGTTCTGTCAAACAAAGTAGCCTAGAAATGGAAACATAAAAATTATTAAAATATATATATATATATATATATATATATATATATATATATAACATTGTGTGCTTGTAGAATATATTAATTTTCACTTAAGTATAAACATTTATATATCAAATTGAAGGTAATTTAATGTAGAATTTAATAATAAATACAGTATTACAATATCTGCATTACAAAAAAAATTATGCAACTAATAGTAAGATCTATCTTAGATTTGCATTTTTTTAAAGTGATACTTACACAATCAATACTTAGTAGGATAACCCTTATTTTTTAAAACAGCTTGACAGCATCTTTTCATCGAGTGAACGAGTGTTTGGAGTTCATTTTTTATAATCACATGATGCCAAGAATGAATTATAGCTTCATTTAGTTGTCTTTTATTGGATGGATGTTTTTTTCGTACAAGAATTTTCAAACGTCGCCACAAATATTCAATTGGATTGAGATCAGGGCTGTTTCCTGGCCATGGTAATATATCTATGCCTTTATTTTGAAACCATGCATTTGCATACTTTTGCTGTGTGGCATGGAGCTGAATCCTGCTGAAAAATAAATGGTGCGTTGTTGGGGAAGAGATCCCTGATGGAAGGTATCAATTTTGGTTTCAGGACAGTTTCGATGTATTTTTTAGCATTCAGGATGCCAAATCAGACTGAAAAAAATTCAGAAGTGCTACTATCAATAGAAAAAATAAATGGCTAGGAATTCAAGATAGAAAAATGTCATCAGATGCCATTAGATGTGAAATGAATGCAGCTGGTATTGCAGTAAGTTCAAGAAAAATAAGAAGAAGGTTATCAGGATTTGGATTACAAGCTAGAATTCCAAGGAAAATACCATATTTAAATCAAAAGCAACGCAAAAAACGAGTTAAGTTGGCAAAAGAACACATTAAATGGTCAGAAAATTATTGGAAGTAAGTAATCTGGAGTGATGAGAGTAAAATATCGCTCTTTGGAAGTGATGGTAAAAAATATGTCAGACGTAGAGTAGGTGAAGCGCTTCATCCTGATTGCATTGAAGCAACTTCAAAAAATCCAACAAATGTCATGATATGGGCATGTATGTCTGTAGATGGTGTGGGCCGAATTCAAGTGATTGATGGCATCCTGAATGCCAAAAAATACGTCGAAACTGCCCTGAAACCAAAATTGATACCTTCCATCAGGGATCTCTTCTCCAACAACGCACCATTTATTTTTCAGCAGGATTCAGCTCCATGCCACACAGCAAAAGTATGCAAATGCATGGTTTCAAAATAAAGGCATAGATATATTACCATGGCCAGGAAACAGCCCTGATCTCAATCCAATTGAAAATTTGTGGCGACGTTTGAAAATTCTTGTACGAAAAAAACGTCCATCCAATAAAAGACAACTTATTGAAGCTATAATTGATTCTTGGCACCATGTGATTACGAAAGATGAACTCCAAACACTCGTTCACTCGATGAAAAGACGCTCTGAAGCTGTCTTAAAAAATAAGGGTTATCCTACTAAGTATTGATTGTGTAAGTATCACTTTAAAAAAATGCAAACTTAAGATAGATCTGACTATTTGTTGCATAATCTTTTTTGTAATACAGATATTGTAATACTGTATTCATTATTAAATTTTACATTAAATTACCTTCAATTTGACATGTAAACGTTTGTATTTAAGTGAAAATTAATATATTCTACAAGCACGCAAAGTTGAAAAACATGAAACTTTTAAAAAGTGTCCACACTTTTGGCACTTTTATATACTTTTATATCCACACTTTTATATATATATATATATATATATATATATATATATATATATATATATATATATATATATATATATATATATATATATATATATATATATATATATATATATATATATATATATATATATATATATATGTGTATATATAAGTTGACCGAAAGATAATTTCAGGTATCTCATCTTATTGCAAATGTGGTTAAGTTTCATTCAAAAATCTTTCCCACACGAGTAACAGCCTGACCCAATATTTGAATCAGGGATTTCGTCTTCTGAGTAGCGCCAAAGCTCAGAGTGCGAAGAGCTCAACACGAACAGAGAAACAGCATCCATCATGTGCGTCTGGTATTCGTCACAGATAACAAATTGCATTAAAAAATCTAAGAATATCAGCAAAGCTGAAATTTTTAAAAACTTCGTGTTTCTACACGTGTGAGCGTACTCAATATTTCTTACAGAGGACATTCTCATTAGACACCTTGAGTAAGAAATTTCTCAACAGCATATCCCTCTTATTTTGGATATTTTTATGCTGTTAAATAGAATAGGGAAAATGACTTAAAAATGAGATTTTCTAATAATAAAATAGGGAAATTGAAGATTTTGTGTGCAGTAAAAGTTACAAAGTTCGGTACCCAATCTAGGAGGCTTCTCCACTTTATCCCACTTCATGAATATCATAAAGCTAATTAAATGTAAGGTCATTATCCCACTAAATAACTCAGGAAAATTTTACATAATTTTAGTTTACCAAAAATAAGTACTCGAGAGTATTTGGCGAAAAATGCAAACAACTTTTTCAAACTCGTCGGGCTTTAAAATTGTTCATCTCCTGTTAAGAACTGCCTTAAAGCTTGCAGTAGACAAAAAACAGAGTGATGAATTCAAAAGTATGAACTCTCGCTACTACGATATTAAATACATCAGTAACTCCCTTTATCAGGATAATGTTTCGTGATCCTGATGAACTTGCATATGAATTAACGTCACGCTCTTCTCAATATATATATTACGATATTCTCTGAAGCAATTAACCCCCGTAAAACGACTTTTTTTCTAAATTTCAACCTTATTTTCTCCATTTATAATTGGTTTTCAAATAATGTGAAAATTTTTATTTTATCATCTTCTGCCATTTTATCAATCTTTTCTGACCAGAGAAGACTCACTGCTGACCACCATTCCTAGAATTCTCTCTCTTATCTCTTAAGAAGTCACAGACATAACATTCCTATCTGATTTCATATTCTTTCATGTTAAAAGCTGATCATGAGTCACAAATAACCACACATTAACACCTGAAAGAGAGTGTTTTCTGTAGTGATTGGGTGGAGCACCCTACACAAACGAAAATCATTTTCGTGCTTTAGACTGAAGGCATACTTTGTGGGTTAACTTGACATTCAAAAAAATGAATAAACAAAAATATCAGATTATTTTCAATAAAAATGATTTTCATGTATGTTGACGATCTTATTTTCTCAATTGTTTTAAAAATTAAACCATAAGGAACACTCTGCAAATTAATGTTTTGCATAATATATAAATAAATTTATAGTTTATACATATAGAACATTAAAATTTAAAAACAAATCTTATTGCGTCCCTAAAGTTTGAAGGCCCTCGCTATAACAATATATCCCTCTACAACACTATGTTTATTGGGTCCCCGAAATATTCTTTTAGCGAGGTTTTACTGTATAATAATTCTAACAGAAATAGAATTCTTGTCATTTATGATTTTAATCAATTATAATAAAACAGAGTTAATCTTTGTTAAAAAAGTTTTAACTTTTCATAAATCTTTGGCACAACTTTCTCATTAATAAAGTAGTCCATGCTTTTCTAAATCAACTTAAAAACAATCTTGTCACATACCTCATCAAATTCGAGTTTCTATCATTTGATGAAGTTTGGTGAAGAATATTAACTCTCTTCATCTTGTCATAGCGCCAAGAATGTTTCTCAATTTAGTTTTATTTCGTAAGTCTCAGTTTTCTTTTTCATATTTTTTTTATTTTATAAAATAACTCCAAATGGATCAAAAGTATTCGGTTGTTTCATTCAAATTTTTTTTAATGATGCTATTCTTTGCTGTGATGAAAATAAGTTTTAATTTATTTTTATTCGTTTCAATGGCTCACATGAAAAAAATAGTTGTGAATAGTTAAAGTTTTACTTTCCTCCGGTTCCAGACCCTCTTTTGAAATAAGTGTTATTGTACATAAATCTCTCACAACTTTAAAGTTATGGGAAGAAAATTATATACTATTTAAGATTAAAAAACTATTAAAAAGCTCAAAGCTATTAAAATGAAGATTAAATATAGTTGTTTCTTGCAAGTAAAGTATTTTTTTAAGAATTTCTCTTGTGAAAAGTAAAATATCAAATTCATAAACAATTATTTCTGAAAAAATCTGTCTCCAAGTCCTTTTTTTCATCGAAATCAAATACTAAAGAAATTTCTAGAACGCATGGTTAATTTAACGTTTTTTTTTTTACTTTTAATATCAATGCAATAAGATCATATTGTTAGTTTTCTGATATAATGACTTTCTACTTGTTTAAAAAATAGAATATAAGTGAGGAGAAAAATTTACATTTTGAGACTTATTGTATCCCAATTTGTTAAGCGTTCCAACACATTCAATAATGCTTTTAAATAAAAAAAATTTTTCCTTTTTTGCAAAACATTTTTAGCTATTGAAAGAAAAGAACTTACTGGTTCTTCAGCATTCCTCTTCAAAAATTATTCAATCATTTTATGAAGAAATCATAAATGAATTCGCTATTAAATATCAGTCAACAAAGATTAAAAAATCGTGCATTTTCGAACAATTTTCTTACGCTACTTAATTCAATAATGATTTATATTAGTTAACCCTACAATTTAAACGAAACTACAATTATGATTAGTTTATTGCTAAAACTAGCAACCACAGTCTTGCTTTCAAACAATCTTCTACTCATTCACTTACGTAGGTCGACTTTCATGCTCAGAACTAAGTATGTCTTGGAAGCCCAGGACATTCTGGAGAGCGGGGCTGAGACAGCCTGGTCGGTAAGGAGCTGAGCCCATCTCCGATAGGTTGTGAGTTCAGTCTCCAACCAGCCGCAGACTTCCCGTCTACAAAATGGTGACTGGTGTTCTAATACTAAATCTGTTGGGGTCACAAAGTCTTCCAAGTTCCCATAACAAATCAACACCTCTGGGGGTACAGAATTGGAGATTGACCGTTCTCTTTTAGGTTCAGGTCAAAATTGCGATCTGCGGATGGATAGATGGTGTGTGAATATGCACCCCCCGTAAAACTTGTTGTTGTTAATTTAATTTATTAAATTAACTAAGCTTTGTGATCAACACAATTTTCTTCAATGATTCACTGTTTTATATTGTTGTTGTAGTGCATTTACGTCACACTAGAGCAGTACAATGGGCTATTGGCGATGGTCTGGGAAACATCCCTGAGGATCATCCGAAGACATGATACCACAATTTTGATCCTCTGCAGAGGGGATGGCACTGCCGCTTCGGTAGCCCGACGATCTGCACGTGAAGTCGAACACTTTGCAGTAGAACAGTTTAACGAGGACCCATACCGCACACCCTCGGTTTCCTACGCAGACTGATCCAAGTGGTCCCCCACCCGCTCACTGACCGCAGACAGTGATGCTTGACTTCTGCGATCTGCTGGCAACCGTGTCTTAACGATCAGTCCACTGCGGGACCCCCTGTGAAACGGGATTTAATGTATGTTGTCTCCGAATCATCCTCAGTGATGTTTCTAAGGCCATCGTTCAGTTTTAGTGCGATGTAAATAAAAGTACCAAGTACTATAAATACATAGTATGGTTTATAAGCCCTGGTCATAATGAATAGCCGGTAGCCGCAATCAGAAAAGGGCAGCTCAAGACGAATTTGAAGTACAATGGGATTTGAACCTGCTACCTACACGCGCTTAGCAAAACGACAACACTCCTCAGCCATGGTGTCTCCCTTTTTTTCATTCATACGTTCTTTTATTCATTTGTAGATACAGATACAGGTTTGTACATACAATAAGAAAATAAAAAGAACATTTTATAACTTGAAGAAAATATAGAAGAAATTAGCGAAGCACAGCACACAGATACATCCGGAGTTACGCCGGGATTCGAACCTGTGACCTCCACACTTTTTAGTGCTTGGTGAATGAGCAAAAATCTTTCATCAAACTTTTTATTTCATCATAAACTTTATTATCATTTAGGATAATAGTGACAGTAATTTTCGATATCGAAACAAAAAAATGAGCATGTACGCTACTTTTTAATAACTATTCACTTTATACCTAGCTTAAGGCATAGGCGTAGGCTTGTATACATGGAGATTTATGTCTTAAATATGCATTATAGTGTACTATAGTATCTGCCATTGTGTTCGTCCTTCATCCTAATTGGGATTAAAACTATAGGATTTTGAAGTATATATAAGCCTTAAAATTTATGCTCTGAATATATAATGTAGTTGTTGCAGTTCATTTACTTCGCACTAGAGCTGCGCAATTGGCTATTGGCGACGGTCTGGGAAACATCCCTGTGGATCAGCCATCACAATTTTGATCCTCTGCAGAGGGGATGGCTCCCCCGCTTCGGTAGTCCGACGACCAGCACGCGAAGTCGAGCATTTCGCAGTAGAACAAATAAGCGAGGACCCATACCGTACACCCTCGGTCCCTACGCAGACTGATCCAAGTGGTCACCCACCCACACACCTACCGGAGCCAGTGGTGCTTGACTTCGGTGATCTAATGGGAACCGTGTCTTAACGATCAGTCCACTGCGGGACACTTCTTTGTTAGAATAGACGCCGTAAGATATAATCATAACACTGGATGAAGATGAATTAATATCTCAAAATATTTATTGATTTGAATGATTTTCGGCGTCATAAAGGCATTTTACTACGCAGTATGGACTCATTTTGTAAATAAAGATTACATTTCCATTCAATTAAAGTTAATATATACGCGAAGAGCTAATTTAATTATGTGAAAGACATTATTTAAGGTTCTCATCAATCAGAAAGGCTGGTCTGCAATTTAAATATAATTCTTTTTAAGTTTAGATTTAAGATCCTTTTAATTTTAGTAAGCTATTATTTCAGATGTTGCATATGTATATATATATATATGTAACATAAAAAGCTTCTATTAATCTTTTTACGTTAGTTTCTTTGCTATAAAACAACTCCTACTTTATTACTAATTAAATATTCTATTCCAAATTCTTTCTCACACTTTTAAAAGCCACATCCTGTTCTTAAATCTATTTTTGGCTCAACTATGCATTTAATTAAGAGCAGGACATATCTCCCTATGCTCTGTGTGGGAAACGTTAGATTTCTTTCATAAACCAATAGTAATCCGTATCACTTCCCTTTTCCCCTCAAATATAACAAAATAGAGGGAAATTCCTTTGCTACTTTCCCTAAGATAAAAACTTAAGCACACAGTTTTTGAGTGCGAATTGGAGCTCCGCCTTTGCTAGAAAATGTCTTAAATATACACAGTCCACTCACATTAATGTGACCACCTGTCAAAATCCAGAATAACCACCTTTGGCAAAGCGAACCGCTACGAGACGTGCAGGAAGAGAGTCAGTTAGGTTTCTAAAAGTGTTCACTGGGATGTTGAGCCATGCCGACTCCAGTGCCTTGGCCAGCTGCGCTAGATTACGCGGTTGAGGATCCATGGCGCGAACAACCCGATTGAGGTGGTTCCATAGATTCTCGATTTGGTTTAAATCCGGTGAGTTTGCTGGCCAGGGGAGTACGGTGAATTCATCCTGGTGTTCTTCGAACCACGCACATGCACTGCGAGCTGTATGACACCTCGCATTGTCCTGGTGGTAGATGCCATCATTCTGAGGAAAAATCATTTGCATGTAGGGGTGGACGTGGTCCGCAAGGACAGATACGTACTTGTACTGATCCATAGTTCCTTCCACGATGATGAGTGCACCCAATGAATGCCAGGAAAACATTCCCCAAACCATAACGCTCCCTCTTCCAGCCTGCAGCCTTCCGGAAATTGTTGCAGGGTGTTTGCTTTCAGACGTTTCACGCCGTATACGCCAGCGTCCATCTGTCCCATGGAGCTAAAATGTGATTAATCGGAAAAAGCCACCTGCTATCACTCTGTGGACATCCCGTTGCGGTACTGGCGTGCAAATTCCAGCCTTTGTCACCGATGAACAGCAGTCAGCATGGGTGCATTAACCAGGCGTCTGCTGCGGAGGCCCATGCGCAGCAACGTTTGCTGAACAGTTGTTGAGGATACACTCTTGGTAGCCCCTTGGTTCATTTGGGCGGTCAGTTGCTCAACAGTTGCACGTCTATTCGTCTGAACGCATCTCCGTAGCCTTCATTCGCCTCTGCCATCTTTGGCCCGTGGTGCACCACATGTGCCACGCCGCTTGTTTTGTATAGTGCCATTTTGCCATGCACGGTATACTTTTACCACGGCGGCACGCGAACAGTTCACAAAATCAGTCGTTTCCGAAATGCTTCCACCCTTGGTCCGAAAGCCAATAATCATGCCCTTTTGGACGTCGGATGAATCGCTACGTTTCTGCATTGCGCCAACGACTGAAATGCTTTTCGATGCCCTAGGACATCCAATATATACACTACACTGTAATGTGCTGCCACATGCACTCTGTGATTGATTATTTCACGTTGACGTCGAAAGTAGGTGGTGGTCACATTAATGTGACTGGACTGTGTACTATGTGAAGTTAATAAAATATTTTTTGCCTTCCAACTGCTATCTGCGTGGCCTAACATCACTCACCATGACTGCTACCCTTTCATATATATATATATATATATATATATATATATATATATATATATATATATATATATATATATATATATATATATATATATATATATATATATATATATATATATATATATATATATATATATATATATATATATATATATTTGTGTGTGTGTGTGTGTGTGTGTGTGTGTGTGTGTGTGTGTGTGTTACGGTGAAACACCAAAATCTGGAGAATGTCAACATTCACGTAGTCGCTTGGTGTATGCCCGAAATATTTGCTATATACCCTTATTTCTGACTCTCACCGGTGAATGTCAACAATCACACAGTCGCCTTGGTGAATGTCCGAAATATTTGTTATATCCAACTTTATATTAATTTATTCGTTAATATTATTATATTTATTTGATATATTTATATTTATTCTATATTTTAATACTTACTGACGATAGATTAGAAGAAACATCACTGTTTGGAGTATCGGGCAATTACATACCGAGCAATTGCACTTGACCTTAAAAAAACATCAATGTAGGGTATACCGGGCAAATGTATACCAGGCAGTGGCACTTAACCTTAAAAAACATCAGTGTAGGGTATATCGGACAAATATATATCGTGCAAGGGCAGTTGACCTTAAAACACATCAGTGTAGGGTATACCGGGCAGTGGCACTTAACCTTAAAAAAACATCAGTGTAGGGTGAACCGAACCACTTAAGGTTAAGTGCCACTGCCCGGTATACATTTGCCCGGTATACCCTACACTGATGTTTTTTTTAAGGTCAAGTGCCATTGCCCGGTATATATTTGCCCGGGCAGTGGCACCTAACCTTAAAAAAACATCAGTGTAGGGTATATCGAGCAAATGTATATCGAGCAAATGTATACCGGGCAAATGTAAATGTATGGCCCGATACTCCAAACACTGATGTATCTTCTGATCTACAGTCAGTAAGTATTAAAATATCGAATAAATGTAATTATATCCACGAATAAATTCATATCAAATCGAATGTAATAAATATTTCGGACATTCACCGTAACACACACACACACACAGATATATATCTATATATACATATATATATATATATATATATATATATATATATATATATATATATATATATATATATATATATATATATATATATATATATATATATATATATATATATATAGAATAATAAAAAAAAATGCATAAAGGGGAAAAAGGAAAAGAAAAAGAAGAAGAAAAACGAAGAAAATTGAGCAAAACAATAAGTTTTATTTACTGCGCATAAGTTGCCAGTAAATAGACCTCATGATGTAGAGAAAACATGGCTCAAAATGTAGAGAAAACATGGAAAAAATTACAGAACAATGAAAAAAGGGAAAAAGAAAAATAATGATAACAAAAATAATTAAAATCCGAAAGAAAAGAGAAAAATTAATAAAATCCGGAAAATGAAAGATATGATTTTTTCATCAGCTCACACGATTCTATCCGCAGAAAGGAGTGATACTAATTTTGTATCGAGATAGTCAAAGCAAAATATATGAATAGTGTGAGGAGCACTAAAAAAAATTTCTCCAAAAATTTACAACAAATTAAATAGAACACATTAAGTAAAAATATCATAAGTAAAAACAGAAAATAAAATGTAAAAAAAAATGCTGAATAAAACATAAAACGAATTCTATATAGCGAGTAGCAAATTCAAATGAACTTATATGAACGGGTGTGCGTTATAGTGTGCGTTCTAACTGCAGAACTGAAGTGCGTTTGATTTGTCAGTTACCAAGGATGGGCCCAAAAATGGATGTGCTCAAGGTAATATTATTCTGATAATATAAAGAAGTTGACAATTAATAATTTTAGAAAATTAATTTTTATTTAAGAAAAATATAAAATAAAATAGAAAAGAGAAAGAAACATGGATTACCTGTTTTACACATAATTTTAGGCACGGTTTTGGCCGAAATGGATTTGCACAGGGTAAAAATTATATAAATTAACAAAGAAGTATTTTAGTAAATTTATTTACAATAATGTACAATAAACTCAATGATTTAATATAGAATTTAATTACTTTAGTTCCGTATCCATTGTTTTTTTTAAATCAGATTTAGAAAGAATTTGCCTATTTGTTATTTGGAAAAATAAACATTACTACATATTCTTTTAATCCTATTCATTTGATTAAAAATGGTATGTAAATAGATGTTATAAGAAACATTTGAATTCCAAGTAATATATATGTATATATAACTTGCCTAATCAATTAATCAAGCTGTCGATTATAGAAAGTAATTTAAATGTGAACTAAATTCATTTTGACAAAAGCACCTTAAATTGAATAGGAGCCCCGATCTGCAACTCATTAAAATGCATCGAAACAAAGATATAAGATTTCCCCCCCCCCGCATCTTAAAATTCGATGCAAATAAGTTTATCGTTAATAAGCTATATATATGTTGATGTTAATAATTTGCGCGAATCCTTTGAAACATCTTTTACGCTACGAAAAGCATTTTGTTAATTTATAAAAGTGGTGGAATTATTCCAGTTATTGTTAGTATGCTGGGAAGTGTTTAAATTTTAGGAATATGAAATGAGTATTTATGAAACATGCATATACTTCACTCCCATTCGTGTAAAGAGAAAGGTGCATGGAAGAAGAAAAAAAATTTAAAAGTATGCACCATCCAGTGGTAAATTGACAAGAGATTTCTTTTCCATGGAATGACAATCCTATTGGCAGATGCACAAATTGTGTTGCGAAGTGATCTGAATAAAACATTCACGTTTCCACTTCTGAATGCAGTAGACGGGACAACAACAACGAAAAAGAAGAAAACACTGTTTTAAAATATCAATGTCAATATTTATTTTTACGCAAATGGGATCAGAATGTATGATTTGATCTTAAACAGAAAAAAAAAGAAACTTGGCGTTTTGCAATCGTAGATCTTGGTTTTCGTACTTTATTCATCGTTTTTAACAATATGAGTTGTTTTAAGTCTGAAAGTTAAAAAGGTCTAATTTATATTTTCCGATACAGTTCCTGGCCAAATGATTAGACACACTGTAACATCTTAATTATCGGCTGATAATAGACAGCTTTATTGTTTCTACACCGGTTTATACTTGTTTATGTTACTGTATTCACTGGTTAACATAGGAATGCAACTCGTTAAAAATAAATACAAATAGGAAGTAAATAAAAAAATCTCCCGAATAAAAAATCCATTGCATGTATGTTTAAATATAAAATTATCGCATACAAGCTAGTGCAAATCAAATCATTAATAAATGAATACAGTGCGTATATATATATATATATATATATATATATATATATATATATATATATATATATATATATATATATACGAGGGTTGTAAATTAAATAGTGGCAACTTTAAACTCACAGAAGGACGGGCATGCGCAAATTAGATATGGGAGCTGTGAGGTGGGGCTGTTGTCGATGTGTAGAGTGCAAAAAAAAGTCGATTAGCTTTGAAGGGTAGTTGTTGTGTGGCGTTAAAGTGAGGAGTTTCGTTTCCATCGCTCTAAAGCATGTTTTCAAAAGGTGATCAGCGGTCGTGGCTTACAATCGAGGCTGCCCGTGGCAAAAATGCAACAGAATGCTATCGAGGATTAGTGGAAGCCTTTGGAGCAAATGCTTTACCATATAGGACAGTAGCACGATGGATTCAAGCATCTCGTCTTTTTTCATCATTAAGCCTTTTCACAACATGCTTTAGAGCGATGGAAACGAAACTCCTCACTTTAACGCCACGCAACAACTACCCTTCTAAGCTAATCGACTTTTTTTTGCACTCTACACATCGACAACAGCGCCACCTCACCGCACCCATACCCTATTTACGCATGCGCGCCCTTTTGTGAGTTTCAAGGTTAAGTTGCCACTATTTAATTTACAACCCTCGCATATATATATATATATATATATATATATATATATATATATATATATATATATATATATATATATATATATATATATATATATATATATATATAATATCGTCTAATTTAACCAATTGATACACTAACGTAAACAAGTGCAAACCGGTTTCAGTCGCGTAAAGGCAATGTATATATTAATTATATATATTAATATTATTTATATATACACACACACACATATATATATATTAACCCTCTATTCACAAAAAATAAAATTATGAATCGGAGAGCCACTGGCATCCTATCGTGAAGGCAAAACTTTCGTCAGATGAGTTCTAGAAATGTCGTCAAGATTAAATGGATTAAAAGAAATACAAGACATTAAGAACACTTTAAGGGATGAGTTGAGAAATGACTGAATTACTTTATCCGGTAATAATAAATCGAAATAAATATAAACCATACCACTTCGGTAACGTTGTCATTCAGTATGTTAAGAATGTGAAGTCAATTGGTCATTTTGTTTGTTGGATTACATTAACGTCATCTTCATATTGAACGATACACCAAAAAAAATGTCTTCTTAAGCATCATACTCATCAGCTCTCTAACACAGACTAATACAATAAATGGGAAAGAAACCAAAAATATAGGATGAGGCATTATGGTCGCACTTATTTCTCAAATGCTGTTCAATTACTTAAAGTACCTTAATTAAATCATTATCTTAATTACACAATCTGCGAAAAAATCTATTGTAGCCATCCTCTTAAGGGGATAATTCACAAACAATATTTTTTTTATTCGCAGAAAATCTTATGGTGAGTCTAATATTTTAACCAGGTACAGTATGTTGTCTTCTTTCTTTTTTGTCTTTTCTTCTACTTTTAACTTCGCGACCTAATAATTATTTTTGCATAAAAATCCGTTCATCATGTCAAAAGTTATTCAGACCGTAACTCAAATTTCTTATTCCGCACATGCATAAAAATGCATTTTAATTAACTAAGGTAACAACATAATTGAAACATTTGTATTATTTTAAAAAGTTAAGTGACACGCTTTTTAACGAGTTAAGAAAGATTCCTTTTCCCTAAATAAGCAGACGAGAAAGGATGCATAACTATCACGATGACATTTAATCGCTTTATAATAATGCTGCAATACAATAGTAAATTCATCGGATTAAATACTTGATGGCTCATGATAATTGTATAATTATAATTTGATTCGTCGTAATAAGATGTGTAAACCTAGAAATGCTTATAATTCCTTCCAATAAACTGAGAAAGAGTTTTGCACTTAAATTCTTGTTTTACATAATACAGTAATGCTCCTTAATCGCATTTTCGATTACGTTAGAATTAAGAATGAATTATTTCAAAATAGGAGATTATAGTGCGATTAATCTTTCATACTATTATAAGGGTTTTTTTAAAAGGTAAATTGACATAAACAAACTGAGTAATACATTTGATTAAATTAGTCATTTATTTAAAAAGGCAATTTGCATTTACGCATTCAAAATACTTATCCAGTTTTTGTTGTTAAGAATAAACTAAGTACTTTCGTTTACAGTCACTGGCCATATTATTAGACGCACTGTAAGATTCTATGTAAAATAATAATTATCAGGAGATACTGTACAGCTGTATTTTTTACGTATGAAACCGGTTTGCATTTACTTACGCTCCTGTATCCATTGGTAATGCTATTCGTTAAATACAATTAGGAAGTCTTTAATTATATAAAAAATCTCCCGAATAAAAATCCATTACATGTATGTATAAATATAAAAGTATTGCCTATAAACTCGTGCAAATCATGTCATTATTAAAAAACTACAGTGTGTCTAATAATTTGATCTAATTATTATAATATACTAATATAATACTTGATATAATAAACATTCTATAATATATCGTCTAATGTATCCTATCGTCGAATTTATATTATGTATCGTCTAATTTAACCCATTGATACAAGAACGTCAACAGGTGCAAACAGTCACGTATAAACAATAAAACTGTATATAGAGACCTGATGATTAAGATTTTACATCGAATCTTAGAGTGCATCTAATAATATAGCTAAGGACTCTATATATTTAATATTTTGGTTATACCACCATCATACAAAATTTTGTTTCAGTGCATCTAAAATTTTTAAAAGTTGACTAATTTTGAATCTTAATGTAATAATGTATGTAAAGAAATAAAAATGATTACGACACAATTCAACCATGGAGACTAGTGAGCGAAGCGAGCAGGCGACAGAGCCTACGGATGTGGATAGTTTAGAGCCTGCAGGAGGTGGAGAGTATATTTTATCAATTAACTATCCACATCCGGCAACCAGCGGATTCGCCATTTTAAATAAGTAGAGTTTCAAGTATTTCGAGTTTTAGAATTGTGGAATCAAAATACAAGACAATATTTAAGTATAAACTAATATGACACAGGTGATTCAACATTAAAACAGGCATGGAATGTCTTGAGAAGAATGGAATGTCTTGGGTCGGTCTATGTCTCTGTACATCAAGTTGGAGTATTGAAAACTGAATACAAATGTCATTCACTGTGGTGAAAAGATATGTACAATGTGTAAGATAAGCACATTATCAGAGATGAAAAAATGGCAAAACATGATAAAATAAGATTTTTTACATTATTTGAAAACCAATAATAATGGAGAAAATATGGTTGAAATTTTTTTTAAAAAAAAGTCGTTTTACAGGGGTTTATTGCTTCAGAGAATATCGCAATAGTGAGAGGTGGATAACATTAATTCATATGCAAGTTCGTCGGGACCACGAAACATTATTGTCATAGAGTTATTGTTGTATCGGATATCGTAGTAGCGAGAGCTCACTGTATTATGAATTTTTAGATAAAATGAATACTTCTTTCTGCTTGAAATAAATACTGATTATTAGAAGCATTGTTTAAACTGGTGAAATAAATATTCACTATTTAGGATACAATTATTAATTTTAGAACACTTCAAGATCTCAGAAACGTTTATTCATTGTTTAGATTTGATTAGTCTAGCAAAACGACTCTGTTTTTATCTCAACAATGCTGGAATTTAATTGTTGATGTGTACGTGAATGAAACCTTGAATCATTTATTGTCATTTCTATTTCGACAGTGGTGCGATAAACATTGTTCCTATTTAAGTACTTTTCAAAAAAGCGTCTAAACATCAATTGATATATATAATGATGTGGTTTAAAAAGATCTGCAAGCTCTTTTCTAAACTCAGTTTAACTAAATGTGCAACTGAATATGTGCGGACCAAGTCTGGCACAAAAAGAAAGGGACGTCCAGCTGGGACTTTTGCAAAGGGGGAGGCTGCACCCACTAGGTTTCCTCCGCGCAAGGGTTTACCATGGACAGTTCCCTATTTCTTTTCACCTTTTTAGAAAAGTGTGGGGGAGGAGGGTAGACCTCTCGACTTGCAGTTGCTTTTTCTGTGGTTTTTGGCTTAAAGACAATTAAAAACCAAATTATTGTTTGCATTTTACACGATTTTTGGCCGAGGGACAATTAAAAATCGAATCACTGTCTGCATTTTATACGGTTTTTGGCAGGACAATTAAAAACCGACCCTATCCGATGTGGCACCACCTTGTCGCGGTGGATAGGCTTTTAAACAAAGAGTGCCACGATAGCTTCAGTATATCTTTAAAATAAAATAAATAGCTTTTCTATTATAGGGAAATTTCTACTGTGCACAGAAAGCAATCCTATTTTTTTTTTAAATACGATTCACTACAAAATGAAGAAAAGTGTGATCACCGCAAAGGCAATCACAGGTTACCCACCCATTGGCAAAATGGTTGCTGCCTAATTTTTTTTTGGAAAAAAAAAACTTATTTTTATTTATATCTTGGACATCTTTAACTGTTAATCCTATAATAATAAGACATATTTAAAAGCAGCTCAGATACATGCTGTGTAAATTCTTCTGGTGACTGAATAGACAGTGAAAAGCCAATCAAGATCAATATTAACATTTTCGTATGGGTATAACGGTGTTTGATGGAGATTGTAGGCTGCATCATACACCCGTTTCGGATTCACAAGTTGAAAGCTAGGATTTTCTTTCAGTTTTGCATGAATAGTGAATAAATCATTTATAGTGCGCGGAAGACAGTGTACGGTCCTGTGCAAGTTATTAGGTACGTTGACAATGGATCCTTTTATCCCGAACTCAGCAACCAGTTCTTGTATTTGCATGAAAGGGGTTCGGAGTGTCACCCTTCGCTCTTCGGTAGGGTTCATTTCTCTCAACCACTTTGGTACTTTTGTGAGGGACTATTTTTGGCATCTGTTTTCTAATACAGTGAAACCCCGCTATAGTGAGCATGGTTTATAGTGAACTCCCGGATATAGTGAACGAAATGTTTGCTCTCGTACCTTGTTGTACACATATAATATTATTTTTTGTGGATATAGAGAGTAAAAAAAAAAGGATGAAATTAGATATTATGAACTTTTTTCTGGATCTAACTGTTTTTTTTCCCTTCATTTTTTGGTCATTTTAAAATTTCTGCATAAAATACATATATTGATTTTTAAAACCATCTATAGAGTGGAATATAACCATAAAGCATTTTTCGTGTTAGCTTTTTTCTATCTCTGTCTCATATCCCTAAATTTTTTGTACGCGAGACGAGGAGTAATAAAAAATAAAAGTGAACATATTTTTTGTGACTACATATTGTTTTTAAATCATAATTGTATTTTCTTTTATGGGTCACTTATTTTAATAATGTGTCATAAAAGATATCAGTTCGGAAAAAGGAGTTAAAATTGCTTGCAGTACGGATATAGTGAACTGCCGGTTATAGTGAACCGAAATTTCTGTCCCTTGAAAGTTCACTATAGCGGGGTTTGACTGTATATCAAATAACAATTGTGATTATCTTATCTAGACTCACACTTTTCATCACTGCCCCCTAAAATATTTTAGCAATTAAATATACACTAAAACATTTTATTCACAATCACATATTTTATGCTTTACTGTTTATGATTAGCCTTGAATAATTTGGAACAATCCACCCTGACGTCATCAGGACAAGTGTGCGCACTCTAGCAACACATAACGGATAGTGGATACAATACATTTCAATCGTTTACTCTCTATGGTTCATAATTTAGTCCCTCTACCCTATTTATGTACGATAACATTTATAATTTGAAAGAATAAATTTTTTTACTCGAAAAATTAAAGTTCAGCTTTTTGTTTCATTTAATAAGAAATATTGAATTACAATTGGATTGCATGGATTAATGTTAGTTTCTGGAAATTTTCCAAATTGTGCATTTGTGTAGAAACATGAGACTTTCTAATCAATTACATATCTAGATTTTTATTTCTATTATGAATTCATAGAAGCAGTTTCTGTCATATTTCTGTTTATTCTCTTTCTGTCATATGATAAATTTTACTGCAAACAGAAAAAAAAATCTACGTTAATAACGCTTTGTCGCAATTATTCTTTTATCAGTTGAAAAGGATCATTAGTGAATGCCACTCATGCAAATGTGCACTTTATTCGTTATTAAAATAAAATTATGAAGAATAGTTAGATATTAAAACACTTAAATAAGTTATTTTACGAAATGTTATTTAGTCTTCATGAACAGACGACATCATTGAAGAAATAACCTCTAAACATTTTATAGAATGAAAACGAAAGTAAATAATCAAACGATCTCCGAAAACTTCGCAAATTCAATTAAAAATAATGAAATAAAACGTTAAACTCTTCAAACTAGTCAGTACTTAAGCTTTTTGTCGCTGTGTGGTGCTGAAAATGTTAGGACGAGTGCTGCCGTTTTGTTACGCATAAAATAGAACGCGTTGCCTTATTATATATTCCAACATTTAAGTGGAAATTCTTTACGTATTTCTCAGCGAAGGGCTCTATAAAATGTTTCAAGATAAATATGAATTTAAGTGTTCTGCTATTGCTGATATAGTTTACCAATCCTACGTTTATTCCCTGATTTGCCCACAAAAATTGCTTTTAAACGTATTTGGTTAAATATGGAAGTTTATACGTTTTTTTATTAAGATAAATACCTTCATTTCATACTAAGAGTTAATTAAGCTTATCAACCAAATCGTGTCATAATCAAACATACGCAGAACGTATCTTTTTAGGATAAATGCAATCACATTCGAGTCTTTTAATAAATGTCAAAAACATTTGCACCAAATATTTACATAAAGTTTTTTATCACTTCATGTCACTGAAATATATTGAAATTTATTGAATAAAGCGAAGAAAAAAAAACCTGATGTGTCAATATGTCACTCTTATTCTGTTATCATATTTAAATATATTTCTGTTTCTCTTTCAAAGTTTTCCAAACTCTCAATAAAAGATGCAAAAAGTTTTCAAATTATTTAAACAATTCTTTTTTTTTTTGTTTTTAATGTTTTATAAATAGTAACTACAGTCCCTGGAAAAATTTATTAGAGGCACGTATAGTATCACCTGATAAGATTATTTATCAGGTGATACTATACAGCTGTATTGTTTTCACGCGTTTTGCACTTGTTTATGTTTGTGTATCAGTGGGTTAACATTGTAATGCAATACGTTAAAAATAAATACACTTAGGAAATGTATAAAAAATCTCATGAATGAAAAACCCATGACATGTATGTTTAAATGTAAACGTATTGCCTATAAAATCGTGCAAAACATGTCATTACTAAAAAACTACAGTGTGTCTGTTTAATTTGATCTAATTATTATAATATACTAATATAATGCTTCATATAATAAATATTCTACATTTATATAAAATGTAGTTTAATTTATCCAATCGTAAAATTTATATTATAAACTGTCTAATTTAACCAATTGATAAATGAACGTAAGCAAGTGCAAACCGGTTTCATTCGAGTAAAAACCATAAAGCTGTATAGCATCACCTGATAATTAAGATTTTACATTATTGAATCCGATTGTGCGTCTAATAAAATGGCCGTAGACTGCATTTTGTATAATTACACTACTAAATGAAAACCTCTGTTAAACTCTTTCTCAGATAAAATGAAATATACTGGAAACAAATCACTTGTAATTATGTCAGGAATTAGAAAAAGAAAAAAAAAAGAAATTCTAAAAGCCATTAACGTTTGTTAAGTGCTTACTGTTCTAGATCATTTCACTCTTTCCAGTATAAATATTAGTACTCTAATGATCCAAGGGACATAAATACTGAAACAATAAAAGTAGAGGGAAATTAAGTGTATTATAGAAGATAGTACTGTAATCTGCATTTAAACTTGGCTTGTAAAGCTTTTACTGTACTTTTTTGTTGTTGTTAAGATTCGCTTCGAAATAAATCTAAGGAGAAACTAATGATAATGCGAGTATATGACGCGTTTTCTAACGTAGATCAATGGTATAAATATTTAACCAAAAATATTTGCTACGTATATATATATATTAGACGCACTGTAAAATCTTTATGAAATGTTAATTATCAGGTGATGCTATACAGCTTTATTATTTTTACGCCACTGAAACTGGTTTGAATTTGTTCGTGTATCAATTGGCTAACAATGTTATGCAGTACGTTAAAAATAAATACAAATGGGAGATAATAAAAAGTCTCCCGAATAAAAATCCATAACATGTATGCTTAAATATAAAAGTATTGCCTATAAACTCGTGCAAATCATGTCATTATTTAAAAACTACATTGAGTCTAATAATTTGGGCTAATTATTATAATATACTTCTAAAATACCTGATTATGGTAGTAATGATATTCTATGTTTATATAGATAATATATCGTAATATTATAATATAGTAAATGGACGATACATTATAATAAATAGTCTATATTTTTATAATATTTCGTTTCATTTATCCAAACGTCAAAGTTATATAATATATCGTCTAATTTAACCCATTGATACACGAACGTAAACTAGTGCAAACCGGTTTCAGTGGCGTAAAAACAATAAAGCTGTACAGTATCCCCTGATAATTAAGATTTTACATAGATTCGCATAGTGCGTCTAATAATTTAGCCAAGGACTGTTTATATATATATATATATATATATATATATATATATATATATATATATATATATATATATATATATATATATATATATATATATATATATATATATACAAAAAAGATACGAAAAGGAAAAAGAAATGATATCTACAGTGCTGGCCCAGTAAACCCTACATCAACGTTTACCAATATTTTGGGCTATGGAACACAGATTGATCGACTTTATTACACTCGAACATTAGGAACACTAAATGAAAGAGTCTTTAACTCTAAATGATGTATTTATCAACGGGCAGTCTGAGTAAAGTTTCCGATAACGAAGAACTTAATTGATGAAACACAAGAGGCAAAAGTCTTTCGCAAAACACTAAAATTTTAAACCGTTAGAAAAAAAAGAGAAAACTTTATATTGGTCTGATGTAGAAGAGGCGAAAGTCTCACAATCTGTAAAGAATATCTTTTTAAATCACTGATGGCTAAGTTGTTTCGAAGAGGAAACTGCAAACTTTCCGTAACACTTTTTCAAAGTTTCCGTAGCAGTTTAATAAGGTTTCATTAAAAAAAGAAAGGAAGGCTTAGAAATTTACTACCCATAGACAAAATGGGTATTGGTTTGGATTTAATAGCGCACTCGCGCTTTTCAACTGTGTGCAAGAGTAATAGTAAACAGTGCGCATGCGTTGATATGGCAACCGCTGCTGTGTTTCTTTTCATTTTCACTAGCAGGTATTTTTTACAAAATATTATTTACATCATAATAATTTAAAGTATTTTTCATATTCTTTTTATTATGAATGTATAATGACTGTATTGACGGTGATTTCAATATAAATAAAGAATGCTGAAGAAGGAAAAGTATTTTGAAACAGGTACATAGGCAGGATCAGTTCGACGACAAACATTAATGGAGAGAGTTTTTGCAACCCATGATTTGAAATGGTGTGGGGTTTAATTTAGTCAATCCAGAAAGAAAAAGCATTTGACCCAAGGGTGACCAGTGATCGTAATAAGGCGATCACAACTTTAAATTTTCTTTTTATTCTAAAATTTTATTTTTTAATTTATAAAATAAACTGTAGACCATTAAGCGAAAGCTTTTCAGGTTTATGTACTTCATACCAATAGTGTATCTTTAAATGCAATTCCTGCTGAACCTGATGAAAATTTTAATTATATCCTGACCACTACAATAATAATTTATCGCGATCATTGCCAATTAGAATGTATCGTCAGTCCGCGTTCTATCTGATTCCTGACTAGCTGGAGTTCTCAAATGTTGCCAACGCAAGTTGCAATTGTTTTCAAAATGCTGCTAGCAAAGAGTATCGATAATCGACATTTCCGACTTAAGCTAACTAACACAGAACTAAAATGAAGAAGAAAAAAAAAAGATAAGAAAATTAATGTAAGATAAAGAAAATTTTGATCCCTTAATTCCTTAATTTGGCTATAAAGAAGAATGTAATTTTATTTTTTATCACACTTGAAATTATAAGCGCTAACACAAAAAGAAAAGTATAGAGCACATGAGTGTTAAAAGACAAAGGGAGAAATTTTGGTATCCCCTACATTGTTCATTTAAGGTCGGATAAAAAAAAATTCTTAATAAAATTATTCTCCCCTGCTTATTTCCTCATGGTCTATAAGAAACATAATTATTAAAAATGTGGGGGGAGGAGTTATCGACAATATCAACCTTCGTCTATGAGAAGGTACTCCACCATAGAATAGAGTTAACATGTTCTATATACTAGTGAATTGGAATTATATATTTTTTTGCCGTAGATACACTAGAGTACTACCCCACCAGAATTATAGCTGTCATAGAATTCGATGATTGGATACCACTAATTGATTCATTGCTGTTTTGTGAGAAGCCGGGAGAGCTGTATTAAGATCACCATACTTTTTTAGTGCTGATCGCGAGAGATGTAGTAAGTTCATGGTCTTGATCTCTCCTATGTGGCCTATAGCAGTCTTGTGTATACAGGCCGACTCTGCGTGTGATCGAGACGGAGTAGCAACAACTCGAGGAGGTGGATAATGTCGCATTCACAAGTAGCAAGTCAACTGTTCGTTGGGGAGTTCATCGAAGTAGGCGTGTTCGAATAGAAGTGGGCGTTGCTGTTAAGATAGACGTGTTCATTTCGAAGTGGGAGTTTCTGTCAAGGTAGTCATGTTCACATCACGCCCGGGTCACCAATGCGGGGGAAGAGTTATCGGCAACGTAAACTATGAAAAGTTACCCCTACATAGAATCGAGTTAACATGTCTTGTATACTAGTGAATTGGAATTGTATATTTTTAGTAGTAGATACTACAAAACTGTTTGTTTTATTTTTATTATTTACTTTTTATTTTACCCATTTTTGAATGTTAAACTTTATGTGACGGTGGAGACGATTCTGAATTCACGATAGTAACAGTTTCAGTTCAGTGAAGTAACAGTTTCTTTTTAAGTGTTTGGACAGGAAATCAAGACCGGCAAGATAAATACATTTTATTTTTGAATCAAATACTTTATCTTGAAAAAGGAATCTTTTTCTAAAATGGGACATAAATGACTTGGAAAATATCACGAAGTTTAAAGAAAATCTATTTTTGCGGCCTCCCAATAAAACGCATTAGTTCAAAGTACCCTAAGGCACCATCAAAGGAGAAAGAATGGTTTAAAGGATTTCTAGAAGTTATTTCTAAACCAGTTTTGCTCTTTTAAGGGCTAATAGTATTTCACTAATACATTTATCATTATAGAAGCTCTAATTCATGGTGTCAGAAAATTTCCTACAGCTCCTGGCCATATTATTAGAGGCAAAATAAGAGTCTATATAAAATCTTAATTATCAGGTGATACTACACAGCTGTCTTGTTTTTTTCTGCGACTGAAACCGGTTTGTACTTCTTTACGTCCGTGTATTAATGGGTTGAAATTGTATACAATATGTTAAAAAATAAAAACAAATAAAAAGTATATAAACAATATCCTGTATAAAATTCCATTACGTGTACGTTTAAATATAAAAGTATTGCCTATAAACTCGTGCGAAGCATATAATTATTAAAAAAAACTACAGGACGTCTAATAATTTGGTCTGATTGTTATAATATGCTAATATAATACCTAATATAATAAATAATCTATATTTAAATATTGTATTTGAGAAAGACATTTTGATTGAACTAACTCGCATTTGGAGTACCCAATCCAGAAGACAAGGGTACTCTTACACCAAGCACTGGGACTCACTAGCCTTCGCGGACGACATTTTGATTGAACTAACACGCATTTGCGTTACATGGAGATGAAAACGACGAAAATCTTCTACGGTTATTCCTATGGTAGGTGGATTCTAACCCATGATACATCGATCACTAAGGATATTTTTCATTAACACTGGGGGTCGGTAAGAGCCGGAAGCAGAATCTCGATTAACCACCCTTCATACATATTCGAATCTGGAATGTAAAATGGAATTTTGCTCGTTGATAATTTCATGTTAACCGTAATAAACTCAAAGAATGAGTTAAGAGTTATGTGTCCAAGAGCCATTTGCGGCTATACTGCGCTTAAATAGTGACTTACATGGAAAGAATGAATTAGGATTTATTGACGCAAGAGCCAGTAGAGGCTATAACTTTTGCTTGTAAAGAATGATTACACATGATTTATTGGGGCCAATGATACTGCATTTATCATTTGGTTTATAGAAAAAAGATAAAAATATCAAAAAGAAGTAATTGGCGTGGTACAAAACATAGCTAAAATGATTAAAAAATGAAAAGTTATGAAAAGGGATTAGGTCGGGGTTTGCACCTATAACTTGTTTTACAGATAGAATTATGCAGAGTTATTATTGGTTATTCTGCATCTATAATTTTAATCATAAAAAAAATTCTGTTATGAATTAAAAGCTTACTTATTCCTATAGTTTATACCTTTATGAGGGAAATTATCCAATAATTTAAAAGCATCGGACTATCAAAATAGTGTTGGTGTAGTGTTGGTGGTAATAAATAATATTTTACAATATTGCACCGAATTTTAATTGAATATATTATCTGGACACAGTCATAGATAAAACTTATTGTAAAAATAATAATAACTTATTCGCTCTTAATTGTGGAAGCAAATTCGTATTGATTATTTTTATTGAACATGTTAGTTGGATCCATTTTAGATAACACTTATTTCAAAAGTAAGTATAACTTACTGTTAAAGGCTTGAAGAACAGTTTATAAGTGTAGACAAAAATTCGTATCCATTATTTTAATTGAATACGCAATCTGTTACACAGTTGTAGATAAGACATACTTCAAAAATAATTATTATTAACTAACTGTTAAATGATTGCATAATATCTAATATGTGTAGATACAGTTTTATATACATTTATCATTAAATGTTGCCTAACTTCATAGCTATATAGTTAAAAAAAACTATTTTTAGTTACAACTTTCGATTTTTAATAAATAATCAACATCAAAAACGCAACAGGAATTGGAAATAATGCTATGAAAGAATGATAAATAATATTTACAGGCACCTACAATAAATTTATGTTACTTTTAGCAAATATTACGGGTAAATGTGTCCCGCAGTGGACTGATCGTCAAGACACGGTTCCCAGCAAATCACCGAAGTCAAGCATCACTGGCTGCGGTCTGTGTGCGGGTGGGTCACACTTGGATCAATCTACTAAGGGACCGAGGGTGTGCGGTGTGGGTCCTCGTTAAACTGATCTACCGTAAAGTGCTCGACTTCGCGTGCAGGTCGTCAGGCTGCCGAAGTGGGGGTGCCACCCCCTCTGCAGAGGATCAAAATTATGATGACATGCCATCGGCTCATCCTCATGGATGTTTCTCAAACGGTCGCCAATAGCCCACTGTGCAACTCTAGTGCGAAGTAAATGAGCAACAACAACTACGACAACTATAGGTGAATGTTGTTAAGCAAGGAATAAAATATTAGCTTAAAAGATAAAATTATTATTATACCTTTTATTGATTTTATATTGTAAATAAGCTAAAAGAAATCTAAATCTCCTTTGCTAGTTAAGGATTCAATGTATATGATTTTTTAACCACTAAGAATAAACTGACAAAGAAAAGACTTTAGATATTTGCATGGTTTTATGTTATATAGAGAAATAAAAGAGTGGAAGTTTTGTAATATATTCCAAACCAATACCTTTTATTGCACTTCAGCAGAAGTGCCAAAATCAGAATAAAACTGGAGCGTAAAAATTCATCAACCTTGAAAATATATATTCCGTTTCATTTCTATTTTATTTATTATTCCTTTTTTCCCCCAAAGGATGCATTTTTTCCCAGAGTTTTTTAGTCTTGAGATCTAAAGTGTTGAATAAAATGCTCAAAGTCTAAATTTAAGCGAAATAAATTATATTTATTGATAAAATCTTTTGAAAAAAGTTTGCGTTTTTGAATTGATAAGAAATGTAGTAAGAAAATAGCATTTTTATGTTATTTGAAGAAAAAAAAACACACTCATGAACGAAGTTTATTTTCATGACAGAACAGTAAGGAAAATCTTTATTTTATTACTTTGAAATCTCTTAATAGAAGGGACATCGATAATCGATAGTAAAGTTATTAAAATTCTAAGAGAATCAGAAATGATAATTTTTATACGGGTCTTTCTACGAATATGAAAATAAAATTAAAATTCCGTACGAAGACATTTCAGTCATAGATACAAACAATTATTTTGAAAAATAGTTGCCTTCAACTGTTGTCGAAAAAAAGACAGACTGATCTTTGTTCGCTTCAAAATTATGTAAATGGCAAATAACAGTTCACATGTTTCTTACACTTCAAAAATAGGATCGCATTTTTAAGAATTGCCAGAGAAGAAACAAAAGTAATTTGACAAAAGACCAGAGTTTCAGACAAAAATGCTTTTTAATATTCTTAGAGCATACGATTTCTTTAAGCAAATGATATATAAATTTTCAACAATCAAAAAATGAAGCCAATGTCAAACATATCCATCTTACTTAGGTCATCCTTGAGGACGCAATAGGATATATTAATTTAATCTATTATTGACCTGACTAAACCGTCAAATTACAAGGAAGGAAGAAAATGAAGTCAGACTTCTATTTAACGAACTTCCATTTTGCGAATTTCTCTATATTGCGATTTTTTCTGTGGAACCATGACCATTTTGGAAATTTCTTCATAAAATAACATTCAAATAGCGAAATGAATTTTCTATTGAACGAACCTTTCTTTGAGATCCACTTTCCCTGTTTCACAAAATATTTCAGAATATTTCAAACTTGTTAACGCATTTTATGGGGGAAATGACCTTGAAGTGATTTTCGCAGCCATTTAACTTTTAGAGAAAGCAGTAAAATCCCTCTCCCTTTTTGTTTGCATTTTAAACGGAAAACTCAGACAAAATGAACAGATTTTTATCAGTAGAAATCAGATTTATTTTATGGTTTTTACGGTTTTCTTTTTCTATTTATAAAATAAATAGTAGATACTAGTTTACAAGATAAAAGTGTATCAATTTCTATTCAAGTATGTCTAGTGTTTATGAATTTGAAACCTTTTTTGTGTTGTTTAAGTATTTCAAAAGGTGATTTTCTATTTAACGAATTTTTCATACAACGAACTTATTACCGGGATTTCGCGACTCCGTTAAATAGAGGTCCGACTGTAGCAATTTCGGTATGATGCTTGTTCGAAAGTAATATTTTTAATATTATTGAAAAGTTTTTCAAGAGATTCAATAAATCAACAGTGACGCCGTCAATTCAAGACATTTGTATCAGTAGGACTTTAGAAAATAAAACCTTGGGACAAAGATTCTGTTCTATGCTTACCAACAAAAAACGAAAAAGAAATTGCTGGGTCGAAAATTTAAATTACAACTGAAGCAGAATCTTTCAAAATATGTCAAAACGCATGCATTTTAGAATTCTCAAGAAAGAACTCCATTTCGAATATATATTGAACACCTAAAATTTGACTACTAAAAAATGGAAGCCGACATTTCAACTAGTCTCTGTGATACTTTATTATTTAAAATCTTTAACTTGTACTTTTGTCGACCGTTAATCTTTGACGTGTGATACTTCAAATTATATTTTAAGAAGGAGGTCAGTTTGGAATTATTGACGCTAAAAGCAGTTTAGGCTACATAGTATCTCGCACCGTTAACAGAATTCGATATTTCGGTCTTCCGTAACCAACAGGTATGGATAACTTACAGATTGTAAACAATTAAAACTTGAAAAATCTAAAAACGTACGATCCACCATTTATCTAATGTAGAATTCACATTGTGATATAATACTGTCCAAATAAATAATTAGACCAACAAAAGAACGTCTTTTCTTTCCAGCCGCTACGTGCGAACTCCCGATCTTTATTTACAACATCTACATTTGCTGACAGCGCCATCGCAACATGGAGGCATGACACACATGCAAAATGTTAACAAGCTCCATGTTCTAGAAAAAAAAATTATATTACTGTCATAAAGGTATAAGTTTTGATATAATACCATCTCGCAGTAGATTTATCGTTAAGCTATGGCTCCCAGCAGATCACCGAAGTCAAGCATCACTGGCCGCGGTTAGTGTGAGGGTTTGTGACCACTCTGATCAGTCTGCGTAGGGACTGAGGATGTGTGGTATGGGTCCTCGTTAAACTATTCTACAGTAAAGTGCTCGACTTCGAGCTAGTCGTCAGGCTACCGATTGGGGGTACCTTTCCCTCTGCAGAGGATCAAAATTGTGATTCGGATCATCCTCAGGGATGTTTCTCAGACCGTTGCCAATAGCTAATTGTGCAGCTCTTGTGATATTTAAATGAATTAAAACTGCAACAACAATTGACCAAATACCATTATTCATATGATTTACCAAGTTTAATATGTTTTGGATTGTTTTGAATTGAAAGAATTGAATGTCACAAAATCCAAAAGAGGACATGCTGCACCAAACAAATCGTTTTTAAAACAATACAAGCATATGGCAATTTATTTTTCTTAAAAGCATTAAATCGATAAAACGTTGCACGTCAAAACAGGTGCAAGTGAAAAAAATCTGATAAAATTGCAAAAACGTCAAAATAGTTGTATTCAATGACAAATACCAATAGCACGCAAAAACGAAAAAAATGTTAGTTAGGTAAGTCGGTACTTTTTTTACGTCACACTAGAGCTGCACAATGGGCTATTGGCGACGGTCTGGGAAACATCCCTGAGGATGATCCGAAGACATACCATCACAATTTTGATCGCCTGCAGAGGGAATGGTACCCTCGATTTGGTAGCCCGACGACCTGCAGGCGAAGTCGAGCACTTTACGGTAGAACAATTAAACGTTGACCGATATCGCGCACTCTCGGTTCCTACGCAGGCTAAGGAAAGTGGTCACCCACCCGCTTACTGACCCGCAGCAAGTCACGCTTGACTTCAACGTTCTACCAACACGCAAAAATGTTAGGATAATGATTTTCCATCTAACAAGTCTTTTATAACAAAAATTACAATTTCTTAATGTTATTAAAACATTAACTACATTTCAGTAACCACAAGAGGTAAAAGTCAGTCTAGTTGCTTGATTTTTTTGAAACTAAATTAGATGCATTTAAAGTCTTTTAATGTGATTTTTGTAAATGGGGGGAATTACCCTACAAGTAAACTTGAACCTGGTGAAACTACTTTATAACAACAGGAGTTCAGGAAAAAGAAGTTTAATTAATAATGTCAACAAAAAACTTCTTGAAAACTAATCTGGGGAATTCGTTCTGCAGTTTTTAATTAATTCAAAGAAATACACGTTCATTTTATTAACTAAATTTATAGAACTTCCAACTAATTAATCCGCGCAAACGCTTGCACAGCTTATTGGACTACAAAAAAGGGGATAAAACTGGGCTTTTATTCAATTTGAAGCAATGTATTTAGGGAATTTTAGCTCCACTTCTAACTGTCCTTGTAACAAATTGCACTGCATTTTTAATTCAGCTTGGTAAACATTTTTAATTAATTAAAAATAAAATCCCTTATAATGTTTTGAAATTTCTAATTAATATTACTTTGCAATGAAAAAAAGAAACTAGCGAGTATTCCAAAAGACTGGAGCGATTTGATTTCAAAAGAAATACCAATTTAGCGTTTAATTTATTTAAGATTGTCAAATTCGTAATTGTTTTTATTTCTAAGAGAATCTAAATCTCTCACTTTTAAAAAAGTATGTAAATCGAAAAACATGAACTGGTCTTTTTTAATTTATATCTTGACACGAACGAAAGTTAGTAAGTAGACACACGATCCTTTCGGTACTATAATGAAACACAGTATTTATTTTTTAACCATTGGCTAAATGGTTCTTGGTTAGGATGTGATGGCATCCACACTTTCCAACTGTGTAATACTAAACAGTACGCATACGTCGTCATTGCATGCGTTGCTATGGCGACAGCTGATGTTTTTCGTTTTATTTTCACTAGCAGTCATTTTTAAAGTATTTACATCATAATAATTTAAAGTATTTTTATATTCTTTTTTATTATGAACGTATAATGACTTTCTTGACGGTGATTTCAATATAAATAATGCTGAAGAAGGAAAAGTTTGAAAACGGTTGTAAAAGTACCTATTTTTTTTTTATTCAAGAAAATAAGATAAAAAAAGACGCATGTACAATATAAGTATTCATGTTTGATTTTTGGAATTTTGTTACCTTGAAACTTGAAACTCCATATGTCTCCAATTCCAAAAAATATTTTATCAGAAAATACATATCACGACGTGTTGTCGCGAGGAACATAAGTAGCTGAGCTAAGAGTACAAAGTACATATCACAAATACATATATTTGATTAGTTTTAACATTTCATTTAGAATAAACTATTTCCAGTTACATTAAAAATAATTTGGTGCAGCCATCTAGTGCGTAAAATTAAAAACAAATGTACTGTATATACCAATACAAAAATTCAATTCCAAATCCCTAGTACATAATACATGTTAACTCGATTCTATGGTGGGGTACCTTTACATAAACGATGGTTGACATTGTCGATATCTACTCTCCCTCCATTGGTGACCCGGACTCAATGTGAAAGCGCCTACCTTGACAGAAAACGCCCACCATAATTGGAACACGCCTACTTCGATGGATGATCCACATTGAACAGTTAACTTAGTACCTGCGACATTGTCATTCTCACGCTATTGCTTCTCAGTCTAAATCACACACAACGTGCTACGCATTCATTGGGCTGATGAAGGCAACACAGCATCGACCACTACTACCGTGAACTTAATACAGCTCTCACGGTCAGCAAAAGGCACGGCGATCTTAATACAGCTCTCCCGGATTCTCACAAAAACAGCACTGAATCAACGAGTGGTATCCGTTCATCGAATTCTATCAAAGATAAAATTCTGGTGGGGAAGTATTGTAGTGTATCTATGAAAGGTATTTTTTTTTGTAGTTGCAGATACACTACAAAAAATAACTCCAGGCACAAGAGATGGATTCATTTAAACCTTTTTGAGGCATTACTTTTGAACGTCCTAGCCTCGTAATATCACGGGCACGAGAATTAGAAGACGAAAACTCACCCCGTCATTTATACGGGAGCGAGAGTGAAAGAGTTATAACTGACGTTCTTAATGACTGCGATATCCATAATCTTTCGGTTTCGTAGATATTGGATTATTTACGACGCTTCTCGTACTGATACAAATTATACTGATTCCATTATTCCAGTGCATTCATTTAAACATTTTCAATCCTCCTTACCTCAGATTTCAAATATTTCGAACGTGTTTAAAAAAAAACTGAGAAACATTAAACATCTTTTAGTACTTTATACCTTATGACAAATTACAACACTTACTATACTCATTCATCTCTATTTCTATACACTTAAAAAAGAAAATAGATTTTTATTCTCGTGTAAATGGGGGCACCGGTGATGGATTTTTCTTTTTTATAATCATGTTTCGAATGTCGAATGGGCGAGAGAAAAAAGCGTCAGTTTCTTGCAGTTGACAGTAACATATTTATCAAAAGAAATTGAGAGCAGGAAAAAAAATTTTTAAAAATAAAAGTTACATTTTGTTTTCGTGGTGTTCAAACTCACACATCTCTAATTTTTATTACACTTTATGGATTTAAAACGGTGTTTCATTATTTAGAGTTTGTTACTGTACTAGGTCCAGCCATTAATTTCCATGAATAATCAAATAACTCTAGAAATTAATATGTGAATTACATATCCATTTAATCGCTTCCCTTACTAATTTTTTTGAAGAAAAAAAATGTAAAAAGTCAACATATTTTTTTTATTTCATTAACAAATGCAAGGAATTAAAACAAAACATGATTCACGAATTCTAAGTTGAAAATTTAATTTTTTTAATGTGTAAAAAATATTTAATTGACCATCAGTTAACTATCTCGAGTTAACTCGGGAAAATGAAAAAAAATTTAATATGAATCTTTGTATATGTTCACCTCTTCATCATATCATCTGAAAAATCACCTGCATTGCTTTCACTTTCACTCGCGAACGCCATTTTTTTACTCCATTTTTTTCTATGTAAATTTATCCACCATCGTATATACAATTGTACAAAACTCGTCTGCAGTTCCACAAATAGTAAAACTCTCAAATGAAAATTGGCAAATTTCCAAACACAGAAGATTATATTTTGTTTGCTTCCAGCCGAGTAAAAACGTGATAAAACAAAACAAACTGTCTGCTACGCCCAAGTTTTCTCGGGATAATAAATATTTTCAATATATACATACCCGAGTTAACTCGGGGTAATCAGGGAAGCGAGTTTCGAAACAGTTAATAACAGGAAATAAGTTTCGTAGTAACTAGATACCATCTAGAAGAAGGAAGGACTCGACATGGAGTTACCATAAACAAGAAATTTTATCCTTTAGTAGTCCAAACGTAAAGACATATTTTGTATTTCTCAAACTGCGCAGCTTAGTAGTCCGAACGCGACATCCTTATTATTTTCCTCCACTGCGCAGTTTATGTTAGTTACCTCGGACTACTAAATTAATCCGCGCTAAGGCCTTCCCAATTCTAAAAGGTGTTGAGTAACCACCACCTTCCCGAATTAACTTCTGTTCTCGGTTAAAAAAAAAGATTCTGAAACAGTTTTTAAGGCTGTTTTTCGAAGGCTCTGTTATCGAATGAATTTCTTGTTTTATTTTCATTCTTGAATGACTGTTGTGAAGTTTTCAATGAGTGATTGTCAGGTCAAGTTAAACAAGCGTCCTCTATGATAATTCTGAAAATGACTTAAATCGCCAATCTCAAGAAAAAAGTCAACGTTTTGTGTTAAGGAAAAGATTAAGAGATTTATTAATTTTTTAATATATGAATAGTTGCTCTAATACTGCATTAAATGACCTCATAAAAATTTGAAAAAGTTAAGTTTCATGTAGGGATTTTGCTAATTTTATAAAAGATTATAAATTCGGAGATTTTTGAAAGTGTTTGATATTTTTTTAAAGTAATTTGTCTGTTCTAAAGCCCAGATAACAATAAGATAATACAGTGCTCAAAAAAAAAAAAAATGGGCCACTCTAAATAACTTTTGATCTAATGATTGCATAAATATAAGACTTTATTTAAAATTCTATTTTTCATTTACTATTCGAGATATTTCTCGTTAACTTTCTATTTTGACATGTAAAATTACATTGTTTATAATAACAGAAAGCAATTGTACACCTTACAATTCAAAGATTTTTTGACCACTGTTAAATAAAATAATAAAAAATAATAAATATGTAATAAAAAGTTCTTTTTCACGCGAAATAATCTATGGAGAAACGAATTTCAGTTTTATCAAACGCTTTAAAATTACTCGAGAAATAGCAAAATACACGAAAAAGTATAATTAGCATTAAGGGGTGCGAAGTTTGGATTTTCTCCTGACCAAACAATGGGAACCCTATTTTGGAGGTGGGAAATCTAAATCCGTCAAATAAACGGTATATAAAGAAAGTATATTTTTGTGCCTGATTTTGTATCTTAAAATATCGTCTGCACTTATTAATTACCATTATATTAGGTCATCCCCTAGAACGGTTAAGATTGAGTCCTAGAATGTGAAGATCCGATCACTAGATCAAAAGTTATTCAGGAAGATCCTTTTATTTTTTTTACGCATTGTACATATAGTTAAGGCATATTTTTAAGCATTGTGTGCATATAATTGAAACATATTGTACATTTAGTTAAAACATATTGGATGTACAGTCCCTGACCAAATTATTAGACGCACTGTAAGATTCTATGTAAAATCTTAATTATCTGGTGATACTATACAGCTTCTTCGTTTTTATGTGACTGAAACCGGTTTGCACTTGTTTACGTTCGTGAATCAATTGGTTAAATTAGACCATATATTATATAACTACCGAATATTTATTATATCAAGCATTATATTAGTATAGTATTAATAATTAGACTAAATAATTAGACGCATTGTGGTTTTTAAATAAAGACATGATATGCACGAGTTTATATGCGATACTTTTATAATTTAAACACTCATGTATTGGGTTTTTATTGGGGAGATTTTTATAGACTTCCTATGTGTATTTATTTTTTACGTAATGCATTACAATGTTAACCAATAGATACAGGAGCGAAAACAAGTACTAACCGGTTTCAGCCGCATAAAAGCAATACAGCTGTATAGTATAACCTGATAATTATAATTTTACATAGAATCTTCTAGTGCGTCGAATAATAATATAACCAGGAACTGAATAGTTATAATTTTGACTCAACTGTAAATTATTTAAACTATTCCTTTTTTTAAAAAAAAATTTACCTCGGCAAAAGAGCTTCGGAAAAAAAGTGCCCTATTAAAGTATTCAAGTCGGACGTCTGGGTTTTTTTAATGACTTTGACATCCTTAACTCTTGTTTCTTTAACAAATTTTTGTTAATATTTGTTTTAATTATAGAATGTCTGCAGAGCGTCTGCAGAAAAAAAATCTGCTTTCCTAAGCATATTTAGTGTTGCCATCGGTAGCTATGCAATACAGAGTGAGAATTGGACCCTATAAAGAAAACACATATTTAGAGATAGTTTAAATTTCTTAGTTTAAAACAGCAGGAGGAGAAGATTTTTTTTTATTTCTGAAATTTAAAAATAAATATTCATTTTGTCAAACCCCTCTATTTATTTAAAAAATAGCAATTTTTTTTTCTCTTTCATTTCTTAACACAATGAAAAAATATAATAGTTTTTACTTGAGTTTCTTTCATTTAGTCTTTTCATCAGTATTTGAAACTCAAAAAAATTCGTTTCAATAAAACGTTCTTTTTTTACTATCTTATTTATCTATCGAAATTTATATTTTACTTTATTCTTTTTTTAATTTAAGTTATTCCACACATTTCACAAGATTTGTCTGAAGAAAAAAAAAGGAAAAGATCTAACTTCTTTTCTTATTATATTGTCTGAGTTGAAATATAATTACGCAATCTGAAAGTTAATCTAGGAACAGTAAAATTCCAAAACATTTCCAATTAATTTTAATCATTGAATTTAATCAGAAACTTGCTTATTGGCTTCAACTTTTCCTTTTCTCCAGACAGTTCAGTTTCGAAAAAATGAAAAATAAAAATTGTTTTCTGTAAATATATATTTAATAAAAAAATTCTTTCATACAGTTGCGTTATGCAATTTTATTCAACTATGCAGCAGAAAATGTCTAAATGAAAAGTATTGTTAGGAAATTAATTTGTTTGTCTCATGAAATAAATCGTATGATTTTACAGATTTATATTTATTTTTTATCGGAATTTCATAAACAAAAGAAATTTAATACTCTTAAAACTAAGGTGGGAAAATTTTTCCTTGATAATCGAAGCATTACATTTTAAATTAGTTTTCCTTTTTTTGTTAAAAAAAAGTTTAATCTGAAATTTAGCCATTTATCCTTAAGCCTCTTTTTAAAAAGACGGTTTCCTTTTTTCAATGATGGAAAAAGCACTACTATTTGGGATTTATTTTCGGAAAAAAAGAATTATATTATTCATATTATATAAAAAATATTTATATAATTATAAATATTATAATTATATAAATATTATAATTATATAAATATTATAATTATATAAATATTATAATAACATAAATATTTCTATTTGGATCTGAAGTCAAAGCACAGCACATCTTCAAAGCTAAAGTGGTAGGTAAAAGAAAGAAATATCCACGTACCTTAGATTTTAGAATTCCTTAGAATTCTCCGTATTTTCCAGGTTTTCTCTATTCTCCCTGTGGAGTGAAAACCCTGTTTAAGTATCACAATTAATAAAGGACTAGCGCTCTTTTTCATAAGTGTGCATCGTTTTGTTTTTACAAATAACCGATGTTGTAACGATTTAGACTCTTTTAAAACTTTTTGAAACAATCTCATTCCTTTAATCCGTAATGAAAATGCAGATGAGATTGTACTTATTCTGTTAGTTTAAAGTTTTTCTCATAATTCTCGTACATATTGCACTCTACTCTATCTCGTACTTTAGCAATTAAAACACTGCCTAGTGTCATGTAAAGACTTGTGATGTGATTGTTGCGCAAAGACTTCTGCCTTCATCTAAAGATCGATTAGAAAAGGATTTGGGATAGTAAACTGATGGTAAGTTAAATATTTTTTACACATAAAAAATTAAAATTTCAACTTAGAACTTGCGTATTATGTTTTGTTTTAGTTCCCTTTATTTAGTAATGAAATATAAAAAAAATATGATATGTTGATATTTTGCAATACTTCTTTCCCTTACTAATTTGTTTCTTCGAAAAAAATTAGTAAGGGAAGCGATTAAGAAGGGAAAAACAACGAAGAATCAGAAAAAGAAAGAAACGAAGCACTTACGGGGGTTGAAGAGGGAAGCGCTCAGAGGAACCTGTACATTCTATTTGTACATCAGTGGAGCCGCAAGCGATAATATTCATTCCTTTCAAATAAGTCAAATAAATGTACTAAACTGTAAAAAGTATATTCGTTTTCTTAACATTTTTAAGTACTTTTTCCTTATAAAACTTATGTGATAGAAGAATTAAAAGGACTCATTTTTTTAAAAAACTTGTATACGCTTCAAAAGTAAAGAATAACTTTGTTTCATCCATGGAATTAATTAAATTCACGTTCATAAAATACTTCTTTTTAAAAAATCCGAAATGGCAGAAAAGTTATTGAAATCGGAAGAAAGAATAATTTCGCAACTTCCTTAAAACTAATTAAGTTCCTGTTAAGAGTAAAATTATTATTATTATTTTTAATTTCACGGTTGTTGTCATGCAAAATAGCAGAAAACTTTGATGTTATAATTTAAATAAAATACAGAAAAGAACATCTAAATATTAAGCAAGAATATTTACGGGGAATTTTTCATTTAGAATGCAAATACGTTTCATTTGATGGGTGTAGAATTCTTTTCTCAACAATTATTTTAAATATTGAGTTTAAAATCATTAGCGAAAGAGTTTTCTTTTTTTGGGGGGGAACTTTTCTTGGGAATTTTTCTGTGAATGTCAGATTATAATTAATGAACGTATCAGGCAAATTTTATTCAACTACAGCTTGAATGTTATGTATCAAGAAGGCTGATTGAAAAGAACTTTTATGATTCTGAACTTTTCAACTTTTTTTTATGAATTTGAGAAAACCACCACTGTGAAAAATAATGCATTAAAATGATGTTTATAAATTTAATGACGAGTTATTTACAGAATTGTTTCCTATTCTCAGAACCTCAATTCTCAGAAGTTATTCCTAGAAACTCAATCGTGTTTTTTTCTGAAAACCGTATTTCCCTGCCTTGTTCCAATAAGTTCTAATTTTCTGAAAGCTTTTAAATTGAAAAGTAATGATTCTTATAAACCTTTAAATTTCAGTTGGGTATTTCAGAAAATCTTATTTTTCACCCTTGCCCAACTAGGCTCTCCTGTTCTGAATGTGATTTCAGTTTGTAAAATAATGCACTTCGAACTTCATATTTTTACATTTGCATTTACATTTTCAGGAAAACATATTTTCCAACCTTTTTATTAGAATCTTATTTTGATACAGTCCTGGCTGTATTATTAGACGTACTGTAAAATTATACTTATCAGGTGATACTATACAGCTTTATTGTTTTTAATCGGATGAAACCGGTTTGCATTTGTTTAGGCTCCTGTATCCATGGGTTATCATTGTAATGCAATACGGTAAAAATAAATACTAACAGGAAGTAAAATGTTATAGCAAAAATATAATTATCGAACTATATTTTTATCTACAGTAAAAATGAGTAGTTCTGCATTGGAAATTTCGCAAATGCAATGAAATTGTAGTTTTGCATTTCAAATTCAAGGGAATTGAATCTACGATTTGGTATGTCTGACCAATATTAACTTAATGAGGCTTTTTTTCTGATTTCGAAGTTACAATCTTTAGTTGCATTTTAAGTAACAATAAATATCTAATAAACAGTGTTCCATTCAAAATATACTATGTTTTAAAAATAGTGATTCATACTTCTTTTCATTGATCTTTATGAAACAAAATGCAATATTTATTTTCACTATTATTGGCAGAAGATTCAATATTTCCAAGTTATAATTTTATTTATTCATTCAATCTATGCAACAAAAATAAATCTGCGACGGATAGTTTGTATATTCTAAGAAATGCAATTTTTTAAAATGTGTAGGCTTAACAAGATATTTTATTCTAACATTTAAATCGAAAGAAAAAGTATATTTTGTTTGTTATTTGTGGAGAAAAAAAATTCGACCTTTTTAGGGTATATCGAATAAAATATGCAATACCAGCCTACGCATTGTTTTTCTTCTTCATGATTTTTATTGACTTACAAGAATTCTTGGTGTTTCTGCAATTGTTCGTAAAATGTTTTTTTTTCCGCATTTAAATAAAGAGACATTTGTTTGGGAGTTAACTTCAGAAATATTTTATTATTTTTTTTAACTTTAAATAATACGATTGTATAGTTTAAAATATGGAAGAAAGTGGTAGAAAGTTATGTACTTTTGTTTTCATACTGCGTATTTTATGATAATGATCGAATGATATGCCCATCCCGCAAATCATTTAAAAACCTCACACATGAAGAAAGAAGAACCTATTTTAAAAAGTTAAGATAACTTTGCATATTAAAATGTGTGGTTCTTGAATTTCTGCCGTCATCTAATAGTATTTTTCTTAATAGAATTTTCTAAAAAATCATTGTTTGAGAAAGAACATTGTTCGAAACGAAGAATATAACTATTGTTTTCCTTCTCCGTAATAATTATTATTTTCATAGATGATTAAGTTTTAATTTATTTAAAATATGTCTGTTTAGAAGGACTTTTCAAATTTTATTCTGAAATTTATTAATTGGAATTATATTTTTGTAGTGGTTGATATACACTACAGATAGTAAATGACAATAAATTGGCATATTGCAGCACAAAATGTATTTTCGTTAGATTGTTATTTTTCGATAATCTCGTAAATATAAAATTCTTAAATATAAACTTATTAGAACAAAATTACTCTAAAAATAAATAAATAAACTCTAAGAATGAATAAATAAACTCTCAGCTTTTAAATTAATACTAAGTTGATCGGCAGAGTTAAAATGTTCGAATCAAACGTAAGAGAGGATATTATTTATTTGTGGTCATTCTCCAGGTGGGCATTGGAAAAAAA